>NC_091481.1:34007556-34664127 GCF_036971445.1 Narcine bancroftii
CCTAATAACAGAGGACAACTTCTTTCCAATCCAATTCCCTGTGTTTTGAGGTGGCTAACGTGGGACCTGCTAATAGCTGCGGATGGGGAAGGAGCTGCCTGATTCGTGTGGCAGGAGATAGTCCATTGCATCTCAAAATTAGCCCATTGGCCCATTGGCTGTAGAGCACTTGGGATGCAAAGACTCTTTGAGGTATAAATTGACTTCAGAATTAGGCTCCTCATGTCCTTGCACTTGCTCTGCTCCACAATAAGATCAGGGCCGATCCAATTGTAACTTGAGCTTTGCATCCATGTCTAAGCAGGCAACTTCACACCCTTGCTTATGGAGTATCTACCTACCCTACCTGCTTCAAGCATCCTTGGTTGAAGAGAGTCCCAAACACTCCTGAACCTCTCAGAGAAAAGATTTTGCCGACATGTTGCTTTCAACGGATGGCCCTCTCTTTATTAAATAATGATCGCTAGCTTGATTCTCCTGTGAAGAAATGTTCTCTCCATTCGTCCTTGCTGGAACAATCTGTTCCAATGAGGTCACCTGCCATACTTTAAAATTCTAGAAAATGCAGCTTCTGCTTGTCCAAACGCTCCTCAAAAGACAACCCAACCTATCTCATGAACCTTTGCCAAAGGCCTTCCAACATATTAACATCTTTCCTTAATGGGCCAATGAGATAGAAAATCAAGAACAACAGTTAAAGCAAATGACCTATCTTCAGAATTGGAACAGGGGCACAGTTAGTACAACACTTTCTTAGTGCCAGCAACCACGGTTCAAATCTGCCGTTGTCTGTAAGGAGTTTGTTACATTCTCCCGCGTGGGTTTCCTCCCATGTTCCAAAGACGTATGGGGTGAGCAGTTTAATTAGTCACGTAGGTTTATGTGGGCCAGAAGGTTTGGTTATCGTACTGTATCTCTAAATTTATAAAACATTTTAAAAATGAACAACACCATGCATAGATGGGTGTTTATCAAGAACACCCAATTTGGAGTTACACCTTGATTATGATATTGGCAAAATGCAGTAAATATGTATTCAAAGTCCCAATTGGCTCACTCACATCTATTCTCAGCTCTGGGGGACTATGAATAATTCTGGGTATTGATGCACAGAACATCTTACCCTTGGAAGAAAGTAGAATACATTTGCTAGAAGCTGAATTATAAGAAATATGCAGACTTATTCTCAAGTCTATATGTAGCCACAGGTTGATTTGCTTGGAGCTTTCAAGGTGTTAAGGGGAGCATAGGGAAAAAAGGAATTATTTGTTCCCCTTTGGACCATGGACATGACTAATCCTCTCAGCAATGTAGCTTGGAAACATCTCTGCTCACAGGGACAGTAGAAATTGGGAATTCTATCCCAATAGCAGCAAATAATATTCAGTCAGTTGTTAATTGTGGGTTTGAGGTTAATAGCTTTCTGTTAATCAAAGAAATCAAGCATTATGGGAAAAGGCATAATGTGAAGATGCTCACACATCATGCTTGTTCTTAATGAGTGATTTAGTAGACTTGATGGCTCAATAGCCTGCACCTGTTGCGTGTGAGTGTGTGTGAGTGTGTGAGTGTGTGTGAGAGTGTGTATGTGAATGAGTGTGTGTGTCTGTGTGTGCTCGTGTGAGTTTGTGTATGTGCATGTGTGTGAGTAAGTGTGTATGTGTGTGCGTGTGTGTGTGTGAGTGAGTGTGTGTGTGTGAGAATGTGTGTGTATACCTATGTTCTTATTTCTTGCAGAGCATCACCTCAAGTGATGGGTCTTTGGACCAAGAAATTGACTTCAGGATCGGCAAGGCCAGCCAGTCTCTGAGGAGGCTGCGTACCAGAGTGTTCAACCAACACAATGTCCGCATCTCCACAAAGCTGAAAGTCTACAGATCTGTTCCCATCCCTCCTCTCCTGTATGGAAGTGAGACTTGGACTCTGAACTGATGTCACATCAAACAACTGGAGAAATTCCACACGTGCGCCCTCCGTTCCATCCTGGGCATTCATTAGCAAGACTGTCTCCAACCTGGAGGTCTTGGGTCATATAAAGTCCACCAGCATTGAGTCCCCGATCATCAGAGCCCAGATGCGGTGGGTGGGACATGTTATCAGAACCACCGGATGCCTTGCCAGCTACTCTATGGTGAACTGAATACCGGAAGGAGTCCTCAAGGTTGTCCATGCAAGCATTATAAAGATGCAGGGAAGGAAACCCTACACTACTGTGGCATCCAGCTCAGAGAACTAGAAGCTGTGGCTGCTGACAGGTCCCATTGGTGAGCCCTGTGCTATGAACCCTAGACCAGATTTGAAGACAGGTGCCGCCAAAAGCTGACAGAAAACCATGAACAATGTCACAAAGCAGCAGCCACAGTTATTAAAACAATGGACTTCCAGTGCCCCCATTATGCTAGACTGTGCGTTTCCAGACCGGAACTGTAGAGTCCCCTTCATGTCGAACTGCTCACAACAACGCGTCTTCGTTGAACCGAAGGACGACTGATATTCTTATGTAGGATATTTTTACTTGTGCTATTTCTGATTAAGCCCAGGTACGGTTCAGATGAGCCTGCAGATTCAGAGTTTGCACTAAGGTTCAACCATCCTTTTAAGTAAGCCCCTCCATTGCAAGCATTAGATGCTATCAGCTTATAGATAAGACTATGGAAAGGAGTTTACATTTCAGGAGTATATTCATTTCATTTTGAACATCCATGGCTGGGAAAAATGGAAAAAATGTAAGTTTTTGAGTTTGGTCCCTGGAAGTGGAATTACTATTGATTCCTTCTTAAACACCCTTGCTGCAAAGAAACTGTCTCACCTGACCTGTCTCAACATTGGCACCTTGCAAGAATGATCCTTTTAATGCCCCCCCCCCCCCACCCCAAGCCTCTCTTCCCAATAAACTTGCTGTTTTACTCTTAGTTTCTCAAGTGTAGAGTCAGTTCCTGTTTTGCAAGAAATTTCCA
Source organism: Narcine bancroftii (assembly GCF_036971445.1). Classification (NCBI taxonomy): domain Eukaryota; kingdom Metazoa; phylum Chordata; class Chondrichthyes; order Torpediniformes; family Narcinidae; genus Narcine; species Narcine bancroftii. The sequence goes on from NC_091481.1 coordinate 34,010,514, forward strand.
TCAAATCTGTGCTTTGGGTTGGTATATTCCAGATCATAAAACCTTATTCTTTTTGCTTACCACATTGTTTATATATTCTCTGCCCTCAGTAAGGATACTCGATCCAATACATCCTAATGTGAGTAGAAACAGAGAGAGGCAAAGATTTTTCTTTGGGGGGGGAGGTGTTGTTATTTCATGCAATGCACTCGGCTGGAGCCATCAGAGTGACAACGAAACTTTAACAATGAGAGGGTGATCAAATGGAAGCACTAAATAAATTTTAAAAAAGCATTTCTATGTTCGGATCCGAGACAACAGCAAGTACTAACAGCGTGAGTCATGAGCGATTTTGTCAATTCATCCTCCTGTCAAGAACATTAACCTTGAAGTTCACGGAAAATGACTTCGGAGTCCCAAAGTGCTTTACAGACAATTGAGTATTTGTACCATGCAAATGGCGATGCAACTTAGGACACACAGATGTAAATTGTGCAAAGCAGGCTGCCCCAGACAAGAACGGAGATCGTTCACCACTTGATCGGTTTTAGCGGTAGTAGCAGGCCGCGTAGTTAGTGAGGCACTTAGCGCAACACTCTTACAGCGCTAGCGGCCTCCACCGCTGTCTGTAAGTAATTCGCGCGTTCTCGCCCTGTCTGTGTGGGGTTCCTCCGGGTGCTCTGGTTTCCTCCCATGTTCCAAAGAAAGGCAGGGTCAGTAGGTTAATTGGTCACTTGGATGTATTTGGTTGATCCTGGTTCGTGGGCCGGAAGGGTCTGTTACCATGCTGCATCTCTAAATTATTTTAAAAATAACCAAGTGATAAATATTGTTATGGATACTGGGAAAACAAGAGAAAGAGAAGTTCCTTCAGGGTCACTGAGTGCCCATGAATTTTCCTCCTGTGTTAGCACCACATCTGCAGTAGCACAGCCTCCTGTCTGATCCAGCGGTGATGCCCCTAAAGAGATTAAGCTGTCAATGTCCGAGGCCCTTCTTTCCTCATGAATCCCGGTCCTTATACCTGGTTTCTACCAGCTGGTTTCCAACAGCCTGGGGTGAGTCCTTCTGCCACCAAACCCCTCGCGATCTACTGCCATAGTCTCTTTCCCATAGGGTCCTCTCACGGGCCTCTCCCTCTTAGTGGTGGTGGGCGGCATTCTTTCACTCTGAGCCTCTGTGCCAGTCCGCAGCTCCTCTGGAGCCCACATCCCTCGTGATTACCACCAAGCATGGGAGCCAGCATCTTGGGCTTGGACCCCTGTGGTTTCACTGATGTTGAAATAAACACAACATCAACCTTCTACGGGCATTGGCATAATGACCAGACAGTAAGACAAAAGACCGATTTCATCGGAGCCTGGGTCAACATTCAACCTCATGAAATAACTTGAAGGGACCATTATCATCTTGGGTTTTTTTTATATATAGAATCTGCCATCTGAAACAGGCCCTTCATCCCTCCATGTCCATACTGATATGCTCATCCCATTCAACAATATTTGGTTGTCACCTTCAGTGCCTTGGTGATTCAAGAGCTAAGCCAAACTTTTCCACAGTGACTCCACTTCCAAAGATCTCCATTCATTACAAAGCAGGTCCTGACGTAGTGGAACACACAGCGTTAATCCACTTGATTTCTTGTTAGCTACCGCAAGCCATAAGAGAGAATTGAGAGGTTTCAGCTGCTAACAATAATTTCGCTGCCATCCCCTTCCTGTTAAAATGAATGAATTGATGGCACAACTCGCAATAAAATCGAAAGTGTGTGTGTGTGTGTGTGTGTGTGTGTGTGTGTGTGTGTGTGTGTGTATATGGGCACATATGTATCTGATTTTGACATAATATCGTTTGCTACAAACAGAAATAATACTGTACATGATTACAAAATGTGTATCCTCAGTAGTGACTTATTCAGCTTGTTTTAGTCTTCCTTGTTCAGGCATCATCTTAATATTTGTTCCTTTCAGCCCCAGATATTTTGCTAAAACGTGCTGCTAAATTAATTGTTGACTTTGTCCTGCACCCAATACACTTTTGAAAAGTATTTTTAACATTGGTCTTACTCACCGCACTTTGTTATTGCTTGCCACGCATGAAAGAGCTGCTTGTTTCAAGTGTTATTTCGCTAGAACACATGTCGCAGGATTAATAAACACAGCTCACACCATCATTAGGAACTCTGAAAACAGAGGCTGCACGATTACTGCGGAAAGGGGTGAGCAATAGAGACATCCGACTGATTATATGGAACGTTGCTTACACGTTGAGGGTCTAACATGAACATTTATTCTCAAATGAACAATTGTATAGTTTTGTAACTACATCAATTTCTATTGGTTCATATTTAATTATGATTTGCAATCTTTTAAATTTGATCTCATTAGTCTGCACACACACTAAGCACAGGGCTGTTAATGTGGCCCTAATAACCTGTTTGTTTAATGTACTGTGACCCACGAATATGAGTAGTCCCTTTTGACCAATTACTGATACTTACAAGAGTAGGAGCAAATTGCTAGTTTTACATATTTTTTATATATAAACGAGAAATTCTTATTAGAGAAGGTGCAGTTTGGCCCAAGGCAGCAGACACATATACCATGTTATTATCCGAACTCTCAACACGTTCACAACAATCAAGTGGATGAAGTCAAATTCTCCTAAGCAGACTATTATTTAAGATACATAGACGAACCATTAGAATGTTGTGTCAGTGACTCTTTTCATTGTCAATGTACATTGCTGCTACTTTTCTAGAGGGTTGGCCTTTCTACTTGCATCTATTGGAACTAATCAGGATTGAATGTTGCTAATTACAAGAGGTAATGTTGCAGCCCTATAAAACTCCGGTTAGATCACACTTGGCGTATTGTGTTCAGTTTAAGGATGTGGCTACTTTAGAGAGATGTCAGAGGAGATGTTGCCTGGATTGGAGAGCACGAAGCAAGGTTGAGCAAGCTAGTGTTTTCTATTTGGAGCGAGAAGGGATGAGAGGTGACCCAGTAGAGGGGCTCAGATAGGGTGGACACCCAGCACATTTTTCCTTGGGCATTAGCACAAATACCAGAGGACATTTGTTTTAGGTGAGTGGAAGGAAGTTTAGGGGAAATGTCAGAGGTAAGATTTTTTTTTACACAGAGAGTGGTAGGTGCCTGGAATGCATTGCCAGGGGTGGTGGCACAGGCTGGTACAATAGTAGAAGACTCTACCACAGTGGTGGCCAACCTTTTACTTTCCAGGCATCAATTTGTTTCATGCGCAAGTTCAGATGCAACATGCAACTCTTGCATCCCCATTCAATTCTTGTAAAAATATGTTAATCTAGACATATTTAGTATTTTACATGATATATTGATTTAATTTAAAAACAAGATAAACATTACTTCCCTTAATGCGACTTTTGAGTCTGTTTTGATTTTGTCATTGCATGTTATCGGTGCTTCATTTGTGTTGCAAAGCCTGAGTAGTATTTTTATATCATAAGGTCAGTATTTTGAGTCCTCTCTGATTCATATGTTCTGGGATTGTTCAGAACTACAAGAATATTGGGAACAATTCTTTAAACTCTATCACAGGTTCTTAAGATTAAATTAGAAATGTGTCCTTTTATTGCTTTGCTTGTTATTCTCTAGAAGGGAATTCAACTCAAAACAAAAATAGTAGCTTTTGGAAGAGCTTTGAAGAGCGCTTGAGACTTCCCTAATGGATTGTTGTTTACAAAAGCCAACAGATGAAAGAGCATGTTGGAGCCGCTATGTCTGGAAGAGAACTTGCTCTCCTGAGAGAGTCATGTGGTTTTGCAAGCAGAAAGAGTCAAACAGGTTTTCTCTCAGAGAGAGAGGGAGAGAGAGAGACACAGAGATCACTTGTACAGTGTTACAGCCAGCAGACAGCAGCTGGGACTGGAACAGGACAAGCTTGCAAGCTTGTAGAATGCCCTATTTTGGAAAACGGCCTGGTCAAAGCCCTTGTGGTTCATGCAAGAGGAGTGGACTGGCTATCTAATGTTTCACTTGGAATAAGTGAAACGGAAATGAATTCTATGGTGACCTGAAAGAAAGAGGTTATCAACTGGAGAACCCCGAAGGGGCAAGTTTCATCAGCAAGAAACTGAAGTGGCTGGTTAAAAAGGAACAGCAAATATCTCTCTCTGAAAATTGACAAGAACCTTCCTGAGCAGTAATCGTTTGCCTTTCAAGCACCAAAGCTTGGTGAATGTTAAATTCTATGCACAATATAAGAATTGCCTGCAACCAGTGAACTTGGAGGAAGAGAAATGAGATCTGCGAACCAAAGAACTTTTCTGAACTTACACACACATTACATACATGTGGGCATAGAATTAGAAGTTAGGTTAAATAAGTCAATAGAGATAAATTAAAGTTTGATTCTATTTTCATGTTTAAATATAATTAAAAGCAACTTTTGTTTAAGTAACCATTTGTCTAGTGACAAATTTGGTGAGTTTTGGGGTCCTCTGGGCTCATAACAAAATAAATAAATAATGTGGCCAGTGAGCAAAGAAGATAATGGGAAATCATTAAATCAACTGGACTTTCAAATGAACGTAATTAGTTATTGCAGTAACTGACTCACCAAAGATAAAATGAACACAAGATAGTTTAACAAAAGTGCGGGTCCTGTGGTGACAGTTTTAGAAGTTGGGGAAGGTCTGACCTTTCAAACCTCAGAATTCTGCCTCATTTCTAATACTACGATCAACTGTAGAATGATCCATTTTCAGTGGATTCTGGCATCCAATGCATCACTTCTAATCGTACAATGTGCCACTTTGGGGGCATGCACCATAGATTGGCCACCTTTGCTCTATTACCTCCTGCCATTGCTATATCACAACAAATTAGGTTGAATTAACCCTTGAGCAAAAGAGTTGTGCAACGTACCCAAACATAGGCTTCCAATGTGAGAGATGATGATCTCTCAAGGAAACTGAAGGCACTAAAGATGTTACTGGAAGCTATGAATCAAATGACATCTATCATTCAGATCTCACATTCAACAAGAAGAACACACCAGCAATGAAGTGATCGCAGAAAGAAAGAAAATTGGCTGTGCTACCTGGATCTGAATCAAAACAGTACTGAACCCATGATGTCTGCACTGAATGTCATGCCCAAAATGAAACAAACTCTGCCGCTTGTAAACAAAAAAATCTGTAGGGACCATGGTTGAGGGCAGTGCCCAAAAATGCTGGAGAATCTCACCACCATCAACATTTTGGACCTGAGTCTTCTTCTGTCTGCACATGATCCATATCTATTCCCTGCATATTCATGTGGCCATTTACACCAGTGGTTCTCAACCTTTTTCTTTCCACTCACATCCCACTTTAAGTAATCCCTTTGCCATCAGTGCTCTGTGATTAGTAAGGGTTTGCTTAAGGTGGGATGTGAGTGGGAAGGGAAGGTTGAGAATCACTGCTCTAGGCCCAATTGTTACTGAAATATTTTGCTGGAGAAAATTGTCATTGGCCCATTTCCTTTGGAGTTCTGAAACCGTGCACATAACGAGTCAATGAGGTATGATTCAAACAGTGGTTCTCAAACTTTTTCTTTCCACCCACATCCCACCTTAAGCAATCCCTTACTAATCACAGAGCACCCACGGCATAGGGAATACTTAAAGTTTTAGGTGAGTGGAAAGAAAAAGATTGAGAACCACTGATTTATACCCTCTTCAGCACAACTGAAGACATCTGCTTCCACCATTATTACCAGCAGTCCAGGCACCTACCACACTGTCTAAAACATTTGCTGTGCACATCTCCTTATCTCACCTTAAATGCATGATATTTTTACCCTGGGAGAAAGGTTCTGTCTGTCCACCCTAAATGTGTCTCTCATAATTTTATAAACCTTTATCAAGTCTCCCCTCAACTTCCAGTGCTCCAACCCAAATTTGTCCAAGTAAAAACACAAAATGCTGGAGAAACTCAGCTGGTCAAACAATGGCCTTTTTGTAGCAAAGGTAAAAATACATCACCGAGATTTCGGGCTTGAGGCTTTCATCAAGGTATGGAGGAGGAATGTCAGCAGGCATCCGAACAAAAAGGATGGGGAGGGGAAGTCAGGAGATGTTAGGTGGAGAAGGGAGGGAGGGGACAGCAGCGATAAGGGGGAGAAGGGATGGCTGGGTGGATGGAGGGGGAAGGGAGGGAAGAACTGTAAAAACTAGAAAGGGGGAGGGGGAAAGAAAAGGCAAGCAGGTTAGCAAAAGCAGAGAGGCCGATGTTAATGCGATGTGACTGGAGAGGGTCCAGACAGAAAATAAGGCATTGTTCCTCCAGTCTGCGGGTGGTCAGGTTGGGAAAGTACATAAAGGAGTGTGGGAATGTGACACAGAATTGAAATGGTTGGCGACTGGGAGGTCTCTGTTTTGCCGGATGGAGTAGAGTTGCTGAGCGAAGCGATCTCCCAGTCTGCAGCCGGTCTCCCTCCGATGTAGAGAAGCCCACCATTTGTCTAATGTCTCCTTACGGAGCCCACCCTTTAATCCAGACAACATTCAGGTCTGTCTCTGTTCTGTCTTCTTTCCAAAACCTCCACCTCCTTCCTGTCATGGGGTGACCTGACAAGGTCTATGCTGATAACCTATTTGGAGACTTTTTGAGCCAAGTCAGGATTTGTGACGATTTTTCCCCTCAATATCAGCTGCATTGCGAAATCTAATGCTTTCCAGACGTTTCAGGAGTTTGATGCATACCAATGCTACAATTCAAAATTGTAAAACATTTGAAGTAACAAAAGCAGTTCTCAATAGATTTCATTACTGCTTCAAATTTGATGACAGAAGCTTAAAGTAAAGTACAGTAATTATCATCGTCAACTCAATGTTGTTATCTGAAGGCACAGAGTTCCCATCAGTTGTCTATGTACCTGCTTCTACCCACTGTAATCCACTTTTTATATGCTGAACACATTCCCAGCTACAATGGTTCTATCATTCCAGAGCAATTACCAAGGTTGCCAGCCCCCATCTTGACCACATTTTACAGGAGTAAAATTGAGAGGGTCCTGTCTGGCTGCATCATTGTGTGTGTGGTAAGACAGCTTCAAAGCATCAGATCAGATGTCAACAAAGAGGATCAGTCAATTGGCCGAGAAGATCACCGGGCTCTCCCTTTCTTCTATTGATGACCTGTACTGGAACAGTTGCTTAAATAGGGCTCAAAGAATTATTGAGGACCTTTTCCATTTAGCACACTACATCTTTGACCCACGACCATCAAGAAAGAGGTTCCTGTATCAAAATCAGGATGGCCAGGCTTATTCCCTCAGGCTGACCAGCATGCTGTAACTAAGTAAATAATTTAAAAATATTTATATGTATCTGTACGTGAATATTATGTGCGGTGTATTGTGTGTGTATGCGCATGCACCATGGACCCAGAAAACTCAAGCCCCTTTCACATGTGCCAGTGATCCCAGGAATCAAACGCCAATCGGCCGTTAAAGCGGCAAGTGTGAAAGCAAAATCTGCTCAACGCCGGTGTCAGATAATGCCATCTCACGCCAGGGATTGTCAGCCTTGACCCCCAATCTGCAGACGCCGGCGATGAGATCAGGCAAGTGTGAAATGGACAATTGCACTGCAGGCACTTCCTATTAAAGGTAGAACAGACCAAACGCCGGGGATTAATCCTGGCAAGTGTGAGAGCATTCAGTGTCTCAGTTAGGAGTGGTCTAGCGTGAAAGGCCACACCCCCATTCCTATCCCGGCCGATTTACTGGGATGCAAGTGTGGAAGGGGCTTCTGTCAGATGATGATGAACTTGAACTTGGACTAGAGGTACCAGACTTCATTACCTTCTGCCTGAAGGTAGCGTAAGAGAGACCATTGATAAGGTGATGGGGGGTGGGGGGGTCCTTTATGACCCTTGCTGCCTTCTTGCCTCTCGTAGATGTCTCCAAGGTCATGAGAGTGTCCATGTGGAGAGATGAGTTGGTGTGGAATTTTGTGTTTCCTCACAGTCTTCCAAGGAATAGATGAAACACGTGCAATAGAATTTGAATTGTGTACTTCAAACACATTTATTGTTATAAAGATACAATGAATTCAGTCAACTGAATAAGCAGTGATTTTCTTCAAGAGTGCACGTGTTTTACAATATTGATTTAAACAATGCTTTAGGTTTTAATGGTGCTGAAGTGACCTTTGGTACCTTGAAGTTTGTGGAGACTCATGTAGACATAGCAGGAGTGTTACTGTTGCAGCATTTACACAGATGTCTCACATTAAAGGCAGCAGAAAGCAAATATGGCCTTTTATTACCAACGTGGTTAGATATTCAAAAGGCATGGTAACAGAGTGAAGGCACGTTTAGAGGCCGTGCTGCTGACATGCACAGAAATCATTGGTGCACTGTTCTGCATTAAACTCTGCTTGAAAGGGTTAAATAGGCTGGGACATGATGGGATGGAGAAAGGGAGAGGTCTGAATTTAGCTGCATGTCTCAGCTTCCCATGTCACTGCCGCCAATTCCAGGTGCAGTAAGACCCTGAATGAATATAATTAAAATAAATAAGAATAAAATAGTAGATAAAAAGATACAGAAGTTTAAAATTGTAAAAGTAAATGTTCTCTGAAGATACACATGAACTATTAGGCATTTTAAGAGTTAGCCTCGCGCAACCAGAAAATACACTTATCCGGCATCTCCCAATCCCCATAGGGCCCGGATAACAAGGATTTTATTGTATCTTTATTCCCTTAACAAGAATTGTGGCTCCCAACCTCTTAAAAATCCAAGAATGGTAGGTAGGCAAAAGATTTTCCAAAGAGTTTGGTTGACAGAATGGAAATAGTTGAGCCTCATCTGCACTGGAGCTTCCAGTATTCACTGTGTTTATAAATAGGATGCAAAGGCTCATTGCAAACCTTTTCTATGACATGAAGATAGGCTACACATTGTAAGCAGTACAGATGGAAACAGAAGATTACAGAACCATAAGGTAGCATGGGGGAGACGGGGTGAGGACGAAGGCACATGCACGTCTGCCTTTATGAATGCAAGGGTTAGGATTCATAGGGTGTTTCGTACAGTTCTGATCACCATGCTCTTGAATGAACGTGATTGAGCTGGAGAAGGTTCCCAATGTGGCTTCATGGACTGGAGGGTGTAAGTTATGGGAAAGATTGGACAGAATGGGGTTGTTTTCCCTGGAGCGAAGGAAGCTGAGGGGTGACCTTATTAAGATTTATAAAATGAAGAGGCGCATCGAGAGGGTTGATAGACAAGGTCTTTTTCCAAGATTTGAGACCAATGGTTTAAGGTAAGAGGGGAAAGATTTTTAGGGGATCTGAGGGGGATGTTTTCCATACAGAGAGTGGTGAGGATATGGAATGTGCTGCCAGCGATAACATTAGATGCAGGTGCAATCCTATTTTAAGGACATCTGTATAGGTTCATGGATAGGAAATGTTCAGAAGGATTTAGGCAAATGGGACCCTGGTTACCATAAACTAGTTGGGCCAAAGGGCCTGTATCCAATGCTATGACTCTGTTAAACAAGTGGGCAAATGTGAGGTCATCTACTGTGGACTTGCATGTTGAAATGCTGGTCGTAGTTAAAAGCCATCGATCCCAAGGGATCGATCAATATTCAGGCATGGACAGGCAAAAAAAAAGAAATGAATGGATCACAAGAGGATAGAAGTCATGTGCCAGCGAGACAAAATTTATATCAATGGTTTGGATAAGGAGAAGCAAGTGTATTATCCCCATTTGATGGTGATGTTGAGCTCAGTGGTAATATGGATCGTGAGGAGGATTCTGAGATGTTTTGGGGGGTGTAATGGAGAGATTGTGGCCACCACATGGTGGCGCTGCCGGGCTCCTATTCGGAGAACACATCACATGCTAATCAAGTACGGACTCGCCCCAAGCCATCAGGGTGACTCTCGTGATTGGCCCTTTCAAATGACCAGGTACTAGGCTCCAGGCAGCCTGACCTTTACCTAATTGGTGACCCCTGCCAAGCCCCTGCACTGAACTTCAAGCCAGTGGCCACAGCAGCCAACGGGGCCCAGCATCTTCCTTGTGCATCTGTATTGGGTCGGTGAGTCCTGAGGCCAGTTAGTTAGAGCCGTGCCCCTACAGGGTGGGGGCACATAGCGTTACCTTGATCTGATTGTTTACTGTATGTGCATTTGTGCCATTCCCCAAGTTCTGTCGATTTTCCCTCGTTACCCAGTGTATATCCATCCCCTTGCGAACTGTGTGTTTAAGTTAACCTAGCCTTTAGATTCCCTTGTTTCCTCTGCATCTCTTGAGAATAAACTTGTGCTTTGTACCTTGATCTCAGTCTGTATCTTAACCTGTGGGACCCACATGACGCTTCACGTAACAGAGGGATATAGGCAGGCTGAGAGAATAGGCAAGGACATGGCAGATGGAATCTAATGTGGAAGCCTGAAAGCTCCTCCATCATTGTTAAAGGAAAGGATGTCTTTGGAATGGTAAAAGACTGAAAGAGGGACACCTTGCCCCAATCCCACACAAGAACAGTGAACAATTATGCAGCCTGTTGGCCTTTATTGAGAGAGGGCTTGAGTACAAAGATAGAGACACACAAAAAAACAAAGGTGCTGGAATATTGAGCAAGCAATAAGCTGTTGTCCCAGGGTTGGCGGGTGGGTGGGGTTGACACTTGTCAGGTCCGAGGATCGGAGGGAGATGAGTTACAATCCTCAGTAGATGCAGGAAACTGGTCCGGAGGAGGACGATGTAGAATTCAGGCCTGTGGTACGGGTTAAGCCATCTGGATTATTGTGAAAAGGTCCAGTCCTCCCTACCTAAGGAAGGACATACCAGTGAGAGAGAGATAGAGTACCTGGTCAATTTTTTGAGATTGTGGGTTTGGGGAGAAGTTACGTTGTCTCTGTCTATACTCTCTAGTGCAGAAGAAAGAAAAGAGAGCATAAAAATCCTATATCATGGGCCAGTCCTGGTAAGGATGGTAGGCTTTCTTCCATAAATAATATCCTGATTCCAAAGCTTAAGTTTTCTTTTTTTTTAAATGTTTTACTGAGTTTAATATATAAATCCAACATACAGAGGCATCTAAATAATAACAAAAAGCTGATCATATCATATACATATCACATATTCAACATATAATGTAAATCCAAAGCCTATCCATAACTGTTTATTTGACTTGTTTCTTTAAGACATCAATTTCTATCAATGTGATATTTAACAGTTTAACTTTCTCATAATAGATCCCAGTATAATTCTGGACAGAAAATAGATAGGACTCAATCAAACAATCCCTTTATATAAACAAAGGACAAATTCTATCTTAATTCATGATAACCCATATTTAAATCCATGTTTAACTAATTAATCTAAAGAAAGAAAAGAAACTTAAATTTTAAGGATTTAAAATTCAAACTTGTATTCATTTAGAGAAACTTAAGAAATAAATATGCTGCCTTTTCACAAATTTGGAGCCCGTATATGCACAGTTTTGGGGTGAATATGTAAAAAATGTACGTCTGCCCTCTTAAGACTTGTAATCATCTTCTTCCCTAAAGTGGTGGTACAAATACTGTAGGATCGCAGGGTGCAAATCTACCCTTCGTGCAATCCAGGAAACTATTTTTCTCTCTGTGTGCAGGTTAGCTCAGAAAGAACATGCTGGTCCCAGAAAGAATGACACAAACCGCAGTTGAGTGGAGTTAACACTGAGCTTTATTGGGCTCGCAGCCCTGCTTTTATTCTCAAGCTGAGGGGTGTGGTCAAAGCCCCCTCAGTGCTGACTGGCGCATTTGTGATCCGCTTTCCTTGATAGGCCAGCTAGGCTCCTTTAGTGTGGCCAATTGGAGGGTAGTGCTGTGGACCTCGTGCAGCCTGCTGGATCATCACGTTCGTCTTTTATTTTGGAAGGCGCCCTGAGGGAGCTGCGAGGGGCTGCCACAATATCACAATTATATCTTTTTTGTATGATTTTTGAGTGGGAGGGGGTATAAAGGTGGAGGGAAGCAAGTATGGGGTAAAATAAGCATTGTCATTTTAAATTTAATCACTGGCCCCTTTTCCACTGGCACCCTGTCCCAGGAATTAACTTGGAATTTACTGGGGCAGGGGTCCAGTGGAAAAGGAACACTGTCCAAACGCCGGCGTCAAATCATGTCATTTCATCCCAGGGATTGACAGCCTCTACCCCCTAATCATATCGCCGCTGTTTGCTGACACCAGTGTACTGATAAAACCAGTGGAAATGGGGCAGCAGAAAGTTACCCGTTTCCAGTTGAAGGTAGAACACTCCCGGGAATGAGTTGTGTTCAGTGGAAAAGCAGTTAGTGTCCCAGCTAAGGGTGGCCCAGTGGAAATGATACAGCTATCCCAGGACAGCTAGTTAATTGGGGATGCCAGCGGAAAAGGGGCTACTATTTGTTTATTTTAAAGTTTATTAATTACACGTATGGAAATATTTTAAATAAAATATTCTTAAAAAAACTTTTAAGAAAAGAAAGTAGACCGATCGTCTCCACAATCTGGAAGGGTTAATTGTTGATTTCATTGACATTTTAAAAGGACTGTGGTTCCACTGATTGGGGAATGAAAGAAGAAGGACCATCATCCACTAATCAGCCAGTTCTTTCAGGATTACATTTAAGAAGAATTTCCACATGCAGAGGGTTGGTACTTGTGACTCACTTTCATGAACTGTGATCGATGTCAATTAATTATTTTAAATCTGAGCTCGATAACTTCCGATTAACTCATTGGTCTCTGTTCCTCTAGCCCTTTCTTCCAATTAAGCAGTACTCCAGAGCATCAGCGGGAAGTGAAGAGGTTCAGGGAGGCATTCCCAGAGTTCAGGGCTGAGGGTGTAGCGACCCAGCACATCGCATTGAAAACTAGGGATTTGCAGAAGACGACGACGGGATCAATACCTTGTTCAACAATATCTTTAGTCTTTGTTACTTCCTTCAAACTCTTTCTCCCGAGCAACCATTTAAAGCTCATGTAATGTCAGCAGGGATTTCAATGTGAATGATTAGACATACCTGAGCTTGTGAATGGTTGGCCCAGTTTAAAACCAACATTCGGTGCTTGTTTGAGCTGTGTAGTTTGTCGAGAGCTTGCATAGGCACAGACACGGGGACAAAGAGATATTCAGGGCTGAAAAGGGACATAAGACCCTTTGAGTCTTCACTGTCAAACATCCATTTACACTAACCCCACATTAACTTCAATTATTATACTGCCAGGATTCCCATCAACTCCCCTTGGATTCTTGGGGGTGGGGGGGGGGGCATGGGCTCATGGGCTGGAAGAGACTGCTACCATGCTGTATGTCGAAATTTAAAAACATTCTCCCACTCACCCGCACATTTTATTTCCCAAAAGTCTTTATTGACACAATTACATCAAATCCATATAAAATTAAATCAATTGATAAGATTAATTACTTAACACAGAATTAAGAACAGAGAAACCTGCAACCCGGTACAGGCCCTTCAGCCCACAGATTAGTGCTGACATAATAAGCTACTCTATCAACCAACTAGAAATTTCTTACTGTATAATCTATTTTTTTTCTCAGTTCCCATGAACCTATCTAATAGTCTCTTAACGGATCCTATCGTAGGTGCCTCCACCACTGTTTCCAGCAGTGCATTCGATGCAGCCTCTGTGTTCAAAATTCACCTTTAGCATCCCCACTGTACTTAATCCCAAGCACCTTAAAACTGTGCTCCCTGGTGATAGCCGTTTTGACTCTGGGTAAAAGCCTTTGGCCACCCACATGATAAATGTCTCTTAAGCCGCTTTCAGGTGCAATCGCTCCAAGAAGGTGCCTGCAGAAGCTGCTGTGAGTGTGTTTGAATCGTCATTCAGTGGCAGCGCTGAAGGCGCTGTTCTGGTGCCTGAAAAGGCTGGCTGCATGAGAGGCACCTTGGAGTGAACGTCGACTGTGGCCGTAGACCCGCCCGCTGTTGTGACGTCATTTGCAGCGCATCGAGGCTGAAGCCGAAAGGAGCACAGGATCATGGCGGGCTGGAGCAGAGAAGAAAAATGCCTTTAACGTACCGAAAAATATGACTGTACCAGTAATGCTGAGCCTGCACACTCTCCAGTTATTCAAAAATCATGCCAAAGCGCCTCAGGCTGACGACGTCACCGCGACGTCCTCAGCCCGCCCCCTAGCAGCTGCTGCAGCCTTCACGTGCCTTGGGGGATTGCTCGGAAGCGGAGAATATACCTCCCCGAGGAGGGTTGGTAAGTACTACTCAGGGCCGGGTTTTCCACCCTCAGGTGGCCTCCTGACAGCTGCATCCAGGTCGAATAGGTGGCTTTACATCAGGGTATTTTGGCCACCTGAAAGCGGCTTTAGTGAAACACGATAGGGCTGCAGAGGCTGTGATTGTAGTAAATGCACCGAAATGCTGGAGGAACTCAGCCGGTCTATTCAGCATCTATAGGAGACGAAGATTTATTGTTGGCGTTATGGGCCTGAGCCCTTCTTCAAGGAAAAATCAGAAGAGGCAGAATCAGGATTTATCAGAAAGTCTCCGAATTCAAACAATGGGGGAGGAATCCAGACCATCACAAGGTGGGAATTGGATGTAATAAGGGAATTGATGGAAAGTAAGGAAACAAGGAATGGAGAGACAATGGGGGAAAAAGAGGGTGGGGGAGAGGAGGGGTTTAACGAAAGTCAAGAGAGTTGGAAGGTGCCCGGTCAGAAGATAAGGTGGTGTTCCTCCATTTTACGGGTGGTCTCAGCCTGGCAGTGCATGGACAGACAAGTTGGCAAGGGAATGTGATGCAGAATTAAAATGGGTGGCCACTGGAAAATTCACGCTATTGCGGCGGTCAGAGCCGAGGGCTCATCTTCTTGCACACCTCTATCAGGACATCCCTCATTCTCCGCCACTCTAAGGAGAAAGGACTAGATGTAATAACAGCTACATTACATATTGTCACCCCTATCATAGATGCAGTGTACCCCCTCCTGGAACCACTCCATGTTTCCCATGGACTTGCCATGTTCCTGTTCGCATAAAGGCCCATAAAGAGGGTCCATTGGTCCAGTGCCCTCACTAAGGCGAGAAAAGAGAGTCCTGTTGCACTCCTGTAACCCTGGCAGCCGCATGGACTCCTGTCCAGTCCACTGGTGAACCGGAACTCCACGCGTCCGAGTCTCACTCCTCCAACACTCACAATCCACTCCCCCCCAGTTCCAAACCCCTCCCCCCACCAATACGATCAGGAAGGAGTCAACACCCGTGGCCCTTCGAGCGCCATGCTCACCCTCGGCACCTTCATAGATCCCACTCTCGACGCCTGGTTCCCGCAAGCCGACCTCCAGCAGCATGCTTTACTTTCTGAGTGATTTATTTTCTGCTCCCCTTCTCAGACGACCATGCAGATACTGAGCTCACAGTCAGTCCAATAACAAAGCCACTCTGCTCCTCCATCCTTACCTTTCAATGTAAGTCAATGATCCATGGATAATTCTGGACTTAAATGAAATTTACAGCAATGGCAGGCACTGCCTATAATTGGGTTAAATGGTGAAGCAAGTCCAAAATATTAATGCGCCCGAGCACGGGCTGTATCAACGGAGCACACAATCATAGCTTCCAGTAATACAACCCCACAACCCCCTCCCCCTTCCCACCACTAATCCTTCACCTATTCAAACAAAGAACTGTGTTTAAAAAAAGAGAGAGAAAAAAAAGATTGAATCCTTGTCAGACAATGCAGGAGAAAGGTTTCACAGATTGTATCTCAAGGACATTGTAATGTTTGATCTTGTCTCTCCCAGCGAATTCCAAGGCCTTTGACCTCCAATGGTTTGGACACTTCCCTTGTCTGCATTCAAGCTCCCTATTCCCCATCAGAAGAATCATTTTGCAGAACAAAGTATCACCTCAAAGCAGATAATCGCTTCCTCACTCATTCCTGAGGATGTGTTCCCCCCCCCCCCCAAGTAGAGCCATAATTGCCTATTTGTATTTAATTTATGTAATTGGTATTATTTCCCTGCTGCTTCCTCAAGGTTCAAGGTTCAAGGTTCAATGTTCCTTCTATTGTCATGTACTAATACATTAAAAATGTAACATACGTGATACAGTATATTTTAACTTTTCCTTGCCATAAGGCAGACAAACTGTCGTCGCTAGCATCGTCTGGCGCCCAATACAGTTAGAAAGAAAAGGAAGTAAGAGAGATTTCCCTCAGAATGATCAAGAATCCACCTTCAGTGCTCCCACTTCAGCTGTGCAGACCCCTGGTCGATTCATCGGCACCTTGAGCTCCAGATCCAAACCCCTGATACGGTGAGGAAGCCTTCAGCGCCCCATGCCTTTCGGGAGCCCTTCTTGCCCTCAGCACCCTCTCGAATCCCGACTTTGGTCCCATGCGCCAGCCACCAACCAGTCCGCGATCCCCCTGCCCGCAAGTTGCCCGCAGCCTGGGAGGCTCCTTCAGGTGCTGAGCCCCTCGCTAGTCTGCTGCTGTGGTCCCATATGGTCCGTCTCCTCTGCTTCTCCTACTCAATGGTGGTGGGGGAGGAGGAGGTGTTCTCCCCGTTTCTGGCTCCCTGTATGTGTGGCCCGCCACTCTCCCGGAGTCCCGTGGCCACTGCTGAGCACAGACGCCACCATCCTGGGCACACACCTCGTGGTCAGAGGCTTCCACTGACAAATGCCGTCGGCTCTTTTACCGGACCGTTGCAGAGCCGCTAACATTAGGACCAGGCGGTTGAAATCTTCGGAGCAGCGATCTGTCTCCGCTCTCCACTCTCCCAGTCCGCCCCTACTGCTGTTATAACTAATCCTGCAACACACTCATTTGCTTTGCTGCGCTGGCCAACGAAAAGTTGTGCTTTGAGACAGAATCTTTGATGCACACCTTACACGAGCCTCCTTAGCTACCTGAGATGTTTATATTAAATCCTGGGCCACATCAGGTGCGGGTGATTGTAACACTAACATCTGAGTGGGAATGTTCCTGTGTAAAGCATGCACTACATTAAGATCCTCACCATCCAGGCTATGCCCTCTCCTCACTGCTACGAGCCTGAAGACGAACACTCAACGGTACAGGAGCAGCTTCTTCCCCTCCGCCATTAGAAATCTGATTGGACAATGAACCAGAGACACAGCCTCACTTTTTCTCTTATTTTGCATTCATTTATTTATTTTTAAAAATGTAATTTATAGCAATTTTTGAACCTGTAACGCTCCCTCAAAACAATGACACACATTTATGACAATGAAATCGGATTCTGACAGATAAAAGGTAGCTAAATGAGGGAGGAACAAATCTGTTAATGAAAGATTGACTGGTATAAGTTTGCAGCAGAATCCTTCAGAGGAGCAGGTAGTGAAGGCTCTGTCCCTCATTGAAACGTAAGCACCTGCCCTGCGGTGTTCCCATTGCACCCATTGTATGATCTCTGGGCAAACTTTAATGAGGAAGGAGAGAAAGTCCGAAGGCTTTCGAGATACGATTATGTCCATGTATGGTCACAAAACTATCTCTCTAGCGCACATAGTGGGAGAATTATGTTGGCCGGCTGTGCAACAAGTTTAGCCCAAGAAAATTAGCAAAAATCTGTCCAAATTTAGACATGTAGCACGGTAACCGGCCATTTTTGGCCCACGAGTCTGTGCCGCCCAATTTACACCCCATTAACCTACACTCCCAGTACGTTTTTTGAAGGGTGGGAGGAAACCAGAGCCGCCGGGGAAAGCCCATGCAGACACGGGGAGACACGTACAAACTCCTTGCAGACACTGCGGGACTCGAGCACCAGTCCCAATAGTTGGCACTATAAAGGTGTTGCACTAACCGCCTCACCAACCGGTCCACCCACTGAATCCAGTATCTTTAGCATGGTATGAAGAAGACTGAGAGTGTCTGAAAACATGGCAACAGACCCTTCGGCCCATCAATTCCATGCCAACCATCAACTGCACATTTACAATAATCCTACATTAATCCAACTTGATCCCGCATCAGGGATCCACACCACCCAGCACACGCTTTGTTCTTGCTGCTGCCATCAGGAAAGAGGTATCGGGGCCACAAGACTCGCCTCCACCAGGTTCAGGTACAACTGCTCCCCCTCCACCATCAGATTCCAAACTCAGTCAGGGACTCATTTAAGGACTCTTACTGTGACACTTGCTCCCTCCAATGTATCAGAGCCTGGTTAAAATCTACTCATCCTGCTCAGTTTTGTCATTTCACACTGTACGATTCGCTCGATTTGACCCGCGATATTGGTGAGTTAACTCAGATGTAATCAGCGGTGTGAAAGGGGTGTATTGAGAGGTACAAAACCATGAGAGGAATAGATCAAGGGAACGCAGAGAGCCTCGTGATGAAGGCCTCAAACCCAAAACGTCAGTTATGTCTCTTTATCTTTATTTTTGCTATATGTTTGGCTAGCTGAGTTTCTCCAGCTTAAGAGTCAAGAAATCAGTATCCAGAGGACATACGTTTAAGTTGAGCGGAGAAAGAGTTAACAGAAATTTAACCTGAAGGGTAACTTTTTGGCACAGAGGGTGGGGGTGTATAGAATCGGCTGCCAGAAGAGGTGGTTGAGGCAGGTACTATTGCAATGTTTAGGAAAGATTTAGACATTTTGAGGGATACAGACCAAACACTGGCAGTTGGGACAAGAGTGGATGGGGCATTTTGGTCAGCATGGGCAAATTAGGCTGAAGGACCTTGTTCCATATTGTATACCTCTATAACTTTGCGCTATCCAGGCAAGTCAACCTCTACATAGTGTAACAGGTAGTGCGAGAATAAAAGCATAGATGCAGGGGATTGTGTTCCACGAAATCAAAAGTTCACAATAAATCAATAGTTGTCACAAGACAAAACTACAGTGAAATAGTGCAAGACATCATCTTTTATGAATGTGAGTCCACTCAAAGAGCAGGAAACTTCCTTGAGCCTGGAAGTGTGTGCTTTTCAAACTGGAGGGCATTTTCTGCCTGATGAAAGGGGGGGTGGAGATTAGAAGGGGAGGGTGGAGATGAGGGGTGGGAGAGGTCCTTTAATATTTTGGCTGCTTTTCTGCTTTCTATTTACACCACTTCACCTTGTTCTGACTCCCCTCCCCATGCCCCGCTGTTTGAGGGATGTCCCCTCAGCTTTGGGCCTAATCCCTTCATCGTGGTAGGAGCAAAAAAAAATAGTAGGGCAGAATCCCGAATGAAAAGGCCAGGGAAGAAAGGGAAGGGGGGAGGAGCACAGGCCAACAGGCAAGAGGCCATAGGTGGACGGATAGAAGGGCTGGAGAGAAAATCTTGAGAATTGATCGGGGGACAGTCAAAAGAGATTTCACCAGATTCTTGATGCAGCTTAGAGAGGGGCTTGGTTGGGGGTGGAGGGGTGCGGGAGGGGGTGGAAGGAGTGGGAGGGGAAAAGGATCAGTTAGTTCTGAAAGAGGACCAATAGGGGAGGACCAACATTTCCTATTTTTTTTCCTGCACTCCAGTCAATAATGTTCTAAATAGTGAAAAAGAATGTTCTCACAGTTTTCTGCACCGATTTATATACGTAACTGCAGCGCTGTAATGCTCTAGCACTTGTTTAAAAGGCCAGCAGGTACACATTGTAATTTGAGAATCGTGGACATTTCTGCAGTAAATCTGTTAATTACTGCAAAATCTGACACCACAAGTTGCTGCAAATTCAAGTGCTGATTAAAGTGGGCTGACATTTGCCTTTGATGCTATGTTGCAGGTTCTTATAAATAAAAGATCAATAAACTCTCACTTACTTTATTTTAATATTAACACTGGTTAATATCGTTATTCCATGAATGACATCACAGTTTATAAAAGCTTTATTGTGGAGATATAACAGTACTGGCTTTTCACACCTGAATCATTCAAGTCCATTTTTAAAATTGGTGTTGGAGTGGTCAGCTACAATTGTCCGGAATTTAAGCAACCAGCAGCTTCAAGCAACCAGCAAAAAAAAAATTGCGGAAGATAAATAGGTAAAAAAAATGGAAGTTTAACATTGGTGCACCTGGCCATTAGTTCGCCAATCGCACAGCATGCAACCTCAAGCAACCAGCTTCTCCAGTATCTGCCCATCCCCGTAGCTGCCAGATACCAGGGGTCTTACTGTATTGGTGTTCATATCCCTCCTGCCATGACCATGGCATTCCTTGCCACTTGTATTCTTGCCTTTAAAGGCTTCTGTAACTCCCAAAAAATGGTAATCTCACAAAAAAAAGGAAACGTGTCCAATTGTAATGACTTTACATTTGTCCTGTGCTCTTTTTCTCGTTATTTACAGGTAGGAACTTCTTGAATTCTTTAATTTTGAGGCTCCTTCAAGACATAGAACTTAATAAGATAGGGAAGTTTTATAATTTTCAACCTAATTTCAACAGTTAATTTCTGAAACCACATGGGCTTCTATTCTAAAGCAAGTGCATTTATCCTCGCTTTGTGCTCGACATTTATTAATACAGTTTAAGGTCATACACCAGGCTCACTATTCCAAAGTCCAATTGGTTAAATTCTATTTTAATCTTTCTCCTAAATGTGATAAATGCATAAATGAAGAAGATACACTCTATCATATGTTCTGGTTATGAACCTCTCTTTCCAATTTTTGGGAAGGGGGATTTCCTACATTGTCTTTAGTTCTTAACATTACATTGACTCCAAATCCTTTTCTTGCTCTCTTTGGAATCAGTGGGCCAACAGGTTTGATATTGATGGCTTCACCATCCCATGTCTTTGCCCTTGCGCGCCCCCCCCCCGCCCCCACCTTATCGCTAGAAGGGCCATATTAATGAGATGGAAAAATGCTGTCCCTCCCACTCATGCTCAGTAGTTGTTCGATAATGATGGCATGTCTGACTTTGGAAAAAATTTAGATGCTCCACGACTGAAATGAATCTTAAATGTGTTTCTTGATGGTGCTTCCTTTCTCAATTATTTTCAAAATATGTAAGGTTAGTTAACCTTTTTTGACCCCATTTTTATTATCAGGTAGTGGACGGCTTATGTTTAGCCAGTAGCCTCCAAAGGGAGGGGGGGATGATAATTCGTATCGTGTTGATTTAGGGGTATTTTAAATTCTTTTCAATGTTGCGTAGGTCTCAACATCATTTTTATTATTACAAAAATATATTAAATATATAAATGTGATATTTTTATAAAAACCTTTTATATTTTGTAAATACTTTATTATGATGTACCGATGTAACATTTATTTGATGAAACCAATAAAAATATTGTAAAGAGGGAGATGTTTGTGCTATGTCCTCATTCTTCTTGATTGAATAATTAGATTTTTGATATTGATGTGTGGAACTCATAGAGGCAAGGATTTCCACCACCCCTCCCCCATCCCCCCCACCACCCCTTTTTTTTCGATCAATTCTTTCTGAATCTGTCATTTCAAGTTTATAAACTGTTTACAGATTAGAGTGTGATGGAAGACATTGCTTCCCAGATGCCAGATTAGTGTAGAGGGATTGCAGACTTAAATTCAAAAGCTTTTATTGGTGAGGGTTCTGGGTTCAAATCCTAGGAGAGCTGTTATGGATAATCGCCAAATAGTTCTGCACATTTTTGAGCAAATGTGTTTGTGTGTGTGCGTATGTATATATATTCTATTCGTTATTCTTAATCCTCTAAAGTGATCCACAGAAGCGTGATCCTCTGGGTAAACTATTTTTTCCCTTCTGAAACCATATTTGCAATTGGTCCATTCGCATTGAAATGAAAGGTATGAAAAGACAAATAAGTCTTCTTTCCTAAATGTAGAAAATAATGATTATATACTGTATAAATATAGGCAATGATTTTGTCCGCTGCATTGTCAATTAAACAACAAGATGGGTGACCTGCAAGCCTGACAATTTTGATCGCTGAGATGTGAGCATCTGAAGGTAAGGGCTCAAAGAGGGGATCCATCAGTGCCCAATTCAAGGGATAGCGCCTCAACCTCGAAGAGTGACTTAAACCTTTCTCTGAATTTGGAACCTAAAACAAAACACTTGGCAGTTTTTACAACGCCCTGTCCTGGGCTAAGAAAATAATCTTACAAATCTGATAGGTTCATATTCAGGAAATGTGAACTAGCCTGGCTGTTGGGAGAAATAAAGCTGCTTCTCCCAGTCAATAGTCAAGATTGTTCCTTATTCCTTACACTGTTTTCATTCACTGCCAAAAGACCAAAAATTTATTGGTCCACTAATATTTTGTAACCTGGTAACTTCCCTAGAATGGTTTTTCATCAAACCCTAGTGCCTGCTATTTACAAATCGTGACATTGGAAACTTTGTGGGAAAGTGTGTATAAATAAAACTGGAATACGATAGCTCTTTCTTTGGTGAGAACAGCATGTTTTTTTTCCATGGATACAATCATTGGGTTATAACTGCTCTACTTGAGGTAATGCAAGGTCAAATATTTTTCTATCATGTTTGTTGGTGGGAGCCACGTAGCAGCTCCATCTGCCTCCTTTCTAAGATGAGGACACAGCTAGAAGGTTAGTGCAGATTCTACTTTCAGAGTTTCCCTTGAGAAGGTGCTGGAAGGCAGGGGCAGTAATGATGTTAAGGATTTGAATCCATTGACAATAAAGGAATAGTGATATGTGCCCAGACGGGATAATGGAAGGGGCAGCAAATAATCCCTTTAATCAGTAGTTCTCAACTTTTATCTTGCCACTCACATCCCACTTTAAGTAATCCCTATGCCATCAGTGCTCTGTGTAAGGGATTGCTTATGGTGGGAGGTGAGTGGGAAGGTTGAGAATCACTGCTCTAGACCCAATTTTTTTCTGAAATATTTTGCTGGAGAAAAATTGTCATTGTCCTATTTCCTTTGGAGTTCTGAAACCATGCACATAACGAGTCAATGAGGTACAATTAAAACAGAGGGTTTCAAACTTTTTCTTCCCATCCACATATCACTTTAAGCAATTCCTTACTGATCACAGACCATCGATGACATAGGGAATACTGAAAGTGGGATGTGAATGGAAAGAAAAAGGTTGAGAACAACTGCCTTACACCTTATATAGGACAGACCTCAGGTGGAGTATTGCGGGCAGTTTGTATTTGTTGGGAGGTTGGGGCAACAAGTTCTGCTCACCACACAATGGGCAAGATGTGATAGCACTGGAGAGGATGCAAAGGGCATGTTGCCTGGGAAGGAGTGATTCAATTCCGAGGAGAGACTGGAGAGGAAAGTTTGTTTACTTTGGCAAGGAGGAGATAGGAAGGGACAAGATAGAGGTGTATAAAATTATGAGGGAGAGACGACAGGGAACACTTCCCCATACCAAACATGAAAATTCTAGAGGACATAGGTTCTAAAAATAGAACAATAGGGCACAATTCTGGCCCTTTGACCCATAATGTGGTGCTGACCCATACTGTTACGAGCCCAGAGGACTCCAAAAACCCAGCAGCAACAGAAATTCACCAACATAATGGTGACTTAAACAAAAGTTGCTTTCAATTTTCTTCAAACATAATAATAAGATTAATATTTAACTTATTACTATTAACTTAACCCCCTTCTAATTCTAAGCGCACGTGTAAGTAATATTTACTTGTTCAGGAAAGTTTTTGTTTCACTGTTCAGTCATTCACTTTCAAGTTCACCAGTATTAGGCAATTTTCCATACTGTGTACAGAATTCTACATGTTTGATCTTCACCAGGCTCTGGTCCTTTAACTTAAACTGTTACCGCAAAGGAAGGTCTTTGTGGGTTTCAGAGAGAGATATTCGTTGTTTGTCGGACACACACACAAATCAATCTCCTTCAATCAGTCACTTCAGTGTCTTGCCAAAGAAACTAGCCCCTGTTTTCCAAAAGATCACCTCTTCTTCCAGGTTACCATGGAGTTCTTCTTCTTCCCCTAAATCCGGGAGAAACACGTTAACCAGTCACTTCCTCTTGTAATTGACTACAAGGATTGAGGATAGGCTGAACTCTGAGCTCAAAACATGTCTTCAAAATGGGGTCTTATGACAGGAGTGCCACTCTTGCAGCCTCCAGCACCAACTCCTGCTGCAGATCTGACTCTCTTTCCCTCTATCTCTCAAGAATGGTGCTTTCCTCCCCACCACCCCCCCCCCCCACCCCCCACCGCCCCTCTCTCTGTTTGCAAAACCACATGGTTCCCTTTAGAACAGCAAACTTCACCCAGTCTTGGATTGCTGGCACTGGAATAATTTTCAGAGCCTGGACATCTGTCCCTTTAAAACAATAGCCCATTTATTCCATTACATCATTACAATTAGCACATACTTGCGAAGTCCTTTCCAAAGCAGTTCCATTGTATCTGCAAAGTCACTACAGACTTGTAGGCTCTTCTTTAAACATAGCTCATGCATTTTAAATAAAATGTCTTTTGTGAAATGTTAATATCCGTTTGTGAAGTCTCCCTATACCAATTTCTTTGGCTTGGCTTCGCGGGCGAAGATTAATGGAGGGGTAATGTTCACGTCAGCTGCAGGCTCGTTTGTGGCTGACAAGTCCGATGCGGGACAGGCAGACACGGTTGCAGCGGTTGCAAGGGAAAATTGGTGGGTTGGGGTTGGGTGTTGGGTTTTTCCTCTTTTGTCTTTTGTCAGTGAGGTGGGCTCTGCGGTCTTCTTCAAAGGAGGTTGCTGCCCGCCGAACTGTGAGGCGCCAAGATGCACAGTTGGAGGCGATATCAGCCCACTGGCAGTGGTCAATGGGGCAGGGACCAAGAGATTTCTTTAGGCAGTCCTTGTACCTCTTATTTGGTGCACCTCTGTCTCGGTGGCCAGTGGAGAGCTCGCCATATAACACGATCTTGGGAAGGCGATGGTCTTCCATTCTGGAGACGTAACCTACCCAGCGCAGTTGGATCTTCAGCAGTGTGGATTCGATGCTGTCGGCCTCTGCCATCTCGAGTACTTCGATGTTGGTGATGAAGTCACTCCAATGAATGTTGAGGATGGAGCGGAGACAACGCTGGTGGAAGCGTTCTAGGAGCCGTAGGTGATGCTGGTAGAGGACCCATGATTCAGAGCCGAACAGGAGTGTGGGTATGACAATGGCTCTGTATACACTAATCTTTGTGAGGTTTTTCAGTTGGTGTTTTTCCAGACTCTTTTATGTAGTCTTCCAAAGGCGCTATTTGCCTTGGCGAGTCTGTTGTCTATCTTGTTGTCGATCCTTGCATCCGATGAAATGGTGCAGCCAAGATAGGTAAACTGGTTAGCCGTTTTGAGTTTTGTGTGCCTGATGGAGATGTGGGGGGGCTGGTAGTCATGGTGGGGAGCTGGCTGATGGAGGACCTCAGTTTTCTTCAGGCTGACTTCCAGGCCAAACATTTTGGCAGTTTCCGCAAAACAGGACGTCAAGCGTTGAAGAGCTGGCTCTGAATGGGCGACTAAAGCGGCATCGTCTGCAAAAAGTAGTTCACGGACAAGTTGCTCTTGTGTCTTGGTGTGAGCTTATACTATACTATACTAATACCTAAACTGAATCCCCACAATCTATACCTTTTAAAGACATATTTCATCATAATTTTATTAACTCAATCCATAACAATACAAACTGACTCCACCATCAATCTAACCCTTCCCTCCCTCTGTCCATAACCTCCTATTTTTCTGTACTTATCAAAGAGATTTTGAATGATCCTATTGTGGACAAGTGTATGTCAGATTGGAAGCCTGTGACAAGTGGGGTGCCTTAGGGATCGGTGCTGGGTCCCTTGTTGCTTATCATTTATATTAATAATTTAGAGGAGGGTGTGGTTAACTGGGTAAGCAAATATGCAGATGATATGAAAATAGGGGGAGTGGTGGATAGTGTGGTAGATTTTCTTGGATTGCAGAAGGATTTGGTTTGTCTGGAAGAGTGGGCTGAAAGATGGCAGATGGAATTCAATGTAGCCAAGTGTGAGGTGTTGCATTTCGGTAAAAATAACCAGAATAGGACATATACAGTTAAGGGGAGGGCATTGAGGCACACAGAGGAGCAAAGGGACCTGGGGGTTATGGTGGTTAAGAAGGCTTTTGGCATGCTGGCCTTCATAAATCATAGTATAGTGTATAGGAGCTGGGAGGTGATGGTGCAGCTGTTTAAGGCATTGGTGAGGCCAGGTTTGGAGTACTGTGCTCAGTTCTGGTCTCCAAATTATAGAAAGGATATAGATAAGGTGGAGAGGGTGCAGAGAAGGTTTACAAGGATGTTGCCTGGCTTACAGTATCTGGATTACAGGGAGAGATTAAGGAGACTGGGACTTTATTCATTGGAACGTAGGCGACTGAGAGGGGACTTGATAGAGGTATTTAAAATTATGAAAGGAATAGATAGACTAGACATAAACAGACTTTTTCCCCTGAGGGCAGGGGACGTTGGAACAAGAGGCCATGAGTTAAGGGTAAGGGGGCAACACTTTAGGAGAAACATTAGAGGTGGCTTTTTCACTCAGCGAGTGGTGGCAGATTGGAATGATCTTCCAAATGAGATAGCTGTGGCAGAGTCCCTTCTGTCATTTAAGAGAAGGTTGGATGTGTACATGGAGGTGAGGGGGTTGGAGGGTTATTGGTGCAGAGCGGGAGGTTTGAGCTTTTGGAGTTGTTCTAGTGAACTGGCGCAGTCTCGAAAGGCCAACATGGCCTGTTTCCCTCCTTAAATGGTTATATGGTTATTGTATCAGAAGGCCATTTCATGTAGGGCCTCCAACTGGAAGCCAGCTACAAGAGCCCATCGAAAACTTAAAACTTACCTTTCAGACAGCAGCCATAAAAGGCTGCTCCAGCATCCCATTCATATCCAGAGGCACCTCCGGAGCCGTTGGAGGCGGGACGATTGGTGCCACCCGTCATAAATACACAGCAGAGCAATGTCCATCTTCCCTACCCATAATCCCCCACACAGCTGGAATCGCTCTGTGGATCCCAGACAGTTCCAGCTGTGTGGGGGTTTATGGGTGAGGAAGGCGGCCATTGCTCTGCCGCCTTTTGAGCCGCAGAGAGTGGCCCCGAAGGCCAAAGCGGCCCGGTGTGGCTGTCACAGCCTAGACCGGCTGCCCCCTGATGGCTCCAACTGGCTCCCGCCGCCCCACTGGTTCCCGTTGCCCCACTGACGGTTCCTGCTGCCCCGAGGGTTCCCGCCTGTTACCTCTGCCTTGAGAGGGTCATGGAGGGAGAGGGGTGAGTGGGGAGATGGGTTGCAGGCTGACGCCATCATTAGCCCGTCCCTAACCAGCCGCTTGCAGCAGCTGTATATTCAGGTCAAGCGGTGGAACGCAGCGCTCCACCGATTATCCTTCCCCAAGGAGGGTTGGAATCGGCGCCTTGGAGCCAGCTGGCGCATCCAGAGAGGTACATCTTTAGCCGTAAGGGGGGGGAAAGAACCTCCACCTTTACAGACGGGTATTTTCCTTGCTTGAAAGTGCCTATAGTCAACCACAACCCTCAGTAGGTGAAAATGTCAGTTATGTAACTCATACCTTGGTGAAGGGCTCAAGCCTGAAACGTCGGTGATGTATCTTTACCTTTGCTACATAAAGGACACTGTTGGACCTGCTGAGTTTCTCCAGAATTTTGTGTTTTTGACCCTCTGTAAGAGGATAAAAGATTTTTTTTTTAATTTTTAATTTTTCACACTAAAAACCATATTGACCAAGATACATACAGACATTTTTCTTCTTAAATATATACAGTGTCATTTTCTCCCCTTTTCCCCCCTCCCTTCCCTCCCTCCCTCACTCCTTTTCCCATTTATTTAAAGTTCAATCTATAAGATACATTTAACCTGTTAAAAACAATGTCGTCACTTAATAAAAATAAACAAGAAATTTTACTGAGTCAGTTCTTTTCGTTGTCTTCTCCTTCTGTCATTTTAGGTGGTGGAAGTCCATGGTAGGATTTCTCTATTGTATTTCATGTATGGCTCCCATATTTGTTTGAATATTGTAATGTTATTTCTTAAATTATATGTTATTTTTTCTAATGGAATATATTTATTCATTTCTATGTACCATTGTTGTATTCTCAAGTTGTCTTCTAATTTCCAGGTTGACATAATACATTTTTTTGCTACAGCTAGGGCTATCATAACAAATCTTTTTTGAGCTCCATCCAAATCGAGTCCAAATTCTTTATTTCTTATATTACTTAGGAGGAAGATCTCTGGGTTTTTTGGTATATTGCTTTTTGTGATTTTATTTAATATCTGGTTTAGATCTTCCCAAAATTTTTTCCACTTTCTCACATGTCCAAATTGCATGAATTGATGTTCCTGTTTCCTTTTTACAGCGAAAACATGTCAGATACTGTTGGGTCCCATTTATTTAACTTTTGAGGTGTGATGTATAGCCTGTGTATCCAGTTATATTGTATCATATGTAACCTCGTGTTTATTGTATTTCTCATAGTTCCGGAGCATAGCTTCTCCCATGTTTCATTCTTTATCTTTATGTTTAGATCTTGTTCCCATTTTTGTTTAGTTTTACCATTTGTTTCCTCGTTTTCCTTTTCCTGCAGTTTGATGTACATGTTTGTTACAAATTTTTTGATTATCATTGTGTCTGTAATCACATATTCAAAATTGCTTCCTTCTGGTAACCTCAGGCTGTTTCCCAATTTGTCCTTCAAGTAGGTTTTCAGTTGGTAGTATGCAAACATTGTATCGTGAGTTATATTATATTTATCCTTCATTTGTTCAAAGGATAATAATTTATTTCCCGAAAAACAATTTTCTATTCTTTTGATCCCTTTTCTCTCCCATTCTCTAAAGGAAAGGTTATCTATTGTAAAAGGGATTAGCTGATTTTTCATCAATATTAGTTTTGGTAGTGGGTAATTTGTTTATTCCTTTCTACATGAATCTTCTTCCAAATGTTGAGCAGATGATGCAATACTGGTGAATTCCTACGTTGTACCAATTTTTCATCCCATTTATATAGTATATGTTCAGGTATCTTCTCCCCTATTTTATCTAGATCTAATCTGGTCCAATCTGGTTTTTCCCTTGTTTGATAAAAATCTGATAGGTATCTTAATTGTGCGGCTCTATAATAATTTTTAAAGTTTGGTAGTTGTAAGCCTCCTTGTTTGTACCATTCTGTTAATTTATCTAGTGCTATCCTCGGTTTCCCCCCTTTCCATAAAAATTTCCTTATTATTTTCTTTAACTCCTTGAAGAATTTCTCTGTTATGCGTATTGGTAATGACTGAAATAGGTATTATATCCTTGGGAAAATGTTCATTTTAATACAGTTTATCCTTCCTATCAGTGTCAGTGGTAAGTCTTTCCAATGCTCTAAGTCATCTTGTAATTTTTTCATTAATGGATGGTAACTGAGTTTATATAGATGGCCGAGGTTTTTATTTATTTGTATACCTTGGTATCGCATTGCTTGCATTTGCCATCGAAATGGCGATTCTTTCTTAAACTTTGAGAAATCCGCATTATTCATTGGTATTGCTTCACTTTGATTTGCGTTCATCTTGTACCCCGACACTTCTCCATATTCCTTCAATTTCCTATGTAATTCTTTTATTGATATTTCTGGTTCTGTTAAGTATATTATAACGTCATCTGCAAATAGACTGATTTTATATTCCTTCTCTTTTATTTTTATCTCTTTTATTTTATTTTCTGTTCTTATCAGTTCTGCTAGTGGTTCTATAGCTAACGCGAACAGCAAGGGAGATAGTGGACATCCCTGTCTTGTTGATCTGCTTAAGTTAAATTGTTTTGATATATATCCATTTACTGTCACTTTCGCCAATGGCCCCTTATATAATGCTTTAATCCAATTAATATATTTCTCTGGTAGGCTGAATTTTTGTAGTACTTTGAATAAATAATTCCATTCTACTCTGTCAAAGGTCTTCTCTGCGTCTAAAGCAACTGCTACTGTTGGAGTTTTATTTCCTTCTACTGCATGAATTAAGTTAATAAATTTACAGATATTGTCTGTTGTTCGTATTTTTTTAATAAATCCAGTTTGGTCTAGATTTACTATTTTTGGTACATAGTCGGCTAATCTGTTTGCTAATATTTTAGCTACTATCTTATAATCTGTGTTAAGTAAAGATATTGGTCTATATGACGCTGGTGCAAGTGGATCTTTCCCTGTCTTTGGTATTACTGTAATTATTGCTGTTTTGCATGAATCTGGTATACTTTGTGTTTTATCAATCTGGTTGATTATTTCCAGAAGGGGAGGAATTAATAAGTCTTTAAATGTTTTATAGAATTCTATTGGGAATCCATCCTCTCCAGGTGTTTTATTGTTCGGTAGTTTTTTTATTCAGTTCACCCTGTGCCTGCAAGCTCACACCAAGAGAAACTTGTCCGTGAACTACTCTTTGCAGATGATGCCGCTTTAGTTGCCCATTCAGAGCCAGCTCTTCAGCGCTTGACGTCCTGCTTTGCGGAAACTGCCAAAATGTTTGGCCTGGAAGTCAGCCTGAAGAAAACTGAGGTCCTCCATCAGCCAGCTCCCCACCATGACTACCAGCCCCCCCACATCTCCATCGGGCACACAAAACTCAAAACGGTCAACCAGTTTACCTATCTCGGCTGCACCATTTCATCAGATGCAAGGATCGACAATGAGATAGACAACAGACTCGCCAAGGCAAGTAGCGCCTTTGGAAGACTACACAAAAGAGTCTGGAAAAACAACCAACTGAAAAACCTCACAAAGATAAGCGTATACAGAGCCGTTGTCATACCCACACTCCTGTTCGGCTCCGAATCATGGGTCCTCTACCGGCACCACCTACGGCTCCTAGAACGCTTCCACCAGCGTTGTCTCCGCTCCATCCTCAACATCCATTGGAGCGCTCACACCCCTAACGTCGAGGTACTCGAGATGGCAGAGGTCGACAGCATCGAGTCCACGCTGCTGAAGATCCAGCTGCGCTGGATGGGTCACGTCTCCAGAATGGAGGACCATCGCCTTCCCAAGATCGTATTATATGGCGAGCTCTCCACTGGCCACCGTGACAGAGGTGCACCAAAGAAAAGGTACAAGGACTGCCTAAAGAAATCTCTTGGTGCCTGCCACATTGACCACCGCCAGTGGGCTGATAACGCCTCAAACCGTGCATCTTGGCGCCTCACAGTTTGGCGGGCAGCAACCTCCTTTGAAGAAGACCGCAGAGCCCACCTCACTGACAAAAGGCAAAGGAGGAAAAACCCAACACCCAACCCCAACCAACCAATTTTCCCTTGCAACCGCTGCAATCGTGTCTGCCTGTCCCGCATCGGACTGGTCAGCCACAAACGAGCCTGCAGCTGACGTGGACTTTTTACCCCCTCCATAAATCTTCGTCCGCGAAGCCAAGCCAAAGAAAAAGTTTTTTTATTATCTCCTGTAATTCTTCTATTTCAAATGGTTTTATTAATTTAATTTGCTCCTCTGTTTGTAATTTCGGTAGTTCAATTTTAGTTAGAAATTCATCTATTTTGTCTTCTTTCCCTTCGTTTTCAGTTTGATATAGTTGCTTGTAGAATTCCCTGAAGTTTTCATTGATCTCCGTTGGATTATATGTAATTTGCTTGTCCTTTTTCCTTCATGCCAATACCATTCTTTTAGTTTGTTCTGTCTTAAGCTGCCACGCTAGAATTTTGTGCGTTTTTTCTCCTAGTTCATAATATTTCTGTTTTGTCTTCATTATGTTCTTCTCCTCCTTATATGTTTGTAGTGTTTCATATTTTATTTTTTTATCTGCCAATTCTCTTCTTTTAGTTGTATCTTCCTTTATTGCTAATTCTTTTTCTATATTTGTTATTTTCCTTTCCAACTGTTCTGTTTACCGATTGTAGTCCTTCTTCATCTTAGTTACATAACTTATTATTTGCCCTCTGATGAACGCTTTCATTGCGTCCCATAGTATAAACTTATCTTTCACTGATTCCGTATTTATTTCAAAGTACATTTTAATTTGTCGTTCAATGAATTCTCTACAATCCTGTCTTTTAAGTAACATGGAGTTTAATCTCCATCTATATATTCTTGGTGGGATGTCCTCTAGCTCTATTGTCAATAACAGGGGTGAGTGGTCCGATAATAGTCTAGCTTTATATTCCGTTTTCCTAACTCTCCCTTGAATGTGGGCTGATAACAGGAATAGGTCTATCCTTGAGTATGTTTTATGTCTGCCCGAATAATATGAATATTCCTTTTCCTTTGGGTGTTGTTTCCTCCATATATCCAAAAGTTGCATTTCTTCCATCGATTTAATTATAAATTTGGTTACTTTGTTCTTTCTGTTAGTTTTTTTTCCAGTTTTATCCATGTTTGAATCCAAATTAAGGTTAAAATCCCATCCTATTAGTATGTTCCCTTGCGTGTCTGCTATCTTCAAAAAGATATCTTGCATAAATTTTTGATCTTCTTCATTAGGTGAATATACATTGAGTAAATTCCAAAATTCTGAATATATCTGACATTTTATCATTACATATCTCCCTGCTGAATCTATTATTTCCTCTTCTATTTTGATTGGTACATTTTTATTGATTAATAAAGCTACTCCTCTGGCTTTTGAATTATATGATGCTGCTGTTACATGACCTATCCAATCTCTCTTTAATTTCTTGTGTTCCACTTCAGTTAGATGTGTTTCTTGTACGAATGCTATATCAATTTTTAATTTTTTCAGTAAATTTAACAGTTTGTTCCTTTTGATTTGGTTATGTATTCCATTAATATTTAAAGTCATATAGTTCAACATAGTCATTTCATACTTTGTTTATCTTTCCTTTCCGTTTCCTCATCACCACCTTCCCTTCTTATCCATTTCTGCTTTCTTTTTATGAACACATTATAAGACAATATTTCTAAAACATAAAATATTTCCACTATTCTCATATCTAAAATTCCTTTAACCCCAATAGTTCCTCTCCTTCCTGAGTTGCCCTTTGACCCTTGTCGGGCAACCACATCTCCCCTCTCCATTTGGATTTGCGAATTCACTCGCAAGCGTCAACTGATTTTGCAGTGACTGTAATTCTTCCCCACCCAGCACCCCCCAGAAAATATTTTAATCTTCATATATAACAAAGGCCACTCTCTTAATTCCCTCCTTACTTCCCTTTCTTTCCCTTCTTAGTTCTTACCTATACTCTATTTTTTATATATATACATACACACATATACATATATTATATATATATATATATATATATATATACACCTACATACACGCATACATATAGTTTGTTGTCTTTTTTGTTCTTGTTACATCTCTTCATCTCTCTGTCTGTTTTGTAGTTGTTCTGCAAATTTTCGTGCTTCTTCCGGATCCGAGAATAGTCTGTTTTGCTGCCCCGGAATAACTATTTTAAGTACTGCTGGGTATTTTAACATAAATTTATAACCTTTTTTCCATAAGGTCGTTTTTGCTGCATTAAACTCCTTCCTCTTCTTCAGGAGTTCAAAACTTATATCTGGATAGAAAAAAATGTTTTGACCCTTGTATTCCAGCGGTTTTTTGTCTTCTCTTATTTTCTTCATTGTCTTCTCCAATATATTTTCTCTTGTTGTATATCTTAGGAATTTTACTAGTATGGATCTTGGTTTTTGTTGTGGTTGTGGTTTAGGGGCTAATGTTCTGTGTGCCCTTTCTATTTCCATTTCTTCCTGTAATTCTGGTCTTCCTAGGACCCTGGGGATCCATTCTTTTATAAATTCTCTCATATTCTTGCCTTCTTCATCTTCCTTAAGGCTCACTATGTTTATATTGTTTCTTCTATTATAATTTTCCATTATATCTATCTTCTGAGCTAACAGCTCTTGTGTCTCTTTAACTTTTTTATCAGATTCTTCTAATTTCTTTTTTAAGTCATCTACTTCCATTTCTATGGCTGTTTCTCATTCTTCCACCTTGTCTACTCTTTTTCCTATATCTGTCATGATCATCTCTAATCTATTCACTTTTTCCTCTGTACTTTTTATTCTTCTTTTTATTTCACTGAATTCTTGTGACTGCCATTCTTTTACTGTTTCCATATATTCTTTAAAAAAAAATCCATGTTCTTGCCCTTCCCTTCATCTTCCATTTCTCTGTGTTCTTCCTCTTCTTCTTCTGAGTCCACTCCAGGATCTGTGTCCTTTACCTCTGTCTCTTCTGGTTTTCTTGTTGGGTTGTTTGTTTTATTTTGTGGGTATTTTTGGTCTTCTTATTTTTATTAGAAGTGTCTTGCCAGATGATAGCTCTCAGAAAACCCCTCCCCCCCTTCAACAGGACCCCACCACAGAATATCAAGCCACCTCCAACCATCTCTAACCTCTTCACTTCTGGTTACCCATAGCTTCCAAACTCATTATTTCCCATGTTTCCTGGATCTGCCCTCCTACCCAAGAAACGCAAACCTACGTATCCCAAGTCGACCCATTGTTTCCACATGCTCCTCCCCCTCTGAACCTCTACCATGAAACAGAGCATGGAACACTACAGCACAGTACAGGCCCTTTGGTCCTCGATGTAGTGCCGACCTACATATTCCTACCAAAAAAAGAAGCCCTTCCTACCTTGTAACCTTCTAATTTTCTTTCATCCACATGCCTGTCGGGGAGTCTCTTAAATGCCCCAAACATTTCAACCTCCACCACCATTCCTGGCAAAGCATTTCAAGCACCCACAGCTCCCTTTGTAGAAAACATACCTCTGATGTCTCCCTCAACTTCCCTCCCTTTACTTTGTACTGATGTCCTCTGGCATTTGCTACTCCCGTACTTATCTATACCGCTCAGCATCTTGTAGTCACTTTGCATCCTTCTTTGTTCCAAATAAAAAGCCTGAGGTCTGCAAACCTTGCCTCATAAGACTTATTTTCCATTCCAGGCCACATCCCTGGTAAATCTCCTCTGCACCCTCTCCATAGCTTCTACATCCTTCCTATAAAGAGGTGACCAGAACTGAACACAATACTCTGTGCGTTCTCACCAGAGATTTGTAGAGTTGCAACATGACCTCTCAACTCTTGAACTCAGTCCCCCGACTAATGAAACCCAGCATCCCATAGGCCTTCTTAACTCTCCTATCAACCTGTGCAGCGACCTTGAGAGATGCATGGATTTGGACCCCAAGGTCCCTCTGTTCCTCCACACTGTTAAGAATCCAACCATTTACTTGGTACTCAGCCTTCAGGTTTGACCTTCTAAAATGCATCACCTTACACTTCCCAGATTGAACTCCATCTGGCACTTTCCCACCCAACTCCACATCGAGTCCATATCCTTTTGTAACCTACTACAAACTTTAACTCTATCCATGACTCCTCCAACCTTTGTATCATCCACAAACTTACTGACCCATCCTTCCACTTCTTCATCTAGGTAATTTATAAAAATCACTAAGAGCAGGGTCCCAGAACCAATCCTTGTGGAACACCACTAGACACTGACCTCCAGGCAGAACACTTCCTGTCTAAGTCGAGTCTCTGCTTTCCACAGGCAAGCCAATTCTGAATCCACACATCCAAGGTTCCATGGTTCTCATACCTCATGACTTTCTGAACGAGTGTCTCATGTGGAACATTGTCAAATGCCTTATTAAAATCCATATGCACCACATCTACCACCCTATATTTATCTATTTATTTTGTTACCTCCTCAAAAAACCCAGGCTTGTGAGGCACAGTCTTCCCCTCACAAAACCACACTGACTATCCCTGAGAAGACTGCACTTTTCGAAATGCTCTGAAATCCTTTCCCTAAAATATCCTCTCCAATAGTCCTCACACCACTGACTTGAGACTCACCGGTCTATAATCTCCAGGATTCTCCCTGTTACCTTTTTTAAACGAGGGGACTGCTTTTGCCATTCTCCATTCCTCCGGCACCTCCCCTGTGGTCAAGGAGGATACAAAGATCATTGACAATGCCCCAGCGATCTCTTCCCTCCCATCCCACACAACCTGGGGCATATCATGTCCAAAGTTTTTTTAAGACTATCTGTCACTTCCTCTTTCTGAATCTCAAAATGCTCCAGCACACAAGCTTGTTCTATTCTGGCCTCACCTTGACCAAGGTCCTTTTCTCTGATGAATACTGAAGCAAAGAATTCATTTAGGACCTCCTCCACCTTCAGGTAAATATTTTATCCTTTATCCTTTAGCAAACATACTTTCATTCTCGTCCTATTTCTGTTCTTCATATATGCAGAGAATGCCTTGGGTTATCTTTAATCCTACTTGTCAAGGCCTTCTCATGACACCTTTGAGCTCTCCTAATGCTTTTATTCAGTTCCTTCCTGGCTACCATATAATTCTTGTGAGCCCTTCCTGGTTTTTGCTTCCTAAATCCAATGTACGCTTCCTTCTTCCTCTTAACCAGCTGCCTTACCTGTTTTGTCAACCACAGATCTCTTTTGCTACCATCCATTCCCTGTCTCACTGAGAGAAACCTATCCAGAACCCCACGCAAGTGGTCCCTAAACATCCTCCACATTACTTCTGTGCGTTCTTCGGTGAACATTTGTTGCCAATATACTCTCCCTGGTACCTTTGTAATTTACGCTTCCCCAATTAAACACTTACCAATTTTGTCAATTCCCATCCTTGTTCTGGGAACCACAGAGTGGTTCCAGCTGGTGGGGGATTATGGGTAGGGAAGATGGCCACTGCTCTGCCGCTAAAGCTCAGGTGGTTGCGATCACTATCACCAAAATGCTCCCCACCAAGAGGTCTGTCACCTGACCAGGTTCCTTACCTAGTGCTAGATCCAGTATGGCCTCTCCTCTCAGCTGGTCCACATACTATGTCAGGAACCCTTCTTGGACACACCTGACAAATTCTGCCTGATCTAGCCCTCTTGCAGTCAGAGCATGCCAGTCAACATTAGCGAAGTTGAAGTCTCCCATAGCAACAACCCAGTAATTTCTACACCATTCCAAAATCGTCCTACTTATCTGTTCCTTGGGGTCCAAAGGGCTATTTAGGGGCTGATAGATTACACCCAGTAGAGTGATTGGTCCCTTCCTATTTCTGACTTCCACCCACATCAATTCAGTGGACACTCTCTCAGGCGCCCTCATTTTGCTCATACCTTGATGAAGGGCTCAGGCCCAAAATGTTGATTGTGAATCTTTATCTTTGCTTTATGAAGCACTCTGTTTGACCTGCTAACTTTCTCCAGCATTGGGTTTTTAACTACAATCACGGCACCTGCAGACTTTCGTGTTTTACTCAAGGGAATTTGGGACTGTTGCAGAACTTTGTAATTTTCATCTGATGAGAAGATATCACATGCTCCATTTTATCATTTGCCTTCCTCAAACTTTAAATAATATTTCACGTTTAGCTGAGGTATTCAAATCTGCACTTGGGAGTACTGTGTCCAGTTCGGGTTGCCTCATTATCGGAAAGACGTGGAAGCAGGTGCAGAGGCAGGATGCAACCTGGTTTGGAGAGTATGCATTATGAGCAGAGATTAAAGGAGCTGGGGCTTTACTCTTTGGAGAGGAGGAGGATGAGAGGAGACATGATAGAGTTATACAAGATATTGAGAGGAAGAGATAGAGTGGACGGCCAGAGCCTCCTTCCCAGGGCACCGCTGCTCAATACAAAAGGGCATGGCTTTAAGGTAAGGGTTGGAAAGTTCAAGGGAGATATTACCCAGAGAGTGGTTGATGCATGGACTGCACGACCAGGGTCAGTGGTGGAGGCAGGTACATTGGGGAATTTCAAAAGATGACTAGACAAACATATGGAAGAGTTTAAAGTGGAGGGTGATGTGGGAGGCAGGGTCTAAAGGTCAGCACAGCATTGTGGGCCGAAAGGCCTGTACTGTGTGGTCCTGTTCTATTCTCTAAAGGATTTTTTTTTAATTGATCTGGGTAGAATCTCCATTGTAGTGCTGAATGAATTGCTCATTTCAGACAAAAATCAAATTTCCAGCCCTCCTCTAAGGTGATATTAAACAATCTCAAAGAATATAATTGAACTTTACCCTGTATGATATTTAACTCATAATCAGGTTCACTAAATTAGATTATATCTGGCTATTACAATGCCAGCAACCCGGGTTTTGAATCCTGAGCTGTCCGTAAGGAGTTTGTACGTTGTCTCCACGACATGTATGGGCTTCCTCCGGGAACTCCAGTTTCCTCCCACCCTCCAAAGAGCACAGGGTCGGTAATTTAATGAGAGTGTAATTGAGCAGCATGGCTACCACGGGCCAGAAGGCCTGCTACCGTGCTGTATCATTAAAATTATAGAAAGAAAACTCTTTAACAAGATTATTATGTTGTTGCTTGAAGTTAATTGTGGTGGAAATTGGCTGGTGCTGGTTTTAAAACAAAATATTTATTGGCTGTAAATATGCTTTGGGACATCAGGATGTAGAAACACTTTATAAGTGGAAGCTCTTTCTGGGCTTTGGGGCAACCCAATACCAACAAGTGATTATCCAGAAATCCACTGAGATTTGGGATCATTCCATATCATTACATGTTTCAATGAAGTTCAGTGATCTGAAAGGTCAAAACACCAACGTAGGTCTGAGGAGAACAGCAATCAGCATGGTTAGTGCTCATGGACTGTGATTGTTTTGTTAAGAAAATTGTGCATATCACAAATTTGGCTCTTGCAAACATGATGTTATCCAGATTTTATGTCACGGACTCCTGGGATTGCACGAGAACTGTTTGTTCAGTTTGAAGCAAGAATGTTTCAACAGCTGGAGCGGCTAAAATTTTTCCACTTTCTCCAGTAGTTCTCTCCTCGAGAAGCCACCATCTGATATATTCAGGCAATGTGAATTATCCAAGGGTGCCAGTGATTCAGCAATGTATAAACAACTTAAAAAAACTATCTGGAGTGCAGAAAATGCCTGGGGGTGACTGCTGAATGAACCCCTCAACAGGGGTTTGCTTGGTGATAATTGATCTCCCTTCCCCTTGTAAATCTATTCCCTGAAAATTGTGCTTTTTACTCAGCTGTATGAATGTTAGAGAATCTTCTCTAGCCAGTTGGCAGAGCACTAGATACATTAAAGAACCGCTGAAGAAATACAGCAGTACCTGGGTAGACATTCAGTGCTACGGGGTCAAACCCTTCATGAAATCTATAGGTGAAAGTATGTATGCAGGGGGAAGGTTAGGGGAGGGGTCCGGAGGGAGAATAAGGACAGGAGGTGGTAAGGAAGGGATGGGAGCTGTGAAGCTTACTGAACTATTTTCTGACAAATTAACAGACTGTTGAGGGCTAAGTAAAATGTTGGTTTTGTCTTGTTATTGCTCTAAATATAAAGAAAAATTAAGGCTGCAATGAATGAATTGACAGAGCACAGTATATTGCTAATTTTAATGGGTGCATAAATGAAGGCAAAATGTCATCCAACTCCATTCCATGTGACCTTTCTGATTTAAAGTCCCATTTAACGTGCCCTACCTCGTTCAGGCAGACGCAGCATATATTTCCTTCCTGTCTGTTCATAGTCCCGTACCTCTGTCAACAACCCTTCCACCTGGCAAAGACATTCATTATACCACGCTGGTTCAAGAAAGCAGCAACTTCTTTATCAGCGGAGATAGTGCAATTAGAACAACCCGTAAGAAAGCCATGTATGCGCTTGGCCTGAATCTGGACCACTTTTTTTTTTATTGTGACTAACTATGGAAGATTCTCATGGAATTTTTAACAGTTTGCCAAGAGTTTAAATTGTTGTCACGAGTAATGTTTGAGCCTTTGTCCTGCATATGCGTTCACAGATGTGCATCTCCAATCACTTCATTTTACCCTTTCACTGCCAAACTCCCAATAAGGGCGAAGGATTCACGTCACCTCTTGTCAAAATACAAGCTATGAAATTACTGTTGTCAGTGCTGGCAGCAAACATTCTCCACAGATGTTAACCAGTTTAATCTGAATGAGTTAATTGCTCTGCCAAAACAATAGGCAAGGAGGGAACTCCTTGCCAATACACCAGGCTTACATCCACTAATAGTTTTGGATATGTAGAGAAATAGATATAAAACTCTGAATATTACAAATATCCATGGCAGTCACAACATTTTTATATGCAAATTGCCACTGAATCACCCGAATGGCTCATAAACGCAACAAATAGTGGGGTAGGGAATGCACAAATCACCCACTTGGAAAGCAGGCTTTGTTATTTTTCATATAAGCCTTAACTATAAAGACCTAAGGAGCTATAATTAATGGCCCATAATTTGCTTTTGACGGAACAGTAAGGGTAATAACATTTGCAGTTATCGATGTACAAATGAGAAGAAAAGCAACAGACAGAGGGAGATTGGATGGTTAAAGTCCAAAGGTTCTCTAAAATAAGAGACCTTTCTGAAAATTATACCTTGTTGATTGGCACGGTACTGCACGCACTGAATGTTGTGATACTTCTGCATTTTCTCAGCGGATGTAAACGAAGCTCTCCGCAGGAAATCTTCTCCAATTAGTATTTTTTTAAACTGTACGATAAGTAGTAATTACTGCAAATCAATCTCTCTGGCACTCTACAATTGTGGAACAGAGGCAGAAAATGTTTGAAAAAACCAGCAGGCCAGGCAATATCTGTGGAAGGAGAAGCAGCATCTCTTCACAAAGAAGAGAGAACAAGATAAAAGCAAGTTCTTTCGGTTGTTACGAGCCCAGACGACCCCAAAACCCAGCAGCAATAGATATTCACCAAGACAAATGGTTACTTAAACAAAAGTTGCTTTCAATTATCTTTAAATATGAAAATATAAATTTTAACTTATCACTATTGACTTCCTTAACCTAACAACCCCCTTCTAATTCTAAGTGCACGTGTATGTAATGTGTGTGTAAGTTCAGAAAAGTTCTTTGTTTCACAGTCCAATCTCACTTCTCATTCCTTCAAGTTCATTGGTTGCAGGTAATTCTTATGCTGTGCACAGAATTTAAAATTTATCAAGTTCACCAGGCTTTGGTGCTTAAAAGGTAAATGGTTACCACTCAGGAAGGTTCTCAGTTTTCAGAGAGAGATTTGTTGTTCCAGGACATCCACAACTGATGTACGTCTGTCAGCCACTCCGTGTCTTGCTGATGAAACCTGCCCCTTCAGGGTTCTCCAGATGATAACCTCTTCCTTTCAGGTCACCATCTTTTTGTTTTTCTTATTCCAAGTGCAACATTAGAGAGTCAGTCTTCTCCTCTTGCATGAATGACAAAGATTTTGACAAGTCCGTCTTCCAAATGGAGCTTTCTACAAGCTTGCCAGATTGTCCTGTTCCAGTCCCATCTGCTTCTGCTGGCTGTAACACTGTCCAAGAAGTCTCCCCTTCTCTCTCTCTCTCTCTCTTTCTCTCTCTCTCTCTCTCTCTCACACACACACACACACACACACACACACACACACACACATACCTCTTTCTTTCTTTCTTTGGCTTGGCTTTGCGGACGAAGATTTATGGAGGGGTAATGTCCACGCCAGCTGCAGGCTCGTTTGTGGCTGACAAGTCCGATGCGGGACAGGCAGACACAGTTGCAGCGGTTGTAAGGGAAAATTGCTTGGTTGGGGTTGGGTGTTGGGTTTTTCCTCCTTTGTCTTTTGTCAGTGAGGTGGGCTCTGCGGTCTTCTTCAAAGGAGGTTGCTGCCCGCCGAACTGTGAGGCGCCAAGATGCACGGTTTGAGGCGATATGAGCCCACTGGTGATGGTCAATGGGGCAGGCACCAAGAGTTTCTTTAGGCAGTCCTTGTACCTCTTCTTTGGTGCACCTCTGTCTCGGTGGCCAGTGGAGAGCTCGCCATATAACACGATCTTGGGAAGGAGATGGTCCTCCATTCTGGAGACGTGACCCACCCAGCGCAGCTGGATCTTCAGCAGCGTGGACTCGATGCTGTCGGCCTCTGCCATCTTGAGTACTTCGATGTTAGGGATGAAGGCGCTCCAATGAATGTTGAGGATGGAGCGGAGACAACGCTGGTGGAAGCTTTCTAGGAGCCGTAGGTGATGCCGGTAAAGGACCCATGATTCGGAGCCGAACAGGAGTGTGGGTATGACAACGGCTCTGTATACGCTAATCCAACTGTACGAAAACCAACAAGGTCGGGTCAGATACAGCAATGAGCTCTCTGACAATGGCGTGAAGCAAGGCTGCGTTCTCGCACCAACCCTCTTTTCAATTTTCTTCAGCATGATGCTGAAACAAGCCATGAAAGACCTCAACAATGAAGACGCTGTTTACATCCGGTACTGCACAGATGGCAGTCTTTTCAATCTGAGGCACCTGCAAGCTCACACCAAGACACAAGAGCAACTTGTCCGTGAATTACTCTTTGCAGATGACGCTGCTTTAGTTGCCCATTCAGAGCCAGCTCTTCAGCGCTTGACATCCTGTTTTGCGGAAACTGCCAAAATGTTTGGCCTGGAAGTCAGCCTGAAGAAAACTGAGGTCCTCCATCAGCCAGCTCCCCACCATGAATCCCAGCAACCCACATCTCCATCAGGCACACAAAACTCAAAATGGTCAACCAGTTTACCTATCTTGGCTGCACCATTTCATCGGATGCAAGGATCGACAACGAGATAGACAACAGACTCACCAAGGCAAATAGCGCCTTTGGAAGACTACACAAAAGAGTCTGGAAAAACAACCAACTGAAAAACATCACACACACACAGAGAAAGCCTGTTTGACTCTCTCTGCTTGCAAAACCACATGACCCTCTTAGAACAGCGTCCTCTTGCAGACAATCTGCAGCTCCTAGAGGATCTTTCATCTGTTGCCTTTTATAAACAACAATCCATTAGTGAAGTCTCTTAAGCACTCTTCAAAGTTCTTTCAAAAGCTGTGAAGTCAATATGTCTAGCATTAGCAGAGCTCCAGTATTTCAAATAAGATCTGTTTTAAAGTGTTTGTATGTAAACCTACTCTAACAAACCTTTCCCAATTTAACTCCCAAAAACATATCTATATACTCTGTCACACTGGGTAGTAGAGAAGGTGGGGGAGAGACTGTCTAACAGCGAGAATTACCAAACATGGCCATTAAGTAGATACTTAAGCTCCTTTGACCCCTACAATTAAGAAGTTTTGCTTCTTCAGGCTTAGTTTAATATTTAATTTAGACATACTGCATGGTAACAGGCCATTTCAGCCCATGAGACTGTGCCGCCCAAGCAAAGCTCGAGGATGCAAACTGCCTCACGGACACGTCTCCTGAAACCCTCTGGGATCAGCTGAAAATGGCCATACTGCAATCCACTGAAGAGGTACTGGGCTTCGCCTCCAGGAAAAACAAGGACTGGTTTGACGAAAACAACCAGGAAATCCAGGAGCTGCTGGCAAAGAAGCGATCTGCCCACCAGGCTCACCTTGCAAAGCCTTCCTGGCCAGAGAAAAAACGATCCTTCCATCTCACATGCAGCCATCTTCAGCGGAAACTCTGGGAGATCCAAAATGAGTGGTGGACTAGCCTCGTCAAACGAACCCAGCTTAGCACCGACATTGGCGACTTCAGGGGTTTTTACGAGGGTCTAAAGGCAGTGTACGGCCCCTCACCCCAAGTCCAAAGCCCGCTGCGCAGCTCAGACAGCGAAGTCCTCCTCAGCGACAAGATCTCCATCCTCAATCGATGGTCAGAACACTTCCAATCTCTTTTCAGTGCCAACCGCTCAGTCCAAGAATCCGCCCTGCTCCAGCTCCCTCAACAGCCCTTGAGTCTAGAGCTGGATGAGGTCCTCACCCGGGAAGAGACATATAAGGCAATTGAACAACTGAAAAGTGGCAAAGCAGCAGATATGGATGGAATCCCCCCAGAGGTCTGGAAGGCTGGCGGCAAAACTCTGCATACCAAACTGTATGAGTTTTTCATGCTCTGCTGGGACCAAGGAAAGCTGCCTCAGGACCTTCGTGATGCCATCATCATAACCCTGTACAAAAACAAAGGCGAGAAATCAGACTGCTCAAACTACAGGGGAATCACTCTGCTCTCCATTGCAGGCAAAATCTTCGCTAGGATTCTCCTTAATAGACTAATACCTAGTGTCACCGAAAATGTCCTCCCAGCATTACAGTGTGGCTTTCGTGCAAACAGAGGAACTACTGACATGGTCTTTGCCCTCAGACAGCTCCAAGAAAAGTGCAGAGAACAAAACAAAGGACTCTACATCACCTTTGTTGACCTCACCAAAGCCTTCGACACCGTGAGCAGGAAAGGGCTTTGGCAAATACTAGAGCACCTCGGATGCCCCCCCCCCCCCAAGTTCCTCAACATGGTTATCCAACTGCATGAAAACCAGGTCAGATACAGCAATGAGCTCTCCGAACCCTTCTCCATTGACAACGGTGTGAAGCAAGGCTGTGTCCTCGCACCAACCCTCTTTACTATCTTCTTCAACATGATGCTGAAATAAGCCATGAAAGACATCAACAATGAAGACGGTGTTTACATCCAGTACCAC
Source organism: Narcine bancroftii (assembly GCF_036971445.1). Taxonomy (NCBI): domain Eukaryota; kingdom Metazoa; phylum Chordata; class Chondrichthyes; order Torpediniformes; family Narcinidae; genus Narcine; species Narcine bancroftii. The sequence continues at coordinate 34,054,878 of NC_091481.1, forward strand.
ACGAATAGCAGTCTCTTCAATCTGAGGCGCATGCAAGCTCACACCAAGACACAAGAGCAACTTGTCCGTGAACTACTCTTTGCAGACGATGCCGCTTTAGTTGCCCATTCAGAGCCACCTCTCCAGCGCATGACGTCCTGTTTTGCGGAAACTGCCAAAATGTTTGGCCTGGAAATCAGCCTGAAGAAAACTGAGGTCCTCCATCAGCCAGCTCCCCACCATGACTACCAGCCCCCCCACATCTCCATTGGGCACACAGAACTCAAAATGGTCAAGCAGTTTACCTACCTCGGCTGCACCATTTCATCTGATGCAAGGATCGACAACGAGATAGACAACAGACTCGCCAAGGCAAATAGCACCTTTGGAAGACTACACAAAAGAGTCTGGAAAAACAACCAACTGAAGAAACACACAAAGATCAGCATATACAGAGCCGTTGTCATACCCACGATCTGTTCGGCTCCGAATCATGGGTCCTCTACCAGCATCACCTACGGCTCCTAGAACGCTCCCATCAGCGCTGTCTCCGCTCCATCCTCAACATTCATTGGAGTGACTTCATGACCAACATCGAAGTACTCGAGTTGGCAGAGTCCTCAAGCATCGAATCCACGCTGCTGAAGACCCAACTGCGCTGGGTGGGTCACGTCTCCAGAATGGAGGACCATCGCCTTCCCAAGATTGTGTTCTATGGCGAGCTCTCCACTGGCCACTGAGACAGAGGTGCACCAAAGAAGAGATACAAGGACTGTTTAAAGAAATCTCTTGGTGCCTGCCACATTGACCATCGCCAGTGGGCTGATATTGCCTCCAACCGTGCATCTTGGCGGCTCACAGTTCGGCGGGCAGCAACCTCCTTTGAAGAAGACCGCAGAGCCCACCTCACTGACAAAAGACAAAGGAAGGAAAACCCAACACGCAAACCCAACCCACCAATTTTCCCTTGCAACCGCTGCATCCGTGCCTGCCTGGCCCGCATCAGACTTGTCAGTCACCAACGAGCCAGCAAAGCCAAGCCAAAGAACCTGAACCCACTGTACGCGTTGAAGTGGGAGGAAACTGGAGCCCCTGGAGAAAACCCACGCAGACACGGGGAGAGCATACAAACACCATACAGACAGCATCACCTACGGCTCCTAGAACGCTTCCATCAGCGCTGTCTCCGCTCCATCCTCAACATTCATTGAGTGACTTCATCACCAACATCGAAGTACTCGAGCTGGCAGAGTCCTCAAGCATCGAATCCACGCTGCTGAAGACCCAACTGCGCTGGGTGGGTCACGTGTCCAGAATGGAGGACCATCGCCTTCCCAAGATCGTGTTGGGATTTGAACCCCGATCCAGTCCCAATTGCTGGCGCTCTAAAGGCGTTGCACTAAATTGCCAACTGTCCCACCCTTCCTGTTTAGTGTTTTTGTTTCCTTTTCAAGCTCCAAGTTCTTTTTATCGTCATGTAATAATGCATAAAAGCGCTATACACACGATATACTTCAACCTTTGTCTGCTGTAAGGCAAACAAAGGGCCACCTTGAGCATTGTTATGGCACTACTAACAACAAGAGAAAGAGAAGCCAAAGCCGGTGAGTGACTGCGGATCCACCTCCAACGCTCCCGCAGTCTCAGCCAGCCGCTCAGACTCCCCTCAAATTATTGGCAACCCTGAGTTCCAGGTCCAAACCTCAAATACTATCAGGAAGCCTTTGGCGTCCGAGACCCTTCGGGAGCCCTTCTTGCTCTCAGCACCTTTTTTCCATTCCTTTCTTCTCCTTCCATTAATCTTTCTCTTCATTTCTATTTTTCTACGTAATTCTCCTTGGATTTAATGTTAAATTTATTCATCACAGTGAGAAGGGTTCTTCTGCGAGCAAACGTTCAAACAGCCAAGTAAAGTGCACATTTGCAGATTATGGAATGACAATGAGAAAGGAAGTCAATTAACACCAAGTAAGCAGCCAAGTTTGAGTTTGAGTTTAACCCTAAAGTTTATTCCTGGAGAAGGGCTCTTTTGCGAGCGGTCCAACAATCAGTCTCCACAGCCATGGGCAAGAGCATCAAGTTACAATGGAAATAAAAGGTTAATTGCCACATAGCAGGAGCAGCCCTGTCATGGGGATCATTCAGGAGCCTGTTGGCTGTGGGCAAGAAACTGTCATAAAGCCTGTTTTCACAGTCTTGAGCTTTCTCACCATGGGAGGAGGGGTAAGAGAGCGGGTCCAAAGCGTGATTGAGTCTTTCCATGTTTTGGCTGCCTCTTCTAGGCTGCAGCACATGTAGATGGAGTCCGTGGAGGGGAAGGATGTTTGCATAATGTTCAGATTTCCGATTAATTGCTTCTGCCCATCTTGAACAGTCTCATGCTATGATGTATCCAGGGAGAAGTTAACATGCTGCAGGTTGGTAATTCCCTTCTCATTTTTTGTGTTTTCCATTTCACCATCATTCTGCCTAATTAAGGAAATGCCCATTTTGAGATTTTCATCTCAAAACAGAATTAAATAGACAACAGCAAATATATAGTATTTGTTTGTTAAGTTTCTACAAAAATAATAGCTTGTTGGCAAGTGGCAAATTCAAGCAACGAATGAAGAAAATGCAGTAACATTATTTCATATCTATTTTGAAGGTCTTTCAAGCCATTGTCTTGCCTCTCATTCTCAAATCTACCTAAAGAATGCTTTCCCATGCTCAAATATACCTATGGTAGCCTAAACAGTCTGAAGCTTATTCTGCAGGTGAGACTCACCAAAGAATATTCTATATTGACTATGCCGCTATCAATTTTTATCATGGGGGGGGCTTGGGAATGGGGGTGGGGAAAGAAGGGTAGCAAAAGGGCAGCTAAATGGGGAGCAGAGGAGGTGGATCTGTGATCAGGTAAAGGGACAGGAAGGGGGCTATTTGATGGATTGGAGGTTCAAAGATTGGGAGCGAGTTGGATGTAGGATCGGATAGGGGGGTTGGCGCTGGACCAGGGAAGATGCAATGGATGGAGACCAAGCATGGGCTGCACCAGTTTAAAGGTCATCCGAGAACCCAACCATTCCCTGAGGCATGCCGTTGACTTCGAGCATCCAAATTGTTATCTCACCTTCATCTTCATTGCCAAATAAAGAAAAACAAGGAATCTAATTCCCAGTAAAAACACAAAAATGCTGCAAGAACTCAGCAAGCCTCACAGAGTCCATAGGAGGTAAGATACGTAAATAGGCGACGTTTCGGGTCTGAGCCCTTCTTCAAGGTCTTTTTACTAAAATGATAATGTCTGCAGACTTGTGTGATTCCATCTAATTCCAAGACAATGGTTTGTAACTTGACATAAAGAATTAGAAATTAGAAATAAACAACGATTCCCATCACCATCCCACAATCTCTTCTCACTGGCACATTCAGGCAGAGGGTACAGAAGCCTGAAGTCTTGCACTTCTCGGTTCAAGAACAATTTTTTCCAGATTTCAGATTTATTGTCAGAATCACATACAACCCTGAGATTCCTTTTACTTGTGGGCACAGCAGAATTACCACGAATTGGTAGAGCAAAAATTAATTGAGCACAGTGTGAACATGTAAACAATCAAAAAAATTGTAATCAGATAACAAATGTCAACAAACTGACTGTGCAATACAGGGAGAGCAAAGAAAATCAATAAAGTGCACAAGTAAGAGTCCCTGATTGAGTTTGTTGTTGACCGGTCTGATGGTGGAGGGGTAGCAACTGTTCCTGAACCTGGTGGTGCAAGTCTTGTGGCACTGATGCCTCTTTCCTGATGGCAGCAGTGAGAACGGAGCATGTGCTGGGTGGTGTGGACCCTTGATGATTTCTGCTGCTGTCCGACAGCAGTGCTACATGTAGATAACCTCAGTAGGGTTTTGCCTGTAATGTCCTGTAATGTCCTACTTTTTGGAGGGCTTTACACTCAGGGGTGTGGGTGTTCCCATACCAGTCCTTGATGCAGCTGGTCAGCACACTTGCCACCACACCTCTGTAGCTAAAAGTAAAACAACAATCTGCAGACACCGTGAGTGAAGTAAAAGCACAAAGTTGGAGAATCTCAGCAGGTCAAGGTGTCCTTTATATAGAAAAGGTTAAAATACATAACCAACAATTCAGGCTTGAGCACTTCGCCAAGGTATTTCATTATATTTTTACCTTTACTATATAAAGGTCACTGCTTGACCTGCTGGGTTTCTCCAGCTTTGTGTTTTTACTAAGGCACTGGAAGCTCCCTGCTCAGAGGAAAGCAGCATGGAAAGACCAGACAGATGGAACCCAAGGTCAGGATCGAGCCCAGGTTTGGAGCGGAGCAGCACTGCTGCGCCACTCTCCCACCTCATTGGAGTGTCTGGTTTTGTTGATGATGGCTGTGGTATAATATAAAGTTTACCATTGACTAACTGTGAACATAATAACCAGGTGAAAATGGCATTTCTCTGGATCAAGGAGTGCGCGCACACACACACACACACACACACACACACACACACCGTTTGTCATTATATATGTGAGCAGAGTGTAAAGGTACATCATTATTTTTACAAGCTGCACACAATGTTAGGTGAGATATTCCAACTATAATGGTATAAACTATACCACCTCAACGCACCATGATTCAGATAAACTGGTAACAAATATAACAAGATAGATAAGTAACTGTTCACAGTTGGAGTTAACATAAAACAAAAGTGATGCAAGGATCTTTTAGCGATCCCAGAGTAGTTTCTGGTTCAGGTTGTCCGGGAAGTTCAAGATCCAGATAGCTGTTGGATAAAATCTGTTGTTGAATCTAGAGGCGCTCGACCTCAGGCTGCCTTTTACCTGAAGGTAGCAGCGGGAAGCGGTTGCCACCTGGTTGATGTGGGTGGGGGTGCTTTGTCTGCCTTCTTGAGCTATCAGGGAGTTGTAGAGCTCGTCGAAAGAACCAAAGACTTGATAATCCAAACCAAGGCTTTTATTAGCAAAAGACAGGAGCTCTTCACAGGTGGCCGACCAGTCCGGAATGATCCGACCTGGCTAGGGACACAACCCTTTAAGGCCCAGACAGTAGGCATGGCTAAGCTCTCAGCCAATCGCTGTAAGCACAGTCATTACATACTCTAGATACTGTAACTATATACATTGGTGATAGGTCTGGACTATCACAGGAGTTCAACAAATTTTCATTTTCTCAACCAAGTTGAAGCCTGGGACGATTACAGCAGACTGGATAGATCACTTCCCACTGCTCTTTGACACTGCAACAGCTGAGTTGTGCATATAGTTATAATAATGTTTGGACTTTCAGCACCCTCTTATGCATGGAATATTAAAATCAAGGGATTAAAATGACGCAAGAGAAAATATCATTTGCTAAGTGTGAACGTACTTGAAACATTAAAGTAACTGGTGTACTTTTTAATATTTCTTATCAAAAGCCACCAAGAATACGCTGAAGCAAAAAAGTGTTGAAACTGAGGTAAGTTGTTAAACACAAACTGATTACGTCAGTCGTGCTCAACCTTTTTCTTTCCACTCACATACCATTTTAAGTATTCCCTATGCCATAGATGGTCTTTAAAGGATTGCTTAAGGTGGGATGTGGGTGGAAAGAAAAAGTTTGAAAACCACTGTTTTAACCATACCTCATTGACTCGCTACGTGCACTGTTTCAGAACTCCAAAGGAAATGGGCCAATGACAATTTTTCTCCAGAAAAATATTTCAGTAGCAATTGGGTCTAGAGCAGCGATTCTCAACCCTCCCTTCTCACTCACTTCCCACCTGTTTACTTGGAAATCAAATGTGTACCAGTAAGTGGATGGCCTTCAAAGGTGAAATTTTGAGAGTGCAGGGTTTGCATGTGTGGAAGGACTTGAAACATTAAAGTTAATCCTGTCAGGATTAAAGGCCAAGTTAACAGGCATAGGGAACCTTGGTTTTCAAGGGATATTGGCAATCTGGTAAAGAGGAAGAGAGAGGTGGACAGCAGGTATAGGCAACAAGGAGCAAATGAGGTACTAGAAGAGTATAGAAAATGTAAGAGAATAGTTAAGAAGGAAATCAGGAAGGAAATAAGAAAACATGAGATTGCTTTGGCAGATAATGTAAAGGTAAACCCAAAGAGTTTCTACAAGTATGTTAAGAGTAAAAGGCTAGTAAGGAACAAAGTTGGTCCCCTAGAAGATCAGAGTGGTCATCTGTGTGGAGCCTCACGAAATGGGAGAGATCTTAAACAGTTTTTTTTTGCATTAGTATTTACTCAGGAAATTGACATCGTGTATAAGGAAGGAAGGGAATCAAGCAGTAGTGGCATAGAACATATAGAGATTAAATAGGAAGAGGTGCTGGCTGCCTTACAGTGAATAAAGGTAAATAAATACCTCAGGGCTGACATGACATGCTCTCGAACCTTGAGGGAGAGTGGTGTAGAAATTACAGGTGCCCTGGCAGAAATATTTAAAATTACCTTAGCCACAGGTGAAGAGCCGGAGGATTGGTGGGTAGCTCGTGTTGTTTCAAAAGTAAACCAGGAAATTACAGGCCGATGAGCCTGATGTCAGTAGTGGGTAAATTACTGGGAGTGTCCTGAGAGATGGGATATACAACTATTTGAACAGCCAAAGGCTGATTAAAGATAGTCAGCATGGCTTTGTGAGTGGGAGGTTATGTTGTGCTTAACAAATCTTGCAGAGTTTTCCAAGGAGGTTACCAAGAAAGTAGATGTGGATGTTGTCTACATGGATTTTATTAAGGCCTTTAACAAGGTCCCACATGGGAGATTAGTTCAGACACTAGATATTCATGGAGAGATTGTAAACTGAATTCAAAATTGGCTGAATAGGTGAAGACAGAGAGTGGGGGTGGATGATTGCTTCTCAGACTGGAGGCCTGTGTTTAGTGGTGTGCCTCAGGGATCAGTATTGGGACTATTGTTGTTTGTAGTCTATTTCATTGATCTGGATGATTATGTGGGAAATTGGATCAGCAAGTTTGCCGATGACACTAAGATTGAAGGCGTTGTGGACAGCGAAGAAGGCTTTCAAAGCTTCCAGAGGGATCTGGACCAACTGGAAAAATGGGACAGAAAATGGGAGACAGAATTTAATACAGACACGTGTGAGATGTTGCATTTTGGAAGGACAAACCAAGGTAGGACATACACAGTAAATGGTAGGGCACTGAGGAGTGTGGGAATACAAAAGGAACTGGGAATACAGATACATAATTCCCTGAAAGTGGTGTCATATATAGGCAGGGTTGTAAAAAAAGCTTTTGGCATCTTGGCCTTCATAAATCAAAATATTGAGTACAGGAGTTGGGATGTTAAGGTGAGGCTGTATAAGACATTGGTGAGGTCAAACTTAGAGTATTGTGTGCAATTCTGGTCACCAAACTATAAGAAGGATATCAGTAACATCAAAAGAATGCAGAGAAAATTTACTTGGATGTTGCCAGCTCTTTAGGAGTTGAGCTACATGGAAATATTAAACAGGTTGGGACGTTATTCCTTAGAGCTTAGAAGAATGAGAGGAAATTTGATAGCGGATTACAAAATTATGAGGGGAATAGAGAGTAAATACAAATAGGGTCTTTCCACTTAGATTGGGAGAGACAAATATAAAAGGACATGGCTTTAAGGTGAAAGGTGAAAGGTTTAGGGGGAACATTAGGGGGAACATATTCACTCAGAGAGTGATGGGAGTTTGGAGCGAGCTGCCATCTGATGTGGTAAATGCGGGCTTTCTCTTAAATTTTAAGAATAAATTGAATAGATAGTGAATGGGAGTGGTCTGGAGGGTCATGGAATGGGTTTAGAGGAATTATGTTTGGCACAGACTAGAAAGGCTGAATGGCCTGTTTTCTGTGCTGCAGTTTTCTCTGGTTCTATGAGTTTCACTGTTCTCCAACAAGCATCCTTCTTCTTTACTTCCTCCACATTCTCTGGGGTCAGCAACTTCACATTCAGCTTCCTCATTCCCCTGCCTGCCTCTGGACCCCTTGTAGGCGACAGGAGGTGTGAAGGAGCCAGTGTTCAGAGAAGCATCAGTGGTTCTGACCACAATGGCCTTAGGCACAAAGAGGATTGAACCATCTGATCTCGACCAGGTGGGCTGCGGCTATGCTCCTCCTGCAGGGTGGCTGAAGGCGTCACACAGCTATGCGTCCTTACCATCTCCATCAAGAATATAGAGGAGCTGTCCGGTTGCGGTTGAAGTCCCCGGCCAGAATGATTGGCCTGGACGTCTTCAGCAACAGTGGGAGCTGCTGGAAGACGGCCAGCCTCTCGCTCTGCTTGAGGAAGGCGCACAAATGGATCAGCCAGAGCAGGGTGTCATGGTATTTTAGATCAAACATTTCAACTTTTTTTTTTTTCCTAAGGCCCCATTAGGAACCTACTCAAAGTTTATGGGTCCCCTTCCATGTGAAGCAGTCAAGTTTAGTTGTAGCTTCTGCGCTTCTCTCCAAACAGCTACATAAGTAACATAAAATAACATTTAAGTTACGTGAGGTGAAAAGAAAACAAAGATTTTACTCTGAGCATTACAACTGCAGCTTGTGATTTCATAAAAAACAATTAGGAAATCATTCTTGGTTTTTTTTTACCTTCAGTCCAAGGTGTTGGTTATACTCAAAGGCTAAGCTTGGGTATCCAATCTTTCCTAAATCTATATATTGACCCCAATTTTGCTTCTTTTGAACAATTATCTCTTAAATTTAAAACACCTCAACATCACATTTTCATTATTTATAGATTAGGAGCTTCTTAAATTCTTTAACGTTGAGGCTTCCCCAGGATTAAGACCTTATATATATAGTATATAAGGTATACTATATACTTGAGTATAGGAACAAGGATACCTTACTGCAGCTGTACAGGGCCTTGGTGAGACCCCACCTGAAGTATTGGGTGCAGTTTTGGTCACCTGATCTAAGGAAGGATGTTCTTGCAATGGAGGGAGTGCAGAGGCGATTCACCAGGCTGATACCTGGAATGGCAGGAATGACTTATGAGGAAAGATTGCACAAATTGGGATTGTACTCGCTGGAGTTTAGAAGATTGAGAGGGGATCTCATAGAGACGTATAAAATTCTGGCAGGACTGGACAGAATGGATGTAGATGGGATGTTTCCAAGGATGGGAAAATCCAGAACCCGGGGCCATGGTTTGAGGATAATAGGCAAACCATTTAGGACCGAGATGAGGAGGAATTTCTATACCCAGAGGGTGGTGAATCTGTGGAATTCATTGCCACAGAGGGCAGTAGAGGCAGGTTCATTAAATCTATTTAAGAGGGAATTAGATCTATTTCTTCAGTATAAGGGTATTAAAGGTTACGGAGAGAAGGCGGGGACGGGGTACTGAACTTTAAGATCAGCCATGATCTCGTTGAATGGCGGAGCAGGCTCGAAGGGTTGAATGACCTACTCCTGCTCCTATCTTCTATGTTTCTATTAATCTTATCTGGGAAGTATATAATTTTAAACCTAATCATAAAGGATTGCTTTCTGCCCTTTATGAATTCCTTTTAAGATCTACGGATAGTTCCCTGGGTGGTATTAAGAAAATGCGGGAACAAGACTTTCAACAGCCATTTTTCAAAACCAAATGGGATTCCATTTTGAAATGTGTTCACATATCTTCTCTTTGTGCTAGGTATTCGTTAATACAATTTAAAGTCGTCCATCGGGCCCACTTCTCCAGGGTTCAGTTCGCTAAATTTTATCCTAACATCACTGCTAAATGTGACAAATGAATAACTGAGTCCACGTCCTTCTCTCTTTAATTTCTGGCAAGGGGTATTTAGGTGTTCTACTACTGCAATGGATCTCAACTTTCTTTCCCTTTGCGGTCCTTTTCCCAATTATGTTCAAAACTTGTCGATTTTTTTTTTCATGACCCACTATTATTAGTAGTGGACTCCTTAACTTGTCCAGCTGCCCTCATAGGGTGGGGTCTGATTCTTAGTTTAGGAATATATGGTTTTTTATCTCTTTTCCTTTTTTCCATTTAATAACCTATGTACCTTATTCATTGCTATTTGATACTTGTAACTCGATATTAATTTACTTTATCATTAGTATGATATGTACCTATTTATTTTGCGTATGTTAAAATCAATAAAAAGATTGAAAAGGAAATCATTCTTATTGAACATGTAGGAATGAAGAAAACATGTTACAAAAGTTTACAAAGAAACCTCAATGAGTAGGCATGAAGCATAAACTCGAGGATGGGATGTGAAAACGTAATAAAAAGCACATTAAAAAATAATTCTCCAAAATGTGCAACTTTTAGTGAGATCCTTGAACTTGATGTTCCTATGCAAGTTTTGGATGTCAGGCTCCAAACTGACCATTGAAGTTCACCTTTTGTTGTGATATCAAGTCTGTCAAGGAAACTATCCCTGCTGAATGCACATTCAACTAAGTATTTTAATGAAAAATATTTCAGCCTTTTCCCATAGTTTTGCACATCTATTCAGCAGATCGCTCTAAACCCAAAAATCTTTTCTTTTTTTAAATTGATTAACTTACGACCTGAAGATCAATCAACCTCTCTTGCATCTCTGTGTCAACATCGGTGGGTTGTTCCACTAGTGGATCTAATATCCAATATGGGATAACAGGTCATTAAATCTCTCCTGCATATATGTGTGAATTTGCTTCGGGTGTTTCACATAAACAGCAATGCCATCACCCTTCAGTGCCTCTGTGTTCGTGCACAGATTTGGATATTGTTAAAATGACCGTCATCTGATATTGTTCCAATAGATGGGGCTTTTGTAAGCCGAGAAACGATGGCTTCCTTATAATCATGCAGTTATTTTGTTTACCCTGTAAGGTCTTATTCAATAAATTGAATTTGCCCAGGAGGTCTGCCAGATAAAATACGTCCGCGGGTGTTTCTCCATGTTTGTTATGAGAAAGAAAGGAAACATTCGTGTCCCAGCCACCTCACCTCGGTGTACAGCAGGAGCAGCATTTGGAAACATTTGGTCATGTTCTTCACACAGCTGCCAGAATAAATGGTTTTGAAGCGGGTGCGATCTTACAAAGTTTACAGTCTATATGACAAATTGACAGCCAAGCATTTAAACGCCCTTGTAAGTTGTTATGAATTATGCAACGAACAATAAAGTCGGAAGATACATGTGATGAACCCTCTGTATTTTTTATATTTTTATTTTTGATTTTTGTATGCTTAACAATGAACAATATATGCAAACTCAAAACATCAAGAAAACCCCACATCCCTACCCTTCCTGTGTAAGCCCAATTAAACAAAGAAAAAAGAGAAAAAGAAAATAAAAACCATAATTTTTCAGTCAAGTGATTGCCCCATCATTGAAGCGGTGCCATCAGTTGCCCAGACAACCACGTTCTCGAATGGAATACCCCGAGCTGTTCTTCTTTCTGTGATTCTTCACTTTCTCGGGAAGAGTCAGCCCCCTTAGTGTTTGTTTTAATCCTTCTGGAAAGCGTCTCTTCCATCAGCTCGTTTCCATTCCAGAGTCTGTCCTAAGCCTTGAGAAGAGCGCCGGTCTCTTGCATAGTGGAGTGACTAACAGTAAAGAGAATTTCTTTGATTGTAATGAAATGACTAATTGGCTTTTTAAGTTCACGACGTCACATGTGATTCAGCGACTTATCTCGTATAATGCAAGAAGACCCCTTTCTAATTTCTATGATGTTTCAGTGATCACCAGCATTTCTCTTGAAGGGGTTTGGAAGTAATCCAAGGCTTCCTCTTTCTTCTCTTTATGCACAGTCCCTAAATGTTGGTTCAACTTGCTATATCATTTCAAACAAGTCAAACCAATGGCCAGAGAAGGGTTTTGTAGAGAATTAATAAAACAATATGATGAGTTTTCCACCCACACTTCCTTCTTTGCCGAGAAATTGATTTTCTCAAAGTAACAAAATACAACTATTCAAAAGGAAAGCGCTTTTTTCAAGGGTTGGCACAAAAGTTGGCTCGAGTTTTATGGAAAATAATGAACAGTACACGCCTTCTTCAAGAAAGGCTGCAGAAGGAGACATACATTCACTGCCCATCATTTAAATGTGAAGCAAACTGCAGACGTGAGAAATATGAAACAAACCTTTCCATGGAATTGAAGGCAATAGGTCAAAAGAGGAAAACTATGTGAAAGGCAATTCATATCCAAAGCTGGTTTCCATTGTCAGTTGAACACAATTATGTCGACGCAAGGAACTCTCTTGTTACGAGCCCAAAGGACCCCAAAACCCGGCAGCAATAGACATTCACCATGACTAGTAGTTACTTAAACAAAAGTTGTTTTTAATTATCTTTAAACATGAACACAGAATAAAACTTTAACTTATCACTATTGACTTAACTAACCCAACTTAACCCCCTTCTATTTCTAAGCTCACCTGTATGTAATGTGTGTGTAAATTTAAGAAAGGTTCTTTGGTTCACAGTTCATCTCACTTCTCATTCTTCCATGTTCACTGGTTGCAGGCAATTCTTATACAGTGCACAGAATTTAACATGTATAAAGTTCACCAGGCTTTGGTGCTCAAAAAGTAAATGTTTACCGCTCAGGAAGGTTCTTGTAGGTTTGCAAAGAGAGATGTGTTGTTCCAAGATTTCCACAACTGAGGTACCACCATTAGTCACCTCAATGTCTTGCTGATGAAACTTGCCCTATCAGGGTTCTCCAGATGATAACCTCTTTCCTTCAGGCTACCACAGAGTTCCTTTTATTCCAAGAGAAACATCAGGCAGATAGCACTTCCAGCCATCCACCACTCTGGAGCTTCTGTTTCAGTTCCAACAAGCTTCTCCAGGCTTGTTTCAGCTGTGTCTCTTTCACTTGCAAAACCCCCTCCTTCTCCAGCCAACAATAGGAGTTAGTTTTCTAGTCCATCTGTTGTTTTTGGTAAACAAACCTCTCAATGACCTCTGAGTGAGCACTTTGCAGAGAGGTCAAAAGCCTTGCAAAAAGGTCCAACACACACAACCTGACTCTTCCAAGACAATAGTCTATTCATTTCATGACATCATTTCAATGAGCAAATGTGCATAGGATTCTCCATAGTTTCTGTAAAGTCGCTGAATATGAATTCTTCAGTATTTCAAATAAGATTTGTTTTAAAGTGTATGTATGTAACCTACTCTAATTTTACCAGCATCTCCCAAAAACATTCCCAAATATTCCATCACACTCTGAAAACATTGCTCATTTTCCACATTCATCTAGGTCATTCTCAGCTACCTCCAAATGCCTCCAACCTGGACAAAGAATATCTCATGTTGCTTTACAACTGTACAGCAAAGTCCTTTCCATTCCCAAAAATATTTAATCTGCCGCTTACACACCTTGGACTTCCCCCCATTAAGGATTTCAGTCAGTGGCGCCCCCTTAAATGTGCTGAGGCCCCCAGGGGCCTGTTGAGATTGACTGCTTTGGATCGCCAAACCACCTCCTTAACCTTGGTGATTACAAAGTTGACTCCTCAAAGTAAGATACCCAAAGTGGAGGTGTGAATATCATCCTCCCCTCTGACCATACAGACAACCCATGGGGCCATTGCCACTCATCTCTGAAAGTAACATCTTCCTTGACTTTGGCAAGGTATTGCAAGGCGTTTAAACATTGTGTCGTGCATTTGACACTGCATACATTGAGGGTTGCTATGTTAATGTTGTTTACTGGAGTCCCCAGTTTGCAGTCCTTACCAGGGTCAATCAGCCTGAACCATCATGCCCACCTCTTTGGTGAACTGCAGCACAGGATTTCCTCTCAGAGAGGGATCTTCTCAAGCAAAGTTGATGGGATATTTGCCTTTATAAGTCAAATTATTGAGTATAGGTTGTATAAGACATCAGTGAGGTCAAATTTGGAGTACTGTGTGCAGTTTTGGTCACCTAACTACAGGAAAGATATCAATAAGATAGAAAGAGTGCAGAGAAGATTTACTGGGATGATACCAGGACCTCAGGACTGAGTGAAAGGGAGATGTTAAACAGGTTTGGACTTTATTCCCTGGAGCTTAGAAGAGTGAGGGAAGATTTGACTGACGTATTTAAAATTATGAAGGGGATTAGTAGATAGGCTTTTTTTCACTGAGAACATGGGTTAAGGTTGAAAGGGGAAATGTTTAGGGTGAATATCAGAGGGAACTTCACACTGAAAAAGATGGGGGTGTAAAATGAGCTGCCAGCTGAGGTGGCGAATGCGTGCTCAATGTTAATCTTTAAGAAGAATATGCACAGGTGCATGGATGGGAGAAGTATGGAGGGCTATGGACTGGGTACAGGTCAGTGAGTCTAGACAACAAAAAAATGGTTCAGCACAGACTAGAAGGGCTGAAGGGGGCCATTTCTGTGCTGTAATGTTCTACGGTTCTATTCACCTCCAGTGGTCCCGCAGCCTCTGCAGCCACACAGATTCCATTGGCAACCTGAGCTCCAGGTTCAAACCTCTGAAATGATTAGGAAGCCCTCAGTCCCCAAGTCCCTGCGGAATCCCTTCCTGCCCTCAACACCCTCTCAAATGCAGGTTCCCATGCCTAGTTCCCATGAGCGAAGTCTCCATCCCGCAGCCTGCGTGCGACCTTCAACGGCAAATTGCCAACCGGCCGCAGCTGCTGAGTCCCTTGGCAACCTGCTGCCGTGGTCACCTTCCACATTAGGGTCCTCTTCCATGCTTCTCCTTCTCAATCAGGTGATCTATTGCCTGTTTCTGGGCACTCACCCCAAGTCTGCTACCCATCATGGTCCGCTGCCCATGATCTTGAGCATGGACCTTCGTGTTGCAGGATTTAAAAGAAAAGGACCGTCGACTCCTTTAGCATGTTGTTTAAAGCCTGTTTGGAGCCATTGGCATCACAGCCGTGTAGTAGGACCCTGCGGAGCCGCGTTGTGTCTCCGCTGCCATTACAGGAGCTCCAGGGCACTGCCGCTTTGTTTATGTATGAGGCAGAATAAGTTGAGAGTGTGCTCTTCTTCTCTATCTTCATGGCCATATTTCCTCCAAAAGCTGCCACTGTCCTGAGGTGTTTCTTCTGCAACACCTCCATACAGCCCTGAGCAATTCTACCTCAGCTTTCTTAAAACCAATACACTGAACATGTATCACATCCCAAACAGGAGTAGAACGCAAAGGTCTGCAGGCACCGTGAATGAAGTAAAAATATACTGCTGTAAAAATGCAGCAGGTCAAGCAGTGTTCTTTATGTTGCACAGATAAAGGAAAAATAACCAACGTTTCAGGCTTCAAGTGAGAGCAGCCAGATTTTGCAGCATTCTAGTAAGGTAGGCAAGGCTATTCAAAAGGACCAATTTTCACAAAGACTAACTATAGGAATTTACTCTGAACTAATCAACGAGCAGGTCTGATAAGAAGCTGTCAATCTTATGTAGCAATGGAATTTGTACTTAGTAATAATTGCATTGGATAAGAATGTATTATGTGAACTTTTGATTGGGCCAAATGTAACCTGACCCATCTGTAAACTGAACAAAGGCAAGCTGTGAAACACGAGGTCAGTCTCTGCTTGCCTTTATAGAGAAGACATCTTTGTGAGGCGAACAAATAGCTCATAATTCTGCAGAATAAAATAGTCTGACCAGGACGAAAGTGTGGGTATAGTCATTTCATGAGGTCCACCAAATGAACTGGAATCCACAAAGTCAAGTAATCTGATTGTCCAAGTACAACCTGACAAAACACCGTTCTCCAGTCCTAAGTGCAAAACACGCAGATAACAGCACCTAATATCCTGAATATACCTGAGATCATCTGATCTCAGAAGCTGGGTTGGTCAGTACTTGGAGGGGAGACCAGGTGCTGTAGGTTTCTGTGAGGGGTGCTGGACAAAGTGGTGACTCTCTGTCTGTCTTGCAGTAGAAAAAAGTCAAAGAATTTCATGTAGGTTACATTCTAAATGTAGTATCAGGTGACAATAATGGAACCTTTACATAATACACATGAAGACAAAGAATACATTTGCAGGGCAAGTATTCAGATATACAAATAAATAAATGTTGTTTCATAAATATGAGTCTCACGAATGATTAGTGTGAGCGGTTCCTTTGCTCGTTCAGTATTCTCACTCCCCTTGGGAGGAAGCTGTTCCTCAGCCTGGTGGTGCTGGCTCTGATACACCCCGGCGGGAACAGCTGAAAGATGCTGTGTGTAGGGTGGAAGGGGTCCTCAATGATTTTGTGCGCCCTCTTCACACAAGCATCCCAGTAGATCACCTCGATGGTGGGGGTGGAGGGGAGGGTGGAGTGCGGGGACAGAGCCTACAGCAGTTCTCTTTGCCCCTCTTATGATCTGGTGGATTGACTGACGATCGTTTGCCTTTCATCAGGTACGAGCAAAATGTAGGGAAACACGATAGGGCTGCAGATGCTGTGATTGTGGTAAACCCTCCGAAGTGCTGGAGGAACTCAGTCGGTCTTCACTGCATCTATAGGAGACAAAGATATATTGCCGACGTTTCGAGCCTGAGCCCGAAGCAGGATATATCAGAGAGTCTCAGAATTCAAACATTGGGGGAGGAATCCAGACCAACAAGGGACTGGGTGAGAATTGATCATACCTGTGTGAAAGGAGACAGGGAATGGAGAGGCGATGGGGAGAAGAAGGGGGTGGGTGTGGGGGAAGGAGGAGGCATGGGGTTTAGGCAGGCGCCTGAACAGAATGGCAGTGTTCTCATTCCATACACTTTGTCACTCTTGGAGCATGCACTCCAGACTAACGCACTCTGGGACATCTCTTGTCCACTAAGTTGGAACTAATCAAGATCAATTTGAAGACCTGGCAGTGTCAGCCTTTAATAAGCTCGTAAATTTTCTACTTTGAATACTGTGAGGACATGAAAATAAACAATGAGCAGCAAAATCTAAATTGGTTAAAATATCCGTTCACATCCAAATGAAGGATTTCGATGCCATTTTCAAAGATTAGCGGTCCTTTCATGAGTAATACATACAGTGATGTCGAGACAATTTGAAAAGTGCAATATGAATGCACTTAATGCGGTTAATCTACTGCCTTTTCATTCTGCGCAGCTTCAACTGAACGGGAATTCCATTTCTGTGAGAATCCTTTCCACCCGTGGGACAGGTCTTTCCTTTAATTCATAAGGCACTGTAGGTATTAGCGCGTTGAAGGTTCATTTTATTTCTCTTCTAACTCTCATTTGCTTCAGAGTTGAGCCAACTTTATTTAGTGGTTGGGGTTGAGCATCAGCTGTCAACCTCGATAAGTCGCCTCTGATAATGTAACTTTGCTGTAAGATCAGCATCGAGGTAAAAAGTGATCATTGCCAGTTTGATTCACATATATTCGGGTCTAATCGTCAAATTTTGTGGGTAAAATATAGAGGGTTGACTTTCACACGCACGGGGAGCACTTGCGTCGCCCGAGGAGTTGGGAGTTCCGATGGGTGGGCGGGCGGGTGGCCGGGTCCAGGTGGTAAGTCCCCATCTGGGGCGTCAGGAGCTCAGATGTGCGGGCGGCCGGGGCCTGGGCAAGGATCCGCTGTCAGGGCATCAGGAGATCAGATGGGCGAGTGGCTGGGGCCAAAAATAGGACTTTTACATGCGATATATCAGATTTTTGGGCCAAGGTAGGAGGAGTCAACTTTGACTCAATATCAACTATGACGCGCGTATACACAATACCTTTCGCAGAGGATGGCAGAATGAAACAGCTTTCAACAGTTGTATTTAAAGCCATTGAGCTATTTTTCATTTGGAATATTAATCTGGTAATTGATTTTTTGAATGACTTTCTTCCTTTTACAGAAATGCCAATGTATGGACATATGGTTGAGAACTACTCAGCCTCTCCAAGCTACTCCTCCATCCAATAAAATTATGGCTGATCCTATTGTGACATTTCCATCCACCTATGAACATAAGGCCAACACTCCATTTACCTGTTGTACCTGCAACCCAACTTTTTTGTGATTCATGCACAAGCTCTCCCAAGTCCTTCTGCACTACAGCACGCTGCAGTTTTTCACTATTTTAAATAATGATCTGCTCTTCTATTTTTCCTGCCAAAGTGGATGACCTCGCATTTACTAGTGTTGTACTCCATCTGCCAGACTTTGCCCACTCACCTAACTTAACTTTTATCCTTCTGCACATCCTCTGTACAATTTGCTTTTCCACTCAATTTAGTATCATCCACAAACATGGCTACACTACCCTCTGTCCCCTCTTCTAAAACATCAATGTAATTGGAGAACAGCTGAGGGCCCAGCAACAACCCCTGCGGCACTCCACTTACCACACTGACTGTCAATCAGAAAAAACACCCATTTATCCCGACTCTCTGCCTTCTGTCAGTTAACCAATCCTAAATCCACACCAATATACTTCCCCTGGCTCTATTCATCTGTATCTTATTGATAAATCTCTTGTGTGGCACTTTATTAAACGCTTTCTGGAAATCCAAATATACAACATCAACCTGTTCCCCTCCAGCAAGTTTGTCAAACAAGATCTGCCCTTTCTGAATCCATGCAATATCTGCCTGATGGAACCCCTTCGTTCTAAATGTCTCGCTATTTCATCCTTAATGACAGCTTCAAGCATTTTCCCGCCTACAGACATTAAGCTAACCGGCCGATAGTTACCCGTCTTCTGCCTACATCCTATCACCATTATTTATCTAGTATCCATCTATCTCTGCCATGGCAATATCTCTGAGGAGAATACCATAGAGTCGCAGCCCTCTGCCTCATCTTAAAAGGGAGACCTTGTAGCGGTATGAAGGTTCACGTGAAGTGGCTGACCACGAAACGGAGCAGGATGGTGCAGGTCCCAAAAGTCTGGATGCTGCTACTGTTTGCTGCCCTCAGAGCCGGGCCCAACTTCCTATAATGGGTGCCATAGGCTGGGGGGGTGGGGGAGTACACTAACCTCCTCATTCGTGTCCACCAGGACCTGAGAGTGTGTCCCAGACGTACAAGAGGCTATCTCGCTGGCCAGCCGCCTTGACCATCAACAACGGCTGGCCACGGCGTTTCCCTGAAACCCCATCGTTGGTAAAAATAGTATCAGGAGAGTCCACTTGGGCCTTTGCAGGCCTCGTTGGTTCGCTGTGTGTAGGCCCTAGCGACTTTCTCTACTGATGCAACGTTGTCCCGCTTTGCTCTCCAGAGCTCATCCGCTCAGTCTGGGGGGCGCTGAAGTCCTCATTAGGCAGCAGCAGTTGGACGTCCTCAGGCAATTTCTCCAGAAAAATTTGCCCCCCCGGCCAAAACCAGCAAACCGCTCCTGAGGATGGATGGGGCCCTGTCTCCCAGGCCGTCTATGTGCAGCAAACAGTCGGAATACTCCCACCTTCAGAGCCCGAATATGTGCATTAAATGCTCTTTTAGAACTTCATATTTGCCCTGTTCTGGAGGCTGCTGTAGCAAATCAAAGACCTTTGCAGCAGTGCCCTGGGCTAGTGAGCTCACCTCCTAGTAGTACTTCATGGAATTGGTGGAGATCTGCCCCCGTTGAAATTGAGGCTGTTCGAACCACACCGGTGGTTGCGACGTCCAAAAGGTTGGCAGTTTTAGTGAAACTGCATAGGGCAATGACGGGCCGGTCATCGTCAAGTCCAAAATCCGTTTGGACCAGTTGGGATCACCATTTAGCCAGGCGCTACTGCAGAGCAAGAGAAGAACAACACGCACACATGAGTGTAAGTCAAGACTGATTTATTGATCTCCCCAGCCCTAATTTTACAGACCCAGCTTCCTGCCACTGGGCCCGGTATTCCCACAGCTGCGGGCGGATGAGACATCACTGGTGAACTGGCCTTCGATTGGCCGTGATACCCATCGTGCTGGCTCCTGGCCAGTGAAAGGCCATTACTGTGGGCCGGCTTTCCACGCTCGCCGCATTTGTCCACCATTTTAAGCGCTGGTTCGCTTGCCAGGTAGCGGGACGCTAAAGCCTCTTATTTTAAGCTGCAACCTTTACTTCTGGAATCTGTTACACAAGATGACAAACCCTACTCATCCATCTTATCAAGAACCCAAGAGATCTTATCTGTTTCAATAAATTCCCTCTCACTCTTTTAAACTCAAGCTCAACCTACCCAACCTTTTCTTCGTAAGATAACCCATCCATTCCAGCAAGAACAGTCATTCTTCCCAGAAATATTTCCAACATATGCCTCCATATAAGTGAAGCAAAATCTCTACTTGTTTGCTTAATCGTCCTGGCAGCAAGCAATAAAATCATGTTAGCCTTCCTAATTACAAATCCTGTGCTAGTCTCGGGTGACACAGTTGGCGTAGCGGTTAGCGCAACATTGTTACAGCGCCAGCGACTGGGACCATGGTTCGAATCCCACGCTGTCTGTAAGTAGCTTGTACTGTCTCTGTGTCTGCGTGGGTTTCCTCCGGGGGCTCCTGCTTCTTCCCATCCTGCAAAAACGTACCGGGAGTGTAGGTCAATTGGGCGTAATTAGGCGGCACGAGCTCGTGAGCCGAAAGGGCCTGCTACCATGCTGCCTCTCCGTTATTATTATTATTATATACTCAGATCCATTTGTCCTTTAAGATGGATCTGGGAATCCAGTCTCTCACTGCTTAGATTAATATGCTTCTGTGGTGGCCAGCCACGGCTATGATTGAACCAGCCCTCTGGGCGGTGAGCGCAACCAAAGGCCAGCAGCCCACGCAGCGGCTCTGGCCCCAACAAGCTTACCGGCAGGTGAACGGCAAGGGTGGCTTAAAGGCCAACGACCCCAAAAATAGCTCCAGCCTTGTTGTGCAGTCAACAGACAGGGACAGTGTGTGCGGAAGATGGGCATTGTTATGCAGGAAGGTACCCGCGCACGGGAAAACCGCTTTTGTTTCACATGTTGTGACGTCATCCGAAGGGGGGGGGCCCACAGTGGGAACAGTGCAAGTATAAAAGTCGATCCTGAGCCCTAATAAAACTCAGAGCTTAACCTGACTACACTACGTGTATGTGTCTTCTTTTAAGTAGTGCACAGCTACACTTATTTATTTTTATTTATCCTGCCACAGGATGCCCAGCCATGGACCTGCACTTGTAATCTCCGCATTTGCCCCACAGGTCCAGTTGAGTTTGTAGCGTTCATTAGTAAATACAAGCAAGTTTTTTTCCCAGTGAGGCTGGGGAAGAGAAGAACCAGAAGATGGGGGTTAAGGGTGAAAGGGAAAATGTTTAAAGGGAACATTAGGGGGAACTCCACACAGAGTGGAGAGAGCATGGAATGAGCTGCCAGCTGAAGTGGTGAATGTGGGCTCAGTTTTGACATTTAAGAAGAATTTGGATTGGTGCATGGATGGGAGGGGTTATGGAGGTCTATGGTCCACCAGGGGGACTAGATGGGCCAAAAGGGTCAATAAATCCAAAAAAAAAGACAACAAATGTTTAATAATAGTGCAAAAAGATGATGTAAGAGGACAGAGAATCTCTTTGTGCTGTTGGAGCTATGATTATTGAACCAAGGTGAGGTTCAAGTTCCTGTTAACTGTTGGAAAGGAACTGTTCTTGAACTGAGAGATGCTGGTCTTCAGGATTCTGTATTTTCTACCCGAAAATAGTAGCAGGAAGTGGTTGTGACCAAGCTGCTATGATATTGCCTTCCTTCTTGACGCAGCGTCTCACCTAAATGGGATGGATGGGAGGCCAGAGGCTGCGATGGACCTGGCCAAGTTTTCTACCTTCTGCCGTCTTCTACGCTCCTGAGCAGACAAATTCCCAAAACAGGCCGTGATGCAACCGCAGGACATTTGTAGAAGTTTGATAGAGAATTCAACGTCAGGCTAAATTTCCTCAGACTCCTTAAACACAAGAGGCGAGGCATTGGTTACCTCAGTGTGCTGGTTCCAGGAGAGGTCTGAGATATATGAACTCCCAGGAATGCAGAAGGTAAACCCTTTCCACCTTTGCTCCACCAATACAGACTGGTGCATGGCCCCTCTTAACTCCCGTGAACTCTTATCAATGATTAAGCCATGATCGCTGATGTTATTACTGTCTGCATATCTAGTGCCTTGGATTATATTATTCCATATATTTACTTTATATTGTATCTTTATGTATGGAGTAAAATCCCTGTTATTCTGGCAAAATAATCATGGAAAATAAACAGGTTAAAAAATACAGAAGTTTAAAATTGGCGCACCTCGACATTCTCCAGTCACACAACAGGCAGTCTCAAGCAACTGGGAAATTCACTTATCTGGCATCTACCAATCCCCATCGGTGCCAGATTCCAGGGATTTTTACTGTGTATGTGATTATTTTATGCGCCGTGTATTATGTGTGCCTGTGTGCGCACCGGGGTCCAGAGAGATACTGCCTGTACAGGTACAGTCAGGTGAACGAACTTGAACCTGAAATGCTCCACTATATGGGGATCAAGGGGAATGCAGTTGGTGCAGTGATAGTTTGGAATATAACAAGCAAAGACCACATTCTGATTCTTCAGGATTTGCATTTGCACCCTCCACGCCCTACAATAATAATAAAAAAAATATTCGTAGCATACGATTAAAATGTATAATGCTGGATCTTAAAACGAAAGGAATAGTTTTTAGACAAATGTTAAAACAGTGCAAAGTGTGAAACCATTGGATTTCCTCTCTAATGACAATTGGAACACAAAAATAAGCAAGATTTTTAACCGCATAACCATATAACAATTACAGTATGGAAACAGGCTATCTCGGCCCCTGTAGTCCACGCCGATTTAACTGATCTCTTCTAGTCCCACCGACCTGCTCCCGTCCATAACCCTCCAATCCCCTCACATCCATGCCCTCATCCAACCTTCTCTTAAATGACAGAATTGACCCGGCTCCAACCACCTCTTCCAGAAGGTCATTCCACTCAGCCTCCACTCTCTGAGTGAAGAAGCCCCCTCTCATGTTACTTCTAGACATTTTGCCCCCTCACCCTTAACTTATGGCCCCTCGTTCCAATCTCACCTCCCCTCAACAGTCCAGAACAGGTCATTTTCCCTTGATTGTTCTGTTCAAAAATCTGTCATGAATATTACTACTGAATTAGCATAATAAAATGAGATAGCTGGACTGGCCCTCGCACCAATCATTTCTTCCTCTTCATCCCTCGCACAGACCAATCAGGGAGCAGAAGGATGCACCACCTCTGCTCCCTCTCCATGCCCTCTTCTCTGAGCTGGTCTTACTTACGGGGACACAAATTATTCACAGAATTGTAATGTGTGAGAACAAAAATGTATTTATTTTTATCTCACTGATTAATGGGATTGATATATTCCCAGACACTCATTAAGAAAATATTTCACATTCCATGAGCATTTGTCACAGAAACTATTTCAGCACCCTTCTATAATCTCCTCCTCACTGAAAGTGACACCATTGGAGATATTGTTCACAGATTATAATTCCTCAATTGTTATTGACTGTTGTACTGAACAAAATCACTTTCACATGATCGCCAGATGACTTCATCCATTCCAACCTTCAACTTCCTTCAGCTGCAAGGAATAAAACAATTAAGAAAGTTGTGAAATGCACAGTTTACCAGCCAGTTTTAATTTCTTGAATTCCAAAGATGTACAAAGACTACCTTTGCTATATGTGTGATTTATTGCAAACCGGGCTGGCTGGTCACGCCGAAACCTCTCTCTCAAAACAATTAGAAGTCTTTTAACCCCTTTCTTAACAAATTAATTTTAGTAAGACAATGCACCCGTATTTGGATCAAATTACACAGAGCGCACGCAGCAGGGAAAAGGCCAAAACTGAAATACTGAGGCACACGGATTGGTTCAGGAGCCCAAGATGACAAGAAAAAGGAGAATTGTGAATGCAGCTCATCGCACAAATCACCCTCCCCTCTATCGACTCCGTCTGCACCCCTCCTCCCCCCAACCCAATGCCTCGGAAAAGCAGCCAATGCACAAAAGAAATCCCAACCACGGCCATACTCTCTTCTCCCTTCTCCTGTCGAGAAGAAGTTTCAAGAGCAGGAAATCATACTCTGTCAGATTCAAGGACAGTTCCTTTTTCGCCATTATCAGACTCCTGAATGAAACTCAGAGCAGTGAAATAATGTGTTACCCTTACTCTGTTTGATTTGATGTGATTTGTCTATGATACGATAAAATATGATATAGGAGAGTTTATTTTCATATACATAGGTACAATGTCACTGCAATTCCTACTTGGTACAGACACACACAGATGCCACAAAATACACCAACAGTAATAGAATGCACTAAATGACCACAATACACCATGAGAAAGAAAAAGACAATAAATATAAAAGGGTAAATGATGAATAAATAATCACAGTTGCAATGAATGCAAAAAGGTGATGTGTCAATCATGTAGAGTGGGTAGACAGATTTATTTGGTGCTTCTGGAGTAGGCTGGTATTGTACGGGGAACCTCAAGACCCTGATAGCTTTTGGAAACAGTTCTTGAACAGTTGAGTCAACTAACGTGACAAGCTAAAAATGATCCTGGCAGGGATATGAGACCAGGGATTATTTTTTACCCCTGAAATGGCTTTCAACTCCATTATATTATTCTTTACAATGAAAAGTAAAAAGGTGTCCGATTTGTGTGGTTCTTTTTACATAAAGGACAGTCCGATGTAGTTCTACAGTTACTGTGGCAAAGGAAGGACTATAATGTTAGGCAGGATTCCACAAGGAGCGTATTTAAGTAGATTTTAGGAGTTGTTCGACAAGGCCCTTTTCTTCCCCCCCCCCCCCACCCCCAACACCCTCCCCCCAACCCCCTGAGCTACTGTGGAACATAATGTTGACACCATTAGAAACTTAACTGAGGTCTTCCTCAGGAGGTTGAGGCTACCAACTGTCTGTGCCTGAAGCCAGCAGCAAGGTCAAGGCCAGGGTGGTCGAGGTTGTTGACTGGCTGCTTGAGACAGCACCTCGCAGAGATGTCGGAAATAGATAGGTCAGTGCCCATGGTGGACTTGGCACAGTCCGGGACTTCTCTGAAGCCTTCTGCATTCCGCAGCGCTCGAGTTTCCAAACCAGGCCGTGATGCAAGCAAAAAGAATGGAAGTGAGAGAGTGGGACCAGAGCTGACCATTGATAGGTAAATCCAGGGGGTGGGGGGGGATAGATTGGCAGGTAGGGTCAGGTGGAGATAGCGACAGAGGCTTGGAAGTGAAGAGTGGTGGCAGCAAAGGGTGACAGATTATTCACGGCCTTCTTTAAAGACTTGAATGGTGGAGCAGACTCAATGGGCTGAATGGCCAAATTCTACTCCTACCTGTTATGGATAGAACACTAAGTAGGCATTGCTATTCTGCCTCCTAGTAATAAATGGGGTGACTGCCCTGTCCTCACTGACCCCACCACGCCCTCTTCTTCTTTCACCCTCCAGTCTCTCTCCTGTCCTAGACATCCGCTGCGACAGTTTGACAATCAACCTTTTCTCTGATCGAGGCCCCCGGACAGATTTGGGACTACCCAAAGTTTTCCAGTGTTTATTTTCTTGAAAAAGAGATATTTTGTTCTGGGTTGTTTTTATTATATTTTTATGAATATATGTGGGGTTCTTTCGATGTTTTACGTGTTTGCACTGTGGTCCGGAGAATCGCTGTTTGGTCTGGTTGTGTATGTACAGGCAGATTATAATAAACTTGCACTTCATCTTGGCGTGCTTCGATTGGAAAAGGCCACATTACAAATAGAACTTCCACTGACTCTGAAGCTAAGGACCTGATAATCTTTCCAGCTTTTAATGTCCAGATAAAACAATAGGATCAGGCCAGCAAACATGTGAGCTCTTAAGACCAAAAACCAAAGTGACTTTGACCTAGTTCAAAGAAGCTTAGTAAACATTAGGCTTAGCATCTTTTTTTGAATTGATTCTTTAGTCAACTAACTTGACAAGCTACTGGCCGATCCTGCTGGGGATATGAAAGCAGGGATTTTTTTTAACCCCTGAAATGGCTTTCAACTCCCATTATAATACTCTTCGCAGCAAAAGGTAAAAAGGGGTCCGATTTGTGTAGTTCTTTTTAGAAAAGGACAGTCTGATGTAGTTCCATAGTTACTGTGGCAAAGGAAGGAATGTAATGTAAGGCAGGATTTTAGGTGTTGTTCAACAAGGCCCACCCCCACCCGAGCTACTGTGGAACATAATGTTGATACCATTAAAAACTTAGCTGAGCTCTTCCTCAGGAGGTTGAGGAGGGCAAGGCTACCAGGTCCCATTTTGACCACTTTTTTTCCAGGAGCACATTTGAGTGTCCTGTCTGGCTGCAGGATGGAAGCTGCAAAGCATCAGACTAGAAGTTAACGCAGATCATCGAAACGGCCGAGAAGATCACTGGGGTCTCCATTTTCTCCATTGACAGCATTTACTTACATAGAGCTCAAAGAATTATTGGGGACTCTTTCCATCCAGTACCCAGTATCTTTAACCCACCACCATCAGGAAGTATCAAATCAGGACTGCAAGGTTGGGAAAGAGCTTCTTCCAGCAGGCTGTGAGATTGATGAACAGTATCCTGTAACTGAGTAAATTACATTCCAAAATTTTTATTTATATTTACTTTAAATTATATCTTTAAATTTATTATGTGCTGTGCTGTGAGATGTGTGTGTGTGTGTGTGTGTGTGTGTGTGTGTGTGTGTGTGTGTGTGTGTGTGTGTGTGTGCGCGCGCGCGCGTGGTTGTATATGTACAATCAGGTCAACATTAATTTGAAATTAAATAAGCTCTCGTCTGTCTCTGAATTGTCAGACATAGTCATGAGCTGGTCATGAGGTGGAATATTGCTACTGATGCCCTTCGGGGATACTTATAACCTGCTCTGAATTTAAACCATTTTGAACCACCTTTAGTGTAAATGTGGGAGTGGCTCCTTTGTAAATGTTGTTGGTCACTCCTACCAATGGTGTGATTGACTGATACGACCAGATAAGATCAAGTCAGTTCATCCAACAGATTCTGTTCATCCTCTGTTCATCCAGTGCAGGGGTGGCCAACCTTTTAATTTTTAATTTAGACTTAGAGTACGGTAACAGGCCATTTTGGCCCATGAATCCATATCGGGGATGTACGTTCATTGGGCGGCACGGACTCATGGGCCTAAATCGCCCGTTACCGTGCTGTGTGTCTAAATCAGTGGTTCTCAACTTTTTCTTTCCACCTACATCCCACTTTAAGTAAGCCCTGTGCCATAGATGCTCTGTGATTAGTAAAGGATTGCTTAAGGTGGGATGTGGGTGGGAAGAAAAAGTTTGAGAACCACAGATCAAAATTAAAAATTAAAGGTTGGCCACACTTGATCTAGTGACCATTGCCCAAAATGAGATAATAGGTGACACCAGACATGACTCTACTCTCAGAATCTTTTCAACCAAGACACCAACTCTTCCATTATCATTCCTGGTGTGCGCTGTCTGGGATAGAGGGTCAGAAGGGAGTAGACCTTGGAGTCCTCAGCATTGAAATCTCACAGAATTTGGTCAAACAAGAGCAAGACAGTCTTGTCCTGGTCATTGCCTACCACCCTCCTCCCTCAGCTGACGAATAAGTCATCCTAAAGGACAATGTCTCCAACTGGCAATGAACAAAAACAACACAACTGCCCTAAACGTAATCTGTGGGTCGAGCAGCATCAAGATGGCATCGCTGAGCACCTCCGCTCAGTCCACATCAATGACAGCGATCTCCCAGTGACCACCCATTTCAGTCCTGCATCCCACACCTGCACTGACATTTCTGCCTATGGCCTGGTGCACTGCCAAGCCAAGGCCACCCATAAATTGGAGGAGTTACACCTAATAATTCATCTGGGCACTCTCCAAATGGTTTGCGTTAGTGTCGACTCCTCCGGTTTCGGCCCATTCCTCCTCTCTTTCCCATTCCTCTGTCTCCTTTCCTCCAGCTCTCCACCCCCCTCCATTCACAGACTATTGCCCCTCCCCCTGTTTGCTGGTGTGCCCTCCCTCCCTTATTCACCCATTACCTCCTGCCTGTGGGCCTGTGTCCCTCCCCTCCACCACCATTTTATACAGGCATCTGCTTACATTCTGCTTTATGAAGGGCTCAAGGGTTCTGCATCTTTATCTTTACCAAATAAAGTGCACTGTTTGACCTGCTGAGTTTCTTCAGCACAATTCAGGAGCCTAAAGGCCAGTCACTTTCCAACACCTATTAGGCTCTTGAACCATCCCTTGTTACACTAATCAGGGACTGCACCCGACACCACAAAAGAACAATCTGCGCAATTGCTAAGTCAATAAAACTGTTAATATTAATTATCTATATTTTGTTTGTATATTTTCTCTTTTTCATTGAATTGTATACTATTTTTGTAGCTTTTTTTAAAATAAAATACCTGATCAGCTGCAGCAAGTAAGAATTTTTGGTGCATTTGTACATTGAACAAAGTATATGGCAATGAACTCATTATCACTGGCGTCACTAAGGGGGTGCAGGGGATGTGGACCACATCATGTGACACTATTAGATGGGGTGACACCCCCCTCCCCTCAACTACCACCGCATTCAGTGCTGCCGCCGCCATTCCATCTCCGTGCTCAGCACCGGCACCACCACCACTCCCTCTGGCTCGGTGCCACCGCCCCGGGCATGCAAGAAGCACACGCCCGTTTCTTCTACGCTCGTACGCAGAGTCCACGGTGGGGACGGTGACGCCACTGCTCATTAACATTATCAAAGGAATCCACTCCACTTGGCTGACCAGATATGGTCCACCAATACTCAGGAAGTCCGCTGAGATTCAGAACCGAAGAGCACCTTTGTTTGCCCCCCACCCCCCCAACTCCCAGTCCAGTCACCCCAAGGGGCAGAACAAGCTTCCACATGTTTCCCAGGTCTCAGAATAAAAGTGTGCCTGCTGAGCTGGTACCAGGTAAAGTCA
Organism: Narcine bancroftii; assembly: GCF_036971445.1. Lineage (NCBI taxonomy): Eukaryota > Metazoa > Chordata > Chondrichthyes > Torpediniformes > Narcinidae > Narcine > Narcine bancroftii. Next base: position 34,083,744 of record NC_091481.1, read on the forward strand.
ATTGGAAGAAATTGTTGCTTGCACAATGTTCACAATAAAGGCTGCTTTTTCTTCTAAGTCAGTTATTTTAACTTTAATAGTTTCTAGATGTGCATGACTATTGTTCCAAATTTGAAAACCAAAACTGTTCGTCAACGTTAGGAAGGAAAACTCGGAAGTGTATGATCCAGTCATTGGGGGAAATCAGAGATGGAGGAAGTGAGCAAATTTAAATTACTGGGAGTCTCGGAGGATCTTTCCTGGACCCAGCGCACTAATGGCATTGCAAAGCAAGCACATCAGTTCCTCTACTTCCTCAGGAGTTTGTGGAGGTTTGGTATAACACCAGAAACCTTGGCAAACTTCGACTGCCATGTGATAGAAAGTGTTTTGACTAGCTGTATCATGGCCTGGGACGGGGACACCAATGCTCTGAGTGGAAAGCTAGTGGACACAGCTCAGTACATCACAGGCAAGATGAAAATCTGCATCAAACGCTGCTACTTGTGCGCAGCAATAACCATCCAGGATCTACACCACCCTCAACGCACTCTGTTTTCACGGGTGCCATAAGGAAAGAGATGTAGGTGCCACAAGACTTGTGCCACCAGATTCAGGAACAATTGCTACCCCTCCACCATCAGTCGTTCTTGTGCAATCAGATGATAATAAACTTAATTAAAGTTTACAATAGACTCAATCAGAGACTTGTTTCAGGAATCTTAACATTGCACGCTATTTTTTTAAAATTAAATTTCGACATACAGCACGTTAGGTTACAGGCCATTTTGGCCCATGAGTCAGTGCCGTCCAATTTGCACCGCATTAACCTACATCCCCGGTACGTTTTGAATGGTGGAAGGAAACCGGAGCCCCTGGGGAAAATTTTCCAGTCACGAGGAGAGCGTACAAACTCCTTGCAGACAGTGTAGGATTCGAACCCCGGTCCTGATTGCTGGCACTATGAAGATGTTGTTCTACCCGCTACACCAACTGGGCCGTGTATTCCTAAACATCTTAATGCCTTTCAACATTTGTGATAGATTTCACTGGCGGGTGAAACTAGAACCAGGGGATGAGATTCAGGGGAGAAGCAGTTTTGAGAAAGAGACAAGGAGGAAATCTGTGGAATTCTCTGCCCAAGGAAGCAGTAGAGGTTGCTTAATTAAATGTGTTTAAGACGGATCTTTGGAAATAGGGGAATTAAGAGTTATGGGAGTGGGTAGAGCTGTCCATGGCGGGATCATCCACAGTCTTATTGAATGGCGGAGCAGGCTTATTGGGCCAGATGGCCGACTCCCACTCCTATTTCTTCAGTTTGTCTTCTTGTGCACCCACCTCTACTGCAAATTGAAGCAACTCATTCCGTATAATCACTCCTCTGTGTGCAGAAGTTTCCCCTCAAGTCCTTTTTAAATCTTTTCCTTCTACCCTCTTCCTCCCATTTCCCGGAGCAAAAGTCTGGACTGTTGAATTTCTCTATTTACCCCCTGCCCCTCCCGATGTTATGGACCTCGATAAGGTCAACTCTGATCCTCCTATGCTCTATAGTCCCAGCCCATCCTCATGAGTGGCTTATTTTGGTGCTGTAAAACACTATAAAAACAAAATTGAAACATGGAAAGTGAACTAAAAGTATAGTGATTACGTATGGCAGGTAATTTTTATATAAATATAAACATAGAATCCTAGGAAGTGATTTCCACACACAGTTTTCCGCGCCAGAAAGTGGGCAGGACCAGGTGTTAACCTAATTTTAAGCTCCATTAACTTAGAAGCAGGATGTAAAACTGGTCCAACCTGTTACACAAAAAAGACTACAAGTTAAATGTCTCTTGTTTGCAATACACAAACATACTGAAGAAACTCAGCAGGCCACACAAGTAAAGGGTAACCATCATTTAAGGCCTGGGCCAGTTGCCAGGACTCGTGTTTACTCTTTTAACAGAATTTTTTTTATTGTTGCACCGAACTGGAAGATACATGTTCATCATTACACCAACGTCCAGATTCTTTCCTGCTGTTGTCAGTTTCCTGAATGGACCTCACACTGGCAAAGTATGATGTCCGTGCATTCCCTTTCAGAACTGTTCTTTTCTCTATTCCCCGCACTGTATTTAAATTTAAGATTTAAATTTAAATTTGGACATACATCACACCAACAAATCCACAAGCCCATGAGCCCGTGCCACCCAATGACACCTACATTCCCCCAGTATATTTTGAACAGTGGAAGGAAACTGGAGCCCCCGGGGAAAACCCAGGCAGACATGGGGAGAAGGTACAAACTCCTTACAGACAGCACGGGACTCGAACCTGATCGCTGGCCCTGAAACAGCATTGCGCTAACCTTGCCATCTGGCTCAGTTGGTAAAGTGTTTTTTGCACTTTCCTCCATATGCTACACTATGTGATGTCTGTAACGCTACTCCCACCACTGTCTTATGTATTTGTCAGTTAATTGTTATTACTGCACTCCCTAATATATGAGTTGGATTGCCTGGATAGCACACAACTAAAGCTTCAATTCCATTCAGACCCAACCTTTTCCACCACCTACTACGTGATTGCATGAGGCACGTATTCCCCTCTTCTCCCCTCTAAGCCCTATTCAGGGACCGCACCCTCCGTGACTCCCTTGTCTTCTCCTCCCTTCTCACTAATTGTCCCCTTGGGACCTACCCCTGTGTCCGCAGGAGATGCTCCACTTGAATCCACACCTCTTCCCTCACCACCATTCAGGGCCTCAAACAGTCCTTCCAAGTCAAGTTACATTTCACTTGCGGATCTGCAGGGGCCATCTGCTGTATCCAGTGCTCCCTCTGTAGTCTCCTCTACATCAGAGAGACTGGGCACAGGCTGGGAGCTCATTTTGTGGAGCACCTTGGCTCTGTCCGCCGTAATAGTGTGGATCTCCCGGTGGCCACCCATTTCAATTCCCCTACCCCATTCCCTTGCTTCATGCACCGCCAGACTGAGACCACCCACAAATTGGAGGAACAGAACCTCATCTTCCATCTGGCACCTTCCAGCCAGATGGCATTAGCATCAACTTCACCACTTTCCGTTAATCCGGCCCCGTCGCCTTTCCCCGACCAGTCTTCACTCTTTATTCTGACAACTTGCTGTTCTTTGCGTATTTCTTGAAGAAGGGCTCAGGCCCAAAACATCGGTGATATACCTTTACTTTGTAGCCGTTTTCAGGTGGCTTCGCACACATCGCGGCCGGCTCCGGAGCCGCATTCTCCCAGCTATTCCACCCGAAAGCGTCCTGTGTCTTTACTGCAATCATAACGTCTGCAGACTTCTGTGTTTCACTTTGGAAGGGCAATCATGATTTTTTTTTCTTTTTGCTGAGTCATTCCCTTGGTAAAAAAAATCCAGTTTTAAACAACTCAGAAAAGTGACACTGTTGTGCAGCTGGTCAAGGTGCACCCTCAAAGCTTCGGTGATCCAAATTCAATCCTGATCTCTGATGGAGTTTGCACATTCTTCCTCTGATCGGTGTGGGTTTCCTCTGGGTTCTCTGACTTCCTCCCCCATTGCAAAGAGGCGCAGTTTGGTTGGTTAATTGGCCATTGGCCCCAAAGTACATAGGTGAGTGTTCAAATGAAACGCGTAAGTCTGCGGATGCTGTGATTGCAGGAAAAGCAGAAATGCTGGAGGATCTCAGCAGGTAGTAAAAACACAGTCTGCTGGGTTCCTCCAGTATTTCTGCTTATACCTGGGGAGTTGTAGAATCTGGGGAGGGTTGATGGGATTGTGGCGGGAATTAAATGGGATGAGTCTAAAGGGATGGTCGATGGTCAGCATGATATTGGTGTGCAAAAGGGCCACCTTTCTCTACTGTGCTTATGTGTAATATCGTTCTACTTTGCTTATGTGTAATATTGCTCTACTGTGCTTATGTGTAATATTTCTCTACTGTACTTACGTATAATATTTCTCTACTGTGCTTATGTGTAATATCTCTCTACTTCTTGAACGTGATAGACAATGCAAGGTATAAAAATTCCATGCAAGTAATCCTTTTCACTGTGGATTAGAATTACTACTTGTGCCCATGAATGTCAGTCAATATAGAGAAGGAAATATTTTATTCGCATACAATTTAGAATTGTGCACCATAAAGTCGCGTAATCTTAGGTGGTCTTGAGCTCAAATGAATAACCTTTCCCTTCATAGATCTGTGCAACAGTGCCTCGTCGTTTTGAATAATGAATGCCACCTAGTGTTCCTACAAATTCCTGGGACTAAAATAAAGATGCAGACCAATGTTAAATAAATGATTCTTTGTCAAGATTAACAAATGTAGATTCTGTCAGAATTTCCATCACCATGTAATGTAAAATAGCCCGATTTTATCATTGGATTAGTTACATCAGCCTCCACTGGTAAATCATTTAGTAGGATACTGTTTCTTGGGAGTTGACTACATTCCAACACTCCCTCAATGTAAACAAGAAAATCAGTGTATGCCAGGGTCCAGTGCAGTACTCAAAAGTGCTGGAGGTCATGCAACGTCCAGAGAAAAATGCAGACAACACTTCAGACCTGATTTTCAAATGTTTTCTTTCCACTCACATACCACCTTAAGTTATCCCTATGCCACAGGTGCTCTGTGATTAGTAAGGGATCACTTAAGAATCCATGGGATGTGGGTGGAAAGAAAAAATTTGAAAAGCACTGTTATAATCATACCTAATTGACTCATTATGTGAACGGTTTCATAACTCCTAAGGAAATAGGCCAATTACCATTTTTCTCAAGCAAAATATTTCAGTAGCAATTGGGTTCTCAACCTTTTTTCCCACTCACATACCACCTTAAGTTATCCCTTACTAATCACAGAGTACTGATGGTATTGGGATTGCTTAAGGTAGTATGTGAATGGAAAGAAAAAGTTTGAAAACCACTGCCCTAGGGCCTAGAAACTTTGTGCTGAATTGAACTGTTTAGTTCACGTGTATTATCATCTGACTGTATATATAAAACCCAATGGAATCGCATTTCTCCAGACCATGGTGGATGCAGCACATGATAATTGACACATATGCATGAAGGTATAAATTTAAATAAACATATATAAATATTTTGGGACGATTTTTCTCAGTTACAGGATACCATTCATCAATCTCACAGCCTGCAAGAAGAAACAACTGCCCATCCTTGCAGTCTGATTTTGATGCTCCTGTGCCGTGCGTATCCAGAGACAGTGAAAAGATTTGTTTTACCTGCTCTCAAGGCAGTGGGTGGTGTAGACTAAGTCATTGGAGGGAAGGTTGATCAGTGTGATGGCCTGAGTTGTCTTCAAAACTCTGTGACGGACTGGGAACTAGACGGATCCAGCTGAGAATGCAGATTCAGCCTTAATTTAACTTCACACACCCCTCATGTCAAATTGTTGCATCTAACTTTTTTGTCAAATTTTCTGGCATTTTAGCAGCAAAATTATGGTAGTTAGTATTTGTGAGCCTGTATCAAAATAACGTTTTTGAAAATTAAGTAGTAAATAAAGGAAAAGAAGATCAAAAAAGGCTTCCGCTGCATTACTAACAATGTCAGAATCAGAATTTATGGTCATGAACAAGTCATGAAATTCAAAGTTTTGTGGCAGTATCACCAGTGCAAATGTTCATATTATAACCATCTTATGACATGACTCTAAAAAAATTAAAGTAATGGTGGACGAAAAGTAGGGCAGTACCTAGGATTCATTGATTATTCAGGAATCTGATGTAACCAATAATATTGTAATTCACTATCGAAAGATTTGATGTAGTTCTTAAATGTTTTTATTTTGAATTCTATTGTTTTCTTACTGAATTTTCACTTTAACCATTGAAACTATGTAAAGATAAATACATTTAGGCTGTGCGTATTTAAAGGTGTAATTTTAATTGTTTATCTCACTACTATTGCCATTACATTCTGTAAAATAGGGGAATTACGATTCATGAACAATATTAGTACATAAAACATTACTGAGGATTCTGTAGGGTCTGGTACAGGAGGGGGTCCATTGTGGGGGGTGGTGGGGGGAGGGAATGACACCATGACTTACCACAGGGCATGTCACCATCCTTAGTGACGCCACTGACCTGGGGCAGTAGTAAGAGTGCTGCATGCTGAGCCACAGCTAACCTGATTCATTTAGTTTTAGTTTATTTAAGAAAGATGAGAGGCAAATGACAGGAAATTAATCTTTAACATCTCCCTGAGGAGCACCGTGGCTCCAACATGCTTCAAAGCTGCCACCATTCTCCCCGTGCCGAAGAAGTCGACTGTGTCCTGCCTCAATGACTATTGCCCTGTCACACTCACGTCTACCGTCATGAAGTGCTTGGAGAGTCTCATCATGGGGCAGGTCAAGCTCCTGCTGCCCCTGTCACTGGACCCCCTGCAGTTCGCACACAGACCCAACCGCTCTACGGATGATGCCATCACCACCGCCCTCCATCTAGCCCTCACCCACCTGGAAAACAAGGACTCTTATGTTCGAATGTGCTGTTTATTGACCGGTTCGGCATTCAACACAATTATACCTCGGTACCTGATAAGGAAGATGAGCCTGCTGGGTCTAAACACCTCCCTCTGCAATTAGATTCTCGTCTTCCTGTTGGGGAGACCTCAGGTAGTCTGGATCAGTAACAGCGCTTCCAAGATCATCGCACAGAGCACGGGGGTCCCTCAGGGCTACAAGCTAAGTCCTTTGCTGTTCACTCTACTGACCCACAACTGTGCAGCTAAACACAGCTTGAAGCACATCATCAAGTTCGCTGACAACATGACCATAGTGGGCCTGATCAGTAAGAATGACCAGTCAGTGTACAGAGATAAGGTGCTGTCACTAATTGACTGGTGCAGAGCCAACAAGCTACATTTGAACATTAATAAAACAAAAGAGATGTCTGTCGACTTCAGGAGGGCCCGAGGGGGACAACGTTCCGCTGACCATTGACGGCTCCATCATGGAAGTCGTCAAGAGTATCAAGTTCCTTGGAGAGCACTTGGTGGAGAATCTTACCAGGCCCCTTAACATCAGCTCTATAGCCAAGAAAGCCCAGCAGTACCTCTACTTCTTGCAAAGGCTGAGGAAAGTTCATCTCCCACCCTCCATCCTCACTACATCCTACAGAGGATATATCGAGAGTATCCTGTGGAACTGCATCACTGCCTGGTTTGGAAGCTGTACCACCTCGGACCGCAAGATCCTGTAGAAGATAGTGAAATCAGTGGAAAAGATCATCGGGGACTCTCTTCCTACCATGAAGGACGTCTACAACACTCGATGCAGGTGAAAAGCAATAAACATTGTGAAGGACTCCAGACACCCCTCATGCAAACTGTTCTCCCTTCTGCCATCTGGTAGGAGGTACCACAGCACTCGGGCCCTTTCATCCAGATTGGGCCAAAGCTTTTTCCCCCAAGCCATCAGGCTCTTGAACTCCCAGAACAGATGTGGATAGGGTACAGTGGGCTGTTACTGTCTACATCTTAATATTTTAATGTGTTTAACTTCTATTCTAACTTATTGAGGTGAAACCACTATTGTATATGTAAATGACATGACCTTTTATGTTTGACCCTGCTCTCACTGGCCAGTTCGTGACTCCTCCCCTTTATTCCTTGTCGTGCCACAAGCCTGCCCCCAGTTCGAGTCCGGGTCAGAGTGATGCTGTCCATCTCTTGCTAATAAAAGTTCAGTCTTTCCATTATTGATCGTGCATCACTTATATTTTTGTAAATATGCTTCGTGGTCCAACCGTGCGAGCATGGAATGAACGATAAATAAAGGCGACTTGACTTGAAATTTTAGGCCAGTTCGCCTGATTTCAGTGGTTGGTAAGATTCTGGAGTCCATTATGAAGGATAAAGCACAAGATAAAATAAAATCAGGAACTTTTCCTTCAGGAGAGATCTCGCATAACAAATCTCTTCAAACTTTTGAGGAGTAATACACAAAGGAGAATCAGGGGATGTTTGTCTACTTGGAACTTCAGAAGGCCTTTGACAAGTTGTGGCTAAACAAGACTGGAGCCCATGGTATTATGGGAAAGGTACCAGCATGGTTAGAAGATTGGCTGACTGGGAGGGAATAAAGGGGGCCTTTTCTGCCTGGCTGCCATGTTATATGTTAATAATGGAATTGATGGCTTTATGGGTAAGTATGTGGATAATACGAAGAGAGGTGGAGGGGCAGATTGAGGGAAGGAAGCAGAAGTCCACAGAGGGGCAGACCGGTTGTGAGGATGGGCCAATGAAATAAAGCATCAGGAAGCGTATGTGGCCATAAACTTTGGTGGAAGGGGCCATTCATCAAGGCTTCATTACAAGCCTTGGTAAAGATTTTCGACCCGAAACCGTTGACTATATTTCTCCCACCGACGCTGCTTGGCCTGCTGGCTTCCTCCAGGAGCCTGCATTTTTGTTCAAGATTCCAGCACCAGCTGTGCCTCGTGCCTTCATCAGAAATAAACTGCTGTTGTCCCATTTCATTCGAAGGGAACGGATATTACCTGGAGAACACCTCTGAACATTTTGCATGAGTTGCGTGCCTCTGGGTGTTACTTCATGAGCTGCATGCCTCTGGGTGTTACTTCAATACAGCTCCTCAACATTTAGAAAGAAGAAGGAGTCTCGTGATGGAGTAGTGGCCGGACGGTGAACTCCAGCCCTCTCCAGAAAAGTCGGAAAAAACAAAGGAAAACACAAAGGCACAAAAATAAAAATTAAAGAAAAGTGAGTATAAAGGTGGAAAGAAGATGGCGACGAAAAAAGAAAAATCGAAATCAACGGTAAGAAGAGAGGAAGTGAAGAAAACGGAAGAAGAAGGAGAAGGCCTTACCTGTTCGAAGAGGCCCGCGGTGGAGAGAGAAACCCGCTCCCTCAGGTTGGTAGAAAGTGGACTACAAAATGGCTCGCTGAGCCGAGTAAAAATGCGCAACCGCGCATGTGCGAGGAGTCGCGCATGCACGAAGTGCATGCAAAAAAACACACCGACGGGAGGGGTGACCAGCTGGGGAGTCGATCTCCACAGCCGGCAATGACAGCTGCAGAATACCTGCAGCAAGAGGAGAACATAGAAGACAACAAAAACAAGAAAGAAGAGAAGAAAAGGGCAACAAAGAAACAACAGATGGCCAACCCAGAGGAAGAAGAAGAGGAAGAGGAAGAGTACAGTGAAATAGAAGAAGAAAAGAAAGGCAAGATAAAGGATATACTTTCTCTTATTAAAGAATACATGGAGTCATTTAAAGAATGGCAAGCGCAAGAATTTAATGATTTAAGAAGAAGAATAAACAATACAGAAGAGAAAATGAATAAAATAGATATGACCTTAACAGAAATGGGAAAGAGAATGGACAAGATGGAAGAGCGGGCAGTAGCAGCAGAAATGGAGGTAGAGGACTTAAAAAAGAAATTAGAGGAATCTAATAAAAAAGTTATAGAGACACAAGAACTGTTAGCTCAGAAAATAGATATAATGGAAAATTATAACAGAAGAAATAACATAAAGATAGTGGGCCTTAAGGAAGATGAAGAAGGCAAGAATATGAGAGAGTTTATAAAAGATTGGATCCCCAGGATCCTAGGATGTCCAGAACTACAGCAAGAAATGGAAATAGAAAGGGCATATAGAGCATTGGCCTTTAAACCACAACCACAACAAAGGCCAAGATCTATTTTAGTAAAATTCCTAAGATATACTACAAGAGAAAAGGTACTGGAGAAGACAATGGAAAAAGTAAGAGTGGGCAACAAGCCACTGGAGTATAAAGGGCAAAAAATCTTCATTTATCCAGATATAAGTTTTGAACTCCTGAAGAAGAGAAAGGAGTTCAATACAGCAAAGGCGATTTTATGGAAGAAAGGGTATAAATTTATACTAAAGCATCCAGCGGTATTGAAAATATTTATTCCAGGACAACAAAACAGACTATTCTCGGATCCAGAGGAAGCACGAAAATTTGCAGAACAATTACAAAATAGACTGAGGGATGAAGACGTGTCTTCCTTTGGCTTGGCTTCGCGGACGAAGATTTATGGAGGGGGTAAAAAGTCCACGTCAGCTGCAGGCTCGTTTGTGGCTGACAAGTCCGATGCGGGACAGGCAGACACGATTGCAGCGGTTGCAAGGGAAAATTGGTTGGTTGGGGTTGGGTGTTGGGTTTTTCCTCCTTTGCCTTTTGTCAGTGAGGTGGGCTCTGCGGTCTTCTTCAAAGGAGGTTGCTGCCCGCCAAACTGTGAGGCGCCAAGATGCACGGTTTGAGGCGTTATCAGCCCACTGGCGGTGGTCAATGTGGCAGGCACCAAGAGATTTCTTTAGGCAGTCCTTGTACCTTTTCTTTGGTGCACCTCTGTCACGGTGGCCAGTGGAGAGCTCGCCATATAACACGATCTTGGGAAGGTGATGGTCCTCCATTCTGGAGACGTGACCCATCCAGCGCAGCTGGATCTTCAGCAGCGTGGACTCGATGCTGTCGACCTCTGCCATCTCGAGTACTTCGACGTTAGGGGTGTAAGCGCTCCAATGGATGTTGAGGATGGAGCGGAGACAACGCTGGTGGAAGCGTTCTAGGAGCCGTAGGTGGTGCCGGTAGAGGACCCATGATTCGGAGCCGAACAGGAGTGTGGGTATGACAACGGCTCTGTATACGCTTATCTTTGTGAGGTTTTTCAGTTGGTTGTTTTTCCAGACTCTTTTGTGTAGTCTTCCAAAGGCGCTATTTGCCTTGGCGAGTCTGTTGTCTATCTCATTGTCGATCCTTGCATCTGATGAAATGGTGCAGCCGAGATAGGTACGTGTAACGAGAGTACAAAAGACTGAGAACTAAAAAGACACATAAGTTTTGAACTCCTGAAGAAGAGAAAGGAGTTCAATACATCGAAAACGATCTTATGGAAAAAAAAACTATTCTCGGATCCAGAGGAAGCAAGGAAATTTGCAGAACAACTACAAAACAACCAGAGAGATGAAGATAAGTAATAAGAGTAAAAATGACCACGATTTATATGTATGTGGGTAAAGAGGTATATGTGTGTATATGTATAATGTGCATACATGAATGTATCCGTATTTAGAGGAAAATATAGATAGTATAGACAAGAATTAATAAGGGAAGGAAATGGAATAGAGGGAATAAGGAGGGAACTAAAAGAGTGACCTTTGTTACATATGAAAAGTGAAATCTTTTCTGGGGGGGGCTGGGTGGGGAGGAGTTGCGGTCACTGCAAAATCAGCTGACGCTTGCGAGTGAATTCGCAAATCCAAATGGAGAGGGGAGATGTGGTTGTCCGACAAGGGATAAAGGACAACTCAGGAGGGGAAGGGGAGATTGGGGCTAAAGAAGTTTTAAATAGGAGAATAAGGAAAATGTTTGATGTTTTAGGAATGTTGTCTTATAAAGGGTTCAAAACAAGAAAACAGAAATGGATAAAAAGGAAAGGTAATGATGGAGAAACGGAAAGGGAAGATAAACAAAGTATAAAATGGCTACGTTGAACTATATGACTTTAAATATTAATGGAATACATAACCAAATTAAAAGGAAGAAACTGCTAAATTTACTGAAAAAAGAAAAAAATGATATAGCATTTGTGCAAGAAACACATTTAACTGAATTGGAGCACAAGAAATTAAAGAGAGATTGGGTAGGACACGTAACAGCAGCATCGTATAATTCAAAAGCAAGAGGAGTAGCTATATTAGTTAGTAAAAATGTGCCATTTATAATAGAACAGGAAATAATAGATCCAGCAGGGAGATATGTAATGATAAAATGTCAGATATATTCAGAGTTTTGGAATCTACTCAATGTATATTCACCTAACGAAGAAGATCAAAAGTTTATGCAAGATATCTTTTTGAAGGTAGCAGATACGCAAGGGAACATATTAATAGGAGGGGATTTCAACCTGAATTTGGATTCAAATATGGACAAAACTGGGAAAAAAATTAACAGAAAGAACAAAGTAACCAAATTTATAATTAAATCGATGGAAGAAATGCAACTTTTGGATATATGGAGGAAACAACACCCAAAGGAAAAGGAATATTCATATTACTCGGCTAGACATAAAACATACTCAAGAATAGACCTATTTTTGTTATCAGCTCGTATGCAAGATAGAGTAAGAGAAACAGAATATAAAGCTAGAATACTATCGGACCATTCACCCTTAATATTGACAGTAAAGTTAGAGGACATCCCTCCAAGAATGTATAGATGGAGATTAAACCCCATGTTACTTAAAAGGCAGGATTTTAGAGAATTTATTGAAAAACAAATAAAAATGTATTTTGAAATAAATACGGAATCAGTGGAAGATAAGTTTATACTATGGGATGCAATGAAAGCATTCATTAGAGGGCAAATAATAAGTTATGTAACCAAGATGAAGAAGGACTATAATCAGGAAACAGAGCAGTTGGAAAGGGAAATAGTAAATATAGAAAAAAATTAGCAATGAAGGAAGATACAACTAAAAGAAGACAATTGGCGGATAAAAAAATAAAATATGAAACACTACAAACATATAAGGTGGAGAAGAATATAATGAAGACAAAACAGAAATATTATGAACTAGGTGAAAAAACGCACAAAATCCTAGCATGGCAGCTTAAGACAGAACAAGCTAAGCAAATGGTATTGGCATCAAGGAAAAAAGACAAACAAATTACATATAATCCAAAAGAAATTAAGGAAAACTTTAGAGAATTCTATGAACAATTATACCGAACTGAAAACGAAGGGAAAGAAGGGAAAATAGATGAATTTCTGACTAAAATTGAACTACCAAAACTACAAATAGAGGAACAAAATAAATTAACAGAGCCATTTGGAATAGTAGAAATACAAGAGATAATAAAAAAATTACCAAATAATAAGACACCAGGAGAGGATGGATTCCCAACAGAATTCTACAAAACATTTAAAGACTTATTAATTCCGCCCCTCCTGGAAGTAATCAACCAGATTGATAAAACACAAAGCTTACCAGATTCATGTACAACAGCAATAATTACAGTTCTTTTCTTTGGCTTGGCTTCGCGGACGAAGATTTATGGAGGGGGTAAAAAGTCCACGTCAGCTGCAGGCTCGTTTGTGGCTGACCAGTCCGATGCGGGACAGGCAGACACGATTGCAGCGGTTGCAAGGGAAAATTGGTTGGTTGGGGTTGGGTGTTGGGTTTTTCCTCCTTTGCCTTTTGTCAGTGAGGTGGGCTCTGCGGTCTTCTTCAAAGGAGGCTGCTGCCCGCCAAACTGTGAGGCGCCAAGATGCACGGTTTGAGGCGTTATCAGCCCACTGGCGGTGGTCAATGTGGCAGGCACCAAGAGATTTCTTTAGGCAGTCCTTGTACCTTTTCTTTGGTGCACCTCTGTCACGGTGGCCAGTGGAGAGCTCGCCATATAATACGATCTTGGGAAGGCGATGGTCCTCCATTCTGGAGACGTGACCCATCCAGCGCAGCTGGATCTTCAGCAGCGTGGACTCGATGCTGTCGACCTCTGCCATCTCGAGTACCTCGACGTTAGGGGTGTGAGCGCTCCAATGGATGTTGAGGATGGAGCGGAGACAACGCTGGTGGAAGCGTTCTAGGAGCCGTAGGTGGTGCCGGTAGAGGACCCATGATTCGGAGCCGAACAGGAGTGTGGGTATGACAACGGCTCTGTATACGCTTATCTTTGTGAGGTTACAGTAATACTAAAACAAAGGGAAAGATCCACTCTCACCAGCGTCATATAGACCAATATCTTTACTTAACACAGATTATAAGATAATAGCTAAACTTTTAGCAAACAGATTAGCAGAGTATGTACCGAAAATGGTAAATTTAGACCAAACTGGATTTATCAAAAAAAGACGCACAACAGACAATATTTGTAAATTTATTAACTTAATTCATGCAGTAGAAGGGAATAAAGCACCTACAGTAGCAGTTGCTTTAGACGCAGAGAAGGCCTTTGACAGAGTAGAATGGAATTATTTGTTCAAAGTATTGCAAAAATTCAGTTTACCGGAGAAGTATATTAATTGGATTAAAGCATTATATAAGGGACCATTAGCGAAAGTGACAGTAAATGGACATGTATCAAAGCAATTTAACTTAAGCAGGTCAACACGGCAGGGATGCCCATTATCACCTTTATTGTTTGCGTTAGCTATAGAACCACTAGCAGAATTGATAAGAACAGATAATAATATAAAAGGAATAAAAATAAAAGACAAGGAATATAAAATCAGTTTATTTGCGGATGATGTTATAGTGTACTTAACAGAACCAGAACTATCAATAAAAGAATTATATAAGAAATTGAAGGAATATGGAGAAGTGTCGGGTTACAAGATAAACGTAAATAAAAGTGAAGCAATGCCTATGAATAATGCAGATTTCTCAAAATTTAAGAAGGAATCACCATTTAGATGGCAAATGCAAGCAATAAGATACCTAGGTGTACAAATAAACAAAAATCTCAGCCAACCATATAAACTCAATTATTATCCACTAATGAAAAAATTACAGGACGATTTAGAGCATTTGAAAGATTTACCACTAACACTAATAGGAAGGATAAACTGTATTAAAATGAACATTTTTCCAAGGATATTATACTTATTTCAGGCATTGCCAATACAACTGACAGAGAAATTCTTCAAGGAGTTAAAGAAAATAATAAGGAAATTTTTATGGAGAGGGGGGAAACCGAGGATAGCACTAGATAAATTAACAGAATGGTATAAACAAGGAGGCTTACAACTGCCAAACTTAAAAAATTATTATAGAGCCGCACAATTAAGATACCTATCAGATTTTTATCAAACAAGGGAAAAGCCAGATTGGACGAGATTAGAATTAGATAAAATAGGGGAAAAGATACCTGAACACATATTATATAAATGGGATGAAAAATTGGTACAACATAGAAGTTCTCCAGTATTACATCATCTCCTCAATATTTGGAAGAAGATTCATGTAGAAAGAAATAAAACAAATTATCAATTACCAAAACTAATATTGACGCAAAACAAGTTACTCCCTTTTACAATAGATAACCTTTCCTTTAGAGAATGGGAAAAAAAAGGGATTAAAAGAATAGAAAATTGTTTTTCAGGAAATAGATTCTTATCCTTTGAACAAATGAAAGATAAGTACAATATAACTCAAGATACAGCACTGGCATATTACCAATTGAGATCCTACTTGAAGGATAAATTAGGAAGCAGCTTTAGTTTGCCAGAGGGAAGTAACCTTGAATATGTGATTACAGATACAATGATAATCAAAAGATTTATAATAAATATGTATATTAAACTGCAAGAAAAGGAGAATGAGGAAACAAATGGTAAAACTAAACAAAAATGGGACAAGATTTAAATATAAAGATAAAAAAGGAAACATGGGAGAAGTTATGCTCCGGAACGATGAGAAATACAATAAATACGAGGTTACGTATGATACAATATAACTGGATACACAGGCTTTACATTACACCTCAAAAGTTAAATAAATGGGACCCAACAGTATCTGATAGATGTTTTCGATGTAAAAAAGAAATGGGAACAACAATTCAGGCAATCTGGACATGTGAGAAAGTAAAAGAATTTTGGGAAGATCTAAATCAGATATTAAATAAAATAACAGAAAACAATATACCAAAGAATCCAGAGATCTTCCTCCTAAGTAACATAAAAAAACAAAGAATTTGGAATTGATTTGGAGGATGCACAAAAAAGATTTGTTAAGATAGCTCTAGCCGTAGCAAAAAAATGTATTATGTCAACCTGGAAATTGGAAGATAATTTGAAAATACAACAATGGTATATAGAAATGAATAAATGTATTCCATTAGAAAAAATAACATATAGTTTAAGAAATAATATTGAAATATTCGAACAAATATGGAAGCCTTACATTAAATACAGTAGCGAAAACCTACCGGGGACAATCATTACCTAAGTTAACGGAAGGAAAAGGAAATGAAAAGAATGGACTCAGGAGAATTTCTGGTGTATTTTTATTGAATGACAACATTGTCTGACTGGTTTAATGTATCCTAGATTGTATACCTTAAATGGGCGGGAGTGGGGAGGTAGGGAGGGTGGGATGGGAGGAGGGAGGGGGGGAGAAAATGGCACTTATATGTGTGAAAAGGAAAAAGTGTGTTCCATGGTTAATGTGATTTATGGTGTGAAAAATAAAAAATTTTAAAAAAAAACATTTAGAAAGAACAGGTTAAAAACCTCCCTCAATAGCATGAGCTGCGTGCCTCTGGGTGTTACTTCATGAGCTGCGTGCCTCTGGGTGTTACTTCAATACAGCTCCTCAACATTTAGAAAGAACAGGTTAAAAACCTCCCTCAATAGCATCGAATAAAAATTTTAACGATGCAATTCAAACTTTTCATTCTTCATACATATCTTTGTCGAAATTTGTAAGTAGATGTTTGTAATTAAATATTTAATTGATGGTTTATTATTACAGTTTGTTCTCGCACATTATGAAGCAGAATATAACTTGCATACAAGCACATTGCTTTTGTTAATTTCTCCCCTCCCTTCGCCTGAGGGAGAGATGTGACTTTGTTCTTCGCTGGTCAACGATTAAAAGGGAGGACCCATAGTTTACAGCTCACACAAGTGCCTCCCATTCTTGCAAGACTTGACAACAGATGCCCCTGGGTCAATCAGGCTGATTGACAGTAGAGCCAAGCCTGAACCTGTCCCTAGCAAAAGTCCTCATAAGGGACCCAATTGACATCCTCCTCAACTCTTAATTTTTTAAAAAAATGTAGACATACAACCGTAGCAAAGCACGATTACAGGCCATTTCGGCCCATGAGCCCATGCCACCCAATTGACCTACAACCCCCCAATACATTTTGCAGGGTTGGAGGAAACTGGAGATACCCCCCCCAAAGGAAACCCACGCAGACACGGGAATAATGTACCATCTGCTTACAGACAGTGGCAGATTCGAACCCGGTCTCTGGCACTGTAACAGCGTTGCACTAACTGTTCCACCCCACCTCATTCATATCAACTTTGGTGCTGCCTTGTGCACCATG
Organism: Narcine bancroftii; assembly: GCF_036971445.1. Lineage (NCBI taxonomy): Eukaryota > Metazoa > Chordata > Chondrichthyes > Torpediniformes > Narcinidae > Narcine > Narcine bancroftii. Next base: position 34,100,794 of record NC_091481.1, read on the forward strand.
ATGGGCTTCTCAACTTTATCCACTTTGCCACCAAATTCCAACCCAACATCAAATTCACTTGGGCCATCCCTAGCAATACTACCCCTTTCTCGATTTCCCTGTCTCAATCCCAGGAGATAAACTCTCAACAGACATTTTCTCCCAACCCACCAACTCCCATAGCTACCTCGACTACACACCTTCCACCCTGTCCTCTGTAAGGATTCCATTCTATTCTCTCAATTCCTCCATCTCCATTGCATTTTCTCCCAGTACGAGGTCTTCCATGCCAGAGCATCTTCTTCAAAAGAACATGCTTCCACTCTGCTACCATCAACTCAGTACCCCCCCACATATCTTCCATTATCCTGGCACCCTCCACCCCCCATGTGCAACAAGAACAGGATTCCCCTTGTCTTCACCTACCATCCCACTACTCTCCACATCCAATACATCGTCCTCCGCCATTTCCACCACGTACACATGATCCCACCATCTTCCACTCTCCTCCACCCTTCTCTGCTCTCCATAAGGACCAGATCCTCTGTGACTCCCATCCACTCCTCCCTTTCCACCAATCGCCCCCTACCCCCAGCACCCCCTCTGACCAAAGAAAGTTCTACACCTCCTCCCTCCCCACTATTTGAGGTCTCAATCAGTCCTTCCAAGTGAAGCAATGTTTCACTTGTGAATCTGTGGGCGTCATCTACTGCTCCCGTTATGATCTCATCTACATCAGAAAGACTGAACAAAGCCTGGGAGATTGCATCATTAAGCACCTCGCAATGGCGAGGATCTCCTATTTCAATTCCACACCCCATTCTCAAGCCAACATGCCTGTCCATGGTCTCAAGAAATGCCGGTTTGAGACCACCTGCAAATTGGTGGAACAACACATTGTATTCTGTCTGGCCATCATCCAACTGCATAGCATTAACAATGACTTCCATTTCCATTCACCCCAACATCCATCTATCCCTATTTCTCCAGTCCTCTAGCTCTCTCTCCCTTCCCCTTTCCCTCTGTCCTCCAGCTCTCTATTTACAGAGCCACCATCTTCCTGATCAATTCTCACCTCTCCTCTCCTGTCCTCCAATCCATGTCCAATGATCACCTTTTGCCTGTTGCCCTGTGCTTCTCCCCACTCTTTTCTTATTCAGGTGTCCGTCTGCATTTTACTCATACCTTGAAGAAGGGCTCAGGCCCAAATCATCGGTAACATATCCTCACTTCCTATGGATGCTGCGATATCTGCTGAGTTCCTCCAGCATTTCTGTGTTTTTACAAAAAGCCTAATCGTAACTTCAAATGAAGAACATCTTACAAATGGGAAAGGTTTTCAGTGAAAGGTCATTGTGGTGGAACATGGCATATCCAGACATGTTCTCACTGGGCTGGGCAGGCTGGCCCACCATCTGTAGCTGTAGCCCCTCCCCATAAGATCCCCTAATAAAGGCCTAGAGTCCTAGTCTCCACCCTCATACCTGCTTTGGATGTTGCCAGCAGCATGTTGAGGAATGTCTGGGTCTTCTGATCAATAAAGCCTTTGACTCTTGCTTCGTGTCTGCAAGTGGTCATTGATCGCGCCACAGTCATTGTCATGGTGGAGCTGGTAGCCCTGCTGACTCACAGCTCCAGTGACCTCGTAGAGATCTTGGCCTCTGCCCCTGTGCATGTGGAGTTTTCATACCTTTTTTTCGATGGCAGTTCCCTCCTGGGGCAATGGTAGATGGTAGAGAATGTGGGCTCTGTAAATCACCCCAGGTGTGTAGCAAAGTGATAGAATCAGGGGGAGCTTAAGGGAATGTGGGGTGAATTAAACAGCAGGGTAAGTGCTTGGGCATTGTGGGTGTAAGAGCTTGACTCCATTATTCTATGAATCCATCCACACACACACACACCCACACACACACACACACACACACACACACACACACACACACACACACACACACACACACGTATCCACACAGACCCACACCCACCCACCCACAAACACCCTCACACACATACACACACACATGCACACATACACACATCCGCACACACACATGCATCCACACACACCGACCCACACCCACACCCCACACACACCTGCACACATGCACACACCCACACCATACCCACAAACACACATACACACATCCACACCCACACCCACCAACACACACACCACCTCACGCACACACACACACACACACACCCACACACGCACACACACACACACACACCTGCACACACACACACACACACACACACAGGATGTTGCCAGGTGGTTGGGGGGGGAGGAGCATGTTGTGGTGGAGGGTAGTGCTAAGCTGTAGGGACAGGTTGAGCAGGCTGGGGCTTTATTCCTTGGAACGCAAGAAGATGAGGAATAATCTCACAGAGGTGTACTAAATCACAAAAGGAATAGATCTGGCAAACATAGTCTTTTGCCCGGTCTAGGGGAATCAGTGCCAAACACAGAGAGGTGGGATGAGTGTGGCTGGGAAATTCGGCTGCAGAGCCTGTTCCAGGGCTGTATTACTCTATCTATTGCCTGACCAGCTGAGTTCTTCCAGCACTTTGATCTATTCTCCATTTTTCTAGCTCCTTCAGTCTCCCTGGTTTTCCTCTGAGCATTTCAAGCATTCTCTGATTTTCAGCCACTGCACCACTTTTTCAGCGTATTCCTTCATCAAACTAAAGGTTTTGCTGGGACGGCTCCATCTCCGCAGGTTATTCTTACAAGGGAATTGTGCAGTCATCTTTGGCTGTGCCTTGCATTGGAACCAATGGGTATCAGTCAATGACTGATGTGTCCAGGTCATGACAGACCTCTCAGCTCAGGAGCACAAATCATGCAGAGAAACGCTGTGGACTAGCGATGTATTCAGTCAATTTTCAATGCAGAAATCATATGACCATAACAGATTATATACAGAAAAGAAGATGGATACAAAGGGACAAAGTCCGAGAGAAGATTTATAAAGGAAACGTTAAATGTTATATTGTAATTATCATTCTTCATTTTTTAATTTTTACTTAAAGACAGCATGGCAACATGCCCTTCCAGTCTACAAGCCTGCGCCATCCAATTATACCATTAACCTACTGACCATGTACATCTTCGGAACATGGGAGGAAACTGGTGGATGCGGGGAGAACGTACAAACACCTTACAGTCAGTGGTGGATTTGAATCTAAATCGTTGGTCATGTATTAGTGTTGTGCTAACCACCACACTAATGGTGCCACCACTCACTTCTAGATGGATTCCCTGCGTGTATTGATATCAAATAGCATTGCCACAGCATATCATCGTATTCCCTGCAGTGGATGTCTTTGGTCATTGCAGAGATGGGAACACATACAGATTGTATGTCTCAGATGCATGTTGGAATACAGATATGTAGCTCCCTGAAAGTGACGTCACAGGTAGATAGGGTCATAAAGAGAGCTTTGGGCAATGTTGGCCTTCCAAAACAAAGTTTTGGTCTTATTTGATAAAGCATTCTCCCCAGAAAACATTCTTAAAAGACATATCAAGATGTACATGGTCTTTAAATTGCTGGTTAAATTCTTATTTCAAACTAATTGTTTGTTTGCAATTGAATAAGATTTAATTACCAGAAAATATTCATTATCTCACTTTTACAGACAATTATTGTTAACTTTTAATCATTGAGTACTAAAATTCTACTGGCATAAAACAGAGAATGAGATGAATGCAGAGGAGGTTCATTGGAGAAATATCCTTTATCCGGATATCTAAAATCCAGAAAGCTCCTAAATCCAGCATTTTTTTACAGCAGAGGGAGAGAGAGACAGCAGCACAGCTAGTTTGGGCGGGGTGGGGGGGGGGGGAGAGACGGCAGTATGACTCGATTGGCGAGTGGGGAGAGAGATGGCAGCACGACTCAGGCGGGCGGGAGGGAGAGAGACGGCAGCGGAACTTAGGTGGGCAAGGGGGGGAGAGAGACAGCAGCACAACTGGAAGGGGGTGGAAACGGCAGCACAATTCAGGTGGGCTTAAATCTGGGGAAACAGGCTTTTGTTCTGAAATCCGAAAAAATCCAAAATTCAGAACACACTGTCCCCCCCCAAGGGTTCCAGATAAAGGATTGTGTACTGTATTGAGTACAGGATTTGGGATGGTGACGTTGTATAAGACATTGGTGAGGCCATATTTGGAGTATTGTGTGCAGCTTTGATCAATAAGATTGAAGGAGTACAAAGAAGATTTTCAAAGATGCTGGCCAGGCTTGTTGAACTGAATTACAGGGAAAGGTTAAACAGGTTAAGGCTTTATTCCCTGGAGTGCAGAAGAAGGAGGGGAGATTTGATTGAGGTATCAAGGTCGCAGCCAAGGGTGCTGTGCCCCCTCCCCCATAGGCTCGCGACCATCACCTGCACTCAGACCTGCCCCCACCCCGCGTCACTAGTGGGCGTCAAGCGTCACTAGTGTCTAGCTTGACACACGCCACACAATAAAACTTTCATCTGCTACATTGGAGGGAAGGAGGACTACCACGTTTATCGGCGCGTAGGTACCAGCATCCACCCACCAACCCACCCACGCTGAGTGAGTTTACGAGTGTTGGACTGGGCCCTCCGCCATTTACCTTATTGCCCCCCCCCAACACTCATTTTGGCGCCGACCCTGTCAGGTATACAAGATTATGAGGTATATAGATATATGCAAGTATTAATGTTTTCTACTGAGGTTAGGTGAGATAAGAACTGGGGAACGTGGGTTCAGAGTGAATGGGTACAACAACAACACCATCTGCACATTTGTTCATGATACTAGGGGTAGTAGGGGTAGTGTATGAAAAGGGGTGATGAGTCAGCAGGAGGGAGGGAAATTGAAAATTTGGTTGAATGGTGTACTAACAACAATGTCACTAAAACTAAGGAGGGGGTGTATGAACTAATGATTATTGGGGGATCAGAGGTGGAGGGAGTGAGCAAATTTAAATTCCTTGGTGTCATTATCTCGGAGGACCTTTCCTGGAGCCAACAGAGTAATGTCATCAGGAAGAAAGCATGGCAGCGCCTCTACATCCTCAGATGCTTGTGGAGGTTTGGTGTGACAATGGAAAACTTCGCTGTGTGGCCAGGCACAATTCCAATGGCATCTACAAGTTTGCCGATGACACCACAGTTGTCGGCAGAATCACAAACGGCAATGAGGAAGCGTCCAGGAGGGAGGTAGATCAGCTCATTGGGTGATGACAACAACTTTGTGCTCAATGTCAGCAAAACCAAGAAGAAGACTGTGGGCTTCAGGAGGAAGTCAGGGGAACAAGACCCAGTCCTCATCGAGTGAAGAGGGTCAAGAACTTCAAATTCCTGGGTGTCAACATCTCTGAGGATCTGTCCTGGAGCCTCCATGTTGATGCAATCAAGATATACTTTGTGAGGTGTTTGAGGAGATTCGGTCTATCACTGAAAACTCTCGTAAACTTCTACAGGTGTACCATGGGGAGCATTCTGGCTGGTTGCATCACTTTCTGGTATGGAGGCACCAATGTTCAGGACAAGAATAAACTCCAGAGGGTTGTTAACTCGGCCTGCAACATCACAGACACTAAACTTCACTCCATCAAGGACATCCACATGAGGTAGTGTCTTAAAAAAAGCAGCCTCTATCCTCAATGTCCCCACCATCCAGGCCATGCCCTCTTTGCTCTGCTACCATCGGGGAAAAGGTACAGGAGCCTAAAGACAAGCGCTCAGTGGCACAAGGACAGCTTCTTCCCCGCTGCCATCAGATTCCTGGTGCTGGTACAGCAGAGGGAGAGAGAGACAGCAGCGCGACTAGTTTGGGCGGGGTGGGGGGGAGAGACGGCAGTACGACTCGGTTGGCGAGTGGGGAGAGAGATGGCAGCATGACTCAGGCGGGCGGGAGGGAGAGAGACGGCAGTGCAACTTAGGTGGGCTGAATGATCGATGAACCACAGACACTGCCTTACTTTTGGGGCACTGCTATTTTTTATAGTAATGTCGTAAGATGGTTATAATATGAATGTTTGATCTGTGACGCTGCTGTAAAACATCGAATTTCATGACTTGTTCATGAAGATAAATTCTGATTCTGAAGTGCGTTGGAGTTGACCTGTTTGACTGTTTGCAGGGAGAACCCTTTTCACTGTACCAGGACTAATATGACATTTCAACCTTAGCCATGAGCCCCATTTACTGTATTTTATAGCTCATTTGCTGCTCTGCACAAAATTATCCTCAAATGAGCATCGAGGATCTTTGCATTTGTGTAGCAGCTGGATTCTAGTTTTACAATAAATGGATCTGCAAAACATATCATATTGAAAAGAAAACTTCTCAAATTATTTCAGCTTATAACTTATCAAGCAAATGATATGGTGATCCTAAAGGGTTGTAGTTAGGTCTTATTTGATAAAGCATTCTCCCCAGAACACATTCTTAAAAGACATATCAGTGGTCTTTAAATTGCTGGTTAAATTTTTATTTCAAACTAATTGATTGTTTGCAATTGAATAAGGTTTAATTACCAGAAGATATTCATTATCTTGCTTTTACAGACAATTATTGTTAACTTTTAATCATTGAGTACTAAAATTCTACTGGCATAAAACAGAGAATGAGATGAATGCAGAGGAGGTTCATTGGAGAAATAAAGTTAAAGTTTCAGGTCAGGGATAGAGTCATGTTTTATTAAAACTGAAAAATGTGAGATGTTTAACAGTGTTTAAGCAAACAGTCAGGGAAGGAAGAGGAAGAGAGGAAGAAGTAACACATGGTGATTCTAACTGAGTAGAGGCAGGAGCGATTCAATTAAACCTCCCACCGTAATCTCATTGACATTTGCTCATTCCTTGCCTGCACCCCACGGTCCCCTTTTGTTCTTTCCCTGTCTGCCAGTCCTTCTCCTGAAAGTCTCCCCTCTAACCACTGAACAGGGCAGAGCCAAGACCAGACTAAAAGCCGAGGTCCTCAGCAAGGATGGGGAAGGCGGAGATCCTGCGCTGTTTGCACCTTGCAACCACCCCCCCCCACCCCTCCCCCACTCCCCCCCAGCCAGGTGAAGTGCAGATAGCTGGTTGGAGGGTGGAAGGGAAAATGAGAGCCAGGTAGCCAGTGGTCTTGGAGGGGATCCACTAGTGATCAGGATCAGAGCTGGGTTTATTGTCATGAACATGTGACAAAAAAAATTATCGTTTTTTTGGCAACAGGGTTGTCCAGAGGAAGGTGCAAAATTTTCTATAAACTACAATTCCGTAAATGCAAGATTTTTTAAAAATATACAACTAGTGCAAAAAAAAGAGAAAAGTGAGGTTGTGTCCATAGGTTCAGAAATCTGATGGCGGAGGGGAAGAAGGTGTTTTAGTAACATTGACCATGTGTCTTCAGGCTCCTGTCCCTCCTTCCTGATGCTAGCAGTGAGAAAAGGGCACGGTCTGGGTGAGAAGGTCCCTGATGATAGAAGCTACTTCCCAGAGGCACTGCCTCTTAATGGAGTGAAGACTAATGTCCATGATGGTGCTGGCTGAGTTTACAACTCTCTGTAGCCTGTGCATTGGCACCTCCATAACAAACAGTAGGCCCTTTCAAATTGCCATGTAAAATGGGGTTGACCAGGCAATTTGCACGGGCGATTTGAATGGGTCCAACCGAGTCAACTCGGTCAGAACCCAACTGGGACCCTGACCTACCTCAGAGGTGGTCAGGGAACCCAATAATGCTTACCCGGGCATCCTGGTCCAGCGGTTTGAAAGGAGAAATGGCTGACCCAGTTACTCTCGTGACGTCAGCGCTTGCGTGCTGACAACACCAGGGAAACCCCTGGCTGAGGTGCCGCTGCAGCGATCGGGGGGGAGAGAGGTTGCTTCCAGCGGGGAGAGAGGGAGGCCACGGTCGGGGGGGGGGGGGGGTTGTCACTACTGCGGGGAGGAGAGACGGTGAGGATGCCGGCTGATGGGGTGGAGATCAACGGTGAGGGTGGCAATTGACAGTGGAGGTAGCGACTGATGGGGAGGGCAACTGGCTGGGGAGGGGGGTGGCAATTGACGGTGTGGTTGGTGACTGACGGCTGGTGGGGGGGATGAGAGAGACTAACTGCTGATAGTCCCATGAATGCATGATGTGTCACTTACCGCCGGGTCGGCAACTTAATGGGTCAATCCCCCCTGTGATTTTGCCGCAGTAATTGGTCCAAGGAGGGCTACCCAGGTGCTGCAATTTGAAAGGGGTTAGTGATGCAACATGACAGAAAGCTCTCCATGGTACACCTGTAGAGATTTGCAAGGACGAAGCCATGGCATCTCCTCCACGAGGCCCCAGCGATCCTGGACACGGATCCTCAGGACCCCTGAACTGGGCCCATGTCTCTACCATTTGGGACACCTCTTCCAACTGCGCCACACCGTCTCCACGACCCCTGGCAACAGGCAACATCAAGTCCAGCAGAAGCCTCAAACCCCTCAGTCATCGAGTCTGCAACGTAAGCTCCGTCCCTCGGCAGTCAAGTCTATACACTTTGTGGCCTCTTTGGGAGATTTGATCTTGCTTCACGTTCCCTAAATTTCAACATCCAACTCCCTGTGTTCCATTCTCCATCCTCGTCCACTCAAAGTTTGAGCACAGCGCCTACTTGGGGGGTTTCTGCAGCACCCAGTTCGGAGAGACCGCTGTGAGCTACAGCCATGTTGCCATCATGCAGTTGAAGCCTTCTTCATGATTGTATTGACATGACAGCCCCAAGATAGGACTTCAGAGATGTTGACACCCATGAATTTGAATTTTCTTATTGTCTTCTCTGCTAACTCCTCGATGAGGACTGATTTGTGTGCTCCTAGTTTCCCCTTCTGGAAATCCACAATCAATTCCTTAGGTTTACTGACATTGAGCTCAAGGTTGTGGTGGTGATACCACACAACTAGCTGATCTTTCGCACTCCTGTACGCTTCCTCATTGACGTCTGTGATTCTGCCCACAACCAGCAGGAGGGCAGTTAGCAATGAGTGTTGGGAAGAGACTGGCGATGGGTGTTGGGGATAGCTGAAGGACTTTTATGTGGTGTAGGGAGCATTCTTCCCCAAGCAACAAGGGAATTAAGATCATTTAGATCCACAGGCCTGATTCATCAAGATCATGACTGATCTACAGATCAGATCCACACATCACAACCTAATGCTCTCTGTCTGATGTTCCCCATATAACTTGATACCCTTAGTGAACAAAAATCTACATTTGAAAGGAACAGTTTATGTTTTCTTCAAAGCACCTTGCGCATTTTTGGCATGATGACACTACTGTAGATGTGATTTAATCGCAAGTGCTGGCAAATTGTCTTCAATGAGGAATTGACATATGTTCTTAAACTCACTGGGTCTCCCAGCTCTCACTGCAGTACACATCAGATCTACAATCATTATAAGTGAACCACACCTCAGAACCCACGCTGGCGAAGGGGAGTAGAGCTGCGTTTGTTCAAAATCTACTTTAACTCTCAGATCTTCTTTAACTTGTTTCAATTCTTCTAAAACTTTATTTATAGGCCCATTTAACAACTTTAAATTATTTTCCAAAATTAATTTTAATTTGAAATTCATCAATTTTGGATTCAATCTTCATAATCTTTTTCTCTCCTCCAGTCTGTTTGTCTTCTGAACATGATGTGTTGTGATGGATTATATCATATTTAATATTGTATATAGATATGTTTTAAAGGAAATAAATTATTGGGGGGGGGGGGGTTAGTCTAGGTGACATACAAACACAACACAGATCTCATGTAAACCCTTGTGGTCCATATAAGAGGAAATGGCTGGCTAGAGTGTTTCACCTGAAATAAGGAAAACTAAAAGGAACTCTATGGTGACCTGCAGGAGAAGAGGATATCATCTGGAAAGCCCTGATGGGGCAAGTTTCTTCAGCAAGACACTGAAGTAACTGATGGAAGTAAATCTGTTTGTGTGTGTCCAACATGCAATGAATCTCTCTCTGAAAACCGACAACAACCTTCCTGAGCGGTAATCATTTAAGTACTAGAGCTTGGCGAAAATTCATAAATGTTAAATTGTGAGCGCAGTATAAAAATTGCATGATACCAGTGAACTTGGAGAAGTGAGATTGGACTGTGAATCAAAGAACTTTTCTGAACTTACACACACATTACATATACGTGCGCTTAGAATTAGAAAGGGGGTTAAGTTAGGTTAAGTTAATAGTAATAAGTTCGAGTTTGATCCTGTTTTCATGTTAAAGAAAATTAAAAACTACTTTTGTGTAAGTAACCATTTGTCTTGGTGAATTTCTATTGCTGCTGGGTTTTGGGGTCCTCTGGGCCCGTAACAGTGTCTTGTTCACTTTCATACTCTTCTGATGCTTCTTCCACTAGGCTGGCATCTCCTTCATGCTCTGAAGTTGCAATGTCCTTTTAAAACTTTTTTGATTTTTTTTCTTGGTCCAATATTCTGCTGCACCACGCAAGCCCAACTTCTCATGCATGCACGAAGCATTTTTAAGTTTTTCCTCCGGCGCCATCTTTGCGACTCAACATGAAGAGGGCTCCGGATGATGTTCCCTCATCTAGGTCTTCACCGGCAGACCCCGTTGGGACTTCAATAGACTGCTTCGATGTCGAGCTAGGCCCAGCTTTTTTTTCCTACTTCTCTTCAGATTTTGGAGTCGGAGTCAGCTTAGAAGTTTTTTTTCTTTTCTCGGTGGCATATTTAAAAATTAATTGAGTGTTTTATATTAACTTTAAAGTATTTTGATTTTAAAAAAAGTTACTAAATGGGTACTTTTTAAAATTAAGTCCCATGGGAGTTGTGAGGCCGCGTGTCATCCCCTACGGCATCAGGTTTGTACAAAATCAACACTATTTCTGTGCTGTAGTGTTCTACGGTTCCTGGTTAAAAATGCCAGGAAGCAGTAAGATTTCATACCCAAGGTCTTGATCTATAAGCAGTACCCAGAATTTGGAAGGTTGAAATCAACAGCAAGTTGTTACAATATGGACAGAAGTCACTGCAAAAATCAGTCCGCTATCTCCCTTTGACAAATGCACAAGCTTGACCAGACATATTCCAACACAGTCTTGGAGATACAAGGCCAGCTGAAATGCCCAGGCATGCTATAATAGTCAACAAATAGAGTTGTCAATAATTATAGTCAACTATTTTAAGCGCTCAGTTCACTTCATGACAGGAATGAATGTAGTCAAATCAAGTCATTGTCATCTGATTGTACAAGTATAATCCAATGAAACAGCGTTTTCCGGTCCTCGGTGTAAAAAGTGTAGATACACAACCAGATATAACACTCATACAGACAAAAAATACATATGCAGGACAAGTATTCATTTGTACAAATAAATCGATAACTACTGTTTCATGAATATGAGAACCTCGGATGGTTAATGTGAGCAGTTCCTTTCGTCGTTCAGCATTCTTGCTTTAGAGCTTTAGAGAGGGTGCAGAGGAAATGTATGGGTACACAATCCTTTATCTGGACATCTAAAATCCAGAAAGCTCCAAAATCCAGCATTTTTTTTCCTGGTGCTGGTACAGTGGAGGGATAGAGGGGGAGAGAGAGAAAGAGAGAGAGAGAGAGAGAGAGAGAGACAGAGAGAGAGAGAGAGAGAGAGAGAGAGACAGACAGACAGACAGAGAGACAGACAGAGAGAGAGACAGAGCATGACTAAGTTGGGCGGGGGGGGTGAAGAGAGACAGCAGCATGACTCAGGTGGGCGAGGGAGAGAGAGATGCCAGTGCAACTCGGGCAGCTGGGCGGGAGGGGTGGGAGATAGGTGGCAGTGAGACTTGGGCGGGCGGGGGTGGGGGGAGGAGAGAGAGAGACAGCAGTGCGACTCGGGTGGGGGAGGAGAGACGGCAGCGCGACTCGGGTGGGCGAGAGGGCGAGAGATGCCAGGCAACTGGAAGGGGGTGGATACGGCAGCACGATTCAGGTGGGCTTAAATCCAGGCAGCTGGCCTTCAATTTGAAATCCTGAAAAATACGAAATTTAGAACACACTGTCCCCCAAGGGTTCCAGATAAAGGATTGTGTACCTGTACCAGGATTTTGCCTGAAGGACATGTCTTACAAAGCAAGGTTGACAAAGCCAGGAGTTTTACCTTTAGAGTGACGAAGGGTGAGGGATGACTTAATGGAGGTATACCAGTTATAGCTATATGTGAGAGACTTTTCCCCAGACATTGTTTGAAGGTGAGTGGAGGAAAATTTAAGGGAAATGTCAGAGGAAGGTTTTTTTGCACAAAGAGTGCCTGGAATGTATTGCTGAGGGTAGTGGTGGAGGCTGGTAGAAGAAGGACAGTCAAAAACTCTTAGGTGGGCACATCATGAAAGAGAGAAGGCTATAGTGTAAGGTATGGAAGGATTAGATTGCTGTAGAGTAGCTTTACATAAGCCATCACAACTTTGGGCTGAAGGGTTCATACTGAGTTCGACGTTCTACTGGAAGCATAGAGAAATTAAAGATTAATTAAACTGGTGGGCTTTATGCCTATGCAGAAGCCAAGATATGAAGTGCGAGATCATGCCCAACAGATTCAAGAATCATTTCTTTCCCATCATTATTAGACTCTCACCCAAGCAAAATCATGGAGCCTTTGCTCTGCACTAACTGATCTCTCGCTGCACTTCTGTACTGTGTCCTACTTGCTGAACTGGGCATGGGACATGTAACTGGAGTGATCACAAAACAAACGTTCTCACTGCACCTTGACACATGTGTCAATAAACGAGCTTGAACTTGCAAGTTTGGAGACTTTACTACACCACTTGGTGTACTTAAACTGGTGTAACTGGCTACAGGGAGCACATTTGTATCATGCCTCACACCAAAACAATTTATTGCAACCTGCTAACTAACCTGGATGAAAACGCAAATAGGAAGGAATAAATGGAGTCCTCCCGAAATTGACTGAAAGTGAGCAGGCTGCCCTATTCCTGGTTAGATTACATGGCAACTGGAACAGGATCTTCAGCCAGGCAGTGGATGGTCTACACGCAGAATCCTGGGTGAAAAGTAAGCAAGGTGATTCAACCTTATTTCTTCATTAACCAACCAGAGGGTGGTTGTGGAGACCAATTCATTGGGTATATTTAAGACAGAAATTGATAAGTTCTTGATTAGCCAGGACATCAAAAGTCTTGGTGGGGGTAAGACTGAGTGGAAGCACTGAGTGGGGAAATGGATCAGCTCATGATTAAATGGCAGGGCAGACTCATTGGGCTGAATGCACACAAAGATGGAGAAACTCAACAGGTCAAGCAGTGTCTTTTATATAGCAACGGTAAAAACACATAACAGACATTTCAGGCTTGAGCCCTTCATCAAGGTATGGGAAAATGTCGGCAGGCGTCCGAATGAAAGAGTGGGGTGGGGGGGGGAGAGGTGTGGCCGCAAAGGCAGAGAAGGGGGGGAGGGAAGAGCAGAGATCAAGGGGAGGAGGGATGGCTGGGTGAAGAGAGGGGGAAGGGAAGGAGGAGAACTGGAAAGAGGAAGGGAAGGGGGGAAAGGGGAAGAGGGGAGCAGGAAACCAGAAAAGTTGGTGTTAATGCCGTCCAGCTGGAGAGTTCCCGGATGGAAAATGAGCTGTTGCCCCTCCAATTTGAAGGTGGTCTTGGGATGCAGGATTTGTGGGATGCCTACCCTGAAGAAATTCTTTGCTCTCTGAAGGGAGTTCCAAGGGCTTCTCTCTCACTGCTCTCCATCTGTAATCCCTGCTGCTGTCAAGCTCTATGACCATGTACTCACCCTGACTCAATTCCACTGCCACGTTGCCTTCTTGACTACTTGCCTCGTGGATTCCAGCAACGATTCCTCACAGTTTGGCCCCCGCAAGGACATCATTGACTGCTACTCTCTCCGCTTCTCCCAACAACTCCTACGCACCGCCCTTGCCTCGATACGAAGTTATCAGTGGCAATTTGCCCTCACCCTCTCATAGCTGAAGACCTCATTGGCCATGGTCTGCAGCAGACCCCTCCTTCACTACGCCGCTGGGTGCACATGGATATCCGTCGGTTCTTCACCCACCTGGCATCCATCAAAGACCAGAAGCTCACCTACTTTGAGATTGCAACGTCTGCAACCCTCAATGTAGCTCCCCATCTTGGCTCCGGCCGCCTGGCTTCCAGAGCTCCCTACGTTTCCATCACTGACTCCAGCCGGTGCCCTGCCAACCCTCCCATCAGACCCTCAGCTTCAGCCGCTAATTCCAACCCTGGCCCCGGCTGCCAACCCAATGGAGCTCCCAATGCCGCAGCCACTTACCTGGATACCGGCCCCAGCTGCCAACCCAACAGAGCTCCCGGCACCAGCTGCCAACACGAACACCAGCTCCAGCCGCTGACACGAACACCAGCCTCATCCACTGAATCAATGGAGTTCCCAATGCCACGGACGCCAACCCAAACACTGGCCCCAGCGCTGACTCGACAGAGCTCCCGATGCCTTGGCTGCTTACACCAACCCAGACCCTGGCCAACTACTCACCGGAACTCCCGATGCTTCGACCGCCGACTCCAGTGACCCCATCCGCCAACCTGCAGGAGGTCCCAATGCTGATGCCTCCTACTCCCACCCGAGCCACAGCTGTCCTCGGGCCAGAGCTCCCCATGCTAACTCCAACCACGTGGCTCCCGACAAAAGCCTTTTTCACATTGGGCTAACCAGTAAATTGGCGGTTGAACAAATCAGTTCAAAACAGCGTTTTTGCCATTCACACTGGACCAATATTAACCAGTTTTCTGTGGCCTTTCATACTCACCACCTGGCTTCCCAGAGCAAAGGGGCACCTCTCCTCCAGCGGTGACGTCCTGCACATCCCCTGTCCCTTTCACACTGGGCTAACCGATATGCTGATTTAAAACAAATCGGCGATGACACACCTTTCCCGGGATGATCTGACTCCCCCGTACCAGTTCATGAGTGTTCACACCGGCATGTCATTCAGAAGATTGGTGATTAATTATTAGGTTAAGGAGCCAGTGTGAATCAGCCTATAGACATAGTCCTGATCTCACTGCTGGATCCCACTCACTCATTCCTCTCACTACTCCTTCCCCCATCCCTCTACACCTCATCCCCTCTCCTCCTCTCTTTCCCCCTCTTACCACCTCGGATCTCATCTCCCTCCTCTCTTTATGATTACCTCCCCATACCCTCACCCTTCCCCCTTTGACCTCCCCCACCCTCCTCCTCCTCCTCTTCCTCCCACCTTCCCCACCCCATCTCCTCTCTGACCTCTCCCACCCCTTCCTCCCCCTTGGACCTCCCTAACCTTCCCCTTCCCCCTCCCCCTGCCAATCTCCCTACCCTCCACCTCTCCCCTCCAACCTCTCCCACCTTCCACCTCCACCCTCTGACCTCCCCAATCCTCCTAATTCCCCCAACACCCTCCAGAACACTGATTCCCACTCTGACCCCTGCTTGGTCTTTACTTTCCCCTCTGACATTCCCTTCTCTGAGACAAAGCACTCAGTCCTCAGCAGAGGCCTCACCTTCGTCCCCTTCAGCCCCACACCCACCTTAATGAGTTCCACACACTCCACGATGCAGAATTCTTCTTCCATCACCTCTGCCTCCAGGCTTATTTCCATGTCTGTGACTCTCCACCCTCCCACCCCCCCCCCAATCCCCCCCACCCTAAACCCTTTCTCCTGCTTTGCTACCTTTCTCCTCCTGGACATCTCATCCTGGCCAACTGCCCGCTCTGGACCTTTTTATTTACACTGCCGCCGAGACATCAACTTTATCACCCCCCTCTCATATTCCAATCTTACTTCCTCCGAACGCCTGCCACACACTCTCTCTCCACACCAATCCCAACCTCATCCTCAAATCTGCAGTTTAAAAAAAAATCTGCAGATAAGGGTGACGCTGTTGTGGTCTGACGCACTGACCTCTACCCTGTTGAGGCCAGACGACAGCTCTCAGACACTTCCTCCAATCTACCTCTCCCACAGGACCCCACCACGGCTCATCAAGCCACTGGCTCCAACACCATCTCCAACTTCATCACCTCTGGTCACCTCCCCCTACCCATGGCCATCAACCTCATGTCCCCCATCTCCACACTGCTCATTTCTACCACCTGCCCAAGATACACAAACCCAACCATCAGCATAAACCATTGTTTCTGCTCATCCCATTGAACTAGTTTCATCTTATCTTGATTTAATCTTTTCTCCCTTGGACGGATTCCTCTCCATCTACATTCACAATATCTCACATGACATCAGATTCACAGAACTGGACCACCTCATCTTCACGATGGATGTCCAATCCCTTTATACCTCCAGCCCCCACATAGAAGCACCACTTCTTTTTGGAACAGAGACCCAACCAGTCACCCTCTACCACCTCCCTCCTCTGCCTGGTAGAACTTGTTCTCACCTTCAACAACTTCTCCTTCAACTTGTCTCACTTTCTCCAAATCAAAGGAGTAGACATGGGGACCCATGTGGGTTCCATCTATGCCTGACTGTTTATGGGCTTTGTAGAGCAATCCATGTTGCAAGCCTACACAGGCAAGACCCCTCAACTCTTCCTCCGGTATATCACTGACTATATCAGGGCTGCCTCATGCACCCACGATGAGCTTGTCAACTTCATTCATTTCAAGGACAACTCACACTCACCTGGTCCATCTCTGACAACATTCTCCCCTTCCTGGATTTCTCTGTCTCCATCTCTACAAAACCCTCCAACTCTCACAACTACTTTGAACTACACTTCCCCGCATCATGTCCCCTGCAAGGATTCCATCCCCTTCTCTCAGTTTCTCCATCTCTACCACATATGCTCCCAAGATCTTCTGAAACGAGGCTTCCCCTCCATTAACTCAGCCCTCACCTGCATCTCCTCCATTTCCTGCTTATCTGCACTGGCCCCCTCTGCCCCAGATACAACAAATATAGAATGCCCCTCATCCTCACCTACCTCCCCACCAGCCTCCACACCCAACATATTAATTTCCAGCACTTACAACAGGGTCCCACCACCAGACACATCTTTCCCTCGCCTCCCCTCTCTGCCTTCCATAAGTACCGCTCCCTCCTTGACCCCATCGTCCACTCATCCCTCTCCACCAATCAACCACCCCCCACCCCCCCCCCCCCGTCTTGACACCTTTCCCTGTGGTCGCAGGAGGTGCCACACTTGTGCCCATGCCTCCTCCCTCACCTCGGTCTGGTGCCCCAAACAAGCCTTTCAAGTGAAACAACGCTACACTTGCGTATCCACAGATTTACCCCATCCGATGCTCCTTTTGTGGCTTCGGAGAGACGGAGCGCAAATTGGGAGATCACTTCACTGAAACCTTTGCTTCGTCTACACCAGTGACGGGGAAGCCTCCCAGTGGCCAACCATCTCGGTTCTGTGTCACACTCCCATACTCACGTGTCTGTCCATGGTCTTACGAACTATCCCAGCAAGACCAGCCGCAAATTAGAGGAACAACACCTTACTTTCTGTTTGGGAACTCTCCAGCCAGATGGCATTAAAATCAACCTTTCCGCTTTCTGCTAACCTGCGTCCTCTTCCCCCTCCCCCTTCACTTCCCCTTTCCAGTCCTCCTCCCTCCCTTACCCCTCCCTTCATCCAGCCATCCCTCCTCCCCTCGATCGCTGCTGTCCCCTCTGCTGTCCCCTCCCTTCCTCCTCCACCTATCACTTCCTGCCTTGTGACCACCCCTTCCCCTGCCCCATACTCTTTTTGTTTGGATGCCTGCCAACATTTTCCCATACCTTGATGAAGGGCTCAAGCCCGAAACATCGGTTATGTATTGTGGTGATACGACCACCAGCCTACTGCAGGGGGCAATCTCTGTACCTGCAGGAAGACCACCAAAGGACTAACTCCACCTGGCTGGCTGTCAATCAGCCAACGTGAATAGACCCCTAGGGGGCTGACTCCACCTGGCCGGCTGTCAAGCAGCTGACCCATATGTAGGCCTGAGCCAGCCCCTTCCAAGCCAGTCACTCGGGAGCCACCACAGCTGAAACTGTTGTGCACAGACTTTTAGCAGAATAAAGCCTGTAGTACAGTCTTTTGAGTTGTGTGTCTGCTTGCTGCTACCACAGCGCGTCTCATGTATTTTTACCGTTGCTATGTAAAGGACACTGCTTGACCTGCTGAGTTTCTCCAGCTTTGTGTTTTTACTTCAACCATGGTGTCTGCAGAATTTTGTGCCTTACTTCAGTGGGTTGAATAGCCTATTTCGGCTCTTCTGTCCTTATGGTTTAAATCCACAAGATCGCATTCAAAATTACAAAATAAGTTTGAGCCATGACTCAACATTTTCTACCAATGATATTCAAGGCATAAAAGCAGATCAAGTTCATTGTAGTGAAACACGAGAGTCTGCAGATTGTAATAAAAACACGGAAATGCTGGAGGAGCTCAGCAGGTCTCGCAACGCCCATAGGAGATAACAATGTTTTGGCCTGAGCCCATCTTCGAGGTGTGAGCATCTCCTTGTCACTAAATAACCCTAACATTGCAAAGGGGATTTGTCAAACGATTACATCATCATGGTGAAACCAGTGTGCTGTAAATCCACTTTTATCCAAGCTGAAATGGTCTACCTTGGATTAAAACTGGTTGCACATGGTTACACCTGCGAAGGACAAGGCCATGGAAAATATGCCAGAAATCAAATCCTCTTTTTTTGACTTAAATGCAAGACTTCTACCAGATCTAGCAACAGTTTCTTCTTCAGGCTGTCAATTGCATAGGACAATAATGGTTCCTTTCAGTCAGTTTGTGGGGTTCGATCAGAGTGAATGCATGCATGTGCATGGATTTAGGTGACGAGGGGGCTGCACAGGTCCAGGCCCATCCTATCTCCTCCCAGATCCAATGGCACAATGAGGTCCAAGCCGTTTGGGGGCGGGGGGGAGTTCTGTTGCAGTGAATGGCCAGACCAGGCTTAGATGCAAAGGGATGCCCTTTCCTCGCTTCATGGCACGTATTTGCTGGATGGCCGTTGACTCTATGAGAGGGTTTGCCCGCCCTTGTTTTTTCATCCTGCAGGGTGTCTAGCCACCCTCCGTGCCAGGCAAGCCTGGTTGGGGGGGGGAGCCGGTTTAGTCACTGGCCTCCTAACCATGCGACAGGTACTGTTGGGGTACATGGTACCAGCAGCACTCCGACGAGTGACCTGATCATACCTGATGCTTAATAAGAAAGAAGACCAACAATGAAACCAGAGATTCAAGCTTCAAGCTTATTGTGATGCCTCCAGCTACAGTTCTGGTGCCAGTCACATTACGGATGATGGCAAGAAAAAGTCGATAGCATTTGCATACCAAGCTTTAAATAGAAGTGAACTGAATAATACACTGACAAAGAGGAAGTGCTCAGTGTTATTTCTGCAAGAAGTTTCAACAATTTTTATTAGGAAGATCCTTTCCTCCAATCACAGATCACGAAACTTAGGTGCAAAATCAACAACTATGATGTGAGAGCTTCCAGAATGATGACACGAATGATTTTGTTACTCAAAGCGAGAGTACCAGTCTTCCAAACAAGACACAATTGTTGGCCTTGATGAGTCGGGGGATCGAGTTCAAGAGACACAAAATAATGTTTCCTCTCTGTAGAACTCTGGTTAGAGCACATTCAGGGTATGGTCATCTGATTACAGGAAGGAAGCTGGAGTGGGGGGCAGAGGAGATTTACCGGGATGTTGCCTGGATTAATGAACATATCTTATGAGGAAAGGTTAAGTGAGCTCGGGCTTTTTCCCTTCAGAGGGACATGGATAAGAGGCAACTTAATAGAGCAGTGGGTCTCAATCTTTTTTTCCACTCACATCCCACTTTAAGTAATCCCTATGCTCTCAGTGCTCTGTGATTGGTAAGGGATTGCTTAAAGTGGGATGTAAGAACCACTGTTCTAGACTCAATTGTTACTGGAATATTTTGCTTGAGAAAAATTGTCATTGGCCAATTCCCTTTGGAGTGATGAAACCGTGCACATAACGAGTCAATGAGGTACGATTGAAACAGTGGGTTTCAAACTTTTTCTTTCCACCTACATCCCACCTTAAGCAATCCCTTAACTAATCACAGAGCACCGATGGCATAGGGAATACTTAAAGTGGAATGTGAGTGGAAAGAAAAAGATTGAGAACCACTGGCATTGAGGTACATATGATTATGAGGTTGGACACCTAGCACCTTTTTGCCAGGGAAAAAAATGGCAAACACCAGAGGACATCTGTTTAAGGTAAATGGAGGAAAGCTTATGGGAGATGTCAGAGATTGTTTTTTTTAACACAGGGAGTGGTGGATACCTGCACTGCTGGGATAGGGGCATTTGTAATGAAAGACTCTGAAATAGGCACATGATTTAAGAAAAATAGGGGTCCCTGGACTGTGAGGGAGGGAAAGATTTGGCTAATGATGGATTGTGTGTTGGCACTATACTATGGGCCGAAGGGCCTGCATTGTAACTGCTAGTGTCTTATCCAGATAGAGCACATACTGTGAGTACCCGAACCAAAAGCCATGGATGAACCAAAAGATTGACAACTTGTTGAGGATGCGATCAATAGTGTTTAAGACTGGCGGTCCAGATCCCTACAGAAAGTCCAGGTATGGCCTACAGAAGGTCATCTCAGCAGCAAAGAGGCAATTTGAAGAATGCTAGAGTCAGTTATGGCAGGGGTTGCAGGCCATTTTGAGGCAAAGCCGAACATTATAAATGCCGAACGTCACTACCCGATGAGCTGAACACCTTTGACGCTCACTTTGAAAAGGAGACTTCAACAATACCAATAAGGATCCCCGCAGAAGCTGCCAACCCTGCGATATCTGTCTCTGAGGCCAACATCAGAACATCCTTTCAATAGGGTGAACTCTCGCAAGGTGCCAAGCCTTGAGGGCGTACTGAAAATCTGTGCCAACCAACAAGTTGGAGTATTCATAGACATTTTCCATCTGTCATTCCTGCAGTCAGAGGTTCCCACCTGCTTCAAGAGGGCATCAATCATGCCTGCATCCAAGATGAGGAGAGTGAGCTGCCTCAATGGCCATTGAGAGTGGCCAGAACCTACTTGTGCCGAAGTCCCATTGCAAATCGCTTACCGTCACAATCGCCGCACAGCAGATGCAATCTCACTCAGCCCTGGATCACCGAAACAGCAGCAGTATGTACATCAAGCTGCTTTTAATCAGAATCAGAATTATTGCCGTGAACATGTCATGAAATTTGTTGTTTTGTGGCAGCATCGCAATGTAAACCTTCATATAAATCGCCTTACAAAATAAATAAAAATAGTGCAAGAAAATGTCAAAGTAAGGCAGTGTCTATAGTTCATTGTTCATTCAGGAATCTGATGGCAGATTTTAATCTACTACAGCTCAGCTTTCAGCTCCATCGTACCTTCAGTACTGGTCAGCAAGCTTCAAAACTGGGCCTCTATGCCTCCGTCTGCAACTGGATCCTTGACCTCCTCGTCGGAAGACCACAGTCAATATGAATCTGAACCAAGTCCTCCACACTGACAATCAATACAGGCATACTTCAAGGATGCTTAGTCCATGGCTCTACATCCACGGCTGTGTGGCTAGGCACAATTCAAATGCTAACTACAAATTTGCCGGAGATGCCACGGCTGTCGGCAGAATCACAGGGAGGAATGAGGAAAGTGTATGGGAGGAAGAGAGAGAAATTAGTTGGTTGAGTGGTGTCACAACAACCTTGCGCTCAACGTCAGCAAAGCGAACAAAATGATTGGGGACTTCAGGAAGGGGAAATCAGACCATCACAAACCAGTTGGCATCGAGGGTGCAGCAGTGGAAAGGATTAAGAACTTCAAATTCCTGAATCTCCGAAGATTTATCCTGGGGCCTTCATGCTGATGTAATCACGAAGAAGCCTCGCCAGCGGCTATACTTCTTGAGGAGTTTGAGGAGATTTTGTAAGTCACCAAAGTCTCTTGCAAATTTCTGCAGGTGTACCACAGGGACCATTCTCACTCGTTGCATCACTGTCTAGTATGGAGGTGCCAATGCACAGGATAGAAAAAGACTACAGAGACTTGTGAACTCAGTCAGCACCATCATGGGTATCAGCCTTCACTCCATTCAAGACACCTACAAGGAATGGTGTTTCAAGAAAGCTGCCTCTATCCTCAAGAACTCGTTTGACCTAGGGTATGCCCTGTTCACACTGTTACCGTCAGGAGGGAGGTACAGGAATCTAAAGACGAACACCCAATGGTGGAGAAACAGCTTCTTCCCCTCTGTCGTCAGATTTCTGAATGCACAATGACCCACAGATATTA
Source organism: Narcine bancroftii (assembly GCF_036971445.1). NCBI lineage: Eukaryota > Metazoa > Chordata > Chondrichthyes > Torpediniformes > Narcinidae > Narcine > Narcine bancroftii. Next base: position 34,123,067 of record NC_091481.1, read on the forward strand.
CCTCACTTTCGCTTCTTTTGCCCTAATTTATTTTTTAAACGTAATTTATAGCAGTTTTGCCCCCCTAATGCTGCCACAAAACAACAAATTCTGTGACATGTTCATGAAAATAAATTCTGATTCCGAAAGGAAAGGCGAAAACAGGATCTTAACTTTCCAACCAACGGAAGGAGAGTTTCAGGTCACCGTTCGAGAACATAGGAGATATTGTTCTGAAGCAAGTCCGCAAGCAAACCCTCAGCGATTGACCTGATCCAGATATTAAGTGCCCAGATATGAATGTAGAAACTCTTCTACAATAGAAGTTCTGAACTATCAGTTGATCTGGGATATCTAAAGAGAACAGTGTCCCTCAATGTCCAGAGAACGCATATTTTAGATGATCTACGCTCAAAATACACACGTATTGAGAGCGTGAAGGCTGTTGCCAGACATTTTAAATATTTCCCAGGGATTAAATGCAATCAAGAAGATCTGATCTCACCCTCTAGAACCTCGCCATTAAAGATGTACTCACAAACACAGAGTAGCTGACATGGCCACTTCAAAGATGTTTGGCATAGAGATGATAATAATGTTCTGTTCTTTATTAATGCTCATTCCAAATGGATCGAAATTTTGCGAGATAGCATACGTAATCGAGGAAAAATATTGTTTTTCTCCACATGATGTACTTGTAAAGTTGTTATCAGATAACATATCTCAAATCTGATCACATTTATTTGAATGTTTCATTGAAAGATCAGATGATTAATTCTTCCATACCAAGCCTGCCTTTGAAGATGCAGCTAAAAAGTTTGCACACATTCGCAATGGTGATTTCAAGAGCCAAATTTTCCAATGTTGAGTCATTATATTGTTAATTTCAGGCTCAACTGTAATTCAACGAAAAGATTCATGAGACTGGGACTGGGGTCTTGAATTAGAAGAGCCTCTTTTAAACTGCAGCACCTAGGCAGCCCTCCTGGGTTCTGGGTGCGATGACTGGGGCAAAGGTGCTGGAAGCACCTTTTAAATTGCAGGGGGATCTACCCATTAAATCGTCAACCTGGCAATTTAAGGGGGGATCCCCCCCACCACAAGGACCGCCAGATGTTCAGATGCTGGCTGCCCGGTGACGCATGCATGCACACAAGCAATGACGTCACTGGATAAGTGGGTCGGCCATTTTCATTTTCAAATGGCCTGTGGATGTGACCTAGGTAAGTTTAACTGGGTTCCCTGACTACCTCTGAGGTAGGTCAGGGACCCAGTTGGATTCTGACGGGGTTAACCAGGTCGGACCCTCTCTAACTGCTGCATAACTGGGGCACTAACCAGGGCAAATTGCCCGGTTAACCCCATTTTACATGGCAGTTTGAAATGGCCTGAGGAGAGACTGGATAGACTGGGATCCTTCTTCTAGCATGGAAGGCTGAGGAGGGGTCCCTCTAGTGGTTTAAAAAAAAACATGAGGGGCATAGATAAGGTCATAGCTTTTTCCCAGATTGGGGAATCTAAAACATGAGGGCATAGGTTTTCAAATTGCAACTCTAAACTCACATTCCACCTTAAGCAACCCCTATGCCATCGGCGCTCTGTGATCAGTAAGGGATTGCTTAAGGTGGGATGTGGATGGAAGGAAAAAGTTTGAAAACCACTGTTTTAATTGTACCTCATTGACTTGTTAGATGAACAATTTATTTTCCAAAGAAAATGAGCCAATAACATTTTTTTCTCAAGCAAAATATTTCAGTAACAATTGGGTCTAGAGCAGTAGTCGTCAACCTTCCCTTCTCACTCACATCCCACTTAAGCAATCCCTTACTAATCACAGAGCACCAATGGCATAGGGATTGCTTAAAGTGGGATGTGAGCCCACCTCTGCCTAGTGGTTTAAAAAAATATGAGGGGCATTGTGTAGCATGAATATAAGCTCTCACAGCTGGAGGGAGAACAAATGCTTTTATTAGCTTATAACTGAGGATAGAGTCTCACAGTATCTTCTGAAGGGTTCTGGGTTTAGGCGGGAAACCGGAGTTATATGTGAGTAGATGGGTTCACTGCACATTGATAAGGTCAGAGCTTTTTCCCAGGATGGAGAATCTAAAATGAGACTTGTGGTTCTCAACCTCTCTTTCCACTCACATACCACTTTAAGCTATCCCTATGCCATTTGGTGCTCTGTGATCAGTAAGGGATTGCTTACGGTGGGATGTGGGTGGAAAGAAAAAGTTTGAAAAACACTGTTTTAATCGTACCTCATGTGCATGGTTTCATAACCCCAGAGGAAATGGACCAATGACAATTTTTCTCCAACAAAATATTTCAGTAACAATTGGGTCCAGAGCAGTGATTCTCAACCTTCCCTTCCCACTCGCATCCCACCGTAAGCAATCCCTTACTAATAATAGAGCACCAATGGCCTAGGGATTACTTAAAGTGCGATGTGAGTGAAGAGAAAAAGGTTGAGAACCACTGAACTAAAGGGCATAGGTATACGGTGAGAAGGGATAGATTTAAAAAGGGACCTGAGGGGCAATCACAGTGAGGCTGATGGAACAAGCTTCCAGAGGCAGCGATAGAGGTGGAACAATTGTATCATTTAGAAGACATTCAGACAAGTTTCTGGATAGGAATGGTTTAGAAGGATAAGGGCTGAATGCAGGCAAAGGGGACTAGATTGGCCAGCATCGTCAAGTTGTGTCGTAGGGCCTGTTACGGCCACGTTCCCTCACGGGATTCGTGTCAGCATTTCTGTCCCTGTGCTGCAATTTCTGAACCGCCTGATCTGAACCTGGCTTGGAGGAGAGAGTGGAGCGCAGTGCATGAAGCAAAGTTATGGGCTCACATGCCAATAGATCATTGGGAAGCGGGAAAAAAGAAAGGGGGAAAAATGAGAAAGTAAGATGACTCAGGCTTGTTCAGGCAGGCAAATGCACTAAACTGAGGCAGCACAAGTTGGCAACGATAAGGCAGCACTGTGACACAGCTAGAGGGTACTCAAACAGCCCAACCAGGTGGTATACATTGCGCCTGTAGCAGTGGCCATAAGGAAAAAGGAGACTTTAGAATGTAAGAAGATATTTGAAGACCTGGTCAGCAGGATAAATAGCGAGTGGGATTTAACCCAGAGAAGTGTGAGGTGATACTGTTGGGCAACAAGGCATGAGAATGTATGGTGTATGAGAGGACATTGAGATGCAAAGGGACTTTGTTTTAGCGCAGAATATGCTGTAAACTTGCAGGAGGTGGAAGGCTGCCATTGATTTCAAGAGGAATATAATCTAAGAGCAGGGACATGGGGACTGGTGAGACCTCACTTGGAGCATTCTGAGCAGATTTAGGTTCATTCTTTGAGAAAAGATGAGCTGACTTTAGAGCGGGTTCAGAGGAGGTTCACAGGATGATTGCAAGAATGAAAGGATTATCACGTAAGGAGCGTTTGTCAGCTTTTGGCTGGTACTCATTGGAATTTAGGAGAATGAGGGGGGATCTCATTGAAACATTTTGAATGTTGAAAGGCGTGGACAGAGAGGTTGTTTCACATGGTGAAATTGATGAAGCAAACGTAGTTTCTCGCCTTCAGCGCAATGTTATTACAGCACCAGCGACCTTAGTTGGAATCCACCTCTGTTTCCCTGTATTCTCCCTGTGCCTGCAGGGGTCTTCCTCCGGGTGTTCCAGTTTCCTCCCATGTTCCAAAGAAACGTGCAGGGTTAAAAGGTACATTGGTCACACGGGTGTAATTAGTCGGTGTGGACTCATAGGCTGGTGGGGCCTGTTACTGTGCTGTGACTCTAAATAAGTGGTTTTCAAACTGCCCCCCTAAACTCACATTCCACGAAGTAATCACTATGCCATCGGTGCTCTGTGATTAATACGGTGGGATGTGAGTGGGAAGGGAAGGCTGAGAATCACTGCTCTAGACCCGATTCTTACTGGAATATTTTGCTTGAGAAAAATTGTCATTGGCCCATTTCTTTTGGAGTAATGAAACCCTCCACATAACGAGTCAATGAGGTACCAATTAAAACAGTGGTTATCAAACCCTTTTCTTTCCACCCACATCCCACCTTAAGCAATCCCTTACTAATCACAGAGCACCGATGGCTTAGGGATTACTGAAGGTGGAAGGTGAGTTTAGGGTTGCAGTTTGAAGACCACTGCTCTAAATTGAATAAAAAGATATAAGCTGCTGGGTCGAGTCAACATTCCAGGCCGTAACTCTCAAGTCTCGCTGAGGTGGTCTGGTCGGAAATATCAACCATTCATTTTTTTTCTCCTTCTGTTCCTCCAGCGGCTTGATTTCTTTCTCTCTCTCTCTACAGTTTCTTGTGTCTTCAAGGTCTCTCGCTCTCAGTTCTGATGGAGGGTCTCAGACCTGAACTGCTAACTCTATTTCCCTCTCTGCAGATGCTGCCTGACCTGCTGAGTCTTCCCAGTTTTTTACAAATTTCCAGTGTCAGTAGTTTTTTTCCATTTTGATTTCCATTCTGCAGAAACAGTCCCTTCTCACTGGATTTACCAGTTCAGGGTCTTGACCCGGGGGCCGCTTGCAGTGCCCCGTAATCATGAATGCGACATCTTCATCAAAAAAGAGCATAATCATTTCTTTGCTATTTATTGACATGTGTTGTTTTGCTTTGTTTAAGTGTGGTAACCTGATGCATTTTTAACCAAGGCAATCTGTTCTTCCATCTGTCAGTTAAAATCACTAGAAGCTACTTCTAAAAAAAAGATTCTGATCCATTTAATAGTTGCATTAGTGTATAACAGAAACTTTATGAGTTTATTTGATCTGAAGAAAATGCACATAATTTGTGGAGGGTGCCTGGGGTGAAGTAGATACTGGCATTTATGAAGCTTATGCAGGGAATGGAGGGTATGGATCATGTGCAGGGAGAAGAGATTTGGTTCAATTTGGCATCATGTTCATCACAAGATATCATGGGCCAGTTCGATGATTTATGTTCCATTAGAAAGGCTCTCTGGCTACCAGGTTGTTGAACTCATCTTGTTACACTATTCACTTCCCAGGAATGCAGAAGGTAGCAAACATAGCCGGGTCTATCACAGGCTCTGACCTCCCATCCATTACAGACATCTGTGAGTGGTGCTGCCTCAAGGAGGCACCCAGAATAATAAAGGTCCCCCATCATCCGCTTCTCACTGCTACCTTCAGATAGAAGGTACAGAAGCCAGGTCCCTCCTGGTTCAAGAACAGCTTCTTTTCAATGGCTTGAATCTCCCCTTGTTGCACTAATCAGGGACTACTCTCACACCCTAAGAGAACAGTCTGCACTATTGGAAGTTATGTTTTTGCATCGGAATTACTTAGAATATTTGATTTCAATCATTGTCTTTTTTTTACAAGTACCAATTCGAATACAGCAAGTAGAAATTTCAGTGCATTCCCTGATAATAATGATAATATAGCTGCACACATCGTATATTAGACAATGTATATGACAATTAGCAACATAGACCATAGACCATAAAACGCTACAGCACACAAAACAGGCCACTCAGCCCCTCTAGTCCATTCTGATCATCGTCCGCCCTAGTCCCACGGACCTGCTGCCACCCCATAATCCTCTGGACCTCTCCCATCCATGTATCTATCCAATCTATTTTTATAATTCAAGATTGAGCCCACATTCACTATATCAGATGGCAGCCCATTCCACACTTCCACCACTCTTTGAGTGAAGAGCTCCCCCTAATGTTTCCCCTAAACCTTTCCCACATGACCTCTCATATTTATCTCCCCCAATCTAAGTAGAAAAAACCTATTCGCATCTACTCATTCTATACCTCTCATAAACATGTAAACTTTTATCAAATCTCCCCTCATTCTTCTTCTTCACTCCAAGGAATAAAGTCCTAAACTGTTTAATCTTTCCCTGTAACTCAACTCCTAAAGACCCGGCAACATTGTGGTAAATCTTCTCTGCACTCTTTCAATATTATTAATATCTTTCCTGTACTTAGATGCCCAGAACTGCACAAAATATTTCAAATTTGGCCTCACCAATATCTTAAACAACTTAAACATAACATTCCAACTCCTACACTCAATACTTTGATTTATAAAGACTAAGATACCAAAAGCTTTCTTTAAAACCCTGTCCATCTACCACCTTCAGGGAATAATGTATCTATATTTCCAGATCTCTCTGCTCCTCTGCGTTCCTCAGAGCCCTATCATTTACTGTACATCTCCTACCTTGGTTTGCCCTTTCAAAATGCATCACCTCACACTTGTCTGCATTAAACTCCATCTGCCATTTTCTGGCCCATTATTCTAGCTGGTCCAGATCCCTCTGCAAGCTTTGAAAATCTTCCTCGCTGTCCACAAGACCTCCTACCTTTGTGTCATCAGCAAATTTGCTGATCCATCTCACCACATTATCATCCAGATCATTGATATAGACCACAAACATCAGTGGTCTCAACACAGATCACTGAGGCCCACCACTAGTCACAGGCCTCTAATCTGAGAAGCATATCTACCATCCTCTGTCTTCTCCCACACAGCCAATTTGAAATCCAGATTACAACCTCTCCTTGAATACCTAGTGTCATAACCACCTGAACTAACCTCCCATGTGGGACCTTGTCAAAGTCCATGTAGACAACATCCACAGACTTTCATTCATTTACCTTCTTGGTAACCTCCTTGGAAAACTCTACAAGATTCATTAAACACGACCCATCATGCACAAACTCATGCTGACTATCCTTAATCAGACATGATTGTCAAAATACCTACGTATCGTGTCTCTCAGAACTTCTTCCAATAATTTACCCACTACTAATGTCAGGCTCACTGGCCTATAATTACCTGGACAATTTTTGGAGCCCTTTCTAAACGACAGGACAACATGAGCTTCTGGCACCTCACCCGTGGCCAAGGACATTTTGAATATATCTGCCAGGGCCCCTGAAATTTCTACCCTACTCTCCCTCAAGGTCCAAGGGAATATTATATCTGGCCCTTTATTTGCTGTAAGGCAGCAAGAAACTCCTCCTCCTTAATCTCCATCTATTCCATGAGCCTTCTGTTTCTTTCCTTTCCTTCCTTACACACTATGCCAGTTTCCTGAGTAAATGCTGAGGCAAAAAAATGATTAAAGATTATTATCATCAGGGCCGGCTTCCATATCATACAAGAACATTCTACGCTATACCAAAGTCACTTTTAATATTCCTCTAGGGTAAATGTGAATACTTACTACCTATCTTTTATATCTTCAGGCTGACTTCCAGGCCAAACATTTTGTCAGTTTCCACAAAACAGGATGTCATGCGCTGGAGAGCTGGTTCTGAATGGGCAACTAAAGCAGCATCGTCTGCAAAGAGTAGTTCACGGACAAGATGCTCTTGTGTCTTGGAAAACTGAGGTCCTCCATCAGCCAGCTCCCCACCATGACTACCAGCCACCCCCCCCCCCCACATCTCTATCGGGCACACAGAACTCAAAACGGTCAACCAGTTTACCTACCTCAGCTGCACAATTTCATCTGATGCAAGGATCGACAACAAGATAGACAACAGACTCGCCAAGGCAAATAGCGCCTTTGGAAGACTACACAAAAGAGTCTGGAAAAACAACCACCTGAAGAAACACACAAAGATCAGTGTGTACAGAGCTGTTGTCATACCCATGCTCCTGTTCGGCTCCAAATCATGGGTCCTCTACCAGCATCACCTACGGCTCCTAGAACGCTTCCATCAGCGCTGTCTCTGCTCCATCCTGAACATTCATTGGAGTGACTTCATCACCAACATCGAAGTACTCGAGCTGGCAGAGTCCGCAAACATCGAATCCACGCTGCTGAAGACCCAACTGCGCTTGGTGGGTCACGTCTCCAGAATGTAGGACCATCACCTTCCCAAGATCGTGTTATATGGCGAGCTTTCCACTGGCCACCGAGACAGAGGTGCACCAAAGAAGAGGTACAAGGACTGCTTAAAGAAATCTCTTGGTGCCTGCCACATTGACCACTGCCAGTGGGCTGATATCGCCTCCAACCGTGCATCTTGACACCTCACAGTTCGGCGGGCAGCAACCTCCTTTGAAGAAGACCGCAGAGCCCACCTCACTGACAAAAGACAAAGGAGGAAAAACCCAACACCCAACCCCAACCCACCAATTTTCCCTTCCAACCACTGCAACCGTGCCAGCCTGTCCCACATCGGACTTGTCAGTCACCAATGAGCCTGCAGCAGACGTGGACATACCCCTCCATAAATCTTCGATCGCGAAGCCAAGCCAAAGAAAAGAAAGAAAGAATCTTTTGTATTTATTGTGTCTTTTGTGACAGAGTATATAGATATGTTTTTGGGAGATGAATTGGGAAAGGTTTGTTAGAGTAGGTTACATACAAACACTTTAAAACAGATCTTATTTGAAATACTGGAGCTTTGATAATGCTAGATATATCAGCCCCACAGCCTTTGGAAGAGCTTTGGAGAGTCTCTAAGAGACTTCACTATGGATTGTTGTTTACAAAAAGGCAACAGATAAAAGAGCTTGTTGGAGCTGCATATTGTCTGGAAGACAACTTGCTGTTCTAAGAGAATCATGTGGTTTTTGCAAGCAGAAAGAGTCAAACTGGCTTTTCTGTGTGTGTGTGTGTGTGTGTGTGTGTGTGTGTGTGTGTGTGTGTGTGTGTGTGTGTGTGTGTGTGTGTGTGTGTGTGTGTGTGTGTGCGTGCGTGCGTGCGTGCGTGCGTGCGTGCGTGCGTGCGTGCGTGCGTGCGTGTGTGTGTGTGTGAAAGAGGGAGAGACACACACACACACAGATCACTACAGAGTTACAGCCAGTAACAGCAGCTGGGACTGGAACAGGACAAGCTGGCAAGCTTATGGAAAACCCCATGTGGAAGACAGGTTGTAAGTGCTTGATTCAACCTGGTCAAAGCCCTTGTGGTTCATGCAAGAGGAGAGGACTGGCTGTCTAATGTTTCACTTGGAATAAGAGAAACAAAAAGGCAGTCTGGGTGACCTGAAAGAAAGAGATAATCATCTGGAGAACCCTGAAGGGGGAAAGTTTCTTTTGCAAGACACTGAAGTGGCTGGGTGTCCATTGTACAACAAATCTCTCTCTGAAAACTGACAAGAACCTTCCTGATCGGTAACCATTTACCTTTCAAGCACCAAACCCTGGTGAAATTCATAAATGTTAAATTCTGTGCACAGTATAAGAATTGCCTGCAACCAGTGAACTTGGAGGAATGAGAAATGAGACTGGACTGTGAGCCAAAGAACTTTTCTGAACCTACACACACATTACAAATACTTAGAATTAGAAAGGGGTTAAGTTAGGTTAAGTAAGTCATTAGTGATAAGTAAAGTTTGTTTCTATTTTCATGTTTAAAGATAATTAAAAGCAATTTTTGTTTAATTAACTATTTGTCTTGGTGAATATCTATTGCTGCTAGGTTTTGGGGTCCTCTGCGTAAATAAATTCAAATTATGTACACTCTTGGAGTCCTCCTTTTAACAAAGTACCTGCTCAGCTGCAGCAATAAAAAATTTGGTGCATAGATAGGCACATTGTACAATGTATTTGATAATAAACTCATTGTCATTCTTGAAGCTGTGCAATTGATGGAATTTCTGTTCAGCTCTGACAGGTCCAGTATATTCGATGGGGCATGACTGAAATGAACTGAGCTGGGCACCTGTGTAAACGATTGCAGGAATCATCTACACCCGAGCTTGTTGAAGTAATTCACTTGTGTTTAAAAATCTAGGGTTGTTAACTCCAGTTCAGTTAATACTGCCCAGGTTGCACTAATAGAACCAAAAATTAAAGTTGAAACTCAACAGCAATGGAATTTTTTTTTAACTCTGCAAGTATAGAGACATAGAGTTCTACAACCTGAGAACAACCTCTTCAGCCCAACTTGACCTGCTGACCAAAATGTCCCACCTACTCTCTACTCCGTGTTTCCGCCCAATCTTTTCTTAAACAAGGCAATAGTACCTGCCTCAACCACCGGCTCTGGAAACCTGATCCATACACCCACCAACTGATGTGTAAAACAAGTTAGCCCTCACGTTCCTGTTAAATCTCTCCCCCCCCCCCCCCCCCACCCCCACCATAACCTATGGTTACCGATTCAGCCCTACTCTGGCACGAGTCTCTCTGCATTCACCCAAACTATTCCTCTTGCTAGAAATTGAAATTTTAAAAGAAAGAAAATGCTGAAAATGCTCAGGAGGTAGAATGTACCTGTGTGTACAGAAGGATTTAAGACCTTTTGTCAGAAATGGGAAGGTGACGAAGAAAGATCACACGTTTCAGAGAGAGTGGGGGAGAAGGGATCTTTCTGATTGGATAAAACTGGAGTGGCCATGAGAATATGCTGTGAACAAGGTTACCCAGTCAATGAGTGAATGGGGAACAGGTAGAGAGTGAGAACACAGACCAAAGGATTTGGAGTAATGTGTGCAGTTTTGGTCACCTAACTAAATGAATATTGAAAGGGTGGCATGGTTGGTGTAGTGGTTAGCGTAACACCTTTACAGCGCCAGCGATCAGGAACGGGGTTCGAATCCTGTGCTGTCCGTAAGTAGATTGAACCTTCTCCCCATGTGGGCATGGGTTTTTCCCAGGGGCTCTGGTTTCCTCCCACCGTTCAAAATGCAGGTTAATTGGGTGCAAATTGGGCGGCACAGACTTGTGGTCCGAAATGGCCTGTCACCGTGCTGTATGTCATGGGAGGGATAAAAAAGATTTACATGGATGTTACCAGGACTTGAGGAGCTGAGTTACAGAGAAAGATTAAACAGCTTGGGACTTTATTCCCTGGAGCCTAGGGGATTGACGGCCATTTGGTAGAGGTGTACAAAATGATGAAGGATTTCAACAGAGGCAACGCAAGCAAGCTTTTCCACTGAGTTTAGGTATGACAAGAACTAAAGGTTGTGAGTTAACGGTGAAAAACTAGATGCTTAAAGGGAACTTTAATGGGAACTTCTTGTTAGTGACACAGGCTCGTGGGCTGGAAGGGCCTGCAACTGTGGTGTATTGCTAATTTAAATTAAAATATTAAATTGGCTTGAAGTAAGAAATGTGAACAGTTCTCTCATCTTACTATTGTTGCTTACACTTGCCATTGGACCATTCCACGCACTGGTACAGTCTATATATATTTTTAATGAGATATGCCAACTACTATCTCAGAATAGCCTGCTACTTCTCAAAGGCTAAAGCCATACCAAAGAGTTTCATTAATAAAAGAATCTAGCATTTTTGATGTTCCATGTAATAGCTACATTTCTTTGTCTGTGCTCCAGCAGATGTGGAAGTCCAGAGATAGGATTTCATCCATAATTCAAAGATGCCTACTAGTCGAGCACATGTATCAGCTTCCATTTTAATGATTACTTGTCAGTTTTTACAACATCTGCAGGGAAAGTCAGTCAAAGGAACTCAAGCTAATATATTTCTCAATGTATCCCTTTTGTGAATGGAACAAAGTCACTGTGTTGTTTAGACCAACTTCAGCAACTGCCTGCATCTGTAAGTGATTTATTGTAATTAAATGTGTATCTGTTGTATATAAAAAAAACAATTGATATTATTGGCTCGTGGGCATCTTTTGAATTGATCAGACCAACAATGAAAATTGAAAGCGCAACCCAAGTGTGTTAAAAGAGATGTTTAAGCTTTTATTGCATGTCAGGTCTTATTTTAGCTGAAGGATTGCCTTGCAGAGTTTAGAGTCGTAGAGGCACAGAGCTTTACAGCCTTCGGCCCATCTTCCCTGGGGCACCAAGTTGCTTCCCTCAGCTCATTCCATTTGCCTGTGCATATCTGCCCGAGCCTTTTCTATCCATGCGCGTCGAAAGAACCAAAGACTTGTTGATCCAAACCAAGGCTTTTATTTACTAAAAGACTGGAGCATATCACAAGTAGGTCGACCAGACCAGAATTACCTGGTCTGGCTAGGAGCAATCCTTTAAGACCTGCCAGTAGGTGTGGCTACACTCTCAGCCAATCACAGTCATCCGACACTACCATCTGGACATATGTACATATACACATTGGTGATAGAATCTGTATTATCACATTCACCCCTTCTTTGAGAACCGACCCCAGGGTGGATGGAGGTTAGGGGCTGTATCGGTCAGGGGGCCTGACCATCCAGCGTGACCACCGTGGCGCCGGGATTGGGGTCACTGGAATCGTGTCGCCAGCAGGCCCGTAGGGTGCGGCCACTGCTTCGCTCAATTCCCCAGACTGTTGTCGACAGTCTGGCCTGAGCTGGTGGGGTGGTGCTGGTCCCTCTGTTCAAGCACATGACCTGGAGGAGAAGGAATAGAGGGAGGTTGGGTTAAAGGCACTGCTGCGCCTGATCCAGCTTGGGCTAGGTCCCTTACCAAGACTGTGTCCTCCCGTCCGTCGGGGTACTCAACGTAGGCATAATGCGGGTTCGCATGGAGCAGTCACTTGGTCAACCAAGGGGTCTTTCTTAGAGTGGCGTCATAAAAGGACTGGACCGGGACCATGAGCCATGCCGGTATGGTCGTACCCAACTCGGATTTTCTCGGCTCACAGTCCTTTCATGGGGGGTGGCATTGGTCATGATGCATAGGAGAGAGCGGATGGAGTGTTGAGCACTAGTGAGCACATCCTGCTAGCGAGAGGTGGTGAGACCTTTGGACCAGAGGGCAAGTGTAACCGCTTTCCAGATGGTGGCATTCTCTCTTGCCAATTACCGCGTGGGTTATAGCTGATGGTCCTACTTGAAGCAATACCACGCTCCAGAAGGTACTGTCGCAGCTCTGCGCTCATAAATGAGGACCCCCTGTCACTGTGGGTGTAACTGGGGTACCCGAAGTTGGCGAAGATGCTGTGCAGGGCCTCTATAACTGAGGAGGCAGTCATGTCCGAGCAGGGCACAGCGAACAGGAAGCGGGAGTACTCTTCAATGGCCGTAATGATGTAGGTGTTATGGTTGGTCGACGGTAGGGGCCCCTTGAAGTCTACGCTGAGACACTCAAAGAGGTGGGTGGCTTTGATGATGTGGGTGTTCTCCGGATGGCAGAAATGGGGCTTGCACTCAGCGCACACCGGGCAGGCTTGGTCATGGAGCGAATCTCCTTGACCGTGTGGGGCAGGTTGCAAGATTTGGGTATTGCTAAACATGAAGGAGACTCCGTGTTGGTCGGTCGGCAACATAAAGCGCCTGCCAGTAAGGTAGTGTCTCCAATGACGTACTGCTTCGACTATGGCCTGGGCCTCCTTCTCGACAGAGGAGTGTCGGCTCTCAGGACCCTGGAGGGTTCTGGAGAAGAAAGCTACTGGCCGGCCGGCCTGGTTCAAAGTGGCTGCCAGTGCAAAGTCAAACACTTCACTTTCGACTTGGAACAGAATGGACTCATTGATGGTGTGCAGCGTTGCAGCAGCGATGTCCAATTTGACGTGGTCGAAGGCCACTCTGGCTTTAGTTGACAGGGGGAAGGAGGTGGTCTTGATGAGTGGCCGTGCCTTGTCAGCATAGTGTGGAACCCATTGGGCATAGTAAGAGAAAAAATCCAGGCAGCGTCTGAGTGCCTTCTGGGTGTGAGGGAGGGGGGGATGAGGGGACGCATCCGGTCAGGGTCCGGCATGACCACCCCGTTCTCCACCACACAACCCAGAATTGTGAGCCAAGTGGTCTGGAAGACACACTTGTTGAAATTGTAGGTCAAGTTCAGATGAATTGCAGTCTGAAAAAATTTCTCAAGGTTGGCATCATGATCCTCCGTGTCATGGTCGCAGATGGTGACATTGTCCAGATACGGAAAAGTAGCAGTCAGCCCGTTCTGGTCCACCATCCGGTCCATTTCCCGCTGGAAGACCGCGACGCCATTTGTAACCCCAAAGGGTACCCTGAGGAATTGATACAGCTGCACATTCACTTCGAAGGCATTGAAAGGTTAGTCGTCTCGGCAGACCGGGAGCTGATGATAGGCCGAACGTAAGTCAATGGTGGAAAATACACGATATTGAGCGATCTGATTCACCACATCCGTGATCCATGGAAGGAGGTACGCATCCAGGAGCGTGAAGCGGTTGATTGTCTGGCTGTAGTCAACCACCATCCGCAGCTTCTCCCCGTTTTTAACAACCACCACCTGGGCCTCCCATGGACTCGAGCTAGGTTCGATAATTCCCTCACCCAGCAGTCTGCGCACCTCACTTGTAGTAAATTTCCTGTGTTCATAACTATATTGCCGGCTTTTGGTGGCCACAGGCTTCTAGCCGGGGGTGAGATTTGCGAAAAGCACTGGCGAAGCAACTCGGAGGGTGGAGAGACAGGTGAGGCCCCGGGGCGAGGGGCGGGTGGCTCGGGCTACCACTGGGAGGAGGTTTCCGGGATGGAGTGGTTACAGACAGAGAGTGGGGCATGAGGCCCCCAAAGTACAGGGAAATGGTTTGAAACTGGCACTGAAAATCCAGTCCCAGCAGAGCAGGGGCGCACAATTGGGGAAGGACTAATAGTTTGAAGTCTGTGAACATGATGCCCTGGACTTTCAGGGTCGCCACGCAGTACCCCTTTACCCCAGTCGAGTGTGATCAGGTCATCACTGAAATTCTCTGTGTGGTGGGGCGGATAGCCAGTCCGAAACGGTGGGCCAGGTCTGGGCAGATAAAACTGTCAGTAGACTACGAGTCAAATAAGCAATTGATATAGTGTCCATGCACTTTAATCAGTTCCATTGCTTTTGTGAGGGGCTGGGGGAAATCCTGGTCAAGGGTTATTGATGCAGAGACTTGTAATGGGGACAGTGGAGTCCGGCGTGATGACATCACGCAACGTGTGTGTGATGACATCACACAAACAGTGGGGCCCGAAAAACAGTGTCGGGGAGGTCGTGTTGCTGTCTATAGCCAAAGGTAAGTGTTGGAGGTCGCTGCTTGCCGTCAGCGGTGGGGTGGTCAGCAGTGGGGTGGTCAGCAGTGGGGTGGTCAGCGGTGGCGAGTCCCTGGTCGGCAGCGTCGGCTCCCCAGTCAGCAGCGTCGCCAGGTCCCTAGTCGGCAGCGGCGACGGGCAATGTCATTGAGGCGAGGGTGGGTTGTACCTTTCACGCTCGGTGGTCTGCCTCGTAACGTCAGGCGCTGCCGCGCGGTGGAGTCCTCGCTCTCATTGGACGAGAGCTCTGAGGAAGAAGTGTTTGAAATGGAGAGTGGCAATTTGGCTTCACACGAGGCACTGTGTTTGACGGCAGCCATTTTGGAGCGACAGACTACAGCAAAGTGGCCGTTTTCTCGTCGGGCACTCGGACTTGCTGTGCTTGTTCCTCCCGCAGAAATAAAACTTTGGGGTTGCATCGGGCAGCGTAGCAGCAGTAGTAGGATAGAGGGAGGGCATCCTACTCACCTCAGAGAGTGGGGTCCAGCCCCAAGAGTACATGTCCATACTTAAGACCGCAGCCTCCATCGTTTCTGCGATCTGGATCATGTCCTCTAGGTTTTCTGCCCCATGCTCTAGCAGGCGCTGCCTCACCTCATTCGATCAAACCCCGGCATCGCGAATGAGATCGTCTGTGGTCTCTGCAGCAGTTCTGTCTGTGCAGGCACAGTCCCTGCCCATTGCCCTTAGTACCTGAATATAAGCTTTACAGGACTCACCGGGCTGTTGCCTCCTTGTAGCAAGTTTGTACCGAGCATAGACCCTGTTCACTGGTCACTCATAGAGCCCTTTCAGCACCTTCATGGCTGCGGCGTAAGTGGTCGCATTCTGGACACTCTGATAGACTCTTGGGGACACCATAGTCATCAATATTAGTAGTCGATGGTTGTCCTCTATCACGGCAGGATCAGAGAGCTGTAAGTATGTTTCAAAGCATCTCACCCAGATCTTAAAGTCATTCGACGCTGTAGCTGACTGTGGGTCGATGTCGAGGTGTTCCAGACATAGCATACACTCCATCCCTTCAAAATTTTTTTAGTTAATAAAATTTTAATGCATGTCGAAAGAACCAAAGACTTGTTGATCCAAACCAAGGCTTTTATTAAGTGAAAGACTCGAGCATATCACAAGTAGGTCGACCAGTCCAGAATTACCTGGTCTGGCTAGGAGCAATCCTTTAAGACCTGCCAGTAGGTGTGGCTACGCTCTCAGCCAATCACAGTCATCCTACACGACCATCTGTACATTTACACATTGGTGATAGAATCTGTACTATCACACCATGTAACTATCAAAATGTCTTGCTTCTACCACTTTGGCAGCTCGTTCCATATACCCACATCCCTCTGGGTGGCAAAATTTGTCCCTCGGGTTAGCTTTGAATCTTTCACCTCTCACCTTAAGATCCCCCTATCTTGGAAAGAAGACTTCGGCCTTTCAACGTCTATGCTACTTATGATTTTATAAGCGTCTATGAGGTCACCCTCAGCCTCACAGTCACCCTCAGTCTCACCCTCAGCCTATGAGGTCACCCTCAGAAATGAGGTCACCCTCAGCCTCACCCTCAGCCTCCTACGTTCCAGGAGAAAAATCTCCAGTTTCTCTCTATAACTCCCAGTTACATCCTTGTGAACCTTTTTTTGTACCCTTTTCAGTTTAATGGCAATCCTCTTCTAGGTGCGTGTCCAAAACTGCATGCAATACTCCAAATGTCTTGTGCAACTGTAGAAGACAGAGGCACATCTCAGGGATAGGCAGACAAGATTAAGTGAATCCCTTGAGGAGTTTAGGGGATGTAGAAATTCAATTAGGAGGGAGATCAGGAGGGCAATTTTGGTCTATTTGCCCTATAACGCACTACTGGGCCCGATCATTTACTGGCTCAAAATGCACAAAATTATATTCCATCTGCCATTTTGGCCCACTACCGCAGTCCACTTAAATAAGGCAGTAATCCATCATACCACTAATTTTGGTTGCTATCCACAAATCTGGCATCCAAATCGTCAATATTAATGACAAGCAGCAGGAAGACCCAGCACCGATCATTTCAGCACATTAATGGTTAAAGGCCTCCGATCTCAAAAACGCCCCAACACTGCCACCCTCCAATCACTTCCACCAAGCCATTGGCTCCCTCCCCCTTGATCCCATGTGGTCCCTCCTTCTGGACCAGGCTGTTATGCGGGATGGAGCCATAGAACATGGTAGATGGTTGCTTCTCAGACTGGAGGCCTGTGACTGGTGGTGGGCCTCAGGAATCAGTGCTGGGATCATTGTTGTTTGTCATCTATATCAATGATCGGGATGATAATGTGGTAAAAAGGATTTGTAAGTTTGCAAATGACACAAAGATTGAAGGTGTTGTGGGCAGCGATGAATTTTATCAAAGCTTGCAGAGGGATCTGGACCAGCTGAAAAAATGGCAGATGGAATCTTAATGCAGACAAGCGTGAAGTGTTGTATTGTATAAACCATACATGGTAAATGGTTGGCCACCAAAGAGTGCGGTAGAACAGAGGGATCTGGAAATACAGATACATAGGTACCTGAAAGTGGTGTCACAGGTAGATAAGGTTGTAAAGAGAGCTTGTGGAATATTGGCCTTCAGAAATCAAAGTACTGAGTATATAGGATGTTATGGTGAAGTTGTATAAGACATTGGTGTGGCCAAATTTTGAGTATTGTGTACAGTTCTGGTCACCTAACTACAGGAAAGCTATCATTAAAATTGAATGAGTGCAGGGAAGATTAGCTTGGATGTTCTACAGACTTCAGGAACTGAGTAACACGGAAAGGTTAAACAGGTTAGAACATTTTTCCATGGAACATGGAAGAATGAGGGAGATTTGATAGAGATATTTAAAATTATAAAGAGTAAATAGAGGTAGGCTTTTTCCACTGAAGGTAGGTGAGATACAAACTAGAGAACATGGGTTAAGGGTGAAAGGGGAGCTTCTTCACACAGAGAGTGGTGAGAGTGTGGAACTATCTGCCAGCTGAAGTGATGAATGTGGGCTCAGTTTCAACATTTAAGAAGAATTTGGACTGGTACATGGATTGGAGAGATATGGATGGTTATGGACTGGGTGCAAGCCAGTGGGACTAGGCAGAAAAATAGTTTGGCACAGACTAAAAGGACCAAAGAGCCTGCTTCGGTGCTATGATGTTCAATGGGGTTGGGGGGAAGGATACTGATTTTTGTCATTTATTGCTCAGATTCTCCTTTCTACATTTGTCTACATTGAGTTACATCTTCCATTACATTTTTCCAGCTGTTCCAGGAACCCTCCCCCCCCCCCCCACCCCTGGCAAGCTCTGAAAGCCTTCCTCGCTGTCTACTGCACCTCCAATCTTTGTATCATCAGAAAACTTGCTGATCCAATTTCCCACATCATCATCCAGATCTATAAGCACACGACCCCGGTCAGAGAGGCAATATTCCATCACCACTCGCTGTCTTCGTACCTAAAGCCAATGTCCAATCCAATTTACTCCTCGCCATGAGCACCAAGCATCTGAACCTTTCTGACTAAACTCCATGCAAGACCTTGTCAAAGACTGAACTAAAGTTCGTGTAGACAACATCCATGGCCTTTCCTTCATCATCTTTCCTGGTCATCTCCTCTAAAACCCTCCCACGTGGGATCTTGTCAAAAGCCTGGTTAAACTCCACGTAGACAATACCTACCATTCTGGTCTTCATTGTCTCTTCAAAAAGCTGAGTAGCACAATTTTTCCATGCACAGGAACGCATTTCAAGAGAAGCCCAAAACATGACAGTAAAATTGCCAGAATATGTGTCTGATAGTTTCTCACAACCATCCTTGGTCCCATAATCAATTCCAAAATAATCACACTGGCCTCTTAACTAGACAGTCCCTTGGGATAGAGGATAACCTGCTTCCCGACTGATCTTGGGGTTCTGAGGTCACATGAGGGAGATAGGGGAACTATAGAAGAAACACAAAAATGCTGGGGGAACTCGGCAAATGTGCACGACGTTAGCAAAACCAAGGATTGTGGACTTCAGGAGGAAGTCAGGGGAACACGACCCAGTCCCCATCAAAGGCTCAACAGTGGAGAAGGTCGTAAACTTCCAATTCCTGGGTGCTAACATCTCCGAGGATCTGTCCTAGAGCCTCCACGTTGATGCCATCTCAAAGAAGGCTCACCAGCAGTTATACTTTGTGAGGTGTGTGAGGAAATTTGGTCTGTCACCGAAGACTCTCGTAAACCTCTACAGGTGTACCATGGAGAGCATTTAGGCTGGTTGCCTGGTACAGAGGTGCCAACTCTCAGGACAAGAATAAACTCCAGAGGGTTGTTAACTCAACCTGCACATCACAGGCCCCAGACTCCACTCCATCGAGGACATCTACATGAGGCGGTGTCTTTAAAAAGCAGCCTCTATCCACCACCCAGGCCATGCCCTCTTCACTCTCTATCGGGGGGAAAGTTACAGGAGCCTAAAGACAGGCACTCAGCGGCACAAAGACAGCTTCTTCCCCGCTCCCTTTAAATTCCTGAATAATCAATTAATCAAAGACACTGCCTTATTTTTCGTGCACTGTTATTTAATTTTTTTTATTTATAGTAATGTTGTGAGATGGTTATAATATGAATGTTTGCTCTATGACGCTACTGCAAAACATCGAATCTCGTGACATGTTCACGATAATAAATTCTGATTCTTATTTCACTCTTTCCTTCTTCAACACAAAGCAGCTGTCACCATCCAATAAGAGATTAGTTTCTGCAGCTCAACTGATTATGCTTCACTTGAACTCCCTTAACTACGGTTAATATCAGATGATATCTTCCTTGCTCATCTAGGGATTTACTGAGACATTGTTAATTGCAATGCTTGACAAATGCTGGTTATCAACTAATTACCATGCACAATTCCAAGCAACATATTTGCACAATGGAAATTCCAAACAAACAATTTAACTGATATTCAAAACAAAATTCACATATTAAATATTCCCCAAGGCGCAAACAGAACGCACAAGGTTCCCTTCACAACTGTCAAAGGCTGCTCATCAGGGCCACTAATGTACACGGTACACTATTCTGTGCCTGTCATCGAGGTAGTCTATCGGCCAGGATGCTTCAGCTGGTTGGTTCTTAGTGAGCTGTTAATGGCCTGGAAAGTTATAATCTCAACGATTGCAAGAAGCTCCGTACGGATTGCAATCTTGTGGCTTGTGCTGAGAAAATTAAACCCCAGCGAAATATGAACACACATTATTTCATTCAAAGATCGGTCGATGCATTTCCCCAATCAGCCACTGGGCCGTAAGAAAGTGCAGCGGATGTGATCATCGGAATTCGTAATGGATGTTGACACTTACCATGTGCAAGTGTGCTGGGCCATTTTGCCAGTTCTCAGTGTGGAAATTGGAGCAGGTAGCACCTGTCTAAGGTGAGTTATGCATGTTTTAGTGCATCTGTTCCCATTTTCATCAGGAAACATAACACAGAACCAAGTCTATCAGCCCATCCAGTCTGTGCTGAACTATTATCAGCTCAGTCCCAATAATCTGCATCTGGACCGTAGCCCTCCAGACCCCTTCCATCCATGTACCTAGCTCTCTCTTAAATTGCAAAATTGACCCCGCATTCAGCCTGCAATTCATTCCACACTATCCCACTCTCTGTGTGAATAGATTTCCCCTAAAATATCTCACCTTTCACATCTTGTCTCATCTTACCTCTGTGGAAAAAAAGCATGCTTGCATTTACACGATCTATACTCCTCATAATTTTGTACACCTCTAACAAATCTCCCCCTTGTCCTCTGACATACCAGGGAATAAACCCATTTAATGTTTCTCCGGTACTCAGTTCGTCAAGTCCTGGCAACATCCTTGAAAATCTTTTTTCAGTCTTATTGATATCCTTCCTGTAGTTGGGTGACAAAAACTGAACACAATACTCTAAATGTGGCCTCACCAATGCCTTATACCACTTTGCCATGACATCCCGATTCACTCATTGGCCTGCTGAGTTCCTCCAGCTTTGTGTTTTTTAAATTTCAACCACGGTGTCTGCAGATTTTTGTTATTTGCTCCTGTACTCACTACTTTGATTCATCAGGGAAACTGGAGTCCATTCACTTTTCGGATGTGTCAGGCTTATTTACACCATTCAAGTCTAGATCAGAAGATCCATCAAGGTTGCCGTGCAAGTTGAAAGTGTGGCTAAAAGGGCCTGTTCTTGGACTCCCTGCCAGCGGAGTAGGACTTTGTTCTGTGAAGTCCTTGCGAGAGCTGTTGTGCAACACCCACTCCAGAAGTTCAGCTTAAGTATCTCCCTTTCCTCAAACAGGGGTGAAAGCAAGTCAAGCCCAAACTGGACAGATTACCAGAGAGAAAAATTGATTTCAGGACACCCTCCCACTGGATGGGATTAACATTGACTTCTCTGGTTTCTGTTAGACCTTCCCTAACCCCCTAACCCTCCCTCCCCCATCTATCCCTACAGCTCCTTTCACACTGGAAACCCACATACTAGGTGAGTAAACCATGCGGGTTGCAATGCCGAGTGAGCCATTCACATTGGACCATGAATTCCCCATTTCACGTGGATATCTCAGATCTGTGGTGGGGGGTACAACCTCCAGTGGTTATGTCCCAAGTGATGTATTACATACTCATAGGGCAGTGAAATCGTAGTGGGAATTAAGCACATACACGCACAATCTATGAAGGAGCGTGGGAAAAAAAAGCATTCAATTTCATTAGACATACGCACGCAATGTATAAAAAACCATGGGAAAATCTACTGCAGTGGGCTTCAGACTGTTCAAACTGAGGACAAACCCACAGACCAGCTCCCTCACAATCTGGCAGACCTGGTGTCATATTTAGGTCCCTGAGCCTACAGGCCATCCTTCACGGTCCTATACTAACACTACATGTTTCATGCAATGTCAATTCTACACTAACACAGAAACTGAAATCCTTCAAAATCTAACTGCACTGATATTAAAACTACCAAACTGACGCACACATGCAGGCAGTGATTTCACTAATGGTACCTGGTTGAGTGGGTGGACCATTCACATTGAAGCCGAGTTAACTCGATCAGACTCTGATACAACCCAGGGGTTGATTTTTATTTCCCCCCCCCCCACCCCGTCGGGTTTAGGGCATTCACACTGGCAGGTGACCCGCTAAATACCCATTAAACTGCCTGGTTCAACCCACGTTCAGTGGCAGGCTCTTTTCCTCCTTCCCTCTAGCCCCGGTCTCGTTCTCTTTCTTTCCTTTTCCCTCTGTCTCCTTTCCCCCAAGCTCTGCATTTACAGAGCCAACCACCCCCCCTCTCCCCTTCCCAGTCAATTCTCTCCTTTCCTCTCTCCCGCCCTCCTACCCACATCCAATTCTGTGCCTCTCCCCTTGCCCTTTCCTTCCGTCTCCCCAGCCTTTTAATCAGGCGCCTGCATTTGCAGTCGTTCATGTTTCACTCAGGACACAGGGAGATTCTGCCGTCAACAAAGATGCAGGATAAACAATATTATGCACAGAAACTGGACTGCATGGAGCTCATTTTTATTCATTAAAACCATTTTTTCTGCATGTCGCAATGATGAATTTGCTGTCATATACATGGTAACAATGTGCATATGCACCGAATTTCTCGTTTGCTGGAGCTGAATGGGTACTTTTAAAAAAAAACCCACTATAAGAATGAAAATCAACCACAATAGGACACTTAATCGGGTGACACAGTTAGCGAAGCAGTTAACACAATGTTATTATAGCACGAGCAACCGAGGTTCGAATCCGGAAAATTGTAACGATTTTGTACGTTCTCCCCATGACCTGCATAGGTTTCCTCTCATCCTCCAAAAGCATACAGGGTTTGTAGGTTAACTGGTGGATATGGGTGACAAGGCCTGTTCGCTTGATGTAACTGAAGTGATACGACCACCAGCCTACTGCAGGGGGCGATCTCTGCACCTGCAGGATGACCACCTATGGGCTGACTCCATCTGGCCGGCTGTCAATCAGCTGACCTGAATATAGACCTGAGCCAATCACACGGGAGCAACCGAAGCATGAACTGGTGTTGCACAGTCTTTGGAGTTTTGTGCTTGCTCACTGCTACCTCAGCGCAGCACAATATCTAAAAAAAATATAATTCAAAAAAGGTAATAAATACGAAAGATAGATAATAAATATTCCGTTTTCCTCGTGCAAAAAAAAGTGATTTGTAATAGTGCAGGCGGTCCTTTTGTGGCATCAGAGCAGTCCCTGATCAATGTAACAAGGGGAGGTTCCAAAGCCTGATCACTGATCTGGAACCTAGAGGCACTGGACTTCAGGCTTCTGTACCTTCGGCCTGAAGCGAGCAGTGAGAAGAGGTTGTGGCCAGGGTGATGGGGGTCCTTCATGGATGCCTTCTTGAGCCAGTGCCTCCCATTTACCGCAGGCTGGCATTGTTCTGGGTTGATCAGTGATGATTGCATATGAAAGACATTAAACAGGTGCATAGATACGGCAGGTTGGATGGATATAAGCCAGGCACAAGCAATTGGGACTTGCTTCGGGAAACCACATGGTTGGCATGGATGAGTTGGGCGGGCGATTCTGTTTCGCTGCCTATAACTTTAAGACTCATTCACTGATAATCTGCATCATAAGTTTTTGGAGGAGATGGTCACCACAAAAGTGAATGAATTGATTGTCATCTTCCAAAATTCAATATGTTCTACTTCACATTTTTAATTTCAACCTACAGCACAGTAACAGGCCATTTCGGCCCACGAGTCCATGAAGCCCGATTACACCATATTAACCTACACCCCCGATACATTCTAAAGAGTGGGAGGAAACCAGAGCCACTTGGGCAAACCCACGGAGACACGGGGAGGACACACAGTGACAGACAGTGCGGGATTCGAAGCCAATCGCTGGTGCTGTAATGGCGCTGCCCTAACCAGTACGCCAACCATGCTGCCCACTTGTAGTCTCACTATTAATGAAGGAGGAGAGGAAGAATCACAGCAACCATAGATCAGTTAGCTTGGCATCGCTAGGAGGGCAAGAGCTGGAATATATAATTGAGGAAGAGCTAACACAGCACTTACAAAATATTAAATGGATTGGGCAGAATAAACACGATTGAAAGATGTGTTTGAATTCACTGAGTTTTCAAACAGCTGAATAGACAAGGGGAGACCATTTGGATGTTTGGACTTTCGTGAAGTGCAGCACGAGACTTTAAAATCAAATTAAAGCATATGGGAATGGGGTAAAATATGGATGTGGATTTGACAGGCAGACAAAAAAGAGTAAAATAAATAAACTGACTTTGGCAGTTTCTCCTAAAGATCCTTGAGTACATCCGAATGTCCCCTACAGCATCTAATAGCTTAAACACACCTGGGATTGTCAGATCTCCGAAGCTAAGCAGACAAAGAACTGGCCGGTTCTTGGAGGGGAGGCCGGCAAGTGACACCAGGTGCTGTAGGTTTCTGTGAGGGGCGTTGGATAAAGTGGCGACTCTCTGTCTACCTTGCGGTAGACAACTGGTTCTCAATATTTTTTTCCACTCACATACCACTTTAAGTAATCCCTATGCAATAAGTGCTCTGTGATTAGGATTGCTTAAGGTAGGATGTGGGTGGAAAGAAAAAGTTTGAAACCCACTGTTTTAATTATACTTCATTGACTCATTATGTGCAAAGGTAATGTCCAATGACAATTTTTCTCAAGCAAAATATTTCAGTAACAATTGGGTCTAGAGCAGTGATTCTCAACTGAAGATGGGTCTGATCTGTTCCACATGGAAGGAAAGAATTACTTGCTGTTTACTGATTAAACATCTCAAGGAAAGGGGAATGTAGTGATGGAGTGCTATCACCAGGAGGAGTCAGAGACAGCGTGTGTGGCATCTGGGGAATGTTTTCTCTTAGGTAGGCTGCTGCATCTTGGGGAGATTCAAGATGGATGCTTTCACATGAGGACTTTCCTATATGTGCCCTGTTAACTATATAACCATATAACCATTTACGGAGCGGAAACAGGCCATGTTGGCCTTTCGAGTCTGCACTGGTTCACTGATTCTTAGTTTGTTTAAAAAAGAACCCAAGTTTCATTGCTGTAATAACCTCCTCTCCGGTTGTTGCCTACACATGAAATGTCAGCTACCCTTTACTTGCTATGGATGTGAAGTGACCTGCTGAGTTTCTCCAGCACGTTTGTAGCTTGGACTTGACTACAGCATCTGCAGGCTTAACATTCCGATCTTTCTCCCCTTCCAAAGTTCCATCGCCAAAAGAATGTTTTAACCTGGATTGGTCCTGATCGTGGAGGCACCATCAGCTAGGGGTTCTATCCCGAACCCCCTAAAGCTAAGCGTATCTTCTTGACCCAAGCTCAGGTGAATAAATTTGGAATGGACTTGAGCACTCCCTACACGTGCACTGTGTAACTAAACTATGCACTGACTTCATAAATTATATGCATGAATCGACATTCAAATGTAAATTAGATTCATCATATATATATATATATATATATATATGTAAATGGATGGTGACTTCATGAGAGGTTTGTGAATATACATTTGTCTTGGGTAAACTTATACCTCTCATTTTGTTCATTTTAGATTGGTCACAGTGTTTTAGCTACCGAAAGAAAATAGACACACACACCGAGAGCAGTTCAGTTTATACAAATGTTTATTACTAATTCAAAAGCTGATTTCACACTACAATATGCAAGCCCTTCCCAACTATACTTATCAACGCTTGGACTGGTCCCAACTGCCGAAGCGAGGCAACAACTGCACACTTGTAGTAGGTTGTCAGGGCGCTGGTAGCAGCTTCTCCACCTCCCCCGACCGGGACGTTGCTCGGACTCTGGCTGTTCTTCCTTCTTGACAAGGGGTGTTCCCACCCCTCGGAGAGTCTAAACTTCAGCAGCAGGACCACAGACTTTTATACCCCAAAAACAATTAATCATGCACCCACTCCCTCTAACATTTGTCAGTCAAAATCAAAGCTGAGCATACTATTCTACAATTTAGAAGATTAATTATTATGGAGCAGGATGCTATGATATCCTGGTTTATCTCGTAGATACAAGGACTCATTAAAACTTCTTGAGCAAGACAGGTTGTGACCAATACGTCAATTTCAGAGTGTCGTATTTGACAACTGCTTTCCCTGGGCCTCACGGTGGAATTCCATTTCAAAGTGTATCTTCAGATAAGTCCCCATGGCTGAGTTTAATTACATCTGCTAGTTCTGAAAGTAAGGTGACCTGCATGTGGACCCAGTGTCGTCAATTCCACATAAGCAAAAAGCATCTGAGTACATGGTTTTAATCCTCCATTACATTCCACCCCTTGGTCACAATCTGTCATTTGCGAGGCCTAACCAGTATTTGAGTACAGAGGGAGCGAAAAAAGAGAAATCAAAACAACAATTACAAAGATAAGCAATGACGCGAGCAACCAACGGAGGATATTGTGGCCCACTCCCCCAAATGTAGCAGTTAGCCATGAGAAAGGATTCCAACCAAGGCTCAAATTATCCTTGTTGGCCACAATACCCAGATACTGGAGCTCACGAACAGATTTTGAAACATGCTGAACAATAACATATTTATATAAGCTGCACTTGAGGCTGGTGACCGAGGACTTCCTTGGTGTAATGCATCGGACCGTGTTTCCCACTGGGAACTCCCTTGGAACGTCCTCGACATTACAAATCCAATTGCTGGCATCAAAGCAGCTGTTAAGCCAGATCACCAGGAGTGTAAAATGGAGAACCTGGAACAAAGAAGCCTGACACATGTCACTCACGATACCATAAGCGTTCAGTGTTTAAACAGACTAAATCATCCTGTCCCTCAATAGCTACCCACCGAGTGTTACCCTGGGCAGGTGTCACTATTTCCCCTTTTACAGGAGGGCCACTACCTGGTGGTGCCACCCATACTTTTTGTCCAACATTCTCTAGTTCGGGGATGGGGGGCATTGACTGTTATTCCTCTGGAATAGGCTGTAATTCAGGAGCGTGAAGAAGTCGGTGGAAAGGTGTACCTCCTTTTAAAGGGCGATGATTCAAATTGTCGACTGCCTGCTGCAGCACATGGCACCATCCCTTCTGGGTCCCCAGTGATGTTAACAAATGAATTTGTTCCTTCAGTAAGCCGTTCATTTGTTCAACTAACCCGGCAGCCTGCGGGTAATAAGGAATATGGTGGACCCATAAAATACCGTTGTCATTTGCCCAATCACAGATTGCTTTCCCGGAGAAGTGCGAGCCATTATCAGAGTGAATCTCCTCTGGAACATCATAACGATAAATCAAATGATTTTGTCCTTGGATAGTGCTAGCTTGGTCAGCCGTCTTGGTGGGAAAAGTAAAAACCAGGCCCGAAAAGGTGTCAACCATTACTAGGACGTAATATTTACCCATGCAGTCTAGCATGGGGCCTATGTAATCAATTTGCCAGACCGCAGCTGAGTGAGCACCCCGTTTTATTCGGCCATGCGGACCAGGTGGAACGGTATGGAACTTCACAAGCTGACATTCTGGGCATGTACATATGACCATGCGGACATCATCCTTATGGATGGATAAAGCATGTGTACGGGACCACATAGCTGATCCCTTCTCCCCCAAATGACCACTCTGTTCATGTGCCCATCGAGCCAGGGGGACGGTATCAGCACAGCTGATAGTGGCAAGCTGATCTGCTACTGCATTATGTTGAGCCATGTTAGTCGCCATATTGGTATGGGCATCAACGTGATAAACGGTTATCTCACGATGGTGGGAAGCATCCCACAACAGCTGCCACAACTCTTTGCCCCATACTGGGCGGTCATGTATCATCCAGTTGTTCTTTTGCAAATCAGGCATCCATACCACAAGTCCATTAGCCAAAGCCCAGGAATCAGTAAACAGGCGAAGAGGGTGATCATGGGGATCTAGTGGTAAAGTGACTGCCTTCAACTCAGCATACTGACTGGAGCCACCATCCCCCTCCTCCGATAACTGAGTTCCTGACCTAGGATGGTAAGCCACCTGTTCGTGTATGCGGCCCACCCCTTCAGGCCCTCTGGTCGCACGACTCTGAATATACCACTTCCATTTAACAATAGAAGACTGCTGAGCCCGCCGGATCTTTAGATTAGCATCATTAGCCAGGACCCAATTCATTATAGGAAGTGCAGGTCGCAATTGAACATCTGCATCACCTGTCATTCTTTCAGTCTCTAGCAGGGCCCAGTAACAGGCTAGTAACTGTTGTTCAAAAACAGAATAACGAGTGGCAGCCTCAGGCATGGTACGTGACCAGAATCCTAATGGGACTCGGCGACCCTCTTGTTTCTGCCAGAGGCTCCAGGAGGCCACATCATCAATATAATGGTGAATTGAGAGGGAAGGCGATACTGGAAGGTGGGTGAAGGTATACTGGCGCCCCTTCCAGGTAAAGGCGAACTGATCCTGTGAGTCCTCAGCTATAAGAATACTGAAGAAGGCCTTAGCGAGATCAATGACAGCATACCATGTTCCTGAGTTCCCAGTAGCAATGTTTTCAATAAGAGTGACAATGTCCGGAACTGCTGAAGCAAGTGGTGGGGCATGTTTGTTCAAAAAACGATAATCAACTGTCATTCTCCAGGAGCCGTCCAGCTTCTGGACCGGCCAAACAGGGCTATTGAAGGGCGACGTTGCAGGCCTCACTACCCCTTCTTCTTTCAAAGCATCAATGGTGGCGGTAATCTCCTCCTGCCCTCCAGGGAGGCGATATTGCGGAATGCATACAGGTTTTGAGGGGGGTGGCACCACCACGGGATCCCACTTGGCCTGACCCACCACTAATCTTTTTGTAATAGTCCGAATTCCGAATGCAAACCCCCCTTGGCTAGTATTAAGGGCTGTACCGGCCAACATATTAATACCCAGAATACACTCGTCAGTGGCAGCTACCAACGCATGTAACCATATGGGGGAAGGGCCATCACCCACCGTGGCACGGACTTTTATTTCCTTTGCCAGGGTGATTGCCCCTCCCATTCCTTCTATACGAAATGTGGGTCCGTTCCAGAGGTCGGGGTTACCAGGAATCACCGAGTGCTCTGCACCGGTGTCAACCAAAGCCAAGTATTGGCGATCATTACCCCCACCCCAGTGAATTGTTAATGGTATGTAGGGCCGCGGATCCCCGTGTGTGCGCCGTGTCTCGATGGAATAGACACGGGAATCCTGCCCACACCTTCAGGCTTCAGAAGGGTTCGGGGGTTTCCAGGACCACATGCTATTGTTATCCTTAAGAGCCTGTTTAACCCATTGTTGTACCTCATCACGGGTAACTGGGGCAGGAGAAGCTGACTCGATAGAAGCAGCAGTGGGAGCAGAAGGCACAGCTGGGCCGGGAGGACCCAGCATCTGGGGATGATGTTCCCCTGCCTTCCTCTTATAAAGGGCATACAAGACTGCAGTAGGTTTCCCATCAATATCACTTTTAGGTACACCTAACTTTAACAAAGTTAGAAAAAGCTCTTTTCTGGTCAGTCCATTATTAACAGCAGCCCCTCTCCTTTCATCCTGTCTGTCTGCTTTAACCTGGGTTGTACGTGAGTGGATTTTACCTCCCAACTCCAGTTCTTGGAGTCCAGATAGGGCATGCACCGCCTCAGATACGAGGTGCCCAATTAGCGGACTAGTTACAGACAGGACCAGTCCCCGTATAGTAGGTTGGGCTGAACGAACCAATCGGGTATGCATTCCAGCTGTGAATAATTCTTCATCAGGGCTCCCCCCATGCATCCACAGCCTCAGGCGCCCCGCATACAAAGCAGAGGCCACGGCCTGTTGGCGAATCACTGCTATACCCTCCTCTGGTGTGCCCCAATGGTTCTGCAAATGCAGATCCCAATCTACTGGTGACGGATACACCCGTAACAGGGCTTCTCCTAGAGTAGCAAGTAAATAGTCTACATCTCTCCTTCTGCCATGTAATTCAGCAGTGACTCGAATATCAGTAGTTAATGATCCTAACCCCAACAATTCCTCAGGGGTCAGATATATGCTACCTCCCCCTTGCTCCCAAACCCGCAGAAGCCAGGCCGCCAAAGTTTCTCCTGTCTTTTGCCTAAAACGATCTCCAATGGCGGCCAGCTCTTTTATAGTAAAGTCACGTATTGTTGTTGACTGCTCCCGACCCCTGTTACCACTCTGGCACATGGGAGGCTGCTGAGACCATCCCGTTGAGGGGGGAGCCCACCTAGCATAAGCAGGGGTTTGGGAGCCTTCCCCTGGGTCCGCTTGGGAGATCGGAGCACCGGTCCCTTCAGTTTCTACACTTACATCATCCCCCCTCTCGCCTTCATCTGCTTGGACAGTCCGCTGCCTTACGGGGCGGGCTTGAACAGCGGAGGGAGAGGGGAGTATGCCAGGCACATGCCGGGGGGTATCTGCATTATTACCATTATCATCATACCAGATATTCCCGTCCCAATCATCAATTACATCAGGATCATTGCCATTCCTTATCATGGCACGAATACGGTGTGGATCAGGTTCTACCCCTTGCTTTTCCTTATTCGCACAGAGCTGTTGCCGGAGTTTAATATTACGGCAAATTGTTTGAACATGCTTATCCTCCCATTCTTTGGCTCGATCCTGACTGGTGCTAACAATTTCGCTCATCATCGAGCAGCGCTGTCGCAGAGTCTCTACTTCCTCCTCTAGTTGTTTTCTCTTATGTTCAGACTTTACCTGCTGCTGAACTAATTCAACTTCACGCTGAACGGAGTGGCGTAAGGCTGTGGCCAGCAGCCAAAAACCGTCTGTCAGCGTCCCCCGTTTTTTTGGAAATTTACTTTCTCGGAGGAGAGTGGCAACCCGCTCTCCCAGAGGCACACTTAAGGGTTCTAACCTTTCATCCCAACTGATGGGTGGTCCCAACAAAGACAGGGTATTAGCCAGCATGCCAAACCCATCATCTTTGGAAGTCCATCCCGGAATCAAAAACTGCTCAGGGCTCACCTCTTTCTTTCGGCGAAACATCTTGAGACCAACCCTGCTCGCAGCGCCAATTGTCTTGGGTAAACTTATACCTCTCATTTTGTTCATTTTAGATTGGTCACAGTGTTTTAGCTACCGAAAGAAAATAGACACACACACCGAGAGCAGTTCAGTTTATACAAATGTTTATTACTAATTCAAAAGCTGATTTCACACTACAATATGCAAGCCCTTCCCAACTATACTTATCAACGCTTGGACTGGTCCCAACTGCCGAAGCGAGGCAACAACTGCACACTTGTAGTAGGTTGTCAGGGCGCTGGTAGCAGCTTCTCCACCTCCCCCGACCGGGACGTTGCTCGGACTCTGGCTGTTCTTCCTTCTTGACAAGGGGTGTTCCCACCCCTCGGAGAGTCTAAACTTCAGCAGCAGGACCACAGACTTTTATACCCCAAAAACAATTAATCATGCACCCACTCCCTCTAACATTTGTCAGTCAAAATCAAAGCTGAGCATACTATTCTACAATTTAGAAGATTAATTATTATGGAGCAGGATGCTATGATATCCTGGTTTATCTCGTAGATACAAGGACTCATTAAAACTTCTTGAGCAAGACAGGTTGTGACCAATACGTCAATTTCAGAGTGTCGTATTTGACAACTGCTTTCCCTGGGCCTCACGGTGGAATTCCATTTCAAAGTGTATCTTCAGATAAGTCCCCATGGCTGAGTTTAATTACATCTGCTAGTTCTGAAAGTAAGGTGACCTGCATGTGGACCCAGTGTCGTCAGTTCCACATAAGCAAAAAGCATCTGAGTACATGGTTTTAATCCTCCATTACAACATTTAAATGTACAGTGGCCCAAGATTAGATGTGTACATATATATTAGTTAGAATTTGATACTCAAATAGATCACAAAATCAGTCCCTCCCTCTTTTATTCTATCTCTCTGTCAAAAGTTGAATGACCGCGCCCCCCCCCACCCCCTCCTAATTACACAGGCAAGTTCTTGACAGAATGACTGAAGATGAGATAATGATATTGCCTTTAAAAACCTAAACAGTGTCCTTGCAACTTAATTAATTTGAGTCAGTATGTTTGACAAATGCCCCCAAGGCTTTTTAGTCCCATCTCCCACTGTTAAAAGTCCACTCGAAAGACAAAAATACAAGGCTATATCACATCAGTTCATTAAGTTTTAAATGGAGTCCTCTCTGTATTTCAGCATGAGTGCAATGAGAAAACACGATGTGGTGCATTTAAAAGGGCAGCACATACAGCGATAAACAAAATCTGCATGCAAAGCTTTGCATCCCACCAAGGTACCACCTTCCATGCAACTTGGAAAAATATGCAAATTGGGAACAACTGCAATGGTATTCTGTGAAAGTGATTGTTTTGGGGGAGGGGGGAGGGTGGGGGGCAGAAAATGCAATTAAACCGAAAATATTAGATCTGCTGTTATTTGCCGTCCACAGAGTGAATCAGGCAGAATAAAGCCGCCAGGAAGCAGCGTTTACAACATGAATATTGTTTTAGTGCCTACTTTATCACTGGGCAGTCACTGTGGTTGTGACCTATCATTAAAACAGCAAGAATATCCCAACATTCCTTGTGGTCCCATGGTCTGACTGATACGGGCCAGTCATTTATCAGCTCTTTCAACATGAGTCCATTTATTTTGTTTGGAGATACAGCGTGGCAAAGGACCCTTCTGGACCACGCTGCCCAAATACACCCAAGTAACAAGGAACCTACAAATCCCAGTGCATTCTGGGAGAGTGGAAGGAAACTGGAGGACGAGGAGGAAACCCCACGCAGGCCAGACAGCGAACCCGGGTCGCTGCTGCTGTAGTAGAGTGGCCAACTGTGCTGCCCCGAGGTAACATGCAAATACTTAAAGGCTTTCGTTCCTTTAAAAGCCATTCCCTCTCTAAGTGCCCCTGCCACCGTCTCCTTCAAGGCTGAGGGGAATGCTGGGGGGAATAGAATGGGATCAGTGTTGAATGCTTGCTGGTCTGTGAGGATTTGATGATCCAATGAGTCCGTTTCCGTGCTCTGTCGCTCAGTATTCCAGACCAAACTTTGAAAACGTCCTAAATATGGGATTTTTTTTGTTGCTAATGTTAATGCAAAGCTTTCTTCGACATTTCAAGTGCCCTGGAAATGTACATCAATGTTATTTTAGTGCAAATAAATGTCACTTTATGGGTTGCCTAAATCTTGATATTTCTAACACAGGTAGTATTGAAATGGCTGTATCAATCTACCTGATGTGTAACGCTACATTTGGGGACGATTAGGATAAAATACAGAGTTAGATATAATGCTTTCCATCAGTAGTGACCTTAAATAGCCTTGGTATAAACAGTCTCCTCGGAGTAATTGAAATAATGAATCTTCAGCATGTTCACGTGAAATGTACAGAAAGATCTCAGGTTTAATCAAAAGGAATGGTATCTCTTAAAGGGGAACTAGTCCCAAGTGGCAATGTCAGTGCTTCCATTAAATGCTCAGTGCTCATGCTCCACATGTGCTGCATTATTTGCTGCTGTTCTTCTCGCTGTTTGGTTGCTTTCAATTAGTCTTGAGACATGTCTAACTGCTTTATCCCTCCTTGGCCGCCAGAACTGCTTGCAAAGTAAAGCTATAGCCCCAAGGAACAAGACTAGCTAGGTAATGTCCAACTCCATAGCAGTCGCCTAACGTTGGCAATGCATTAAGGGGCTGGGCTCGCGCCATTTTAATGGATGCAATTTTTGGTTTTCTTTCTCACAAGATGGCGAAAGGGATATCCCAATTGGCTGAAGCAGGCAATTAACATGCAACAGGTCATCAAGAAAGTTCAGGAAGAAGGAAAATTTGCTCCAATTAAAAGACCGGCTTTTGCAGTTTGAATTTTTTTTCTGCAGGTTGGTGGCTTTCACAAGAAGATGACAAGATGATTATGTTGCAGTGATTATCGCTTGATTTCCCTCGAGCCTCTGGTGAGCCATGTATCTTCACTGTGCTGACAATTTGTGTACTTAAAGATATTTGCTTCTCTTGGAGCCTGTTTAATGCTTATGCATCTGAGCTGACATCTGTTATGTAATAGCTGCATCATAACATGCTTTAGTATTCTCAGTACACGACATCCACAGGTGCAGTTTGACATAAGTGGGAAAAAAAACACCATGTTTCAAGCAAAGAACTGAGTTAAGCAAGGAAGCCTTCAGCTGCTGGGGTGGAGTGCCAGCAGGTCATGCAGCCCCTCAGTGCCTGAAGGTAACCGAAGGACTCCAGACTGTGATCCTTCCCCGCAGCGCCCTCACGTTGGCTGCGCCGAGCCTCAGTGCGTCCCTCAGCACGCACCCTGCAGCCTGGAATGCGCCAGTCAGCAGCACTCCCTCACCGACATCCCCGTGTGCTGAAAGACCAACAGGTTCCGGGCAGGCTAAAGAGCGTCTTTCACTGAGTGGATGGTCTTCTGGATCTCTGGCTCTGCGTGCACCCCCGGGAACACCCCGTAAATCAGAGAGTCCTCTGTCACACTGCTGCTGGGTACAAACCATACGGATTTTCTCCATGCACTTCAGCAAAGAGGTAGGCGACTGGCTCCTCTCCACCGTGTCGTCTTGGGGACAACATGACTTGTGGGTGATATTTCTGACCATGAGGGCTCCTCCCACCTCCAGCCAGGCCAAGCCCTGGTGTTTGTTTGTGAGCCTTGTGCGTTTCCCTGAACTCTAGAGCAGCCATTCTCAACAGAGCCCATTTGGCCTTCCTGGGGGACGCGGCACATTCAAAGGAGGGGGGAGGGTAACACACTGAAATCAGAGGTACCCAAGATGTACAGGGGGACATGGAAACTGAATGTGTTAAACAATTTTGGGGGAAGGAAAGATCATTGCTGCTAGGGTTTGCTGGAAAGTTTCCAAGCAACAAGATTTCTTCAAGGTTGGAGGCATTTGGAGACAGTCTAGACTTACTTAGATGAACATGATTGACTGACATGGAACTAGCCTTGGCTATGAATTGCTTTCCACATAATTTTCCTCTTTTGATCTGTCCCCTTCAGTTCCAGGAAATAAGCGTGCAGGCCCAAAGGTTTTGTTCCATATTTCACACATTCGCATGCGCCCTCATTTTGTTTCGAGTTTTTGTAACAGGTAATTTTTGTATGTCTCTTTCTCCAATAAGGTGCTTAGCTTTCATAATATTGAAGCTGACCTTTGAGCTAACCTCTAACTTTGAAGAAATCTTGTTGCTTGGAAACTTTCCAGCAAAGCCTAGCAGCAACAAAAAATAACATGAACGAGAAAAGTATTCCATCCGAGAACATAGTTGTCTGGGTAACTGATGGTATCGCTTCAATGGTTGGGCAATACAGAGGATTTATCACTTAGATGAAAAATATTATAAACTTCGTGGCTGAAAACTGTGGAGGACATTTAAATGTTCCACTTTCAATTGTCGTAATTGACCGTACACTTCATAAAATCACATCCCCTTCAAGACCGTCTATTCCAGCAGCTATGCAAAGAGCATGGGGACGAACATTTTCAGACGCTCCAAAGGAAATTGTGTTTGTTATTTTGTTGCATTCTTGAAACACGATCATTTGCCTTCTTTTTCACGACGGACATGGATAAAAACTCATTAATGCAAAGACAGGCATATTTTATCTGGCAGACATCCTTGACAAACTCAATTTATTGAACAAGATCTTATGTTAGGGGTCCCCAAACTTTTTAAACCATCGACTCCTTCATGGAATCCTTGCTCCCCACCCCCCCCACCGCCCCAACCCCCAGGCATGTACAAAAATAAGTAAATAAACAATTAATTAACATGCAGCTTCCATATGCATTAATGAGAGGAACTGCATTCCATGTTCTGACCTCCTAGCAACAACCCCGAACTTTGTTACAACATCCCGATCGCCAAGTAACAAATCTGTAAATTAACCTTCTGGCCGGGAAGTTGACAGACGGAGCTAGGTCCAAGTCTTCAGCATTGGTGTCGGCGACTCCGTTCTCAACATTGGGTGCGCTGGTGTCCGCATCGAAGAAGTCACCTCGGGCTCCCGGGCAGGAACGGGAACCTCGGGCTCCCGGGCGGGAGCAGCTACCCTGGGCTCTACAATTCTTTCGACTCCAAAAACTCAATCGACCCCCCCCACCCCGGCATTTCTCGACCCCTTGGATAGTCCCACCGATCCCCAGGGGTCAATATCGACCATTTAGGAGACCCCCTACCTTAGAGGGTAAACATAACAACCTCATTGATGAATTGTTTCTATTGAAGTTGATCAGATGTCGGCAAATTTACAATTTCCAAATCTGAACATGAATGCAGAGGCACCGAAAGATGATCATATAACTGCTTATGTAAAACACCTAAAGCAAATAAATACAAATCTGCAGAAAAGATTTAATGACCTGTTAAATGACCTGACAAACCAATGATGTTGACGCACAGAGGTTTAGGGGGATATAATTGCACAACGTAAGATTTTGGGGTTAAGAAAGATCTGCCAATTAGATTTTCAAAACTATGGGGAAAGGCAGAAATTTTTCTCACATACTAAGTGAAATGGGGATTAAGCAAGGTGGTTTCCTTGTCAAAATCCATATCATAAAATGAGGTGACCTTTGACTATCCAATTTGGAGGCTGACATTACGACAGATGTTATTTCTTAAATTATATGTTATTTTTTCCAATGGAATACATTTATTCATTTCTATGTACCATTGCTGTATTCTCAGGTTATCTTCTGAGTTCCAGGTTGACATAATACATTTTTTGCTACAGCTAAGGCTATCATAATAAATCTTTTTTGTGCTTCATCCAAATCGAGTCCAAGTTCTTTACTTCTTATATTATTAGAAGAAAGATCTCTGGATTTTTTGATATGTTGCTTTTTGTGATTTTATTTAATATCTGGTTTAGATTTTCCCAAAACTTTTCCACTTTCTCACATGCCCAAATTGCACGTACTGTTGTTCCCGTTTCCTTCTTACAGTGAAAACATCTGATACTGTTGGGTCCCATTTATTTAACTTTTGGGGTGTGGTGTATAGCCTGTGTAACCAATTATATTGTATCATGCGTAACCTCATGTTTATTGTATTTCTCATAGTTCCGGAGCATAGTATTCGAACAAATTTGGGAACCGTACATGGAACACAACAGAGAAGTCCTACCACGGACCTCCATCACCTAGAAGGAGAAGAAGACAAAATGAACTGACCCAGTATCTAAAAGTAGAAGACACAAATTTCTTGTTTATTTTCATTGTGTGATGACATTGTTTAATGGGTTTGATGTATCATATATGTTGAACATTGAGTGGGTGGGGAGGGAGGGGGGAAAAGGGGAGAAAATGACACTATGTAAATTCAAGAGGGAAATGTTTGTGTGTATTTTGGTCAATATGGTTCATAGTGTGAAAAATTTTAAAAACAATTTTTTTTAAAACTTGCACAGAAACATTAAGCTCAAGGATCTCACCAAAATTTCATTGTTTAAAGTTTTATGTTTAAAGTTTTTTTTTGCTTTTTAAGTTTTCAAATCCTCGAGTTTATGCTTAAGGTTCCTAATGACTCATTATATACAAACTATGCATTGTTTTAAAAAATATTTGTTTTAGATTTAAATGTAATTTTTAATTAAATTTAAATTTAGTATTTAAATTATTTTATGAACCGCACATAATGAAGCAACAATAGACAATGAAGCAGATAGTGTTTAATTTTTAAACATTAATTTTATTTCTAACTCTTAACACTAACTCTATCCCCAGGTATGCGGAGGTGTCTTTTGTGTGTCTGTTATATATCGAAACCATTACAGTTCATGCCAGTTACTTCAAAGATCATTCTTTTATATTCAGTGCTGAAATGTAGGCTTTTAAAATTTGATGCCCAGAATTAATGTTAAACTGATGGAAAGACTTGGGTTGTGGCTGCTACAGACTCCCGATTTCTCCTTGTGTTGCTTTTGAAGAAATGTCCATCCACACGAGCTGTGGTTACAACACTGCTGGTCCATTCTTAGGCAAGACTCGAACTGGGCGGCCTCCACAAAGTTTCCAAGACCCTGGCACCGATCTCGCCAAGTGACTTCATTGTTAGTAACAATCAAAATGAAGCACTTTTCTTCCCAAAAAGACCCTTCTGGCACAGTTCACTCCCTCGAAAAGGCCCAGTCATTCCCAAAGGGTGCTTTGCTCTGAATTGCACAAAAATGGGTGGTCTCAAGAGCTGCTTCAAAAAATTGCTTTCTCTTCAGCCGTCAGAACGGTTCTCCTTTTGCAAAATCACAAATGTACCGAATTCTGGATCAAATTGTGACAAACCTTCCCTCAGTTGTTCCAATGTATCAAATTGTCGCTGGGCTGTAACTTATGCTGTGTTTGTGTGAAATGTTAAATGTTAACTATGACCATTCAGTCCCTCCTGTCTATACTACCCCTTACAGCGATAATCCCATTTTACTAAAACAGGAGCTCGTAATAGTACGTTCATGCTTTCTTTTTTCCAACATGTTCAATAAGAATGACTTCCTCGCGAGCCGAAATAGCTCAGTGGGGAGAGTGTTAGACTGAAAAATTATTTCCTCCTTGTCTGTTTGTTCTAGAATCAGAAGCCACAGTTGTTGCACTCAAGGTTTGTTTTCTTTTCACCTCATATATCATAAATCATTTTTGAGTTTTTATGTAGTCGGAAGAAGGGTGGAAGAAACCAACTAAACTTGACTGCTTCACAGGGAAGGGAGCCCTAAAGGGGCCACAGCCAAAATATACAGTTGGGAATGGCTGCTCTATAGAATACAGATAGACTCAGTACCCATACCTCGGCCAGGGCAAACATCCTCCCACATCTTTAAAAAGGGTGGCCTAGCAAGACCAAGCATTTGTTTTTAAAAAATCTCCTTTGAACAGGTATCTCTTCAGAACAGAGACGAAACACCTCTGAACACTGAGGGAGCTGTCATTACCAGAGGAGAATATTGCTTCACCAAATATGGCTGGCAGTTCGAGCATGTGAATTAACTGCTGGATACATTCGTACCTTAATTGGGTAAACAAATGGAAATGCGCTTCAGGATCAGTGTCAGTGGCTCAGGGCAAGAATTGCTGGAGCTTTCATTAAGGAATGTTCTTGTTTCAAGAGAAAAAAAAGCATATAAAGCTCTCTTGTCCTTTAACTCCCTATTCATTGTATTACAATTTGGTAGCGACTATGATTCAGGGTTAGTGCTCTTGGCTCAATGGGAGAAGGTTGTGAGTTCAAGAGCTCCTTCCGAGAATGCAGCACATAATCCACGTAGACGCTGAAGCACAATACAGAAGGAGAACTGATTGTCCGTGGTGGCATTGTACAGACAAGGCAGTAAACTGAGGCGAAATCTGCTCTCTCAAATGGATGTAAAAGATCCCATGGTACCAAGTGGAGAAAAAAAACAAATTAATTCACTTGAAAACGGTTGGCGATAACTGGTGGATCTGCTCCTCTCTACGTGAAGATTAGCCCCCATTATTTTTTTCTTTGATTCCCGTGACATGAACTAGCAAGAGGAGAGGTAAAGAAAAAAACGAATTGTCTGCAATCAAAGCCTCCAAGAAAAGATAAATCATGTCAGGGGATGCCTTCTGACACTTGTTTCCATGAGACGGCAAATGTGGAAGGGAATTCTAAAGAAAAGAAATGTAAAGCTGACACTTACATGTGGGAGTGTTTGTGTGGGAAGGCAACCATCTCATCAGCATCTTGTTCAGCTCAAGAAACAAAGGATCCAGCTTGGAATTGGCTATTTGTGCAAAAGAAAAGTCCGGCTCTGTGTAAGAGCAGAAGGTGCAAATAAATACCAGGGACTGAAATATTTGAGTTCTAATTAAGTTATATATATATATATATATATATATATATATATATATATATGAAAAGCATATTACCATATTGACACATTAACTTGACTCCGCCTCAATAAAGCCAAGGATCTTACTGCTGATTTTAAAAAGGGAAGGCCGAGAGACCACATACCTGTCCGTATTGACGGCAATGGAGACAGTTGGTACCTTCAAACCCCTAGCAGCCCATATCTCCGAAGACCTCAACTGGAGCCAGCACATCAAGACAATAGCGGAGAAGGCACACCAGCGCCTCTACCTTCCAAAAAGTCAAGGAGATTTGGAATGTCGTCAAATACTGTACCAAACTTCTACAGGTGCACAGTAGGAAGTGTAGGCAGTTCTCCCCTCCCTTCCCCCATACCCACCCAGCCATCCCTCCTCCCCCTGATCACTGCTGCCCCTCCCTCCTTTCTCCACCTATCATCTCCTGCCTTTACCAATAACACCCCCCCCCCGCATCTTTTGTTCAGACGCCTGCCGGCATCTGCCGGCATTCTCTCATACCTTGGTGAAGGGCTCAAGCCCAAAACGTCGGTGATGTATATTTCCCATTGCTGCATAAAGGACACTGTTCGACCTGCTGAGTTTCTCCAGAATTTTATGTTTTTAATTCAACCACGGCGTCTACAGATTTTTGTGACTTACTTCCAACAATCGTTGGCACCTCCATACCAGACAGTGATGTAACCATCCAGAATGCTCTCCACGGTACGCAGTAGAAGTTTTCAAGAGTCTTCAGTGACGTACCGAAGACATCCACTGCAAACAACTATGGAAGGCACTTCCTCAAGAAGAGAGCCAACATCATAAAGGAACCCATTACCCTGATAGCAACCTCTTCTCACTTCTACTTCCAGGCAGGAGGTACAGACACCTGAAGATCAACACATCTAGATTCAACAACAGGCTTATGAACTTTCCTGTACAACCCCAATGAAAAAGTGCTCTTGGACCACAAAAGTCCTGTCTCCACCACTGTAATTTCATTTACTGATTTTTTTTCCTTACACTAACTGTAACTGTGACATCAGAAACCCTGGCAAATTTCTACAGAGAAATTCTGCTGATTGGCTGTATCACGGTCTAGTAAGGAATACCAATATCTCAGAGTGGAAAGCCGTCCAAAAGTTAGTGGACCTCACAGCCCAGGATCTCACAGGCAAAACCCTCCCCACTATCGAGTACATCGACAGGGAAAACTGCCATCGGAGGGCAGCAGCAATCATCAAAGTCCCACACCACCCAGCACACGCTCTGTTCTCGCTGCTGCCATCAGGAAAGAGGTGTTGGTGCCACAAGACTCGCCCCC
Organism: Narcine bancroftii; assembly: GCF_036971445.1. NCBI lineage: Eukaryota > Metazoa > Chordata > Chondrichthyes > Torpediniformes > Narcinidae > Narcine > Narcine bancroftii. Next base: position 34,164,181 of record NC_091481.1, read on the forward strand.
ACCAGGTTCAGGAACAGCTGCTACCCCTCCACCATTAGACTCCTCAAAGACAAACTCAATTTAAGGACACTTATTTGTCCATTTTTGTTCTCTCTGTATTGCACAGTCAATTTGTTTACATTCGTTATCTGTTTCCAGTTCTTTGTTTCTTTACATGTTTACACTGTGTACAGTCTATTTTTTTTGCACTACCAATTTGTGGTAATGCTGCCTGGCCTGCAGGATAAAGGAATGTCACGTACGTACTCTGACAATAAATCTGAATCTTTATTATATATCCATCTTTTATATTTGTTGTCTCTTGCCATACTGGATAATCTGGTGATTATGTATCTGCACAGCACATGGACAAAGACCCCCACCACTTACACACAAGGTTAGAGCTGGGTGCTTTGGGAAACCTGTCAATATTTGTGCAGTGAACAATGTACAAGCAGGTTTGGAAAGTTGTGAATGACTTTCCCACCGATAGAATCAAAAGTTTGTGGGAACTAATTTGGATAATTTTCATCACAATTTTGATGAAGTAGCTCAAAATTGCCAAAAGACACATCCATTATTCACCTATCTTGATATTGTACAATGAACATATTGTGACGGGCCCAGAGGACCCCAAAACCCAGCAGCAAAAGAAATTCACCAAGACAAATGGTTACTTAACCAAAAGTTACTTTTAATTATCTTTAAATATGGAAACAGGATTAAACTTTCTTATCTCTATTTAACTTAACTTAACCCCCTTCTAATTCTAAGCACACGTGTAATGTAATGTGTGTGTAAGTTCAGAAAAGTTCTTTGATTCACAGTCCAATCTCATTTTTCACTCCTCCAAGTTCACTGGTTGCAGGCGATTCTTATACTGTGCACAGAATGTAACATTTATGAATTTCACCAGGCTTTGGTGCTTGGAAGGTAAATGGTTACCGCTCAGGAAGGTTCTTGTCGTTTTTCAGAGAAATTTGTTGCTTGTTGGACACCCACATGGATTCTTTCCGATCAGCCACTTCAGTGTCTTGCCGAAGAAACTTGTCCCATCAGGGTTTTCCAGATGATAACCGCTTTCTTTCAGGTCACCACAGAGTTCCTTTTTGTTTCTTTTATTTCAAGTGAAACATTATACAGCCAGCCATCTCCTCTTGCATGGACCACAAGTGCTTTGAACAGGCTGAACTCAGAACTCATAACCTGTCTTCAAAATGGGGTTTCAAACCAGCTTGCCAGCTTGTCCTGTTCCAGTCCCAGCTGCTGCTGCTGAACTGTAGAACTGAATTCTCTCTCTCTCTCTCCCTCCCTCTCTCTGAGAAAACCACATGATCCTTTTAGAACAGCAAACTGCACTCAGACTGCAGCACTGGACTGAATCTTCTGAGTCTGTTCATCTGTTGCTTTCCAAAACAATAATCCATTACTCCATGGCATGTCCGATTAACACCTACTTGTGAATTTCTTATAGGCATTCTTGAAAGTTTCTGCAAAGGCAGTCGGAGCCTGGACTGTCTGACTTGAGCAGAGCTCTAGCATTTTAAATGAGGTCTGTGTTGAAGTGTTTGTATGTGACCTTCACAAAAAAACCTGCCACAATTTATCTCCTTTAAAACATATCTATATACGATATAAAATATAACGTAATCCATTACAATAGGCATCAAAATTCTTGCTTGCTGTTGCCGAACAGTTACCTTCTATAACAGACAAGGGCAGAGCAACAACAAAAAACCCAACAATTGTATACTTAATTGAATTAAAAATGAGACAATAAATACAAAAGAGAGATAAATAATAAACATAGTGATCCTGGTGCAAAAAAAAGCAACAGTTCAGCAGTCCTTTTGTGGTGTCGGAGCAGTCTCTTATTAGTGTAACAACGGGAGGTACAAGAGCTGAGAGCTTAACAGCCGCTTGGAAAGTTCCTTATGGATGTAAACTGTCACTCTGTCCATCTGCCAGAATCAAAAACTTTTCCAAGCAAAGGTGGCAGTGAATCTTAATGATATTGTTCTGAACCATCCACTCTGCCTCCTGGACTCCCTTTAGCCCCATGTCTTTTTCAATGGCTTCTTATTTGCACCCACCAAATTCTTGCTGCACATTCTTCAGGACCAACAGTAGCAGCTCCAGGCGTATGCAGAGGTCCCAATGAATGTAAGGAAGGAACTGCGGACTCTTTCCAGATGTGGCAGGAGATATGTGCTGGCGTAAAGTAGCGGAGGGGGATAGCTAATGAATTGATGTGCTCCTTCTGTCATTTACGGAGGACCTCCCTGTGTCCGTGGTACATTGGCCTTGAGGTTCTTAATACCATGCTGAATGTACCTACTCCACTTTGACTGGTCCAAGGAATCACTTGGGATGCTGCACTTTCTCAAGGGAGCTTTCTGCTATCTTCCAGATTTGGTCCTTGTACATCACCATGACATCCCAACCGTTATAACTATTGTTTTGACTTATGAAGACTAATGTGCCAAACAGTGGCCCGCACCACCCCCCTCCCCCTACCATGGACTGAGTGCTCCTTGTACGTCCAGGGCGGCAGTGATGATCTGGGGGTGGGGGGGGGGGGGCGGGAGGTGGCAGCGTTGAGCGTGGGATAGCGGCAGCGGCGCTGAGTGAGTGGGGAAGAGGTGGGGTCTGACTGGAACACATTAGATGGTTCGAAAAGTAAATTAGCATTGAGTTTTAGCCTTGTAGGTATATTGATAGATGTTAAGATGGGATTACGCAAAATGTTTTTGTTGTTATAACTGTGGTAATACGACCACTACACCGGCCGGACTCCTACTGGCCTACTGCAGAGGGCAACCAATTTGCCTGCAGGTAGGCAACCTGGGATGCTGGCCCGCCTTCCAGCTATCAATCACCGGCCCATCTAAAGACTCAAACCAGCCCCTTTGGGAGTCTGTCGGTCACTTGGAGCCAGGATGGTACAGAGACCTGGTGTGTACAAGTTTAAGCTGATTAAAGCCTGCTGTAGTCTGCGGACTTTGTGTCTGAATTTTTCGCACAGCAGCACTCAGAATAACTAACTACAGGGATATTTTTATTTTAAAAATTTTATAGACAGTCATTTTGGTGTCGCCCCCCCCCCACCTTCTGATGGTGCCACAGGGAAATCCCATCCTGGGCCTGAAGACGAGCGCCCAGCGGCACAAGGACAGCTTCTTCCCTGCTGCCGTCAGATCCTGGCTTACTTTTCATGCACAACTATTTTTCTTTGCTTGTAAGATGGTTCATAACATGAACGTTTGCACTGTGCGCTGCCGCAGAACACTGAATCTTGTGACTTGTGACAATAAATGTTGATTTTGTAAAGGAAAATAAAAATTCCTGATTCTTTGAGAATTCCTCTCAACAGCCCGTGATGTTTATCTGTCCTGTCCATACACCCCAAGTACCCTGTACTACCACAGGGTATTATGACAGTGTTACACCACGATGGTGGAATATTACTGAATCCAATGTCTGGAGACACACGGGAGACCACAGACGCTGGAATCTGAAGACAAACACAATCTGCTGGAGGAACTCAGCGGGTCAAGTAGCATTAGAGTGGTCGACGTTTGAAGCTGAAACGCTTCATCAGGGTTAAAACCTGTGGGCTGGACTGTTGTACGAACCCAAGTAAAAACACAGGTCAAACAGTGTGAAGTTTATGTCAAAAAGATAACCAATTTTTCGGGCTTGAGTCCTTCATCAAGGTATGAACAAAATGTGAGCAGATGTCTGAACAAAATGATGGGGGGTGGGGAGGGAGCACAGTCCTTCAAGTAGGAGGTGGGGAGGGAGCACAGTCCTTCAAGTAGGAGGTAATAGGTGATAAGGGAGGGAGGGCACATCCACAAACTTGGGGGGGGGGGGGAAATGGTTCTGTAAGTGGAGAGTGAAGGGGATGTAGATGACGCCTGTGGATACACAAGTGAAGTGTTGCTTCACTTGGAAGGACTTTTTGGGGCACCAATTACTGGTGAGGGAGGAGGCATGGGCGGAAGTGTGGCAGTTCCTGCAGGCGCAGGGCAAGGAGCCAAGGGGGCAATTAATGGAAAAGGACATGGACAAGGAGGTCATGGGGGTGCAGTCCCTATGAAAGGTAAGAGATGGGAGGAGATGGGAAGATGTGTCTGGTGATGGGATCATGATTTTGTGTTGGATGCGGAGGCTGGTAGGTGAGGACAAAGGGAATCCTGATTTGGTTGCATTTAGGGGGAGAGGGGGCCTGAACAGATGAGTGGGAAATCAAGGAGGTCCGGGTGACGGCTGAGTGATGGAGGGGAAGCCACATTTTTGGATGATCTGGACTGGAAGACCTCAGTTTGGGAACTGATTCCACGGAGACGGAGGAACCAAGAGAAAGGTTTGACACATGCAAGGGACTGTGGGAGAAGTGTAGTTGCGGGAATTAGTCAGTTTGTAAAAAAAAAGTCTATAAAAGCTGGTCTCCTGAGTTGGAGAGAGGTCGAGAAAAGGGAGCATGTCTCCTGAGATGGCCCATATTTGAGATTGGGGGTGAACATTAGCAGCAAAGTGAATTAAGCTTTACTCCTGTTTTACTCCATATTACTCCAACTGGCTAACAAGGACCATAGGAATAACGGGGTTATTCCGAATCTTGGGGACAGTACCAATGTTATAATTTACCCTGCACTTCAACCCCATTTACCTGCCCTTTGTGACCTTGAAAATACTTACCTTTAAAAGTTATTGATATTTGCACAATCTAATTCAGTTTCTGTGATTCCAACCAGCGCCAGTCATTCACTTCAAAACTCACCCATCCAGTTCTCATGAAGAAAGAGAGAAGAGATATAACAAAAAATGATAACAAACTGTATATAAAGAAGAATAAAGTATAAGTAAGAACTAAGAGAAAGAAAAGGAAGAAAGGAAGTAAGGAGGGAATTAAGAGAGTGAGCTTTGTTATATATGAAGATTAAAATATTTTCTGGGGGGGCTGGGTGGGAAAGAATAACAGTCACTGCGAAATCAATTGACGCTTGCGAGCGGGTTCGCAAATCCAAATGAAGAGGGGAGATGTGCTTGCCCGACAAGGGACAAAGGGCAACTCAGAGAGGGGAGGGACTATTGGGGTTAAAGGAATTTTAGATATGGGAATAGTGGAAATATTTTATGTTTTAGAAATGTTGTCTTACAATGTGTTCAAAAATAAAATGAAGGTTAATGTGTTAAACAGCAGGGTCAGTGTGTCCCCCTTGGCCTTCAAAGTTCATTCCACTCAAGATAGAATGAATAGTGGAGCCAGAATCTTCAAGTTTGTACGTTTAATTATCAAGGACGGGGATCCTAGTCCATCACGTTTGAAACATGACAAAAGGTTCAAGAATAAACACACTTCAAAAGCAGATATAGAACTGATTTACATCTTTTAAAACTCAACTCCATGGTATACGTACCTCACATAGATTTAATAGCATAAAATAATTACCAAAGGCTATACATAAATTCAAATGTTCACATGATGTCAGGTTGGCATGCAGCATGCAGACATCTATTATTTGGCTTTTTCAACTGCTGAGCGCTTTATTTTTGGAACACATTCTCTACGTCACTATTCCTGATATAATATGAATCAGGGGAGTGAAGGATTTTGCAAGCAGAAACCCTGTGATGTTGGTCTCAGATTTAGACCTTTACCTATATTGCTATCATGGGGGATCTTCCTCTTTGAATGGTTCACTGCAATTAATTTAGACTTAGACAATTTTTTTTTAAATCGACAAACAGGATATCCCAGCGGCAGGGTACACTGGTGATAGGTCAAAGGTGATGATAGATCAGTAACCGAGGAGACAAATTCACACAAAGTCGCCACACAGAAGCAAGAGATGAGCCGGAGGCTGTCCGCAGAACCCGTGAGAAGGCTCTTGGTGTCTATGCCTCCGTCTGATACAAAACTACAGGTGCAGCATTCTACGGAACGCAACTGGATGTCGAGTTTATATGACAAGATGGTTTGTGCTTCATTCTACAGCAGGTAAAAAAAGGCAGGGACCATTCTTCCTGTGTCCAATGCCACCGAAGAAGGGTCACGACTCAGACCTTCCATTGGAATCCCCTTGATAATGTCCAAGCTTCACGCCACCAGGCAGTTCCAGTCACTCGCCTTGCGTCCATACTGTCAAAGATATTTGTTTCTTGTTAGAATCTTATGTAAAGGAATTTTACATGCATTATTTGTATAATTTTTGTATTCCATTTATTTTGGTATGAGTTATGATTTAATTGTTTAATTATTATAATTGTAGACTTTGATGCCCTGAATAAGTTATGTAATAATTATGGTTACGCTCCCAATTTACAATTGATACGTGATGTGCATATATGATTTGATTTCTCAGTTTACCTTGCATAAACTCAATAAAAATATTTTAAAAAGAAAGAATCTTGGCATAAATCAAACCATGCACAAGCATCAGTCGTTACATGTATACTTTCCTATTTTATGATCACTTAACTTATCCCTTATGTTCAAACATTTCCAAACTACACATCATATTTTACCTAAATTCTTATACCTTTTTCAGTCTATACCAATTTTCATTTGTAAATCGTTTTTTGATACAAACCAACCTCCCCCTCTGACGATTCCATCTTCACCGCCTGCTGCCTTGGGAGAGCAGACAACAACATACTGAAAGACCTACTCCAGCCCTGGCCACCGTCCCTTCTTGTATACGGAGGGGTAAGCGGGCTCGTCTAAGCAAGGTTCATCTTCAGATACCTAAAAGGAATGGAGGCATGGCTTTCCCTAGTTTCAGATTTTACCTCTGGGGAGTCAACAGACGTATCTTTACCCACTGGATACGTCTTCATAGTCGAGTGGAGAGTCCAGCATGGGTAGCAATGGAGTTGAATTCTGCTAAAAACCTTTCCATTCCAGCTCTTCTTTGATCCTCATTTCCCCTCTCTGTAAATGAATCAATGGATAATACCTCCGCCAGGCCTGCCATGAGAGTTTGGGTGCAGTTTAGAAAACATTTTGGATTTGATGATTTTTCTCGTTCAAGCCCTATTTTTACCAATCACCTTTTCTCAATCTTCTTTAGAAGATCCTGCTTTTCATGACCGGTTTAGATTAGTATTGAACGTTTCAAAGACCCTTTCATTAATAATGGTTTTGAGTCATTCAAACAGCTGTCTAAGAAGTCCAATCTACCAAATACTCATTTTTTTTCAGATAATCAGACGTTTTCTTAAATGTCAAACACCACATTTTCCTCGGGCACCTGATGCCAACATTATTGATGTGTTAATGAAGGCTACAACATTCTCGCACGGGATTAATTTCCATTATTTATAATAAGCTGGTGGGTTTGAGGCATGCCCCTCTGGTTAAAATTAAAAATGGCTAGGAACGGGTCATTGTGCGTCTCAGCTACACTCACACGCTGATCTTGCAGAACACGTTGTTATCCTTAAGGGACAGTGACATGGACTTCACCATAAATTGTGGATATATCAAACTATTTTAACTTCTCTGTTTCAGCTTGTCTTAGAAGATGCCCTAGTTTCTTATGCTTCCAGCCACATGAAATCCTGATTCAGCTTTGTAGATGCCAAGAGCAAGGAAGAACACCAATACCTCTACTTCCTCAAAAGTCTCTAGAATTTTGGCATGTCCCCAGAGACCCTTAACAATTTTAATCGATCCCCCATTGAAAGTGCCCTGCCTGGATGCATCGCAGCTTGGGATGGGAACTGCTCTGTCCAGGACCGCAAGTAATTGCAGAGAGTTGTGAACGTAACTCAGGCCATGCAGCCAAACCAACCTCCCCCTCCGACAATTCCATCTTCACCTCCCGCTGCCTTGGGAGAGCAGGCAATGCACTGAAGGACATACCTCAGCCCTGGCCACGGTCTCCTCTCCCCTCTGCCGTAGAGCACAAGATACATAAGGTTGAAATCACGTGCCTTTAGATTCAAGAACAGTTTCTTTCCAGCTGTTATCAGACTCTTGAACGGGCTACTCAACACTAAAAGATTATGCCAATGGGATTGATAGTGTAAATGGGTGCTTGACGGTCAGCACAATCACAGTGGGCTGAAGGGCCTGTTTCCCTGCAACCTCTCCATTTGGATTTTGTTCATTTCATCTCATCACTTTCTCTGCAGCTGAAAACCAAACTTAATTTTTTTTTTACCATTTAAAAATTATATATTTTTAAAATTTTTTAAAGTTTTGCATTTTTTAAAATTTAGGCATATAGCACGGTAACAGGCCATTTCACCCCACAAGTCCGTGCCACTCAATTTACACCCCATTAACATAATCCCCGAAACACACTGAACGGTGGAGGAAACCGGAGTCCCTGGGGAAAACATGTAGACACAGGGAGAACGTACAAACTCCTACAGACAGCGCGGGATTTGAACCCCTGTCCCAGTTGCTGGCGCTATAAAGTCGTTGTGTTAACCACTGCGCCAACTGTGCCTGACTCTAAATGTTCTTGGTTGTCAAGAAATCTACATCTTAGATTTCTGAACTTCAGTTCTACCAAACTGAAAAATTAACTCTATTTTAACTCCACAGTCACTGTCCAGCCTGCAGGGTATTTAGACTATTCAATTTTAATTTATAGAGAAACATATAACATAGCCACAGATCCTGCAACACATCATATTTGAAGAATGCGTCTCTTGACAAGCACAAAGGGATAAACTGAGTTTAGAGGAGCAGAGGAGGTTCACGAGGTTGATTCTGGAAATGAGGGGGTTAGCCTATGAGGAACCTGTGACTACTTGGCAAAGGTTAAAAGGATGAGGGGGATCTGACACATGACATTCTAGAAGAAATAGATAAGATCAAAGCAGGAGGTCATTTCCGCTGGCAGGTGAAACTTGAACAAAGTTCAGGGAGGTAGATTTCAGTAGGAACTGTAGTAATTATGTCGAATTCTCCGCCTACGGAAGCAGTGGAGTCTGCCTCATTAAATTATAAGCACACAGTTAGATAGATTTTTGAACAGTAGAGGAATTAAGGGCTTATGGAGAAAAGGTAGGGAGGTGGAGCTGAGCCCATGGCCAGATCAGCCATGATCTTATAGAACCGCGGAGCAGGCTTGAGGGGGCAAGACAGCCACGACTTCTGCTCCTCCTTATATTTTGATGTACTTCTCCATGCCGACCTTCAAATGCCCATTTATACCAATCGGAACTCTTTATTTTCTCCGCAAGCTTTTTAAATATTTTATTTAAAGCTTAAACAACCATGATTACACACAAAATACAATTAAAACAAGATGTACCATCAAAGCAAACGTGTTATATATTAAAAAAACCCTCTATACCTACCCTATTTCCTTATACTAATATTTTCTCCACAATCTGATAAACTCCCCCCCCCTCCCCCACAAGAGTTTACCAGTCACACAGGGGACAAATAACCTACCGTTAATGTGACTTGAGGTTGCAACAGGAAACCTGAGCAGTGTGTGAATGAATGGCAGACACAGGGAGGGGATGGGACGAAGGGAGCAATGATAGGGGATTACCGTAAATAAGGGCCTCGATTATTGGCAGACTCAGCAAGCAAAAGGATCTGCTCCCTATATTATTATCCCATGTTCAAAACCCTCTCCCACTCTCTCTCTCTCTCTTTATCTCCCTCCAGCTCCCCATCCCATACCCTTCCATCTCCAGCAGAGAGCTACCCTCCCCCATCACTTTAGCTCTTTCTCCTTCTACCCTCCCACCAGTATCCATCCACGACCTGCCTCTTTTCTCCCTCCTCTTCTCCATTCCCCCCCCCCCCATTTTATTTGTATTTGGGTGTTTTTTGCTCATACTTTGGCCAAAACGTTGCTTGTGCTTTACTTCCTATTGATGGTGCATGACCTGCTGAGTTTCTCCAGCTATTTTGTGTATTGCAAGTTGAAAGGGTTGTTTAGATTCTTCTTCTTCTTTCTTTGGCTTGGAGATTTATGGAGGGGTAAATGTCCACGTCAGCTGCAGGCTCGTTTGTGGCTGACAAGTCCGATGCAGGACAGGCAGACACGGTTGCAGCGGTTGCAGGGGAAAATTGGTGGGTTGGGGTTGGGTGTTGGGTTTTTCCTCCTTTGTCTTTTGTCAGTGAGGTGAATTGATGACTGGACTACAAGACAAAGACAAGACCACAGAAGCGTTTGTTGATGACTGGCGAGGTCAGATAAATTAGTCTGTTAAATTCTGAGCACTACAGTTTATACCAATCCTCCAAGGCTTTGGTAGTAAAGTGATTAAGTTACCACACAAATAGCTTAAGTTCTAAACTATCGATCCAGAGACACCAGTTCAAATCTCATCCTAACTACTTAGGAATTAACACTGAAGTAATTAAATGAATCTGGAATGGAGGCAAAGAAAACTCTTTCACAATTGATAATGAGTATATTGCCATGTACGTTGTCCAAATTCTTACTTGCTGTAGCCATATTTTAATATATTTTTTAAAATTTAGACATACAGCACAGTCGCAGGCCAATTCGGCCCATGAGTCCGCGCCGTCCGATTTGCACCCCATTAACCTACATTTTTGGATGGTGGGAGGAAACCGGAGCTCACCCATGCAGACACAGGGAGAACGTACAAACTCCTTGCAGACAGCGCGGGATTCGAACCCTGGTCCTGATCGCTGGCGCTGTAAAAGAGCTGCGCTAACTGCTACGCCAACTGTGCACCCCAGAACAGAAAGAGATATCAGTATAAAACATAGATGATAACGTTAGTTAGTACAAGAATAAAAGGAGTGGTGCAGACCAGTTAGTACCACAGTGTTTCTTGTGGTGTTGGGGTAGCTTCTGATTAGGGGGTAAGCAGAGGTTCAAGAGGTTGAAAACCTATCCTGCTCAATAACACCTTTCAATGAAGGATATCCACTTGTTCTTACCTGATCCAGGTTGTAAGTGACTCCTGACCCATTGCTTGGGTTGTGCAACGTAGCACGGTAGCACGGTGCCCATGCCAGCCCAGCTGCCTCATCCCATGTGCCTGTGTTTTGGTCGATATTCCTCCTATCTATGTACCTGTCCAAATTGCCCCTGCCTCTACCACTTCCTCTGGTAGCTCCCTCCACATACCTACCCCCGCCACACGTGACAAGCTTCAGATTCTCAAGATTTGCTTTATACATTTCCTCTCTCACGTTAATCTTATGTCCATTACCCATGGAAAAAGACTACCTTGTCTATGACATAATTTCATGAACCCTTTATAAGGTCCCCCCTCAGCCTCCTAAACCCCAGTGAGAACAACCCCAACACCGCCAATATTTCCTGTAACTAAAATCCTCCATTCCAGGCAATATCCCGCTAAATCTTTGATGTGCTTGGTCTAATCCTATTACATTCTTTGAGAACTACATAAAATGATCCATGTGTGGTTTGACCAATCTTTTGTACAGCTCCAATATGATGTCCCAACTCTTACACTTGATACCGCTACCTATGAAGGCAAGTAAGCAACACACTTTCTTCCCTAATCCTATTCACCTGTGTCACCATCTTTACGCAGTTATGAACTTGCACTCTGTACTTTGGCAAGGTCCCTGCCATTTGCTGTATCTGTCTGACCAGATTAATGTTCAGATACAGCACAGTAACATGCCCTTCCAGCTCACATGCCCTCACTGCCCAAATACACCGATGAGACCAATGAACCTACCAACCCTGTAGGCCTCCCTTCTGGACAGACTAAACACCTTCTACACACGGTTTGATGAGAAGAACAGGACGATGTCAAAGAAAGCTCCGTGACCCACTGATGAACTGGCCCCCTGCATAGCTGCAGCTGAGGTGAGCAGAACCCTATCCAAGGTGAACCCACGCAAGGCAATGGGTCCAGACAAAGTACCTGGTTGGGTCCTGAAGTTCTGTGCAGACCAATTGATGGAGGTCTTCTCAGACATCTTCAGCACCTCTCTGAAGCAGTCTATCGTTCCCACAAGGTTCAAGACAGCTACCATCATCCCGGTACCCAAGAGGGTGACAATAAGAGGCCTCAATGACTTCCGCTCTGTGCCACTGACCTCCACCATTATGAAATGCTTCGAGCGTCTGGTGATGGATCGCATCAAAATGCACTTCCCAGAGACGCTGGATCCATTTCAATTCGCCTGCAGAAGAAGCCGTTCCACAGACGATACTCTAGCCTTGTCACTTCACTCCATCCTGGCCCACCTGAAGAACAATGCCTCATACGCCAGGCTGTTGTACATTGCCTTCAGCTCAGCATTTAATACAATCATTCCCCAGAGGCTGGTAGAGGAGCTGTCCTCGCTGTGATTCAACACCCCTCTCTGTGACTATATCCTGGATTTCCTAATGGAAAGTCTGTCCGGGTCGGTAGCAAAATGTCGAGCACCGTCACACTGAGCACTGGTGCACCACAGGGCTGTGGGCTCAGCCCGCTCCTGTTCACGCTACTGATCCATGACTTAATCACCAGATCCAGCTGCAACAGTGTCATCAAGTTGACACAACAGTCGTTGGCCTCATCACCAACAACAATGAGTTGCACCACAGAGAACAGGTGGAAAATCTCATGAAATGGTGCAAGAGTAACAACCTGCGTCTCAACGTGGACAAGACAAATAAGATGATTGTGGACTTCAGGAGGACCAGGAATGACCACCCTCCTCTACACATCAACAACTATGTAGTAGAGGGAGTGGAGAGCACCAAGTTCCTTGGAGCTCACTTAACTAATAACCTATTGTGGAAAACTCAACTTGTCAGGAAGGCACAACAGCGACTGCACTTTCTGAAAAGACTGAAGCAGGCAAGACTACCGGCCACCATCATGTCAACCTTCCACAGGAGCTCCATCGAGAACATCCCAGCGGGCTGCATTACAGCGTGGTACGGTTGCTGCAGAGAAATGGATCGGAAATCAATCCACAGGACCAGAAGAGTGGCAGAGAGGATCACTGGAGTCTCCCTGCAACCCCCCCCCATCATTGTTGTGATCTACCAGGATCATGGTCTGAAGAGGGTGCGCAAAATCATTGTGGACCCCTTCTACCCCACACACAGCATCTTTCAGCTGCTCCCGTCAAGGAAGAGATACAGGAGTATCAGAGCCAGCACCACCAGGCTGAGGAACAGCTTCTTCCCATGGGCAGTGAGAATGATGAAGGACCAAAGGAACTTCCCACACTAACCATCCGAGACTCTCATTTCTACAAAACAATATTTATTTTTAGACATATAATATTCAACCTGCATATGTATTATTTGTCTAAATGTGCATTGTGTGTCTGCATGCTTTACACCGAGGATCTGAGAACGCTGTTTGTCGGGTTGTACTTGTACAACAGACTCGCCAAGGCAAATAGCGCCTTTGGAAGACTACACAAAAGAGTCTGGAAAAACAACCAACTGAAAAACCTCACAAAGATAAGCGTATACAGAGCCGTTGTCATACCCACACTCCTGTTCGGCTCCGAATCATGGGTCCTCTACCGGCATCACCTACGGCTCCTAGAACGCTTCCACCAGCGTTGTCTCCGCTCCATCCTCAACATCCATTGGAGCGCTTTCATCCCTAACGTCGAAGTACTCGCGATGGCAGAGGTCGACAGCATCGAGTCCACGCTGCTGAAGATCCAGCTGCGCTGGATGGGTCACGTCTCCAGAATGGAGGACCATCGCCTTCCCAAGATCGTGTTATATGGCGAGCTCTCCACTGGCCACCGTGACAGAGGTGCACCAAAGAAAAGGTACAAGGACTGCCTAAAGAAATCTCTTGGTGCCTGCCACATTGACCACCGCCAGTGGGCTGATATCGCCTCAAACCGTGCATCTTGGCGCCTCACAGTTTGGCGGGCAGCAACCTCCTTTGAAGAAGACCGCAGAGCCCACCTCACTGACAAAAGGCAAAGGAGGAAAAACCCAACACCCAACCCCAACCAACCAATTTTCCCCTGCAGCCGCTGCAACCATGTCTGCCTGTCCCGCATCGGACTTGTCAGCCACAAACGAGCCTGCAGCTGACATGGACTTTTACCCCCTCCATAAATCTTCATCCGCGAAGCCAAGCCAAAGAAAAAAAACTTGTACAATCAGATGACATGACTTGACTTGATGTCTTTGGAACATCAGTGTATTTGGGCAGTGAGTGCTTGTGAGTGGAAGGGTGTGTAACTGTGCTGCATCTCCAAATTAATTCAGATTAGAGGGAGGAAACTGGAGCACCCAGAGGAAACCAACACAGTCACGGAAAAAACGAACAAACACCTTACAGACAGTGCCGGATTCGAACCGAGTCACTGAAATGCCATTGGCATATTAGGCTTTTCATTGGTTTCCAAAATCAAGGGCAGTCGGAAGTAAATGATACACTCCGGTACAGTCAGCAACATCCAACAACAGACGTCAAGAATTTGAAAGGACTGTGGAAAGTGTTTACTAGGGTGCACTTACAACAAGACACTTCAGTTGTAGAGATGCCGGGGTTACTTCATGTTAAGGAGAAAAGGATAGAAGGGAATTTGAGAGAGGTTTATACTGGAGGTTGCAGGATTCAAGGGGCAAGAAAGGAGAATCTGTTTCCAAGTAGAACAGATCAAATTGGCAGGTGGAATTTAATGCAGACAAATGTGAGATGTTCCTCTTTGGGAGGTGTAACAATATTAATATTTGGGGAAAATTTATAAGATTTAGAGTTCTTCTTTGGCTTCACTTTGTGGACGAAGATTAATGGAGGGGTAATGTCCACGTCAGCTGCAGGCTCGTTTGTGGCTGACAAGTCCGATGCGGGACAGGCAGACACGGTTGCAGCGGTTGCAAGGGAAAATTGGTTGGTTGGGGTTGGATGTTGGGTTTTTCCTCCTTTGTCTTTTGTCAGTGAGCTGGGCTCTGCGGTCTTCTTCAAAGGAGGTTGCTGCCTGCCGAACTGTGAGGCGCCAAGATACGCGGTTTGAGGCAATATCAGCCCACTGGCGGTGGTCAATGTGGCAGGCACCAAGAGATTTCTTTAGGCAGTCCTTGTACCTCTTCTTTGGTGCACCTCTGTCTTGGTGGCCAGTGGAGAGCTTGCCATATAAAACGATCTTGGGAAGGCGATGGTCCTCCATTCTGGAGACGTAACCTACCCAGCGCAGTTGGATCTTCAGCAGCGTGGATTCGATGCTGTCGGCCTCTGCCATCTCGAGTACTTCGAAGTTGGTGATGAAGTCGCTCCAATGAATGTTGAGGATGGAGCGGAGACAACGCTGGTGGAAGCGTTCTAGGAGCCGTAGGTGATGCCAGTAGAGGACCCATGATTCGGAGCCGAACAGGAGTGTGGGTATGACAACGGCTCTGTATACGCTAATCTTTGTGAGGTTTTTCAGTTGGTTGTTTTTCCAGACTCTTTTGTGTAGTCTTCCAAAGGCGCTATTTGCCTTGGCAAGTCTGTTGTCTATCTCGTTGTCGATCCTTACATCCGATGAAATGGTGCAGCCGAGATAGGTAAACTGGTTGACCATTTTGAGTTCTGTGTGCCCGATGGAGATCTGGGGGGGCTGGTAGTCATGGTGGGGAGCTGGCTGATGGAGGACCTCAGTTTTCTTCAGGCTGACTTCCAGGCCAAACATTTTGGCAGTTTCCGCAAAACAGGACGTCAAGCGCTGAAGAGCCGGCTCTGAATGGGAATAGTTGCCCATTCAGAGCCAAGATTTAGAGTAGGTCATATACATTCACACATTTTAAAATCTTATTTGAAAGACTGAATCACATTGCGAGATCTCCTGGAGAATGTAAGCACCTGTGAGAGATGAGTAACACTGATCTAAAAGAAAAGTGAGGATTGTGAGAGATGAGCAAAAACTGATATAAAAATATGAAGATGAGAAAACTAGTATAGATATATGTGTAATGAATAAAGGCCAGTAAGAATAGGATAAGAATAGATCTTAGAATGTAGGAAGTAAAGTTAGTCTGAACAAGATAAGGGTCTTCTAGCCCTAGATAGAATTAGCAGGTTCTGCATATGTAATTAGTAAGCCCTAGACAGTATTAGCAAGTTCTACATATGAAGAGGTTGTAGCTGAGGGTCGGGAAGGTGTAAATTAGAACAAAGGCAGGTTTGTGAATAAGGACAATGAGGATAATGACATGATAAGACACCGACAGGATACCCCCTGGTCCTCCAAGTTCACAGAAACAGCACGTAGGCAGACAGGATTGCCTAATGCCAAACCCATCCAGGAGGCAGAAGAATCAACTGTATAAAAATTGGGTGAGCCCCAGTGTATATGTGTATTCCCAGGGTAAGGGGAAGCACCCAACTTTGCATTGTTGTATAATAAATGTTCTTTGTCCTCAATTTTTGTCTCGAGCAATTTCTGTGAAGGTACTTCTGTTTCTAACAAATGGGGGGGCTCGTCCGGGATCCCACTCCCTCCACTGACAGAGTGCCGGAGGTAGGTGCACCCCAGCTGATTCAGCTGGTCTCACGGACAAAGGGTGACTGGTCAGTGGATGAAGCGAGTGATATCCGAGAAGAGGCATTAAGAACAAACAACGAGAGGACGTTAAGGAAGCGCACTAGAACTAGCTACTGGATCTCGGTAAGAGAAATTTTACTTACTTGTCAGTATGGGAGGTGTGAGTAGTAAGGAAGAGAGTCCTAAGGAAGGATGGGAGGATTAGATAACCAAGCAAAGTCCGTTAGGATTAATGTTATCTGATTGGGGTGCGGGGAGAACCCTTGGGAAAGACAAACTGACCATGGTCAGATATCGCTGTTTGGAATGGGTTAAAAGTCCGATAAAAGGGAGTTCAGTATATTGGCCAAAGCTCGGATCCGAGGATGACTGGATGTGTCAGGCATTGAACATCTGGCTCTATCAAAACCAAAGAGATAATCTTGAGAGCAGGGAATATGCAGCCTGCTGGCTCAGGGGATCATTTGATCAACTGGTTTTGAATGAAAAGGAATGCAAGGACAAGAAAGATAAGGAACCTTTTGTCCTTGAAACACAAGGATGGGATGTGTTACATCCCCTTCCTCCACCTTATGTTCCTCCTATCCCGGCTCCTATCTTCCCCCCCCCCCTCCTATGCTCTACCCTTCTGCACCTTCCCCTCCTCCCCCACAGCTAGAGAAAAGAGAAGAAAGTAGGGGCGGTATGATGACCCATTCACAAAGTACTCGATTACCAACTCTATTGACAAGAGAGGGGGGCGACTTTAATTCAGAACAGTGTGAGACCCTCCGGGAAGAAAGGGCAGAACCCTTTGATTCATTTCCCAGAGAGCAGGAACATAGACATAATAAGCCAGAAACTAACTGGATGAGACCTCTGCGGGAAGTTCCCGTGGGAGAGGGTCTCGGTTTCGTAAATGTGCCCCTGACCAGTACAGAGGTGCATAACTTTAAGAGAGAAATGATCTCCCTGATAGAAGATTCTCAAGGATGTGCTGAACAATTAGATCAATTTTTGGGACCAAATACATGGGGGATGAGTTAACATCTATCTTTAAAACGTTGTTTACTTTGGATGAGCGTGGAATGATTCGCCAGGCAGGGATTAGAGTCTGGGATAGGGAACACCAAGGGGGACCAGAGGCAATACCTGGAGAAGCTAAATTTCCCCTGGTGAAACCAAATTGGGATAAGAATACTAATGATGGTCGCATATTAATGGAAGAATATAGGGTTAATCTGATAAAAGGAATCAAGAAATCTGTCCCAAAGGGACAGAATTTTAAGAAAGCATTTGAGGTTCCCCAAGGTCCTGAGGAGACCCCCTCTGCATTTCTGAATAGATTGCGTACAGTCATACAGCAATATGGGGGTCTGGACATAGAATCCCCAGCAGGTGAACAATTAGTATTAACGGGTTTCGTTACTAACTCAGCCCCAGACATTAGAAGGAAATTACAGAAGACTGAGAATTGGCATGAGCAGGGAATAACCCAGATTCTACAGATCGCACAAAGAGCATTTGTCCAGAGGTCTGAGGATAAGCAGAAAGGAAAGGCTAAGATTTTGATGCAGGCAGTCAAGGGAGTCGTGGAGGCACAACAAGGAAAGAGTAGGGACTGTGTGCCAGCTCCAGGACGTTGGGAGGAGAGCCAGGGATGGAGAAGTAGGGACCAGAGTAGATGGAGGAGTAGAGGAGGATTCTGGGAACGACAACCATTCCCGGGACCCTGTGGAGACCCAGGTAGAAATTGGGAAACAGGAGCATTAGTTTGTTATCATTGTAAAAAGGAGGGACACTTTAAGAGAGAATGCCCAATGCGAGCCAGGGAGACGCGATCCTACGCCCTGATGGAAGCAGATTATGAATAGGGGAGTCACGGTTCTCAGTCAATACACACCGTGGGGCTGCACGAAGAACCATTGGTACATTTAAGCATAGAACCCCACAGTGACAAGATGACCTTTTTTAGTAGATTCTGGGGCAGCCTGGTCTAGTTTTTTACAACCACCCGAGGGTGTTAGGATAGAGGGGACAGTGATAGTTTCGGGAGTAGGAGGAAGAGACTTTACAGTCCCTGTATTAAGAGATGTAAGAATACAAATGGGAGAAAAGGTAATAACAGAGGATATTTTACTAGTTCCCCAAGCTGGACTTTGTTTGTTAGGACGAGATTTACAGGACCAATTGGCCATCGGCACCAGACCACAGGAATCGGGTATCGGGGTTCAATTGTATGCATTAAGCGAGGAAGATTGAGAACTAATAAATCCTGGAGTATGGGCAGAAAGAGGCAATAGAGAAGTGTTAGATATTCCTCCCCTGCAAGTTACTTTAAAAGATTCTGAACAAGTAATTAGGCAAAAACAGTATCCAATTCCTATAGCTGGCCGAAAGGGGATGCAGCCAGTAATTGACCAGTTGGTGAAAGATGGTATACTCGAACCTTGTATGTCACCTTTTAATACCCCAATTTTACCCGTCCAAAAACCAGACGGTACCTATCGATTAGTGCAGGACTTGAGGGAGCTGAACAAAATTATTCTCACCCGTCACCCGGTTGTACCTAATCCCTATACAATAATGGGTAAAATCGATCCCCATAGTAAATGGTTTAGTGTGATTGACCTCAAAGATGCTTTCTGGACCTGTCCATTAGCAACAGAGAGTAGAGACATGTTTGTCTTTGAATGGGAAAATCCTTTTACTGGATGCAAGAATCAATACTGGTGGACGGTCCTTCCCCAGGGCTTTACAGAATCACCAAATGTATTCGGTCAGGTCTTAGAACAAATACTAGATGAGGCTCCTCGAAGAGAGAATTGTCAGTTGATACAATATATTGATGATTTGTTAATTACGGGAAAAACGTACGAATTAGTTAAACAGTATACTGTTGAACTTTTGAATTTTCTGGAGAATAAGGGTCTTAGGGTGAGCGAATCCAAATTACAATTTGTTCAATCAGAAGTTAAATACTTAGGTCATCTGGTAAGTCAGGGAACTAGGAAAATAAGTCCAGAAAGGATACGTGGTATTCTACAGATACCCCCTCCCAAGAATGCCCAAGAACTTAGGAAATTCCTTGCTTTAGTGGGATACTGTAGAATCTGGATTGAAAATTATTCTAGCCTGGTCAGATTTCTCTATGATAAACTCGCGATTCTAGGGGGCGAAGCTGTTGTCTGGACAGAGGAAGAGATTAAAGATTTTAACTTGGTGAAACAGAGCCTTATTAGTGCCCCAGTGTGGGCATTACCCGACCTAAATAAGCCATTTGACCTATATACCAATGCGAAAGGAGGTGTAGCCACCGGAGTACTAACACAAGAGAGGGCAGGCTATAGACAGCCAGTTGCTTTTCTTCAAAAGTTTTAGACCCCATTTGTTGTGGTTGGCCAGAATGTGTGCAAGCCATCGCAGCCACTGCTATTTTAGTTGAGGAAGGACGAAAGATTACGTTTGGTGCCCCGATGATAGTTCACACCCCTCACACAGTCCGCAATATTCTCTTACAACGTGCTGGAAGGTGGCTCACAGACTCTAGAATTTTAAAGTATGAAGCGATCCTAATGGATGGGGATGATTTGACCCTGAACACAATCCAGCAGCTTTCTTGGTTTCTCCAAATTCTGACAATACCATAAATGAATTAGAGCATGTATGTTTAGAGGTAATAGATTTACAGACCAAAATTAGAGAGGATTTAAATGATGAGCCTTTACAGGAGGGTGAAAGGTGGTTTATTGATGGATCTTCCCGTTGCATTGATAGCACTCACTATAGCAGGTATAATGTAGTGGATGGGAAAGAAGGAGTGGTGATTGAAGCCGGTCGTCTCCCCGGTCATTGGTCAGCACAATTGTATGCCCTCTGTAGAGCACTCCAGGGTCTAGAGAACAAGGTGGGCACTATCTACACAGACTCAAAGTACGCTTTTGGTGTAGTGCACACCTTTACGAAGATCTGTAAAGAGCGGGGAATGATAACTGGAAAAGGACAAAAGTTGATCCATGAAAACTTAATTGTCCAATCCCTGGATGCTCTTACATTACCTGAGGAAATAGCTGTAGTACATGTACAAAGCCATCAAAGTGGTGACAGTCCTGAAGCCCAGGGTAACAGACAGGCAGATGCAGCTGCCAAACAGGCTGCACTCGCAGAGAAAATAGACATGCAGCTGTTACTGCCCACCCCATTAGAGGTTAAAAAGACTCCCATCTTTTCATGGGAAGAGGAGGTTTCTATTAAAGATCAGGGAATGCGTCAAACTGCCGATGGGTTGTGGTGGACGGCAGAAGGACGTCATGTGCTGAACAAAGCCTTGGCTCGGCAAATTTTTGATCAGATACACCAACAGACACACTGGGGAACACAGGCACTTGTGGATACATTTGTACGGTCCTTTTATTGCTCAGGGTTGTCCAATCTGTCAGAAAGTAAATAAGAAATCTATGCACCAGGTAATGCCTGGCGGTCGCAATATAGCTGTACGCCCGTTTCAACGGATACAAATTGACTTTACATAATTACCTAAGATAGGAATTTACAAATACCTCCTGGTGATGGTAGATCATTTCACACGATGGGTTGAGGCTTTCCCGACTCCTAATGATCGTGCCAGCACCGTTATCAGGATACTAATGGAGTCTGTGATTCCACGATATGGTATGATTCAAACCATTGACTCGGATCGAGGTACACATTTTACCTCTCAGGTACTCCAGGGTGTGTGCAAAAGACTGGGAATAGACTGGTAGCTACATACCCCGTGGCATCCCCAGAGCTCAGGCCGTGTTGAATGAATGAATCAGACCTTAAAAAATCAGCTCACTCGACTTCATGAGGAAACTGGCCTCTCCTGGATTAAATGTTTACCCTTAGCTCTAATTAGGACTCGCACAGCCCCTCATAAGGACCTTGCTGTCTCACCATATGAAATGATGTTTGGTCTTCCTTACATGGGATTCCACACTGATACCCCTATCCCTGAGGCTAATGACCAATATATATCTAAATATTTACAGGGACTTTCTACTTCTCTCCATTGCTTAAGACAGAAGGGTTTATTAGCTCAAACTCCGCCCTTGGAGTATCCTATTCATTCTATTAAACCGGGTGATTGGGTATATGTAAAAGCATGGCAAGATCACCAACTGAAACCTGTCTGGGATGGCCCCTATTGTGTACTTTTAATTACAGACACTGCCGTCCGAACGAAAGAAAAAGGATGGAGCCACATCCAACAAATTAAACCAGCTACTGAACCACAGACTAACGATATCGATAATCTACCCTCCACCTGGCGTGCAGTCCTTCATCCTTCTGATCTGAAAGTTACACTACGCCGGGAAAAAGTGCTGTAATTTTGTTTTTACCATTTACTGTATTGTTTACTTGTTGGTTCCCAATTTTTGGGACATCACTAAATTACTCACGAAGTATTAAGTGCTCCTGGAATAGGGGCACAGAGGTGACAATTATTTACCTTTAGAATGTAGACAGGGCATAGATATAAAGTATAGTCATAGTGGGGTATGGGTTAATATAGGATTCCAACATGGACCAGGGGAACTGAACGGCATTAGAGGAGTAGATTTGATTTGTATTTTAGCCTTCACAGGTATTAAAAAGAGGAGTTTTAAAGGGGTAGCACAAAGCAGATGGTGGGACAAAGACAGACAGAATGTTAAGTAGCAGAGATAGAGTGAATACATATGCTAATGTACACAGACAGGCTTGGACTCACAGGTTCAATGATACTTATGCTAATGTTCGCAGACAAGCTGCAACTCACAGATTAAATGATAAGAAACAACCCTCCCCAACTTGGTCTCCTGTCAAACATCCTTTGGGTCCCACAGACATTCGGAATGTTAAGCACCACCTCGTTAAGGGGAGTTCCAGTTGTAAATGACGTAGGCTGCTACAGAACACTAAAGCTGCTTGGCATTTAAATCGTTTAATCAGACTCCAGGCAGCCTTGGAGATCATCACCGAATAGACAGCAATGGCCCTGAATTTAGGGGCTGAAGAAAAACGACAGATACAAGCCACAGTTCAACAAAACCGCCTGGCTCTCGATTCTTCGTTGGCTGCTGAAGGCAGCGTTTGTGAAAGACTGGTTAATGACAATGCTCACAACGGTCAGGTGGTTAAAGACACTTCTTCAGGAGTTCGAAAATCTTCCCATGCCCAGGTTCAGACTTGGCAACCTTGGTCCGGTGTGGGATGGACTAGACTTTTTATTGGTAACTGGAGTCTGATACCCACTGCCCTTATAGCAGCTGGACTCGCTATTCTGTCCATTATGGTGCTCCCCTGCCTAAAGACTTGTGTGCAGCATTTAATTCATCGAACCCCTCGTCAGAACACTCTAACCCAAAGGATGTATGTTTCCCTAATTCTGCCTGATGATGCTGAGACTGCAGTTCGTTTACTGACCAGCTGGGAAAAAGACCAAGTCTACAAGTAATACATTCCAGTTGAGAAGTCACGAAGCGTAGCTAAAAGAAAAGTGAGGATTGTGAGAGATGAGTAAAACTGATATAAAAATATGAAGATAAGGAAACTAGTATAGATATATGTGTAATGAATAAAGCCAGTATGAATAGGATAAGAATAGATAATAGAATGTAGGAAGTAAAGTTAGTCAGAATAAGATAAGGTTTCTAGCCCTAGAATTAGCAGGTTTTGCATATGTAATTAGTAAGCCCTAGACAGTTATTAGCAAGTTCTCCATATGAAGAGGTTGTAGCTGAGGGTCGGGAAGGTGTAAATTAGAACAAAGACAGGTTTGTGAATAAGGACAATGAGGATAATGACATGATGGGCACGACAGGATACCCCCTGGTCCTCTAAGTTCACAGGTAGGCAGACAGGATTGCCTAATGCCAAACCTATCCAGGAGGCAGAAGAATGTAAGGGGGAGGGTATTCCTATACTGAAATCAACTGTATAAAAGTTGGGTGAGCCCCAGTGTATGTGTGTATTCCCAGGGTAAGGGGAAGCACCCAACTTTGCATCGCTGTATAATAAATGTTCTTTGTTCTCAATTTTTGTCTCGAGCAATTTCTGTGAAGTCTGTTTCTACACACCTTTCGCATGTAGGTGTTAATTGAACTGACATCATAAAATGCTTGACCATTGTCTGCTGTCTGCAAAAGTGCTCACAGGCAGTTCTGGATTGATTACCTAAGTTAACAACTTGAAAGAAGAAAGAACTGTTGTTTTGCTCAGGAAGGTGGGGGTTTTGCAAGACATGAGTCACATGCTCTCTTTGGAGTTTCAGTTGGAAGAGAGAGATAGAGGACAAGCTCTCTCAGTCAGTATGTTTGGGACACTGAACAGTGCAATCCAGGAAGAACTGATGAAAAGTTCCAAAAGCAGTGGATGGCTGGAAGTGCTATCTGTCTGGTGTTTCTCTTGGAATAAGAGGTACAGAAGGAGCTTTGTCGTAACCTGAAAGAAAGAGGTTACCATCTGAAAAACCCTGATGGGGCAAGTTTCATCAGCGAGACATTGAGGTGACTAATGGTGATACCTCAGTTGTGGAAATCCTGGAACTACAAATCTCTCTCTCTGCAGACCCTACAAGAACCTTCCTGAGCAGTAAACATTTATCTTTCAAACACCAAACCCTGGTGAACTTTATACATGTTAAATTGATTGGCTGCAACCAGAGAATTTGGAAGAAGTGAGATTGAACTGTGAACCAAAGAACTTTTCTTAAATTTATACACACGTCATACATGTATGCTTAGAATTAGAAGGGGGTTATTTGTGTTAGTTAAGTATAAAGTTTGATTCTATTTTCATGTTTGAAGTTTATTAAAAATAACTTTTGTTTTAAAAACCACTTGGTGAATGTCTATTGCTGCTGGGATTTGGGGTAACAGAGGACAAACCAGGGGAGAACATGCACGGTAAATGCCAAAGAGCACTGAGAAGTGCAGTAGAAGAAAGGGATCTGGGAAAGTGGCATCAGAGGCAGGAGGGAAAGAGAACTTTTGGCACGTTCACCTTCCTAAATCATAGTATTGAGTGCAGGAATTGGGATGTTACGGTGAAGTTGTGTAAGACATTGGTGAGGCCCAAGTTGGAATATTGTCTGCAGTCTTGGTCACCTAACGACAGGAAATATATCAGTAAGATAGAGAGTGCAGAGAAGATTCACTAGGAAGTTGCCTGGGCTTCAGGAAAGGTTCAACGGGTTAGGACTTTATTCCCTGGAGTGTCGAAGGATGAAAGGAGATGTGATAGAGGTATACAAAATTATGAGGTGTATAGATAGAATAAATGCAAGCAGGCTTTTTCCACTGAGGTTAGGAGAGATAAATCTAGAGGAAATAGATTAAGGGAACTTAAATGGTGAGAATATGGAACGAGCTGCCAGCTGAAGTGGTGAATGCAGGGTCAATTTTGGCATTTAAGAAAAATTTGGACAGGTACATGGATGGGACGGGTAAGGAGAACTCTGGTCCAGGAGCAGGCCAGTGAGATTAGGCAGAATTATAGTTCAGCACAGACTGGGAGGGTCTGTTTCTCAGCTGAAGTGTCTTTTAGTTCTATGGCTTATGGCACCGATACCAAGTTCTCAGAACAAGTCATTGACCTGAAACATTTCTCTCCACAGGTGCTGTCTGACTTCCTGAACACTTCCAGCACTCCCTGCTTTGCATAATAAATTTGAACAACTGGGTAAAATCACAGAGTGACCCAAAGATTTTGAGGAATTTGTTGCGATTGGATATTCACTGATTGAGGGAGAGAGGCAAGGGGCTCAAAGTAATGATGCGAATGGAACCAGAAACTGACTAAAAGGAGAAATATTTTGGATTGTTATGGCAGTGGTTTTCAAACTTTTTCTTTCCACCCACACACCACCTGAAGTATTCCCTCTGCCATCGGCGCTCTGTGATTAGTAAGGGATTGCTTCAGGTGGTGTGCGGGTGGAAAGAAAAAGTTTGAAAACCACTGTTTTAATCGTACCTCATTGACTCGTTATGTGCACGGTTTCAGAACTCCAAAGGAAATGGGCCAATGACAATTTTTCTCAAGCAAAATATTTCAGTGACATTTGGGTCTAGAGCAGTGATTCTCAACCTTCCCTTCCCACTCATGGCATAGGGACTGCTTAAAGTGAGATGTGAGTGGAAACCAAAAGGTTGAGAAGTGCTGGGTTATGTGGTCAGAGGGTGACGATTCCATCAAACACGTGGTAAGAGTCTGTAAGATTATCAGAGGCACTAGAAAGGTAGATCGACACGAGTCCTTTTCTGAAGGCAGGGTATCAAAAAGAGGGCACAGGTTTAAGGTACGAGAAAGAACATCTGAAGAAGAATATTTTGAGACGACGCACTTAGGATAGTGGTCAGCTTGCTGCTGTGGCAGCACCAACGACCCAGGAATGAATCCGATGCTGTCAGTGAGGAGTTTTAACATTCTGCCCGTGACTTGTGTGGGATTTCCCTAGGTGCTCCGCTTTCCTCCCGTCTTCCAAAACATACGGGTTTGTTTGTTAATTGGGCGACACGGGTTTAAAAGGCAGGAATCGGCTTCCTGTTGTAAATTAAATTTTAAATATTTAAATTCAATGCTTTAAAACTGTAATTTAGATATACTGCATGGTAACAGGCCCTCTCTGTGCATGAGCCTGCATCGCCCAGTGACCAAATAACCAACCAATCCCATATGCTTTGGAGTGTGCAAGGAAACCCACAAGGAAATGGGAAGAATGTACAAACTCCTGAGAGGCAGCACCGGGTTCGAACCCAGGTCGCTGGTAGTGTGGTAGTGTTCGTCCAACTGCTATGCTAACTGTGCCCCCCCAAAGAGTTGCTGATACCTGGGACACACTGTCAGGGGAGGTGGTGGAATTGGACATAATCGCCAGTTTAAGTAGCATTTAATCACACACAATAATTCACAAGGCCCAGAAGGAGAGACTTAAAAGCAGGCGTGGGTTAGTGTAGATGGGCAAGCAGGCAGGAAAATTGGGTGAGCAGAGAAAGCTGGCATGAACGTCGTCCTTCTGCGTTGAATGACCCTATGGTTCCGCTTCCATTCCCGAAGACTCTTGTCCCCAGGTTCTGCCTATCCAAGCAACAGGAAGAGCGTCTGAGCCCAGTTTGAACACTTCCACTTCACCACCCCCCACCACCCCCCCCCCCCCCCCCGATGCTGGCAAACCCCCGCTAGAGGTCATGGCAGAAGCCCGTGATCAGTTCACACTCACTTGTATATTGGACAGGGTATCCATGAGCTGTCTTGCCAACTTCGGCCCATTGTCCATGGTTGGAATGTGCAAGTTCTGGAATAACAGAGAAAACAAAGACAGTAGGACAAGAACAGTCTCTCCGCCACAAACACCCTGTGTTTATTCTGGGGATTGGCTGCGCCAGGCTTTTTGAAACCAAACCACTTTCATTTCCATTAATTACAGAGCTATAGTGAATACACCGTACACTTTATTTCAGAGACAGGCCTAGTCTCCCAGGGACATCAGTCAACTTCTGGCAAGAAGGGGAGTGTAGCTAAAGCAGTTTCCACATTTAGCTCATTGGCAGGCCCCACAATGTTCCACATGAGTATATTACCATATACTGTACATAAAACAGAAATCCCCAGTGTGGTGCCAATCTAATAACCTACTCTAGGAACTGCAGAGAACCCTAACCCTCTATTTTCCCCTGTTTCATGAACAGGTACTCCCCGACTTGCGACCTATGCGACTTATGTTCATCTGCACATACCATATATAACAATAACAATCACAGTATGGTGCACGTGTGCGAGTCTTCGGGTGGTGCGTGCGCGATGGGTTCGCATGCTGGAGTTCTGTCGGTGCATGCGCAAGAGTTAAGGGCATGAATTCAATTTTGTTAGGGCACTTAACCCATATGCCGAACAAACTCCAATACATGAGCCCACCATGCATGCGCCACCTGAAGGCTCGCGCGCAGTGATCAAGATGGCTGCGCCCAATCGACGGACTCCAGGACACTGACTAACAAGGTAAATAAGCAATTCCGACATACGTCCATTTCGAGATATGGCAGGTCATTCAGAGTGGAACGCAGACTTATATCAGGGAGTACCTGTATCTATCTAAATGTCTCTGAAAAGATCCTAATTGTATCTGCCTCCATCATGGTTTCCGGCAGCGCATTCCCTGCACTCACCCCTCTCTGTATGTGATAAACATACCTCTGCCATGCCCCCTTTACTTACTCCCAAGACCTTAAAACTATGCCCCTTCGTTCGCCATTTCAGCCCTGGGAAAAATCCTCAAAGCCTCATCATTATAAGGTACAGATAGATAGCAAAAATGTCAGCCAGTCACACAAACACTGAACAGTGTAAATGTTGCAGCAAAAATTGCCCTTTTTTTTTTAAACTGGTTCTCGTGTCTGAGGTCAACATTCTTGCTCAGAAGATGCAGAAGTTGTTTTCTGTTCTGTTCACTGGATAGTTCAAGCCCATTCTAGCCTGTTTTTAGACTAAGGGTCATATCCTAAGTTTTGTGCAAGACCCTTGGGAATAATCAACAGAGCATCTGCAAATGCTAGCTCTCCCGACTGTGCTCTGTCCTTTACGTTGGCCTTGTGTTTGATCAAAGCACCTGCCACACATCTATCCGCAATTGCATTCTTCACTGCACACAGACCATCATGCACTGCATCTTCGATTGGTGTTGGTGTGGTTATTTGGAACCTTGAGAAGCAGTGTCACTGCCGAGGATTGTTGCATTGTTCAACAAAGGGGAACTTTTTCTTCACCCAAGGTACGGTCATGTACAAGTCCAGCACGGCCCAAGCATTTGGGGGTGAGGTCCTCCACAGAATTCAGAGCAATACCTCCATTTTTCTCTACTCAAGGCCACAATACCTTCTTTTGCAAATGCATCGAAATTCTCTTGGTTAATTACTTCAAATCCTTTCTTTTTAAATCTCCACAAACTTCTTTTTTTAATTGTATTAATTAATTAATAATTAATTGTATATTAATTATATTGTATTATAATTGTATTAACGCTGTCTTCAATTAATTTTCTCTCCGCTGGCACTATTTTCTTTCCACCAGCATTTTCATAGAAGAATCCAAAATTTACTTCCGTCTTTTCATGCTCCAGTGAAAAGCAGCAGATGAGAATGTGAGCCTCTTCCGCCCTTTTCCTCATGTCCGGGTGCCGAACGCAACGATCCAAAAATATTCCCTTCACCAGGTGTGTCTCTCTGCTCTTATTTTGTGTTTCATCTCCATAATCAACCGTGAAGAGATCGAGTGGCTCGTTTGGTTTCTTCACTGTCAGAACACCCTCTGCCAAGACAGCTGCCAATTCGTTGTGCATAACAATGTCCTGGTAAAACGGACAAGAGTCTCTCTACCCATTTCTTTGGATAGTTTCACCTGCTCCAAGATTTCCAGGGCCTTCTCCTGAAGTTCTTGCAAATGGCAAGCCATCTCATCTTTCAAATGATTGATTTCATCCTCAAGCTGGGTGTCCTGGACATGAGTGGCCTCCATATTATACTAGTCTTCCAGATCTTGCATCTGGCACTCAAGGGATTCATTTGTTCCCTTCAGTGCATCAATTTCACAGGTCAGCGTCTGGACTTATGTGTGGTTACTCATTATTTTCTTGTATTGCCAAACGAAGAGCATCCTTTGTTACGAGAAGCAGAATCAGTTACATCAGCCAGCTCCTCGTGTAATCTTGCAATCATACGAAACTGGTTGGAAGATGGATCCCAACTAAGGCTCTCAACAGCCCCTGCTGAATCTGTCTCACTTTTCGTATCTGAAGATGAGACCTGAAGCAGTTCGTACAAGTAACTCTTTTGATGGTGATGAGAAAATTGATTCTTTGGAAGAAGCTCAAATAAAGATTTCATGTCAGTCTTCTGGCCTGTAGCAGTCTGCAGTGAATCCATGAAGAATTCTTCCATTTCCTCTTGTTATCCCTGCCTTGCAGCACTTTGCAAAGTGTTTCTTCTTCCCACATTTATAGGAGGATTTGCCATAGGTAGAACACATCCTTGGAATACATCTACCTCCACACCTGCTGCATTTGCTGCTTGAGCTGACCACCTTGCTTTGTTGTTGCTCTGGGAAACTCCTGGTGCTCTGCCTATCTGCCTTCATCGCATGTACTGTTGTGTCTATCCTGTGCAGCTCCTTAGCTTGTGATCCTGTGGCCTCTGTTGCCCTACACCTATTCACAGCCTTTTCTAGCGTCAGTGTGGGAGGACTTAATTTATCCATGCTTACAAATTATTGTCTTCTCTTACTCACTCAGACACTTCTGACACCATGTTATGCTTGTTCTTTGAAGAGGAATGACTTTACATGGGTTTATCAGTGAACCGACTTTATTTTCCCTGTGTTACTGCCACCACCTCCAATGAAATCCAACTGTCTTCAACCGATAATAACAGACGATGCTCGTGACTCCCCTCATATACATCACTTCCTGTTTCTGCCAACTGCGTGCACTGTATGCTGGGAAATGCAGTTCTTATTTACACACATAATAACACAGAGCGCAGCCTCCATTTTACATGCGAGTGCTGCCTCTATTTTGAGTGTGAGCATTGCCGCCATTTTGTGGAGGATATCAACCTTCCCCTGCTGTGCAGTGCTGTGTGAGGGACTTCGGGGATAGGAGGCCTCTCTTTGCCCATTTCCGTTAAACGGCAAGGCAGCACAGACCACAACTAAACAAGGGAATCACTGACGAGAGAGCATCGACCTTAAATGTTGACTGTTTCTCTCTCCATGGATGCTGCCTGACCTGCTGAGTATTTCCAGCAACCTTTCTCACTGAAGCAGTGTTCAGTGCAAAAGCTTAAACCTTTGCTTTATAGAATTAGAGCAAAAACAGGTCTTTTAGATGGTGTGTATTGACATGGATTCTCAGTGAATTCTCACCTTGTTACGGTGGAGAAGCTTGTGTGGTCCTAAGATCCCGACTGCGATGCCATCCGTAGGGTCACCCATGGCAGAAAGTTCGAGGATGAGGTCCCTGACAAAGAACAATCCAACCAAGTCCTCAATGGTGGAACAGGTGGACAAAGTTACACTGGACTCAACAGCTGTGAAGGCGGACAAAAGGCTGCAATCGTCATGGCTTCCATGGAATCAGTTGGTGGATTTGTGAAGTGTCGTTGGCTTCGTGGATTGCAACATCTCGTACATGTTAAACAAATACATGCACAGGCGTCTTCGCTCTGTGATCAATGGAACGAAGGCCATCATCCTCAATTTGAGGGTAGCTACGCCGACGATTGGCATGTGTCTGCCATGTTAGCCGCCACTCTCTCCATCTATCTCTCTCCACTCTTCCCCCATCTCCTTCTTATCTTTTCCTAAGCACCGAGTCTCCCATTAAGTGTTCCAGCACGATGGGCTCCATTCATTCCATGTTGTATGCAAGTCTGCGTCTCTCAGGAATTAACAGAACCTTTTAAATTGTGTTCCCATGAGTCTCTTATCTGTCACAGTTCCTCTCCCCTGTCAGGGCTTACAGTGTTTCTTGCCCTATTGAGTTAACTCTAACCAAGTTTAGAAAGAACCCCACCCATCACACACACCCCCACCTGCGCCCTCCTCCCCTTCCACCCACTCTCCCGGATTTGTCGAGAGAAGGCATTGAACCCCCCCCCCCTCCCAATCTCAGCCTTCTCATGAAAATCAAAAAGAAAACTGCATTTCCGCACTTCGAAACCAACATAGAGATGGCAGCAAGCACCTAGCAAGTCAGGCAGCATCTGTGGAGAGGGTAACAGGCTAACTGCTTCAAGTGAAAGGAGCTGGGAAAGAGAGAGAAAAAAACAAGGTATGCATATGTTGCAAAGAGATATGAATGAGCAGGAACAGAAAAAACTGTTCTGCCCCTCAACCTACCCCACCATTCATCATGATTGATCTACCTCAAGGCTCAACACCTCTTCTCCACCAGTTTCCAGAAACCAATTCCCTGATCTTTCAAAAAATTTATCCTCTCCCACAATAAATACTTTGAATGATATAACCAGCCTGCTGAGGCACTATCTGCGATAGGGTGACCCTGTTTCCCTTTCCATAGGATGCTGCGTTCATATGATGTGTACGCAAACCATCTCTGTTGACACACTTCAATATTCAGGGTCCTCACCTCTCCCTTGTACAAGATCCGTCCCACCGGGCACACAATGCAAGCAGTTCCCGATCCGAACATTTCCTTGACACGGTTTTCTTGCAATCCCTTGACCAGCTGGCTTATGGTGATCGGGCGCTCCTCAACTTTGAACCTGTTCTGCACATTCCCAAAGGAAAAGACCCATTAAAATAATCAGCTCCAGGTCTCGTTCTTTGGAGTCATACAGTATGGAAACAGACACACACCAACCAACGTGTCCCACCCACACCTCCCTGCATTTGGTTCATATCTCCTCTAAACTCATCCTAACCATGTCTCCATCCAATTTTTTTTGTGAACGTCGCAATCGTCCTTGCCTCAACCATTTCCTCTGGCAGTCCATTCCATACACCTAAATCCCATTTTTTAAAAATTACCCCTCAGGTTCCTATTGAATCTCTCCCCCTTCTCGTTAAACCTTTGTCCATTGGTTCCAGATCCCCCTTCTCTGGGCAAAAGACTCCGTGCATTCACCACACCTACTCCTCTCATGATTTTGTCCACCTCTATGAGATCATCCTTCATCCTCCTGTGCTCCAAGGAATAAAGCCCCAGCCTGTTCAACCTCTCCCTGGAGCTGGCAACATCCCTGTAAACTAGTTCAATCTTCTCGCCATTGTTATTTTAATCCAGCAGTGCCCACATTTAAATGACTTGCCGCCAAACCTCTGAAGCTTCCATTAAATATATTTGATGCCAAATTAGGTCCAATGTAATATTTGGCCAAAGATGTTAATATTTCAGTTAAAGTAAAACATCTGCAGATGTTGGGTCAAATGTAATTCAACAAGCACGCTGGAGAAACTCAGCAGGAAGTAAAGAGTAACAAGGGAAAACCTCCAGGTGCTGGGGTCAAGTCGTCATGGCTATCCCTCGAGGGCGAGGAAGACGGACCAATCCGTTGATCTATTTATGGGCACTCAAGCGGCTTATGAGCCCAATCTTTGCTCTGAAAGTTGTTCCGCATTCAGGACGGGCCGATCCAAATGGCAGATCGGGCTTTGGTCGTTGCTGCCTCTCTTTCCGTTTACTTCCCTTTTCTTCTAGTTCTGCACATCTGTTGGCTTTGAAAGTTGCTGTTCTTTCTCGGATGATGGTTTGCCAGAGTTTCCTGCCCTTGGCGTTGATTTCTCAATTAATGATATCGATGTTACATTTCTTCATGTTGGCTTGTGGAAACGTGGGAGGAAACCTGAGAACCCAGGAAAATTCACGCAGACACGGTGAGAACTCCTCACAGACAGCGGGGGATTTGAACCTGGGTCATTGACACTGGAATAGTGTTTTACCTACAACTACACTAATCATCCTGCTTACACTTTGGCACACATGTTGATTTGCAAACCGTACTTCAGGTAAAGCAGTCAGAATATTTTTTTTAGATTTTTGAGGTACAGCACGGAAACAGGCCCTTCTGACCCACAAGCCCACGGTGCCCAAATACACCCAAGTTAATAGACATTTATTCTCGTCACCAAAGAATAGCAACATCACATGAGCAAAAAAGAAATTGGAGGGACACAATGGGTCAGGCAGAGTATGCGTGGATAGAAATGTCCGATCAGTGTTTCAGGTTGGAAGCCTTTATGGGGCAAGAGTAATTGAATGACCATTTCTCTCCATGGCCGGTGCCTGACCCATCCTTTTGGCTCTCAAGATTCCTGCATCTGCAACATTAAGGCTGAAATACAGATATTACGTGATTGATCAAATCAAACTTAAACAGATTAGCAGGCTGCAAATTTAGCTGCTAGCATGAAACCCAATCAGTCAGTGGAATGCAGGAAGGTTAACACTGTTTTGTTAAGCTACATGTACTGACCCAGTTGCGTGCTAATTCCAGAATGCTTTGCCTTGTCACTCCAGGTAGTATGATGCCATCCAGTGGAGCCGTCACAAGCTCTTCCTCTAGGAGAACAGCGCAGATTTTGATCAGGAAGAGTTCAGCAGGAAGACTAAGTCGCTCATTAAAATGCAGCACAGAAATATCTTGACTCCCTGCTCTCGCTGGTGCTCAAGACCATCGTTCACCATCGCAGCTTCCCTGCTCCCCTTCAGCGGTCAGTTCAGAGTGTGGCGGGGGGGGGGGCAGGAGGAGCTCGTGCAGTCAATTGCACCTGCACTGCCCCTCTAGCACAGCTGAGCCCTAATGCCCGTGTTACGACCCTGAAGATAGGAGCTGCCCCCCCTCCTCCCCACCCATCACTCTCCACCCCTCGAACCTGACCCGATCCTGACACAGGTTGGGCTGGGCCAGTCGAATCCACATGCAGCCCCAAAAAAGTGGAGACAGGCCATCCAGGTTCTGGATCCCATGTCACTGTATGCCTGAATATTAATGATTATAGAACACCACAGCACAGAAACAGGCCCTTCAGTCCATCGATTCCTTGCTGAACTTTTACTCCGCCCCAAACTGTACCCGGTCCATATCCCACCCATCTATGTACCTGTAAAATCTTAAACATTGAAATCAAACTCTCCTCTTCTACTTTCGCTGGCAGCTCGTCCCACTCTCTTACCACTCTTTGAGTGTTCCCCCTAATATTCTACTTACTCCCTTAACCCAAGTCCTCTACATCTGCTTGCATTTACTCTATCTACACCCCTCATAATTTTGTACACTGCTATCGAACCTCCCCTCATTCTCCGACGCTACATGGAATAAAGTCCTAACCTAGTTAACCTTTCCCTGTAACTCTGCCAACATCCTTACTAAATTTTCTCTACACTCTTTATCCTTCTTGGAGGCAGGTGACCAAAACTGCACCCAATACTCCAAATGGGGCCTTATCAAGGTCCACTGAGATTTTTAAAAAAACAGTTCTAGCAGATTTAATTGATGGGGGAGTAAAAAAAACAGCCACCTTGGGAATCTAAAAACATGAAGATAAAGATAAATATAGATGAATAAGCAAAAAAAAGAGACACAGGAGACCTCAGATGCTGAAATCTGGAGCAACACACGATCTGCAGGTTGAGCAGCATCTAAAGGAGAAAGTTTCCGGGTGGAGCCCTTCATTGAGACACCTTGATGAAGGACGCTGACCTGAAACATCATCCATTCTTTTTTGTGAGTTCCTCTAGCAGATTGTGTGTGGGCAAATGCTACAAAGATCAAAGATTCAAGTCTGCCAAAGGAGGAGGCAACTTTTGGAGGAAAGCAGAAGAGTAAATGTTTAGCCTGATGAAAGGATCAAGTCCGTAACGTTGATTCTGTATCTTTATCTTTGCTCCATAAAGGACACTGTTTGACCTGCTGAGTTTCTCCAGCGTCGTGTTTCTACTTCAGTCAGACTTTTATGATGTTTTAAATCGTTCTACCTCCTTGCTTGAGAAGACAAGTCCCAGCCTGTCCTTGTGACCCGAGCAACTGCAGTATTTATGGTCACGGGCTTGATCTGTTCACTGACAGTCGGTTTGTTTGAAGAGGGCAGTTTTTAAAAGTTTAGATGCATAGCGCAGTAACAGGCCCTTTTGGCCCACGAGCCCATGCTGCCCAATGAACCTACACCTTGAAGGGGGAAAATTATAAAGGGAACATGAGGGGAAATTTATTTACGCAAAGGGTGGTGGGGATGTGGAATGAGCTTCCGGCAGACGTAGTTGAGGCGGGATCATTGGTTACATTTAAGGAAAGACTGGATAGTTACATGGAGAGGAGAGGACTGGAGGGGTATGGACCGGGTGCTGGTCAGTGGGATTAGGAGGGTGGGAATTTGTTACGGCATGGACTAGTAGGGCCGAACTGGCTTGTTCTGTGCTGTAAGTGGTTATATGCTGTCACTGCTTTCTCATCATGGCAAGCAATGGAAATCACAACATTAACATTTGAAAGTGACAAATTTTCCTTGATTTCTTTGAAATTATTTATTTTTTGGTGTGTGCATCAAGCTGTGTCTGTCATCAGTCATGAAACAATCGAGATGACAACTTGGAACGGTGAGACAAACTTGGCGCAAGGAACTTGCTCCCAAATATCCAGTGGTCATCAGATTTTCCATGAGGTGGCGTTCCCCAACACGGAATTCTCCAGGGAGCTTCTCAAACAGACCTGGCGATGAGATGCAGGAGGAGATCGCGGCCAAAAAGCTTGGACAGACTTTTAAGTGGAAAGGGTGGTGAGGTTTTGGAAGGGAAGCAAGAGGAACTTACTGACGTCGGAACAATGAGACCATGGAGAAGGCCAAAACTGGAGGGGCAGATGTTAAAAAAGAGCCAGAAACTGAGGCCCTGGCAGTGCTTTTTATTCTCTCCCCTGCCCTCACTTTTCTCCTGGTTGTATCTCTTCCATCTTCAAGTTTTGTACCAGATTAACAGGTTTCTGCACTACTGGTCTACCAACTGTGAACATTTTTTACCCCCTCTACATTTTATATTTTTAATAATATTTTTCTCAGTGTGGCCCTCTAATCAGAATTTTGTGTTAACATGCTCTCCATAACTGGGAAGTTGCAGTACAAGGTTTTCAATGGATTTGTGCATTGTTCTTGTGCGTACGACAATAAGCTCTCCTTCATTCATTCATTCAACAAGCATTTCCCACTCAGTACCAAGCCCGTTATTTGTTCTGTTCTGTCTGCACTGGTCCCCGCTCTCCTTCCGCACCTCTCCCATTTCTCCACAACGTAACGCAGGCCCCGGTTTCTAACACTTGTTAGATCTGGGGGCAGGTCGTCAAGCTGAAGCATTCATTCTGCTTCTCCCTCCACAGATTCTGTCTGACCTAACTATTTCCAGCGATTCTGCTTTATTTTTTTTTTAATTTCGAAGAGAAAAAGTGAGATCAGAGGAGTTTGAAGACAAGGCCAGTGATTTTAAAGTTGCTGGACTGGACTGAAAGTCAACAGGAAATATAGTATGGTTAAACCAGGATATAGGTTAGTTCAGACCATCTCGACTTCTCTGAGTTGGGAGTCTAGCACATTGGCGTCACGAAGTCTGTTAGCAAAGGGACCAGGAAGAAAATTTTCAGGAGGAGGGTCTCGGAGCAGGAGTGCGAGGGGCCCAGTGATACAGGATCCGCGGCCTTGATGACAGAGTGTGCAGAGGTCCAACGTTTATCTTTCCTAACCCTGAAAATGTCTTCAGATTGTTCAAGTAGTTATCCGTGGGTGTGTACAGTTGAAGAATCATCCCAGATTATAGTTCCACGACTGGTCACGAAAGAGCTTGCTAGGTTAGCACATCTTGAAGGATGGCTATTTAAAATATGCAGATCCTTAAAGGATTATTTTGGAGATAACTTACACAGTGCCAAGAGACGACAGATAGCTTCATGTGTTGTATGAAGTGCTGGGTAAGATACACTGGTTCTCCTCTGCCACCCCTGAAGTCCATTCCAGATTAAATGAAACCTCAACTGGGAAATGGAAGGTGAACACAGCTTATCAGCCCTTTCTCCTTGTTCTTCAATGTGTGTGTATGAGCTGAGTGCCCTTTCAATCATCAATACTTAACTGCCAAACAGATCCAAAGTAAATTGTCACTGATCTCCCCTGCTTTGTTCTGGAGTATAAAGTTTTAATTGCGAAACACCAGCAACGGTGTGTCTTTATAAAGTGGTTTCAATGTGATAAAACATCCCAAGGTCCCTCACAGGAGCTGTTTCAGGCAAAGATCACCGTAAACACAGGCAAAGGATTGGTGGGAGTTGTACCTTTAATTGTGTTAAAGGCGAGCAGTTGGAAAGATTGAAGTGAAATCTCTGAGGGGCACAAGACCAGATCAGGGGGGAAAACTGGGGATCTCTGGGGGGGGTATTGGGCCAAAGGGCATGGAGGGAAAGAGCAGGGCGGAAATGGAGGAACAAGGTTGAGGGTACCAATTCACGAGGCTATCGGCGGTGCAAACTGACGCGAGAGCGCCGCGGCAATGGGGTCTTGGTTCCAATCTGGATGCCCAGGACGGACAGGATGAATGGCAATCACTGCTGGAAGATGGGAAGCTGGCCGGGGGTCAGGGATTGACGACTAATGACCACAAGAAGGCAGCCAACACCTTAAAGGGCCCCATCACCCTGGTCACCACCTCTTCTCACTGCTTTCCTTAGGATAGAAGCCTCTAGATTCACGATCAGTTCTTATCCAGGATCTTGAACCTCCCCTTGTTCCACTAATCAACATGTCTGCAAAATTGTAAATCGCTTTTTTTTGCCCTAGAATTACTGCGAATATTCATTATTCACCTCATGCATTTATTGGTCTCTTTCAATTTAATTCAATTATTTTATTGTGAATGCTTTTCTTTCTAAGTTTGGCTGCAGCAAGTAAGAATTTTGGGCACATCCACATTGTACAATGTGTGTGAGCCAATACACCAATTATTATAATTTCGCTCGTTGTCCAGGTGATGCAATTAAGCATCATCAAAATTAACGCAGCTACAAGACGTCACATCACATTGCTCCACTAAGCCCTCAGATTGCTCCTCTATAGAGGAGAGCCTCAGGAAAAGGGGCAAGACACTTACTTATCTGAAGGTACTCTTAACTCCTGCCTCCATTAACTTCTGTTTGCAGGAGGTTACGGCACACAGACCATCTGCCAGTCTTATCACATTACAGCAGTAACTGAACTTCAAAATAATGACCTCATTGGC
Source organism: Narcine bancroftii (assembly GCF_036971445.1). Lineage (NCBI taxonomy): Eukaryota > Metazoa > Chordata > Chondrichthyes > Torpediniformes > Narcinidae > Narcine > Narcine bancroftii. The sequence goes on from NC_091481.1 coordinate 34,202,358, forward strand.
TGCAAAGTGCTTTGGGACTTCATAAAAGATACTATAAAAATGCACGCTGTTATCGTAATAAGTATAATAAGTGACTTCAGGCAACTCCCTGAATGCTGCAGGAAGGATGTCAAACAAGCTGTCGCACGCCGCCCTCCAATGCTTCCTACGAGCTAATTCTTACGAGATCTTTCTTTCTTGCATTGATGAAACAATTCTTTGCGCGTTGTTAATTAAGCCACAGAAAGCAGTCTGCTAACAAACAGAGCGCAGGATTAATCTCTGTATTGCTCTAACTAGGTACAGCTCTCCACTGTGAAGTAATTACACACTTATCTTGCATCGCTTATCAATTCAGACGTTCAGTAAAACCTTTGCCGCCAGATTAGAGAATCTGTTCCAGTGTCCAACTGGGGAGAATCAAGCAGGTTTTATTAAAGGCTTGACCACAAGGGAAAATTTAAAAGAGAGTGTTTGATTTTTCTAATGAAATGGAGAGAAACAACTTGGACAACTCCCTTTACACTTCATGGGATTAAATTGGCTTTTATGATACTGAAGCATTAGGAAGCCTAATTTATAAAAATGCTTTTAAAAAAAATAGAGCAACCAGGGTATACCATTAGCCGGTGAGCAAGTGGATGTTTATAAGTTCACGTGGCTACCGTGCTGCATCTCTAAATTATAAATTAATTACAAGTTATACCGGGGTTCGAATCCACCACTGTCTGTAAGGAGCTTGTATGTTCTCCCTGTGTCTGTGTGGGTTTTCTCCGGATGCTCCGGTTTCTTCCCACTTTAGAAAGATATGCGGGGATTAGTAGTTTAATTGGTCACATGAGTATATTTGGGGCAGCACGGGCCGGAAATGCCCGTTACTGTGCTGTATCCCTAAATTAAACCTTACAATTAAAATCAAGCAAACCTCGTCTACGTTAGATCTGACCCCACTATATAATTCAAGCATCCTTCAGCCTTACTTACGTAACTTTTTTTTCCTTTTGGTTAGATTACCACAGGACACCAAGTAATAATAGGCAGGCCTGCTCGAACTTAAATGGGAATGCAGCCCTTCTCTCTCTTTATTTCTGGAGATCTGATTGGCATGGGAAAGATCAACATAACTGCCTTTGAAGGTGGTGAGCTGCCTCCTTGAACTTGAAAGGTGGCCCATCTTCCGATCCTCTGCTACCTGTAATGAGTTTGTACATTCTCACCGTGACCTACGGGGGTTCTCTCCAAGCACTCCGGTTTCCTCCCACCCACCGAAATGTATGGGATTGGTAGGTTAATTGGGCATAAGCACGGGTTTCAATGGACCGAAAGGGCCATTTACCATGCGGTATTGTCGATATTTTAAAAAATGTGAATTCAATTTTTTTTTTGTGATATGTACTAACTTACAGTGAAAAACTCTGTTTTGCCTGCTCTCCAGGCAAGTCAACTTAAGGATAACAGATGGTGCAAAATAAACGTGTAGAGTATAATATTAGAGAAAAAGTTCTGTAAAACCAATGAGAGGTCTGTTCATTTAAAAGCAGATGCAGTGAGAAGACAAATTTTGAAAATACACAAAGTTGATGGAAACATAACTTTAGATTATCAAGAAATTAACAAAATATTTTTAGGTTTCTATTCTAATTTGTGTAAATCTGACTTTCCAGATAACAATACTGTAATGAATCAATTTTTAAAAAAGTGAAACTTGTCAAAAATCTATGAATTTATTGACACACCTATTAAGCAAGAGGAAATAAAAAAGCCAATATCTTCCCTTCAATCAGGTAAGGCACCAGGGCCAGATGGGTATAATGTGGAGGGTTTTTTTAAGCCATCAATGATACTCTATCCCTTCATATATGTTAAGACTTCACTGACTCTATATCCTCTGGGACTTTGCCGAAATTATGAGGCACTTATTTAGGCACCTAAAAGAGAGAAAGACTTGACTGATTGCACCTCTTACAGGCAGATATTGTTAAATCTAGATTCTAAAATCGTTTAAAATTTTAGCCAACAGACTTGAGAATATCCTACCTAAAGTAGAATCTAACTGGGTTCATTAAGAATAGGTATTCTCATTTTAATATTCCAAGATTATTTAATATTATTTACTCTTCTCCATCTGAATGAGTTGTATCCCTGGATGCTGAAAAAGCTTTTGATAGAGTGCAATGGCCCTATTTATTTGAGATCTTAAAAATGATTTAATTTCTTGGATTAAAATGATTTATCAAGCTCCAGTGGCTGTGGTTATTGCTAATAATCGAATGTCTCTTTATTTTTGGCTGTTTAGGGGCACTCAGGATGGTTCCCTCTTAGTCCTTTGCTATTCAATTTGGCCTCTTGCCTTTGAGACTCCAATGACATTCAAGGTATCAAGAGGAGTGATAGGATACATAAGATTTCATTATATGCGGACAATTTATTAGCTTATATTTCTGATCATAAGAAATCTATTCCTTTTATTCTGTCCCTACTTTCTGAATTCGGTAGTTTTTCAGGCTACAAATTAAATCTTTATGAGAGTAAACATTTTCCTATTAATAATCAGAAGTATCAATATGATCAAATACCCTTTAAAGTTGTTAAGAACCAATTTACTTTTTTGAGCATTAAAATTACGAGAAACTTTAAGGATCTGTATAAATATAATTATCTCCCAAACACTTTCCAGATGGTCTCCAATGGCGCCATCATTAGTTGGTCGTATTAACGCAATTAAAATGATAACTTTACCAAAGTTTTTATATACTTTTTCAAGCCTCCCTAAAATATTTTTTGACAAGATAGACTTTAAGATATCTTCTTACATTTGGAATAATAAGAAACCTAGACTGAGCAAATCTTTACTGCAGAAACAAAACAAAGACAGAGGAATGGCTCCCCCTAATTTATTATTGGGCTACTGATGTCTGAAATAATTACCCTTTGGATTTATTATTCAGACGTACATGATTGTCCTTTGTGGATACATTTGGAGAGGAATTCAGTTGGTGGGGGAGGGGGGGGATACTCGTTGGCCTATTTGCTGGGAGCTCCTCTTTGCCCTTTGCGTAATCCAAAATTAATAGACAAGATCTTAACCCAGTTCTTAAGTACACGATAAGAATTTGGTTCCAGTTTCGTAAAAATTTTTTTTTTTATAGTTTAATAATTTTGTTTCATCTAGTAACATGCACTTTCATTTCTTATTTCAAGCATCATTGATTTAAAACTAAAGGAGTTATAACTTTTTCAGACCTAGTTGCAGGAGACGCTTCATGCCCCTCAATCAGTTACCAGACAAGTATTGAGCAAGGCACGATTTTTTATAGGTATTTGGAAATTAGGGACTTTCTGAGAACTTTACTTCTAAACTGTCCTTCTGCTTATCCATCTGTTATGATAGGCATCCTTTTTCAGGTCGATCCACTTCAAAAAGGGTTAATAGCTACAATATATAATCAGTTAATTAACTTGCGACTGATATACAACGATAAAATTAAAGGTGTTTGGGAATTCCAAGAATTGTTTCTGGGCGATCAATGGGATTATATTTTTTGACGAGTAAATGCTTCATCAATTTGTGCCTGTCATTCCTTGATTCAGTTCAAGGTGGTACATTAGGCACATATGTCCAAAGATAAGTTGGTCTGTATTTTAACGTTAACCAAAATTTAATGTTAACCAAAATTGTGATAGGTGCAAAGTTGATCTAGCCACTTTAACTCATAGGTTCTGGTCATGTTTAAATCTAGATAATTTCTAGAAAGGTGTCTTTAAAACCCTAACAATAGACAATAGGCCATTCAGCCCATCGAGCTGGTACAACCATTCATTTAGATCATGGCTGATCTTCCACTATCTTTATCCTGTCCCTGCCTTCTCCCCATAACCCTCAATTCCTCGGTCCACGAGAACCTTATCTAACTCCCTCTTGAACTTATCCAGAGAACCCACATCTACCACCCTCTGTGGCAAAGCGTTCCACAAACCAACAACTCTAGGTAAAAAAAAAAATTCTCATCTCGGTATTCTTAAACTATGGCCTCTAGTCCTAGTCTCCCCCAACATCGGGAACATGTAATCAGTTTCTATAGGGTCCAATCCCTTAATAATAATCTTATATACCTAAATCATATCTCACCTCATTCTTCTAAATTCCAACGTATACAACCCCAGTTTATCCAACCTTTCAGCATATGTCAATCCTCGCATCCTGGGAACTAACCTTGTGAATCTACACTGCACTCCCTCAATAGCAAGAATGTCCTTCCTCAAATTAGGAGACCAGAACTGGACACACCAGGGCCCTGTAGAATTGCAGAAGGACATCTTTACTCCTATATTCCATTCCCCTTTTTATGAAGGCCAACATGCCATTTGCCTTTTTCACAGCTTGTTGAACCTGCATGTTAGCTTTTAGTGACTGATGTACAAGTATACCTCGATCACGTAGCACTTCCCCACTTCCTAACTTGAGTCCATTAAAAAAAAATCCACCTTCCTGTTCCAGCCACCAAAGTGGATAACCTCACATTTATCCACATTAAACTGCATCTTCCATGCATCCGCCCACTCACCTAACCTGTCCAAGTCCTCCTGCGTTTTCCTAACATTTCACACTGCCACCCAATTTTGTGTCAAAAGTTCTTGGATTAGAATTACAACCAAATCTATTAACAGCTATTTTTGGAATCATACCAGCAGAGACTGGGCACATGCCTCTCTCCGCACAGCGAATAATCACCTTTTCAACATTATTGGCTAGAAAAGCCACGTGACTTAAATGGGAGGAGCCAAACCCATCGACTCGACTTCAATGGCTCTCTGCTATCACGTCAAGTTTAAATTTGGAGAAAATCAGGTGTCGGACATTTGATACATCTTTGAAATTTGAAGAAGTTTGGTGACCGTTTATTCAATATTTCCATATAGTTGAAGAATCGTAATTTTATATTGGATTCTCTCCTCGTTCCTTATAGTAAATTTGGTTTTAACCAAGAAACCCTTTGTTTTCCTACTTTCTCAGGATGGACTGTTCAGTCTCTCTTTCTATTTTTTTTAAATAGAGAATACGCCTGCAGAAGTGGCTGCGGGTGTTTTCATATGGACGTCCAGGTGGCAGCACTGAAGGCGCTGGTCTGGCACCTGAAAGGGCCGGCTGCAGGAGAGGCGCCTCGGAGCAAACGTCAGCTCCTGTCGACTGTGGCCTTAGTCCCGCCCGCTGTCAGGGCGAGGGAGGCCAGCACGGATGTCAGGGCATGGGGCGGCCAATGCAGGACTGCGGGGCAGGGGTGGCCCACCATAGTCCCACGCCAGCTGCCCCTGCCCCAACATCCCACGCTGGGGGGCAGGGACAGTGGGGAGGGGGCAGTCAGGGGGAGGGGGGGGGTGTCAGGCAGCGGGGAGTTGGGTCACCGGATGATGGACATCGGCCCATCCCCTAGCAGCCACTTTTAGGCTGCTGCTTTCAGATGCCTCGAGGGACTGCTTGGATGCGGAGAATATACCTCCCCGAGGAGGGTTGGGTGAGTACTCCTCAGAGCCGGGTTTTGCGCTTTCAGGTGGCCTCCCGCAGTCGCATTCGGGTAGAATAGGCGGCTTTACACCCAAAAGAGGCTTCTGAAGGGATTTTACAAAAAAATTAAATTTTTCCTCTCTTTTTTCCCCTTTCGGTTTTACAAAAGGAGAAGAAATTTATGGTTAATATATATTTGTTAAATGCTAACGTTCTTTTTCTTAGTTACATGTATGCAATGAAATTCTCCTCTTGTATACATGTTCGATATTATAAACAGATTGAAAGAGAAAGAAGGGTTTGTTCATTAGCCCGACCCCACTAGTGTCCCTTCTGCCCGATGGGAAGGGAGTGAAGAGAGTGTGACCCAGGATGGGATGTGTCTTCAAATGTGTCGGCTGCTCTCCCAAGGCAGCCGATGGAGGTTGGTTTGTGAGACGACCTGCTATACTCTGAATGACAGGACTTGCAGCATTGAACAGGAAGTCTGGATGATCGTGGATTTATTGTTGTACAGTGTACATATGCACTGACATTCATCCTTGCTCATGCTAAAGGGTACTTTGTATCAAAAACAACTATGTGCAAAATACTTAAATTATGAAGACTATATATACACAAAATAGATAATAAATATTCAGTTATACTACTGCAAGGCAAAAGAAGTGACTGCGATAGGGGCGGAGCAGTCAATATAATCAGGGAATGTTCAAGATCCTGATAGCTGTTGGAAAGAAACTGTTCTTCAACAGCTGGTCTTCAGGCTGAAGGTCGCAGTGAGGAGAGGTTGTGACCAGGGTGATGGAGGTCCTTTGTGATTGTGGTAGAACCACTGCTAATATTGCTTGTATGTGGATGGCTAGCCCGCCCCTTGCTGATTGTACCCACGGCTCCTCCCCTTGATTCCCCTAAATAAAGACAGCCATAACCCGTCCCCCAGAACAAGCTTGGATCTCGGGTCAGCAATACGAGTCGTGCCTTCTATTAATGGTGATTAAAAAGCCCATCAGTCAGGTAACTTCCAGTCTTTGGTGTTGGCTGCTTTATTGGGGCCACACCTCTTGTGGATGTCTGCAGTGGATGGGAGTTCATAGCCTGTGATGGGCCTGTTTGTGTTTGCTACCTCTGCGTTCTTGAAGGGTTTCATTCCCAAACCAGGCTGTGTCCCTCCCACAGTGCACCTGCACAAGTTTGCTAATTCGACGACAGGCCAACGCTCCTCAAACTCCTGAGAAAGTAAAGGCATTGGACTTAGACTGCAGTTTTGAAAGAGCAGCAATAAATTTCCAAGCCAAAAAATTGCTGGAGGAGCTGCAGCCGAGCACCATCTGCAGGGGTGGATGGGACACTTTCCAAATCAAGGTGGTGCGTGGCTTGGAGGAGAGGCTGCAGTGGGTGCTGGTCTATTCTCCAGCTGCTATTACTCTCCTTGCTGGTAGGCTTTGCAGGTTTGTGAGGTGATTGCGAGGCCCAGGGGAGTGACTGCAGTGTATTTGGCATGGTGCCAGGAGTGGAGGGAATCCATGATTGGGATGGCAGCTCAAGTGTTCATCATGTGGGCTGGTTTGCCTCCCCCTCCCCCCCGATGTTGTTGACCTCCTTCAGTTTTATCCCAGCTGCTCTCATCTGGACAAGTAGGTGAGACATTGCAGACCTGTGCCCTTTAGTGGGTGCAAAAGCTCTGTGGTATCAGGTGGTGAGCCATTCAGTGCAGGATAACAGACTCTGACCTGCTCTTGTAGCCACAGTACAGTATTCATATGCCCAAACCGGATAAGTTCCTGGCTAGGGATGACCCCCCAGAGTTTTGATGGTGGGAGACTGGGAGATGGCAACAACGTGGAACATCATGGGGAGATGGTTAGTATCTGTATTGCTGTAGATGGTCATCACTTGGCACTTCCATTGCAGAACCACAACTTACCATTTATAAGCCCTCTTGTCCAACAATGTCTGGTTCCTTTTTGTTAAAGAGTTGCTAATAGAGTTTGTTAAGGAGTTACTTTGTTGGATTGGGGTTGTCAGAATCAACCACCACTAGACTCTTTTCACTATGGGGCCACTGTGACAGAGATGGCCTGGTCAAAGCCCTTTGTGGATCATGCAAGAGGAGAGGACTGGCTGTCTAAGGTTTCACTTGGAATAAGTAAAACATAAAGGAACTCTGTGGTGACTTGAAAGAAAGAGGGCATCATCTGCAGAACCCTGAAGGGGCAAATTTCTTCGGCAAGACATTGAAGTGGCTGATGGAAGTAAATGTACAAGAAATCTCTCTCTCTCTCTCTCTCTCTCTCTGAAAACCGGCAAGGACCTTCCTGACCGGTGACCATTTACCTTACAAGCACCAAAGCCTGGTGAACCTTATAAATGTTAAATTCTGTACACAGTATAAGAATTGCCTGCAGCCAGTGAACTTAGAGGAATGAGAAGTGAGATTGGACTGTGAATCTTAGAACTTTTCTGAATTTACACACACATTACACACACGTGTGCTTAGAATTAGAAGGGGGTTGTTAGGTTAAGTAAGTCAATAGAGATAAGTTAAAGTTTGATTCTATTTTCATGTTTAAAGATAATTAAAAGCAACTTATGTTTAAGTAACCATTTGTCATGGTGAATATCTATTGCTGCTGGGTTTTGGGGTCCTCTGGGCTCGTAACACCACCAATATGGTTTCGTTGGCAGGCAAGGAAAATAGATGTTTCAGGGGAAAGGACTCATTGAAACCAACCAAAAGGCTGGATAGAGTGGAGAAGAGGTTTCCAGTTCTGCAAGAGTCTAGGACCAGAGAGCTCAGCCTCAGAATAAAAGGTCATTCCTATTGAACAGAGGATGAGGGCATTTCTTCAGCCAGAGGGCAGTGGAACTCGTTGCTATGGAGGCCAAGCCATTGTATCGATATAAAGCATAGGTTGATGGGTTCTTAATTAGCAAGGTGAAAAGTTAAGGCGAGAAGGCAGGAGAATGGATGGGGGGGAGGGTGAAAAGAAAATACACCCACCACGATCTGAATGGCAGAGCGGGTTCAATGGTCGGAAGGGCCAAATTTTGTTCATGTCTTATGGTCATGGTTATGTCATCAGAAAAGAGGACATTCAGCCTATTTATCTTCCTGCAGCCTGTACTTCCTCACCTGTCCATTAACTCCCTGCTTCATCTAACACTTAACCCACCAAAATAAATTTGAGGATCTGGGTTGGGAGTGGGGGGGGGGTGTTGGGAAGGGGAGAAACCGGAGCAAAAAGAAGAGGGTCGTGGGGGCTTAATGCAGATAATAACCTGGTAATTGCTCTACAAACACCAAGCTAAAGGGAGTTCTCCCCAGCCTGATGTGTGATATTTAATCCCCAGCAACATCAATAAAGCAACCTTTTCCTGCTATTGGAACAAGATTTTTCTGGATCTTGCTCTGTGTAAATGAGTTCCTGCATTTCCTACATTACCACAGGGATTTGACTTCAAAAGAAAATTGTTGGCTTGACAGTACATTGAGATATGCTGAGCCATTCGAAGGCACCACTAAATTCTTAAACTGCTCAGCTACTTAATTTTTAGGGTTTTTTTTTAATTTAAATTTACACACACAGCACAATAACAGGCCCTTACGGCACACGAGCCCGTGCCACCCAATTACACCCAAATGACCTACAAAACCAACCACCCCCCCCCCCCGCCCCAGTATGTTTTGAACGGCGGGAGGAAATCCGCGCCCCTGGGGAAAACTCACGCAGACACGTGAGTCTGCCCATTCCTACCCATTCCTTACAGGCAGCACGGGATTCAAACCCTGGCCCTGATCGCTGGCACTGCAACAGCGTCGCATTGCGCTGACCACTGCGCTAACAGTATCGCCCCCCCCCCCAACCCCACCAAAAAAATAGAAACACAAGTAACACAACAGGAATGGAGTTGGGAGGTGGTGTTGCATTTCTCTAATGTGTTGGTGAGGCCCTGGAGTCTTGGTCTGGAGTCTTGGTCGCCATGGTGAAAGAAAGGTGTTACAAACTGGAGAGGGTGCTGAAAAGATTTGCAAGGATACGGCCAGGACTCAGGGGCCTGATCGTAGGGAGAGGTGGAGCAGGGTAATTTGCATTCATTTATTTCGTTTTAAATTCAATTTTTGAACACAACTTTCATGGCATGTTCTGAAAATCTGATTCTGGGGCTTTATTCCTTGGGGCTCAGGAGGGTGAGGGGTGATCATGTGGAAGTGTACCAAATCACGAGAGGAATACATCAGGTGAACGCAGAAAATCTTTTGTCCAGAGGAGAGGAAATCGATAACCAGAGAACCTAGGTTGAAGGTGAGGGGAAGAGATCTAACAGGAACCTGAGTGGTGACGTTTTAGCACTGTGTATGGAACGGGCTCCAGAGTGGGGGTCGAGGCAGGTACTATTTCAACATTTAAGAAAAATATTAGACGAATAGATGGGTAGGACAGGTTTAGAGGGATATGTGCAGGCAGGTGGAACTAGTGTGGTCAGAATGGGCTGTAGAGTCATTTTTCCACACTGTGTGACTCTATGACTGCTTTTGCTTCACCGTACCTCCATGCTCATTAATCCAGTAAAGAAACAGATTCATTGTCCCGGCTTCAGTTATCTTTTGATCGTCTTCGTAGAGCCATAACACCTGTTGACATCCGACTTTCAAAGCTTCAGAATATGCATAAAGTGTAGCTCCGTAATTTCTGCAGCAAGAAGGAGAAAGGAGTTGGCACTCAGATTTAGCTTTTAAAGCTACCTAGTTTCAGGGCAGGAGTAGTGCAGCAGATACAGCTGGGGGTCTCCGAGTGCCTCAAGCCCAAGGACAGTCCTGTCCTCAGATGCTGGCTGAGTAGAGTTTGCACCTTTTCCCAGTGACCCATGTGGGCTTCCCCCAGGTGCTCTGCTTTCCTCCCACATCCCAAAGTCATGGGTTAAATCTTTATGCCTTAATTACATCTTAATGCATATAATGTGATGATGTACATGTACATGCGCATGTACATGTGTCTGTGCATGTGTGTGTGCATTGATGTGTGTGAGGGATAGTGTGTGTGTATTTTATATATAAACATATATATAGTGTGTGTGTGTGTGTGTGTGTGTGTGTGTGTGTGTGTGTGTGTGTGTGTGTGTGTGTGTGTGTGTGTGTGATTGTGTGTGTGCGCGCGCATACCATGGTCCAGGGAAACGCCGCTTCATTTGGTTGTACATGTACAGTCAAATGATAATAAACCTGAACATTAATTTAAATTGCCTCTAGTGTGTGCACGAGTGAGTGTGTGGGTGAAAGTCTCTCTACCTCTCCGTCACTCAGTCTTGGAATCATGGGGGGATGGCCCATTCCCCCCCCAATGAGTTATTGTGCTCCCCCACCCACCCGCAACACTAATGTCACTAGGGGGGGTTGCCGTCCGCACTGGGTGATGTCATCAAAAAAGAATCACATGGTTTTGTCCCAACGCACTATAAAAATGCATAGTTTGTCTGAAATGCCAGAGGGAAGGACAGCAGGGCAGATGGAGGTGCATGGCAGGTATGGCGCCCACTCACTACCCCCCCCCGGAGTCAGTTCCCCTCAGTTACTCTAACGCCCCTCAATTAGATCTCTTCTGACGACGACTCTGCCATCACCTACATCATCTATTCTCTAGATACCAACCCCCTTCCCTCAGCCCTCTGCCTCTTCTTCCACTCAGCTCCCAGCCCATGCTCCTGCCCCACCCTTTTGTTTGGGTTCCTGCTTGATGGAGGAGGCTTCGACCCCGATGGTCGACGGTCTGTGACCTTCCACAGATGCCGCCTGGCCCGCTGAGTTCCTCCAGCACCTTGTGCATTGGGGGATAATGTCGACGCGGGATCTACTTCTCTCTGCCTCATTCTCTATTAAAACAAACACATCCCAGGCTGAAGCAGTTGCCACTCACAGGGTGGGGGTCCCAAGCCCAGAGACCAAGAGGTAAAGCAGAGGCCTCCTGGTTGATGAACCCAGTGGCAGAGGTGAGCCACGAGCAACTTCACCAACCTTTTCCTAGGAGTCAGAAGCATTGCAAGCAGAAGTCCATGCAACACCAGCCCTTCAAATTCATCATGGCTGATTTACTTATCCTTACTAACCCTAGATTCCCTTCCAAAATCAAGAACAGATCTACTTCCATCTTAAATATCCCCAGTGGCTTGGCCTCCACAGCTGCCTGTGTCAAGGAATTCCTCATGTTCACCAGCCTCTGTTCTAATGGGGCGTTTTAATCTTCTGAGGCTGTGGCCCCCGGTCCCAGACTCCCTGCCGTGGGAAACATCCTTTCCACTGCCACTCTATCCAAGCCTTTCAGCACCCGACAGGTTTCAAAAGTTGTTCTTCTAAACTCAGTCCCAGAGCCTCAAAAGCTCTTTCCAGGGTTCATTCTTTTAGGCCCTCTCCAATGACAGCACATCCTTCCTTACGGAGGCCAAAACTGCTCCCAGTACTCCCAGTGTGGTCTGACCAATGCCTGAATAAACCAAACATTACATCTTTGCTTTTCTACCTCTCTTGCCATGAATGCTAGCATTTCATTTGCTTTCCTTACCACTGACCCTACCTGCAAGTTGACCTTTAGGGAATCTTGCACAAGGTCCCTCTGCATCTCTGATATCTGAACTCATTCAGAGCCAGCCCACCCTCTAGAATCAAGCATAACTTGGTTGGTGTCTTTCCTAATGTCCTCTTTCACATAATGTTGACCATCCCCTTCTCCCTCCATCTCTGCTAACAGTTAATTGGCCACATCCTTCCTGGAATCCATACAGAGTAATCTGCCTTCCCTAACCCAAGCTGTTGCTCCAATGAGTTGCTCTTTAGTTAAATATTGACTCCAAAATTCTGCACAGGAAAGAACATCAACTTGGACTATCGGTCAAAACTAACATTTTTATACATCTCATTGTAGCTCTCCCTCATTTCTTCCTTTTCAAGAGATAAGCATTCAGAATAGACAACCTTCCTGCAAATGTCACTCTATCATTAATATGTGTAGCCTTTTACTACAAACTCTCTGAGTATAATTTTGAGACAGCAAAATCAAACGTGCCTGTGGCACCACAGACATGATTTCCCCAGGGTTAACACGACTTTCTAGTGTCCTCATTGGAATTATATAAAGAGCTGGATCCAAATCTTATTTAAGTTTATCAATTCAATCAGATATTTCTGGTAAATCACGAGGGAGTGATTGGATTTTATCCATACTTCAGTTGAGAAGATCTATTGAGATCTTATTTCTTTGTTGTGACCATAAATAGCTTTCAGCCCTTTAAATGGAGAATGCAAGCAAGTTGTTCTTCTATCCTGCTCTGTCATCCCTATTCAGAATCTCTTTTGTTCTCTTTCTCCCATCTATCTCTCCCTTTCTCTCCCTCTGCCTCCCTCCCTCACTTCCCGCTTTCCCCTTCTTATTCTTCATTCCTCTCTCGCTCTCTCCTTCTCTTTTCTTCCCTCCCTCACTCTCTGCCTCTCTCCTCCCCACCTCTCCCTCCCTCACTCTCTGCCTCTCTCCTCCCCACCTCTCCCTCCCCCTCTCACCCTCATCTCCCTTTCCCTCTCTCCCTCACTCACAGAGCAACTTCCTCACAAATGTCCAGGTCCGATCCTGATCTCCGTGCTGTCTATGTGGAGTTTGCACATTCTACCCGTGACTACATTCACTCCAAGTTTCCTCCCACATCCGAAAGATGTGCGAGTTGGCAGGTAAATCAGCATCAGTCATTGTTTGAGATAGTCAGTGGCCACAAATGAATCAAAAGCAAGCCCCGAAGGGCCCAACAGGTTAGGCAGCATCCACGGAGAGAGATAGCCAGTTGACATTTCGGGTCAGGACCCTTTCTCAACACCCAAAGTTGCCCTAAACTGTTCAAAATGAACATCTTTGATTCTTAAAGGCCAAGCACTGTTTCCCAGTAGTTAATTAATTAATAATTAATCAAGTAGGGTATCCTCTACCAAAGAGTTAAGGCAAATGAGAGACACACTAAAATTTTAATTTTGGGAAATGTCACAGCAAGAAAGGCAAATTCACACTTCCAAAGGTGTTGAAATTTAAATAGAACAGACAAAATCATTTATTGTCAGGATTCCAAATTATCAACTAATCTTTCCTGCAGACTACTGCTATGAAGATTGTTCCTGTAACAATAGTGCCACTCACTGGCTCCACACAACAGTGTATAATCATTATCCCATCAAGTACAGGCAACAGGAGCAGGAGTAGCGTTTGCACATGAAAGATCGCATTATTAGGAGGTCCTTCCTTCTTCAAAGGGAAAAGTGGCTCCCAGCTTCCTAAAATATCAATTGGAACATGTCTGAGGAGCACGCAGTGCATCTTTGAACCCGGTGGAAGAGCTGATTTCCAACTACTTTAAGTTTGTCTAGCTCATGATTATGTTGTGGTTCTTTCTGGTCAGTTTTTGTCCTGTGTATCTTCCCACCTAACCCTTACCCACTTTTCTCTCTCTCTCACATATACACATGTTCAAACACATGCATAAGCACATATATACACACATGCATGTGCACACACACCCCCCCCCCCCCCAATTTGCTGTCTTTCTCAAATCTTTTTCTCTCTGCCTTGTGCCTTCCTATCTTGCTCCCTGCAATGGTCTCATTTTCTCTCTCTCATTCCCATAGGGACACTTCCTCCATCACTTTTCCCTTGTCCCTTAATACCAACAATCCCCAGAAGCCTTCAGTCAGGAGTAGGATTAGGATATTCAGATCAATCAGATGGATTGTTCCGTAGAACTGCTTCTGCCGGGTTCTGTTACATTTGGTACCTCAATCTCATCGAAACAATTCATCTCATTTCCAAAAAATGTTTCATTGACCTTCAACAAGAGAGTGTTCCAGACTTCCACTGACCCTTGGGCGACTGGGCCCTGGTAAAAAGACTTTCTTCCTATGTTTATGGGGATCGTCTTTTTGGATTGAAAATTGGAGTTTTTGAGATTTATTGGTTAATTGGTTTTTTTTCAAGCTAATTTAAAGCTTGTGTGGGAAAACCGGCAGCAGTGGATGTTGGTACATTTTTGTCACAACCATCAGAGCTGTTGAGCAAGAGAAAAGAGGAACTGATGGTTATTTCTAAGGCATTAAAACTGACTGGAGTCAGTAGTGATAAGTTAAAGTGTGATTCTGCTTTCATGTTTAAAAATAATTAAAAGCAATTTTTGTTTAAGTAACCATTTGTCTTGGTGAATATATATTGCATCTGGGTTAATGGCTCCTCTGGGCTCGTAACAATACACACACACACACACACACACACACCCCTAGTGTGTTCTCTCTTTTCCCTCCCTCTCTTTTCCCTCCCTCTCTTTTCCCTCCCTCTCTTTTCCCTCCCTCTCTTTTCCCTCCCTCTCTTTTCCCTCCCTCTCTTTTCCCTCCCTCTCTTTTCCCTCCCTCTCTTTTCCCTCCCTCTCTTTTCCCTCCCTCTCTTTTCCCTCCCTCTCTTTTCCCTCCCTCTCTTTTCCCTCCCTCTCTTTTCCCTCCCTCTCTTTTCCCTCCCTCTCTTTTCCCTCCCTCTCTTTTCCCTCCCTCTCTTTTCCCTCCCTCTCTTTTCCCTCCCTCTCTTTTCCCTCCCTCTCTTTTCCCTCCCTCTCTTTTCCCTCCCTCTCTTTTCCCTCCCTCTCTTTTCCCTCCCTCTCTTTTCCCTCCCTCTCTTTTCCCTCCCTCTCTTTTCCCTCCCTCTCTTTTCCCTCCCTCTCTTTTCCCTCCCTCTCTTTTCCCTCCCTCTCTTTTCCCTCCCTCTCTTTTCCCTCCCTCTCTTTTCCCTCCCTCTCTTTTCCCTCCCTCTCTTTTCCCTCCCTCTCTTTTCCCTCCCTCTCTTTTCCCTCCCTCTCTTTTCCCTCCCTCTCTTTTCCCTCCCTCTCTTTTCCCTCCCTCTCTTTTCCCTCCCTCTCTTTTCCCTCCCTCTCTTTTCCCTCCCTCTCTTTTCCCTCCCTCTCTTTTCCCTCCCTCTCTTTTCCCTCCCTCTCTTTTCCCTCCCTCTCTTTTCCCTCCCTCTCTTTTCCCTCCCTCTCTTTTCCCTCCCTCTCTTTTCCCTCCCTCTCTTTTCCCTCCCTCTCTTTTCCCTCCCTCTCTTTTCCCTCCCTCTCTTTTCCCTCCCTCTCTTTTCCCTCCCTCTCTTTTCCCTCCCTCTCTTTTCCCTCCCTCTCTTTTCCCTCCCTCTCTTTTCCCTCCCTCTCTTTTCCCTCCCTCTCTTTTCCCTCCCTCTCTTTTCCCTCCCTCTCTTTTCCCTCCCTCTCTTTTCCCTCCCTCTCTTTTCCCTCCCTCTCTTTTCCCTCCCTCTCTTTTCCCTCCCTCTCTTTTCCCTCCCTCTCTTTTCCCTCCCTCTCTTTTCCCTCCCTCTCTTTTCCCTCCCTCTCTTTTCCCTCCCTCTCTTTTCCCTCCCTCTCTTTTCCCTCCCTCTCTTTTCCCTCCCTCTCTTTTCCCTCCCTCTCTTTTCCCTCCCTCTCTTTTCCCTCCCTCTCTTTTCCCTCCCTCTCTTTTCCCTCCCTCTCTTTTCCCTCCCTCTCTTTTCCCTCCCTCTCTTTTCCCTCCCTCTCTTTTCCCTCCCTCTCTTTTCCCTCCCTCTCTTTTCCCTCCCTCTCTTTTCCCTCCCTCTCTTTTCCCTCCCTCTCTTTTCCCTCCCTCTCTTTTCCCTCCCTCTCTTTTCCCTCCCTCTCTTTTCCCTCCCTCTCTTTTCCCTCCCTCTCTTTTCCCTCCCTCTCTTTTCCCTCCCTCTCTTTCCCCCCCACCCCATGAACTTACTTTCTCTCTATTTGGGGAACACCATCTCAGCACCACCCAACCAGCTCAGCTCTACTTGTGATCTCATTGAACAATGGAAACAGTTCTACGCTGCCTATTCTCAAACTTATTCAACAAAACAGAAAATGCTGGAAGTATTCAGCAGGTCGCCACCATTGGCACAGGAAGGGGATGAATACAGTTCAGACTTATCTTGTTTCTTTCTCCATCAATGCTGCCAGACCACCATTCTTCGTTTTTTGTTTCAGATTTCCAGCATCTGTAGGTTTACTTTGGTTCAACTATCAAATTCTTCCTCAATAGGACAGTGCAGCGGCCCACCGCCCACTCCACGGGCCGACACAGCAAACAGTCATTGAACGCGGCAATCGGGTAGACAGCACGCAAAAGGAGACGCCTGTTTCAATAGGCTGAGGGAATAGCGGTCGAATCGGCCAATCACAGCCAGCAGATTGCAGGGGGTCCAATCCGGACCCACGCATCTGGGACAACCAATCAGCAGCCAACCTCACTCAAGCCACGCCCCGGTGGTGACACGGCCGGCTGCCTACAAAAGGCAGAGCTGCAGCCCAATAAAGACAATGTTGATTACACTACCTTGGACGAGTCTTCTTTCAACCTCGAGCTAGAACTGTAGCAACAATACCTTTTCGTCATTACTGAAGTGACAAAGAAACCGGGATCATTGAATCTTCCAGCCACAGTAGCAAAATGCAAACTCACTTTCTGCTTTGTGGCCATTTCTGCTTTCTCCCTCTCTCATGAGTGGCAACTAAACACATCAGCACCCCTAAAAGTTCTGGGATGGCACGGTTAACATAGTGGTTAGCAAAACACCTTTATAATGCCACTGATCGGGACTGGGCTTCTAATCCTGCGCTGTCTTTAAGGAGTTTGTACATTCTCTCTGTGTCTGCGTGGGTTTCCTCCAGGGGGCTCTGGTTTCCTCCCACCCTTCAAAATCGTACTGGGGGTTGTAGGTCCATTGGTGTAATTAGGCAGCTGCGGTGGAATGCGGTACTGCAGGCATGTCTCACTGGGCTGGGAAGGCTGGCCCGCCTTCTGTACCTGTATTCCCCTTCCCATAAGATCCCCTAATAAAGGCCGAGAGCCCTAGTCTCCTCCCTCACACCTGCCTTGGGACGTGAGCCAGGAGCAGCATGTCTAGATCTTCTGATCAATAAAGCCTTTGACTACGTGCCTCATGTCTGCGAGCGGTCATTGATTGTGCCACAGAATCGTGGGCCAAGATGGCCTGTTACCTTGCTGTATGTCTAAATTAAAAAATTTGGTACACAAGAGTGCTGGAGAAACTCAGCAGGCCATGCAGCATCTATGGGAAGTCGAGGATAACAAAAGTTTTGAGGCTGAGCTCTTTGCAAAAAGCAGGAAGGCACCTGAACAAAATAGCAGGAGGAGGGGGTGGGGGGGGGGGAGGGGGAGGATGGAGAATGGGAAGGAGCACAGGCAGACAGATAATGGGTGGATAGAGGTGGAGGGTAGCTGAGAGGTGATAGCGGGAGAAGGCGGAGAGTGGGTCCTCTAATTGGGGTAGAGGAGTGGGGAGCTGGAGGGAAGGAGACAGAGGTAGGGTAAGAGAGACACTCAAGGGATGGGAGTTGATGGAAATTGGAGAGCCCATACTGTCAGCTGTGCCATTCTTTGACCAAGATCTCAGTCCATCTGCTCCCTCATGGAGATACCATGAGGAATGCCACGGGAGCTCTCCCAAGTTCCTGGCCAACACCCATCCCTACACAGGCATGGATACCATTGATGGGAGCTTCCTGTGTGCACTTCCACACCACTTCATGAGGCGCAGGTCAAAGCCCACCCCCCCAACCACACCCCACCAATTGACTTACGTACCCTCCAAGCTTGCAGTCACCAGTTCCTCCTTTCCAGGCACGGACATAGTTAGGGTTCGCCCATAGGGATACTGCGTTAAAACTCCCCGAGGTGAAGTAAGAGCCCACTGGACTGAGGATCACGTAGAGCAAGGCTTTGGTTGGCTTCTTCACACCGAGCGAGGGCTTTGGATAAAATCGGAAGGCCAGTCAACCACAAAGCTGGACAAAGGGCACACTCAATAAAAGGATAAGTACTCCTCCCTCCCTCAACACCAGTCCTTCGTGAATTACAGATCATTTCCCACAGTTCAGCCATAGTAGAATTATCCAGTGTTAACACAGGCCTTCCAGCCCCACCTATCCATGCTGACCAAGGTGTCAACCTAATCCCATTGGCCCCATATCCTTCTAAATCTTCTCCTCTCCTTGTATTAGTTAAAACCCTCTTCAAAACCTGTAATAGTACCCGGCAAAGTCAGCCACAATTGCTGACCCTGGTACCTGCCTCGACTGCTTCCTTCGGCTGCTCAGTGTGCCCCACCCCCTACTCCCTTTCCCATCTCACCTTTAACCTATACTCTTTATAGATTCTGCTACCTGGGAGAAAAGACTATTCAACTTATCGATGCCCCTTATGGTTTTGCATACCTCGATAAATTCACCCTTCAATCTCCTGCGTTCCAGGGGAAAAAAAGCTCTCGCCCTTCCAGTCTCTCATAATTCAAACTATTCAGTCCCAGGAATACCTTTTAAATTTTAAATTTAGACATACAGCATGGTAACTGACCATTTCAGCCCATGAGTCCGTGCCACCCCATTAACCTACATCCCCGGTGTGTTTTGAAGGATGGGAGGAAACCGGAGCCGCCAAGGCAAACCCACACGGGGAGAACTACAAACTCCTTACAGACAGCGCGGGAAGGGTCGTGGCTGTCATGTGACAGCACTGCCCTTTACCTAGTCAGAGGTCACGCCAGCTGCCAATCAAGGTTTGGTTCCGCCCCGCCAATTGGTCCCGATCTCTGGCACTGTAAAAACATTGCACTAACGGCTACGCCAACCGTGCTCCTTTTCAATTTTTTTTTTGCACCCTTTCCAATTTAACAGAAGCCTTCCTCCATCAAGGTGACCAGAGCCGCTCACTGTATTCCAAACGTGGCCACACCAGTGGCTGTAACACATCCCTCCCTGATGAGAGCAGCATGTGCCAAATGCCTTCTTCACCACCCAGTCTACCAGCGTCACCACACAGGCAGGGTAGACTGAGAGAATCTTTTCTCCCCAGGACAGGGGAGTTAAAAACTAGAGGGTACAAGGTTAAGGTGAGAGGACAGGTATTGGAGAGAGATCTGAAGGCTATGTTTTTCTACACAGAGGGTGGTGAATACTTGAGAAAAGGACGTCACAAGAGATGGTGGAGGCAGATACACTTACAACATTAAAAAGGTATCTGGATGGGTACATGAATAGGAAAGTAGAGAGATACGGGCCTAATGTGGAAAAAAGTGTTGGCGTAGAGGGACATTGCAGTCAGCACTGTGCGCTGTCCCAGTCCATGATGTTTGACTGTTAAATAAGTGCATCTGCAGACTCTGGGAGCAGAAAACCAAAGTGCTGGAGAAATTCAGCAGGTCACGCAACATCCAATTGGACGTAAAAGGCAGGTAATGTTCTGTGTCCTGGAATGGACGAAGGAGCGAAGGGCATGAAACCCCGACTGCCTTCTGATGGATGCTGTGTGACTTGCTGAGTTCCTCCAGTACTTTTGTGCGGCACTTGAAATGCCATCATTTGCTTCAATTCGTTTATTTTACGCACCTTGCTCGCATTGAATTTGAATTGTGTTGGAGGGGTTGGGGGGGGCGATGGAAAAAGCAGAATGGACAGGGGGGGGGCATCGTTGGTCAGACCTGGAATAATTGGATTTGCTGGTCCCCGGAGGTCCAGCAAAAAGATCCATGGGGGGGTGGCACATCAGCCAGAGCTGGTAGAAGCTCGGAGGGATGACAGAACACAGGACAGGGCAGCACAGAGACAGGCTCTTCGGCCCACCTGCTGAGCCGAGCATGATGCCCAAGTTAACTTACAACTCTGATGTTCCACATCCCACCCTTCCTTCATATTCACGTGTCCATCTAGAGTCCACTGCCACTCTCTGTGTAAAATATCCGCCCTCCACATCTGGTCAAAACTCTCCCCCTCCCTGGGAAAGAGAATCGGACTGACTCCCTATTGCGGCCATTTTAGAAGCCTATATCAGGTCTTCCCTCAGCTCCAGAGAAAAAAAGCCAAAGATGTCCAATCCTTCCCCATAGCTCATAGCATAATCTTGGCCAATCACTTCTGTGGCCTTTCCAAAGCCTCCACATCCTTCTTTTAAGGGCCCCATCAGAACTGCACACTATAAACATTCACTGGCAAGCCATGCAGCAAAACCTTCCCATTCCACCGGTTCTCAGCAGAAAGCCTTGGGATCCTCCAGGGCAGGGAAGGACCTTCTCCTAATGGATGCTACAGGGAGCAATGTAACATTGACTGGGCACAGTGGCAAGGAGCAAAAGACCTGATTTGAATGGTTAGCATCCAACATCCCTCCCTAAATATGGTCTCCTAAGCAAGGGAACGATCATTAAATTCCATGAACTCTTTGGAAATCGAGTCCTTCAGACCTAGAAATCGATGGCAAATCTTTACTCAAACTCTCCACTGATTGGAATACTGGCTAGAGTTTTGAAGAGCCTCTCGACGTTGTCCGTAGGGGAATACTCCACGGAACCTCTCTCCCTCTCCTTGGCTCCCTTCCACAGCCAACACAGATGGAACTCGGCTGGACTCACTTCCCTCCAAGCCAGCACAAGCAGGCCCTCCTGCATCGGTTAACCCTGACGGTTCATCGGAGTGATTGGCTGGCAAAAGGCCCAGCCTTGCTCCCAGCACCTGCCCAGGCCAATGAAAAGCTGAGTATGTCCCTGCACACATGAACACTGTGTACCAGCTGCATATCAGTTTACAACCAGTCTCCAAGCTAATATATATATTATATATATGCTACACTCTCTGACATATACAAAAACATTGGCATTTAATCTCCCACAAACACATGCACGTGCACAAACAATACTAAACTGTTTGTTATCATCTGACTATATATAAACAACCAGACAAAACGCTTCTCTGGATCATATTACACACACCTAGCTTGCTCTCTCTCTCGCTCTCTTCCCCCCCCCTCCCCTCCCCCCCTCTCCCCCCCCCCAACCCGCACCAAGGCACCTCATATTCCACTTGGAGAAACCACAGCCCAATGACGAACACTGACTGTCCGATTTTAGGTAACTCACTCCCCCGTTTTCCTTCCTAAGTCCTACCATTTGACCCAGGGCATTTTCCTTTGCCATCACTAATCTCCCCCAACCCATCGTTACCTTCCCCTCACCTACCCATAACCCATATACCCATCTACCTGGGTTTCTTCTCCCTTGGCTCACTCATCCTTCCACCCCCCCCCCCAAACCAGTTCCACTTATCCATCATCCCTCCTTTATTGGTCTCACACATAACCTACTAATCTTTCTCCTTCCCTTAGATCCATAGGACACTACAGCACAGAAACAGGCCCTTTGCCCTGTCTAGTCCATTCCGAACAATTATTCTGCTGGACCATAGCCCTCCATTCCCTGCCCTCCCAGACAACTCTTTCTTCAATGTCGGTCGAGCCCACGTTCACCACACTCTCGTCACTCCCCAAGTGGTTCCCCCCTAAAGTTCCCTTTAAATACCACTCCCCCACCTTAACCCTTGCCTGTTTAGTTTCTGCCCATCACCTACCAGGCTCTTGCATCAATTCTCCCTCTCCTCCACCTCGATTTGGCTCCATCTGCCCATCATTCCCTCCCGCCCCGACCTCAGTTGGTCCTATCTACTGCCGAGCTGCCTCCCTATATGCCCATAAACTGCTATACACTGGCTACCTTCCCTCTGCGATGTCAGCCCCAGATGCATCGCACCGAAATGTGGGCCATCCCTTTGTCTCCACAGATGGGGTTTGACTGAGTGAGTTCTTCCAGCAGTTTATTTAGTTTTGCTCCAGATACCAGCATCTGCAGACTCTAGTCTTCCCCGTTCATTGGGATTTCTGAATTGTCGGAATATCAGAATTTTACTGACTGGTTCAACCGTGCTCTTCTGGAACCGCATCTGCCATCTTTCTCCAGTCTGGTCTCATGCAACTACAAGGCCTTTTACCCCCCCCCCCCCACCCCGCCTTTAAGTTCACGGATGATTTGGGAGGAACAATAAATGGCAGTGGTGCCAATGACTTACACATCCCATAACCAAATTTAAAAGATCATACAGCCAACACAGAGAGAGACAGAAATTCCCGGAGTAATGGAGAAACACAAAGACCTCAGATACTGGTATATTGAGCAGATGCAGGATAGCTGGAGGACTCAGCAGGTCAGGCAGCATCCATGGGTAGAAGTGATCAGCCAACATTTCAGGTCTAGGCCCTTTATCGAATGTATACCCACCTATGGACTGCACCACTGATTGGAAAATTCAGTGATTTGAAATCTAAATCATGTGATTAAGTTAAACAAGTTCCTTACCAATTAAAAATGGTTGCATTTTTTTTTGTCCGGGAACATTTATGGGATCAGATGACCCCTGACTATGGTACAGGACTATTTTTGTAAGTAAGAAGTGAAAGGAAATGAAGAGCCCAGATGTTGACATCATTATCACCTTCCTCATTCAGGATTGCCGGCTGCACAGTCTAGAAGACTCCAGGACAGTCCCAGGACAAATGCAGAGACAAGTGTGTAGTTTGCACATATTGGCACTTGCAAGCATGCATAGACAAACAGAGTCACACACCTCAACACCCATACACCTAAAGGAATGCCCACACATACATGAACATGCAGAGACATGCATCTGTGCAAACACAGACACATATATAAACACATTGATACACATATGCCTGCCTGCACAGAAAAATATAGGTAAATATTGACACAGGCATGCACCTACACAAATGCACACATGCTCATGCACGAACATGTGCACGCACACTCCCACATGCATTTGCACTCACGAACACACACACACACACACACACACACACACACACACACACACACACACACACACACACACACACACACACACACAGAGAAATTCGCACCTCTGTCCCAATAAAAGTTGGACGAATGTAGAGGCTTCCGTCTTTGGAATACGGCACCCATTCCTTGTCTATCTGAATCAGCCTTTTGATGCATTCCAACAGCTGGGTCTCATCAAATCTCTGGGGAAAGAAACATCCACAGTAATCCCTCCATATAAATAGGTTGAGGAAAAGATGATTCATGTAAAATTGTCGACCAGCTGTGGAAAATACCAACACCCAATAAATGACATCTACAAAAGCCGAGGCGAGCTACCCAAAGTTGGTTCAAAGAAAGAATGTCATTAGTGAGACTCCCATAAACTACAGCAGTCCACTGGATAAACGCCGCTCCCAAATAAGCACAAATATGATTTCAAACACTCTGACAAGCAAAGACCCATAAAGGGAGCCCCATAAAGGGAGCTCCGGATGTTAAGGCTTTATCCTCTGCTGGTATTCTCTGATCTCCAGGGTAGGGGTAGGCTAATCAAGGAGGATAACAAAATCATTTGAAAGAATAGACATTTAACTTTTATCTAAATTTAGACATGCAGCACGGTAACAACCCCCCCCCCCCACCATCCCTCTTCCCCCACCCTCCCTCTTCCCCCCCCCTCGACTCATGTGCCTGTGCCACCCAAATGCAGCAATTAACCCTCAAACCCTGTACGTTTTTTTTGGGAGGGTGGAAGGAAACTGGACCTCCCGGAGGAAACCCAGGCAGTTCATGGGGAGAACCTACAAACTCCCAACAGGCTGAGCCGGGTTCAAAACGAGGTTGCCGGCGCTGTAATCGTATCGCCATGACCGCTATGCTGACCGTGCCACCCTATTGGGCAAGACAGAGGTGGATAGGTTCTTGATTAGGAAGAGAATCACGGGGAGAAGGCAGGAGAGTGGGCTGAAAAAGGATCATAAATCAGTCCTGATGGACTCGATGGGCCGAATGGCATAACTCTGCTCCCTTGTCTTGTTGTCTGATGGACTCATTTTCAAATTGGGGCCAGGATCAGTCAGGAGTAAATCAAGGCTTCATATTGAAATCTGGGACTCTGCCCCCCCCCCCCACCCCCACTATGAAGGATGGGAGGAATTGGATCCATCCAAAAAATGAAACTGGTGGACTTCACTATGGTATTAAGGGATGTGGAACAAAGGCAAGCAAAAGAACCCAGTCCAAAATCTGGCACAGTGGTAGAGGCACTGCCGCACAGCCCTAGAGACCTGGGTTCAACTCTGACCTAGGGCGCTGTCTACAATTGCTGTGACCTGTGTGGGTTTCCTTCTGGGGCTCTGGTTTCCTCCCACACGTTATTTGGCTGCTGCAATTTGCCCACCATGTCTGGTAGAGAGGTAGAAGCTGGGGGGGGACGCAGTTATTGACAAGCTGGGGAGATCAAAAGAGGGTTAATCTGGGGTGGCACGGTTAGAGCAGGGGTATTACAGAACCAGCGACCCGGGTTCTAATCCACTACTGTCTGTAACGTTTTCCCCATGGCCTGCGTGGGATTTCTCCGGCTTCCTCCCACCCTCCAAACTCTGGTGGGCCTGTAGGTCGATTGGCTGTAATTGGACGACATGGGATTCATGGGATGGAAGAAGCTTCTACCATGTTGTATCCTTACAAAACAATTAAAGCTGTTGGCTGACAGTAAACGGGAGGTTGAAGGACCTGTTTTCATGCTGCTTCTCTCCATCAAAGATGGGCTTCGAGTGTGTGGACAAGAGTGAGCTGCCCTCACAATGATGAGGGGTATGTGTCCTCCGTGAGTCACGGCCAACCAATCAGAGATGGTGTAGGAAGTCTTTGTGTCAACAGCAGGCCAGGTAGCATCCATAGGGAGAAACAGTCAGTTTCGGGTGGTGACCCTTTATCAAGATGCCAGTACCACTCCCCTGCTAGTCTCGATTAAGGGTCGCACAGATGCTGCCAGATCCACCAAGTCCCTCCCGCTTCATTCCCTCAAGATTCTAGTATCAGCAATTCTTGGACATCTCCTGGGAAGTCTGTTTTGCTGGTTAGGAATCGACACACACTGATTGACAGAATTATAATCTCCAGACTTGGCACTGCACTACAGAATAAACATGCACAGAATTATAAACAGCTGTTGCAATCTGCATTGAGATGAGCAGCTAGTTGGGGCAACTGCTGGTACAATTGTCCACAAACCCACAGACAGAAGGAACGGCTGGCATACTCACAGGCAGAGGGAACCGCTGGTACACTTGTCCTCACACTCACAGGCAGAGGGAACCGCTGTCACGCTTGTCCGCACGTTCACAGGCTCAGGGAACCACTGGCACGCTTGTCCACACACACACAGGCTGAAGGAACCGCTGGCATGCTGTCCGCACGCTCACAGGCAGAGCGAATTGCTGGCACACTTGTCTGCACACTCACAGGCAAAGGGAAGCGCTGCCATACTTGTCTGCACTCTCACAGGCAAAGGGAACCGCTGTCACACTTGTCTGCACACTCAAAGGCAGAGGGAACTGCTGGCACACTTGTGCACACACTCACAGGCAGAGGGAACTGCTGGTACACTTGTCCATACTCACAGGTAGAGCCACTCTGATGGCAGATCTCACCATCCGCTCCATGTTCAGCATGGGCCGGAACAAGCGAATCTTGTTGTCCACTCCTCGATATGCTTTCAGTCCCTCAAACACCTGTGGGAGGGACCAGATGAATTAAGAATCTGGCCCATGGAAGATTTCTCAGTGGATCTCAAGGACAATAACTGTGGTCAAGAATTTTTTTTTATATATATTAAACTGTGTTCACGTAAAACCGTTTGATCTATCGAGTTATCCAGCAGTCTCTAACCAGAAGCCATCAATGTAGACCTCAAATTTTCAGTAACAACCGCATTTTCCCCTCATCCTTCAGACTCCCTTCCAGCTCCCCACTCCCTCCCATCCTCCTATAAGAGCCACCTCCTACCCCCTCCCCATCCACTTCTCAGCTCCTTGCTTCCCTTTCCCCTCCCACCTATATCACCTGCCAGCCTGCACTCCTCCCTCTCTCCGCCACCACACTCCCCACTCCAGGCCTCAGGCCCGAAACGTTAACTGCCCAGTGTCTGTCTGAGCTTCTCCAACATGGCCTACCTATGCAGAGTGGCCCTGCTTTTCAGAAGTCTCGAACTTCTAACTTTTGAATTTGTGAAAATGTTCTGTGGAATTTTTCAAAGTATGTTATTTTTAACTGATACTATGCGGCAAACAGCCCTTCCAACTTTTGAAACCCCTGCAGCTCAATTTGAAGGGTGGGAGGGAACATACCACCCCGGTGAAACCCCATGCAGACACAGGGAGAATGTACGAACTCCTTACAGACAGCGCCGGATTCGAACCAGTGTCGCTGGCGCTGTAACAACATTGTGCAAACTGTGCCGCCTTTAAGACAAGCTACACTTCTCTAAGTTCACAGCAGATTTCAGTGGTCAGTCTGTGAGGTGGATCAGGTGACTTGGAAGTGGAGGACACCTCCTCTCCTAACCTTCCCCTCTCAGCCACAACGGGTCAGAGCTGAGAGCACTCACCAACGTCAGCCGGCGATCGCACCTCCCACTCCTGCTAGCACAGACAGGAAGGGTTTTGAGGGAATGCAGGTAAACAGGACCAGCTCATGATTGGCATGGACAAAATGGGCTGAAGGGCATATATCTGTGCTATGAAACTCAGTGACTGTGACTCCAGGTTCTTTCTTCGAGCAGTGTATTACCAGCTAACAGCCACTAGAGGATGCAGTGAGCTGCAGAATATCAAGCAGGAGAAAGCTACACCTGTCAGTCTGCCACAATAGCGTGGATCCACCAGTAGCCACCCATTTAAATTCCCTGGCCCAGTTCCTTGCTGACGTGTCTGCCCATGGTCTCATGCACCGCCGGATGCAGGCCACCCGCAAATTGGAGGAACCACACCTCATCTTCCAACTGGGATGGCATTGAATGAAACATCAAAGTTTGCAGACGCTGTAATAAAACGCGCACACAGTAAATGCTGGAGGAATTCAGCCGGTCTTGCAGCATCCATAGGAGGTAAAGATATATGACTGACGTTTAGGGCCTGAGCCCTTCTTCAAGGAATAAGAATAGGAAGGCGTCAGAATAAAGACTGAAAACTGACCGGGTGAGTGGGGGGGGGGGGGGGGGCAGACTGACAAAAGGTGTTAATTAGATCTCTCTCTCTTTCTCTTGACCTGCCCCCCCCCCCTTTCCCTTTGTCTGTCTTTTTTCACAGACCACATCAATTCTCACCTTTCCTCTTACCATATACAATGAACACCTTTTGTCTGTTGGTTTGGACTTCCCCCCCACCCCCCCACCCCCCCCACCCTTCCTCTCATTCTTTCCCCAGTCTTCAATTCAGGCGCCTGCCTGTTTGTGCTTACAGCGTGAAGAAGGCCTCAGGCTTGAAACGTTAATCATACACCTTTACCTCCCACGGGCGCTGCAAATCCAACCGAGTCCCTCCAGCATTGCTGTGTTTTGACTCCAATCACAGCATCTGTAGACTTTTACACCAGTAACATCTGCCCAGCAGTCATTGACCTGCTGATCACATTAGCCATGGACTGGATGACTAAATGGAAATGGGCATCTGCCAGACTCTCAATTACTGTAAAATGCTCCACCATCATTTGGACACTATATTAGACACTAACTCAGTGGTTCTCAACCTTTCTCTTTCCATTCACATACCACTAAGTATTCCCTATACCATCAGTGCTCTGTGATTAGTAAGGGATTGCTTAAGGTAGTATGTGGGTGGAAATAAAAGTTTGAAAACCACTGTTTTAATCGGTACCTCATTGACTCGTTATGTGCACGGTTTCAGAACTCCAAAGGAAATGGACCAATGACAATGTTTCTCAAGCAAAATATCTCAGTAACAATTGGGTCTAGAGCAGTGATTCTCAACCTTTCCTTCCCACTCACATCCCACCTTAAGCAATCCCTTACTAATCACAGAGCACTGGTGGTCTAGGGATTTTTAAAAGTGGGTTGTGAGTGGGAAAAGAAGGTTGAGAACCCCTGCTCTAGACCCAATTGTTACTGAAATATTTTGCTTGAGAAAAATTGTCACTGGCCCATTTCCTTTAGAGTTAGGAAACTGTGCACATAACAAGTCAATGAGGTACGATTAAAACAGTAGTTTTCAAACCTTCCTTTTCCACCTACATCCCACCTTGAGCAATCCTTTACTGATCACAGAGCACCAATGGCACAGGGAATACAAAGTGGGATGTGAGTGAGAAGAGAAGGTTGAGAACCCCTGCGCTATCAAAACTCCTAAGTAGGAAGATTAACAGATTCAAATGTGTAGGTCAAAGAGCTGGAGAGCAGTATAGATAACAGAGGGGGGAGTACTGAGTGGGACTCTCTCCTCTTCCCCCCCACCTATCCTTTCTATTCAGGTGTCCACCTTTTTAAAAAGGCCCCAGGCCCGAAACATTGGTTACCCTTTATTTCCTATGGGGCCTACATAGTTTCCCCAGCACTTTTATGCATTGCAACAAATTCAAATCATGGCGCCTTTAAACTGGAAGCCTTGCAGGTCGTTTAATCATACATCACCTGCAAATAAATGTATGAATGAGGCGAAATTCACATCTTTGCAGTGTTAAAAATGGAATACTTTGCTGAGTTCACATTGATTTGAGAAAGCCTTCATGTCTTACAGAGAAATTTTCCACTAAATGTTCTACTCACTGTTCAGTGGCTAACTTTCCTGCCTTTGTATCTAACAGGTCAAAGGAGGTGCAGTATTACAATTCAGGCTCATGGAAGATTTTTCAGTGGGTGTCAAGGTCAAGGACTGAGGTATGACAGTTCACTGCATTACTGCATCTTTTGCACGAGTCAGAGTTGGGCTGCACGGAAAGAGGCCCTTCAGCCCAACTTGCCCACGCCGACCAAACTTGAACCACTTGCCTGCATCGGGCCCATATCCCCTCTAAGTCTTTCCTATCCACATACCTGTCTAAGTGTCTTTAAGCATCAGAATTGTCCCTGCCTCTCCCTGTCCCATAAACCCTCTGTGCGAAGATGGCACCCCTCTGCTCCCTTTTAAATCTTTCCCCCTCACCCTAAACCCTTAAATTCCTCAAACAAAAGCCCTGACAGTCCTTGCCAATAGAGACCATTAGATTTCATTGTTTATTGTACCAATGCAATATTTGGCGCTGTGAGCAGTGTTCAAGGTGTTTCGACTGGACCAGTGCGGTTGTGATATTTTTGCATAATACTAACCAATTTAATCCTTCCCTGTAACCATCATGTCTGAGTGTACTCCCTGGTCTCTGTGTGTCCTATGGTGTGCCCTTACTGAGAGATGGGCAGGTGGAGGGGCCTGTGGTAATACGGCGGGGTCTATGATCAGATGAAGGGGCCTGTGGTAATGTGGTTGGGTCTATGATCAGATGGAGGGGCCAGTGGGCAGGTGGAGCATCGATTCTCCTGGCTAGGAAAGAGGCATCGAGGAGAAACACGTGTCCACCCTTGATTCTCTTTGAACTTATTTAACCTACTCTGAACACAGTGTTACAGGATGTAGAGAATTTACAGTCCAAAAGTGCAGGACATCATCCTCAGGTGGTCCATTCAAGAGTCTGATGAGAGCAGGAAGGAGACTGCTGGAAACTCAGCCATAGTGGGACAGCTGGAAGGGGTGCAGCAGAATTTCCATTCCCCCAAGCACATTTTTCAAAAAGTGGCGCCTTTTCCACCCCCCTCCCCCAGTCCAATGCTGTGGCCACCCCTCTCCGGTCAGACTCTGCCACTACCCCCCTACTGGTCCGACACCACCCCCACCCCTCAGGTCTGCCATCGCTGAAAGTTCAGCGCGGCCCGTCATTCAACCACTGGCTCACCATCCAGTATGTTGTCGTGGCGCCTTTTTTAATGAGCCCATTCCCCCCAACTTTAGAACCTGGCTACACCCCTGCTCGGCCATTGCAGGAAGGGGTGTGTGCCAGCGTAGCAAGAGTTGCTGTCCCTTAGCTCCCGTGACCTGGGGTCATTCCTGTGTGCGGGGAGTTCGCATGTTACTCCAGGGCGCTCTGACATCCTCCCACAAGAAGAGAGCATTAAACAGCTGGAAATTAAGCCCGTTAATTAAGTGCCATTACGAGTAAAAGAATCAAAGGGGAAATTGATGTCTGGGAGAAGAATGAATAAGATGCAGGGTGCAGGGGTATCAGGAGGGGGAGGAGTGGAAGAGAGGGTCTCGTTCTGTTATGAGCCGGCAAATGAACACAGGCCAGGAGAATGAACCCTTCTGGAAATATGGAAAAACGGGCAGGCAAAGGACTCTGGCCAGAAACGTTGGTGACCCTTTACTTCCTACGGATGCTGCAGAGTTTCCCCAGCCCGTTTATGTATTGCTCTAAACCCCAACATCTGCAGACTTCCTTGTTTAACTCATTTGTTGTTACAAATGTACAGGGAGCGTAGGTTAATTGGGTGTCACAAGCATGTGGGCTGAAATGGTCTTTTACTGTGCTGGATGTCTTAATTTAAAATTAGTCCACAGAGTCCTCATTATTCGTGGACTTACTGGCTGAGGATCCGTGTACTCATGAATGACCCAAGAGTCAGAAATACCAGGGGTCAGGAGGTGGGCTGAGGGTAGCCACAGAATGTTGCCAAGGTGAAACGGGCTGGATTCGACTGCCCTTCACACATCTGGTGAAGGGCCCAGCCCCGAAACATTGGCTCCCCTTTACTTCCTGTGGGTGCTGTGTGATCTGCTGAGTTTCTCCAGCACGTTTGAGGCATTGCACTCGGCCCCCCGACTTTCTCATTTAACTCTGAAAATCAGACAGACCCCCAAATCAGAAGGTGGGGGTGGAGGAGGAGAAGCACAGGCGAGCGAGGTGAGAGGTGGAGGATGATTGATTTGTTCATTTTACCTGTGCTGCCCAAGTTGCCCACGTATGCTGGTCCCATCTCTCCACAGATTTAATATTTTTTAATTTTAGACGTACAGTATAGTAACAGGAGATTTCGGCCCACAAGCCCGTGTTGCCCAATTACACCCAATTGACTTACAACCCTGGCAAATTTTTGAAGGGTGGGAGGAAACCGGAGCACCCAGAGGAAACCCACGCAGACACGGGGAGAATGTATAAATTCCTTACAGAGCACGGGATTCGAACCCCGGTCGCTGGCGCTGTAACTGGTGCTAACCATGCTCCCCTATTTTTACATGTACATGAAGTGCTCAGCGGGGACTCAAGCCCACGGCCTTCCCACTCAGAGGCTGGAGAAAATCAAGCCGAGGATTTCTCCTCCAACTCACCTCCACGGAATAGTGAAGGGCCGAGGACGCTGGATGCAGTGAGAGGTTCTGCAGGGGTCGGACACTCGGTCTCTCCCAGCCCCGGTCCGACGACCAGTGGACCACCAGCATGTGGTCGGTGAACACTGTCCCAAATTCCAGCCCGTTCATGTCTGGCTTCTCCGCTGGAGTTTGGACCAAGTCGACGACAAGTTCCGAAGCCTGGAAGACATGAAGCGTTGGAAGTGGGATCAAGGGGACCTCCTGAAAGTTTTGGCTGCAGTGCAAAGTTGCCGCTGGTGTGGAATGGGGGATTGACTAGGCATCCCAGGACAGAACCTTCAGCACACCCTACATAAATCTACTCCTCAACAATCTAAACCTTCCCTCTATTTTTATTCAGTATTTTTATATCACACCCATAACCCTGCATTTTTCTTACATCCTTGTACTTATCCAAGATTCTAATGAATGTCCCCATTGTACCAGCATCCACCACCAGGCACCCATTGCTCCCCGAGTAAAAACCCTACCTTTGGCATTCTCCCATAAACTTTCCCTCATGCACTTTAAACAGATGTCCTACAGTATTGCCCTTCGCCGCTCCAGGAAAAAGGTATTGGCTGTCCACCCTATCTAAGGCCCTCATAATCTAAAACACCTCTGTTAAGTTGCTTCTCCACTGTAGCTCCAAAGAGAAAAGCCCAAGCTCTGTCAACCTTTCCTCATGGGACATGTTCTCCAATCCAGGCAGCATCATGGTAAATCTTCTGTGCACCCTCTCTAAACTTCCCGTAATGAGGCAATCAGAACTGAACACAACACTCTTGGGTGTGGCCTAGCCAGGATTTTATAAAGTTCCAATGTTACCTCGTGGTTCTTGAACTCAATCCCTCAACTAATGAAGGCCCTACTGTTACGAGCCCAGAGGACCCCAAAACCCAGCAGCAATAGAAATTCACCAAGACAAATGGTTACTTAAACAAAAGTTGCTTTTAATTATCTTTAAACGTGAAAACAGGATCAAACTCTAACTTATTACTATTAACTTAACCCCCTTTCTAATTCTAAGCACAAGTGTATGTAATGTGTGTGTAAGTTCAGAAAAGTTCTTTGATTCACAGTCCAATCTCATTTCTCACTCCTCCAAGTTCACTGGTATCAGGCAATTCTTATATTGTGCACAGAATTTAACATTTATGTATTTCACCAGGGTTTGGTGCTTGAAAGGTAAATGGTTACCGCTCAGGAAGGTTCTTGTTGGTTTTCAGAGAGAGATTTATGGCTCGTTGGCACACCCAGAACTCATTCCTTCCGATCAGCCACTTGAGTGTCTTGCCGAAGAAACTTGCCCCCTCAGGGTTCTCCAGATGATAACCTCTTTCTTTCAGGTCACCACAGAGTTCCTTTTTGTTTCCCTTATTTCAAGTGAAACATTATGCAGCCAGTCCTCTCCTCTTGTATGGAGCACATGGGCTTTGAACAGGCTGAACTAAAAAGTCACAACCAGTCTTCAAAATGGGGTTCACACACACACACACACACACACACACACACTGAGCAGAGCTCTGGCATTTTAAATGAGATCTATGTTTTGAAGTGTTTGTATGTGACCTTGTGGGCAAAGCCTCTTTAGGAAAAGGCTAAGAGACACTAAACTCTGAATTCAAGCACCTGCTGCCTTGCAGGTTTTGCCTCTTCAGGCCAAGGCTAGGAGAAGGCCTCTCTAACTTCAAGGCCCTGGGCTCGGCTCACCCAGCCCTCAGTACCTGGAATGGGCCCCAGCTATGGGCAAATAGCGCACATCAGTCCGGCAGCAGGGGCTGGCAGCTGTGGCAGAGCGCAGGAAAGAGTTTCCATAGTGGTCTGCAGCAGAAAACTCAATGGGCGAAGGATCCATAAGGACAACGGCCAGCGAGCACAGTCTTGAAACAGACCACTGCAGGGGCAATCCCACGTCATGCTGGCTGGCATGCCTCGCACTCCACCAGGCTCAGTGGTGTGGGACCAAGAGAGAGGCGTTTGTCCTGGGCAAGCACTCGCCTCCAAGTCCTTGCCCCAGCCCACAGTGCCTAAAGCTGAAAGTGACAAGGCACCGTGTTCATCTTCGCTTGCGAAGGAATGGGCCATGGATGGATGGATGTGACCTACACTAAAAACCTTGCCACAATCTATTTCCTTTACAACATATCTATATACAATATAAAATGTAATCTGTCGTAATAAGTCTTCTCAACTACCCCACCCCATTGACTTCCAAGGCAAATGAACAGGAGAGCAGCCCCACGTAAAGGGTCTCCACAGGGAAGTGTTCTTGCCCCAGCCCTCGCTAATATTTACGAGTGATATGTCTGCTCTCTCAAGGAAGTGTCCAACTGCCACTGATCTGGCACCAAACACACCAATGTAATGCCCCTAATCATCTGTTCCATCCACAAAAAAAAACAAACGCTGAAAATAAACCTCCCCATGCTGTCCCAATAGGGTAATGCCATGACTGAGTCATAGCTGTTAACCTTCACCCGTGTGCTTACAGAAATTAACAGCCTGCACCCAAGACTCAGACAAGTCTGAGGTCATTAGTCATGTGCCGGGAGATTTCAGTATGTTTTGGTGTGTCGGAGAGCAGGAGGGGGAATCGTGGGCTGATCTTGGAAGTCACCGTCACTTCGTCATCCTCCAGCGAACTCCCAGGTTCATCGGATCCTGGGACATCAGGAATTCTACTCACCATCACCAACAGGAAGACTAAAAGCCCATAAGATTATTGATGAACCCTCACTACGAATCCGTCTTGTTTGCTTTGCTCATCCTCTTCTCCACTCAGCGGGGTTGGAGATGTCATTAAAAGCACCATAACCATCTTACCACTGAACCACGCACCAATCAAGATTCAAGGACCTACCTTAAATGTGTCAACAACAGGCTGCGGGGAATTTCCTATCACCCCCTGTTTGATGTTCTGCAGAAAGAGGAAAATTAAATGGTTAGAAAATGCACTGGTCAAGCTTCAACAATTCGACTTTTGTCTTCAAGAGAAAATAACTGAGGCCATTGCAACAAATCTTGTTGAGTCTATTGAATAAATCACCAGGATCTGCTCCCACTTCCCTCTTTATCAGTTATTTTTAGAACCATGCCCCTTAATTACTCTATTTGGCCAAGAAGAGAATTGACTTCATTTCAGACGGCAAATTTTAGCGTTAACCTCATTGATAGCTAGACAGGAAAATTTGATGAAATGGAAAGAGCAGCCCACCTATTCATACTCAATGGTTACAGGAGGACGTTTAGAAAAAAAAAATTAGATACCATGTTAAAGATCTAAAAATGAACGTTTACAAGACATAGGGCCCGTTCATGAAGTATTACCATAATTTAATGAATTAGGGTGTTTGATTGCTCCCGAACAGCGATGTCTGGCTTCCAAATGTCGGCTTCATTTCCTAAGTAATTTAGATATACAAGTAAACCTTGTTTACAGGGAGGGGTTTGATTAACGGGGAGGGGTTTGTTTTCCATTTTTTTTCCCTTTCTTTTTGCTTCTTTTGAGCTATTTTGTAAAAGGGGTTGGATTGAGAGGAGTACACATGATTTTCACATATATTATTTGAGTATTACAGGAAGTGTTGGTCTTTTTTTATATTTCAATCTATGTATTCAATCAATTTTTTTTAAATTAAAACACAATCTTCTGGCTAACCGTCCCGTAGGATGACAATGGCCCCTTTCCGTCAGTTTGTGGGGTTTTATATGCACATCCTGGAGAGGCTCCACAGGCCTATCCATGTTGGTCACATACTTGGCGAGGTGAGGCCTGGAGGGGCAGAGGTTCTGCTGTGGTGCTTCCTGGGCCTCTCCTCTGTTGCCTCTTTGACCTTGTTCTCAGCAGCGTCCACACCTTTTCTGATGGCATCCCTCCACTGCGAGCGATCTTGAGCCAAATCCTCCCATGTTGACGGGGCAGCAAAGATATTTTAAAAAGAAAGAAATAACCCACTGTAGGCAGCGTAAACATAATTTAACAAGAGCCCTCTGAACAGCTAGCAAATACAACAATCTTTTATTGTTATGAACCAAGTTTATTGTCATCTGACTGTACAAGCACAACCTGACGAAGCAGCGTTCTCCTTATGAACAATAAGTACTCACTCTGTTATTGAAAAAAAAATCTGCAGATGCTGGAGTCAAGTGTAGTAAACAAAAGTGCTAGAGAAACTCAGCAGGACACAAAGGTAACCAAGGTTTCGGGCCTGAGCCCTTCGTCAAGAATGATGCTGAGCTCCTCCAGTACTTTTGTGCATTGCACCAAATTTGGTACCCTTTGTTAGCCCTGTAGAGGCACAGAAAGAGGTGCCACGACTTCAGTGCTGCCCTATCAAGACGAGAAAGGGAAGCAAAAGAAAAGCCTGTCAGAGTCATCGTGCGTACGCAGATCCCAACACCTCCTCCACAAATACACAGCAGCATTTAAATATATGATCCAACTGGCTGGAAGATAGCATTTGTCAATGTGCATTACACTAGATCAAATACAAAATGGCAGCCACCTCTTGCGAGAGGTTGGCCACCCCTGCTATAGATGACGACTTTTCACTTTAGTGTTATCGTATTTCATTGGCGGATTTACTGGTACAATCAGCCTCAACTGGAAGTTTAAAAAAAACCTGCCATATTTTTCTTTCTTTGGCTTGGCTTCGCGGACGAAGATTTATGGAGGGGGTAAAAAGTCCACGTCAGCTGCAGGCTCGTTTGTGGCTGACCAGTCCGATGCGGGACAGGCAGACACGATTGCAGCGGTTGCAAGGGAAAACTGGTTGGTTGGGGCTGGGCGCCGGGCCCCTCCCCCCCCGCCCCCCGTCAGTGAGGTGGGCTCTGCGGTCCTCCCCAAAGGAGGCCGCCGCCCGCCAAACCGTGAGGCGCCAAGATGCACGGCCTGAGGCGTTATCAGCCCACTGGCGGTGGTCAATGTGGCATATACATTACAATAAAACGTGGAATTAAAACCAACCACAACGCTATTCTTCCATGAACAGTTCAAAAAGTACTGATTTGACAATGTGAGTGCAGTCCCACTCAGCGCCGTGATACAGCATTCAACATCATCACAGTTTTTTTTAAAAAAGCTCTTCTTCAGCCTAATGCCGCGCGATCAAAGGCTCCGCCCGATGGGAGAAGAGTGAATAGTCCGTGATTCGGCTGTGTTAGCATCTTTGATAATGTTTCTCGCCCTGTCCAGACATCATTCCCTATAGGTGTTTTCGAAGGTAGGCAATTAGATTCCAATAGTCCGATGTGCAGTCATGGACTCTACCCGCTGGAGTGCTTTACAATCGGATACAATTCCCATACCACACCAAAATACCCATATGTCAGCACTCTCTCAATAGAAATCCAACAATATCCTCATGTTTCTTCCTCGTGCTCCTCAAAAAATAAAGATATTGTTGTGCCTTTTTAAAATCAGAATTGGAGAATTCAAGGACCAAGTGAAATCTTCAGAGATATGGACGCCAAGGAATTTAAAGCTCGGTAAACGCTCCACCACTACCCCGCTGATGTAAATCGGGACATGACTGTGGCTTCTGGCATGCCCGAAGTCCACAATGATCTCCTTGATCTACTGAGGGTTGAGTGTTGGGTTGTTATCAC
Organism: Narcine bancroftii; assembly: GCF_036971445.1. Lineage (NCBI taxonomy): Eukaryota > Metazoa > Chordata > Chondrichthyes > Torpediniformes > Narcinidae > Narcine > Narcine bancroftii. The sequence goes on from NC_091481.1 coordinate 34,239,575, forward strand.
CCGACACCACAAGGCCAGGTGCTGAACCTCATCCCTATAGGCCGTTTCATCATCCCCTTTAATCGGGCCTAACATCGTGGTGTCATCTGCAAACTTGATATTAAATTTGTACTATGCATAGGAATGCAGTCAGAGGTAAAGAGGGAACATAAAAGGGGGCTCAACACACAACCCTGGGACACACCAGTATTCAAGGTAAGAATGGAAGAGAAGATATTGCCCACTTTAACAGATTGAAGTCTGTTAGTTAGGAGTTCAAAATCCAATTACAAAGGGATTGGCCTGATACCATGCAGATGACGTTTAGTTTTCAGCTGAAGGTCAACAGTGTTGAAAGTCGAACTAGAGTCGATGAATAGCATTCTAGCATAGGAGACGGAGCTGTCCAAATGAGACAAAGCAGAGTGAAGCAGTGTTGAAATGGCTTTATTGATTGACCCGTTAGTACGGTAGGCAAATTCATAGTGGTAGGCAAACATGATTTCAGATAAGACCAACCTCTCTTTGCAATGATGGCGATGAGTCTAAATGACTACTGTCCAGTTGCACTCAAAGTGGTAAAGCGCTACGGCACAGGCTTAAAGCTCATTGGAACATCTGCCTGGGCTAGGGACAGATTTAAAATGTCCTTAAGAACCCTGGCCAACTGTTCTGCACAGACTCTAAGCACGCAGTCGGGTATGCCATCCAGACTAGCTGCCTTCTGTACATTCACCCTACTCAGGGTGGCGCATACATCAGTGATGGAGATTGAGAGAGATATTTAATAAGGTAAAAGATCCACCTTGAAAGTGACCTCCTTCTTCTCTCGGTCAAAGCGAGCATTAAAATAGTTACACTCCTCAGAGAATTTAAAGGAGTCACGACTAGAAGGACGCGCAATACCAGATGATTTATAATCTGTGATGATCTGTACGCCCTGCCACATGCACCGAGGGTCCGAGTAATGAAATGCTCTCCGATCTTTTGTTTATATGTATATGTTTAGCTCGAGGGAGAGTCCCCTCCTTAAGTTGGTCCTGGCTAATCCATAAGTCTCCTGGTCACCACATCTGAAGGCTGAGTCTCTGTCTTTGAACAAACGTGGAACCTCACTGTTCGCCCATGGTTTTTGGTCTGCAAATATTTTTATTTTCTTATGTGATGCCACTCCATCCACATACCTGTTGATATGTGCTCGAGAACAGAGTTGGTCTAGGACTTGATATCAACCTGAGAACCTCCTGTAGCGTGTGCAACAAACACACTCCAGCCTGGTCAGGTGGCGGACCTCTCGGTGAGGGAGCATTTCAGTGAGGGTGACCACAGCTCCCTGAGCTTTAGCATAGCTATGAATAAGGATAAAAGCAGAAAAAGATGGAAATGTTTTCAATTGGGGAAGGGCTAATTATGATGGGATGAGGAAGAATAAATTGGAAACAGGAGAAAGCACAGAATTAATGTGGAGGATGTTTCGGGATCACTTGGCCTGGGTTCAGGATAGGTTTGTTCCATTGAAACAAGGAAAAGATGATCGGAAAAGGGAACCAGGGTTGACAAAATAGGTGAGGCAGCTATAATCAAGAGGAAGGAAGGAAGGATACATTAGATGTAAGAAGCAGGAGACAAGAAAGGCTCATGGAAATGAAATGGTAGCCAGGATGGAACATGAAAGGACTTAAGAGAGCTCAGAGATGAGCATGGGCCAGATCTTAATCATCTTAGTTGCAGGTTTTACCTGTTTGATGACTGGGCTGTACTTGGGGGCCATAAACAATGAGAGATGGTCTGACTGACCCAAGTGAGGGAGGGTAGCGGTTTGGTAAGCGTCAGTCATGTTTGTGTAAACCTGATCTAAGGTTTTACTACCCCTTTATTTACATGTTGCATTTTTTTTTTAAACTTTATTTATTCATTCAAAAAACAAATAGTACATAACATATACAACAATTAACTATAAACATGAACGTCATTTTTTATATATAGAAAAATAAGAACCCCCCCCCCGCCTTCAGCCAACTCTCCTAAGGAGAGCAATAAAGAATGAAAAAAGAAAAAAATATTAAAGAAAAATTAAACATACATATTGAAATCTAATCAACATAAATTGAAATGTAAATATTCTGAGTATAACAATCACTTATTAATAAAAAACTATAATTATCACACGAAACATACGTAATTTTTTCCATTATTAAACAATATTTCATCTCATTATGCCATCTATTAATATCAATCATATTTGTATCTTTCCACATACTAGCAATACATTTTTTCGCTACAGATAAAGCTAAATATACAAAAGCAAGTTGGAATTTATCTAATCCCAAACCTTTCAGAGGTTGAAAATTACCCAATAAAAATACTGTCGGATCTAAAAGTATTTTAATCTTATACAGGTATTCTAAAAACAATTGAATTTTCTTCCAAAAAGATTGTATATGTATACATGACCAAACAGCATGAAAAAAGTTCCAACAGAATTACCACATCTAAAACACAAATCTGATTCATGAAAACCATACTTTTTTTAATTTTTCAGGTGTTAAGTATAATTGATGTAGAAAATTATAGTTAATCATTGCATAACGTGCATTTATCAATCTAGTTACACTATGGTAACAGATATCTAACCAATCATCCTCGGAAAAAATAAAACCAATATCCACTTCCCATTTACTTTTAGATCTATCCCAACCCTTTTAATCCATACCATCCTGTAATATTTGATACATAGATGAACTATAACCCTTCTCTAGTATCTTCATAAGAAAAGTCTTAAATTTAGTCATTTCAGGTAAAATCAAATCTCTACCAAACGTACTTTTTACCAAAGATCGAATTTGATAATAAAGAAACAAAGAGTTCTTATCAATACCAAAACTGTCCATCATCTGATTAAAAGATAAAAATTTACCCTCTTTAAAACAATCTCCCAAGTTTTTCACACCTTTAAATCTCCAATGCAATAAACTTCAATTGTGTATTGAAAAAGAAATAAGTTAATTATAATACAACGGAGTCAAAGCCGATAATTCACCCCTAGAGCCTATCATTTTATTTTTCTTTATCCATAACTTCATTAAATGTTTTAGTATAGGCACATTATGTTGCTGTAACAAATTTATATTCCATCTAAACAAAAATTGATGTATTTCAAATTCAGAAATATTTGCCATCTCAATTTTGGCCCAACTAGGAGGCCGTTCCAAATCCATCAATGAACTAATAAATTTAAGTTGGGCTGCTTCATAATAATTTTGAAAATGTGGTAACTATAATCCCCCTAACTCATATTTCCAAGTTAATTTATTCAAAGCTACTCTCGAAAATTTACCTCTCCATAAAAACTCCCTAACCATTTTATTCAAATCTCGAAAAAAATATTATCAAGTAAATACAGAATAGATTGAAACAAATATTGCATACGTGGAAAAATATTCATCTTAATTGTATTTATCCTACCCAATAAATTAATAGGTAAATCTTTCCATTTAGTCAAATCAGTTTTAATTTTTTTTATTAACGGAACATAATTTAATTTATATAAAGATTGATAATTAACATTCAAAATTATACCCAAATATTTAATTCGATCAGTCCATTTCAAATTAATAATATTCTTATAAACTGAATAATCTCCTTCATTTACCGGTAATATTTCACTTTTTTCCCCAATTAACTTTATATCCAGAAAGACATCCATATTGTATTAAACACTCCTTCAAGTGCAAAAGTGACTGAGCTGGGTTTGTTAAATACACCAATATGTCATCAGCAAATAAATTAATTTTATACTCCTCATCTAAAACTTTCATACCTTGTATCTGTGTATTTTGTCTTATCAGCTGTGCTAAAGGTTCGATCACTAACGCAAACAAAGCTGGTGATAAAGGACAACCTTGACGAGTTGATCGAGTCAATTTAAAAGGTTCTGAAATCAAGCCATTCGTCAATACTCTTGCTACCGGTTTACTATATAGGGCCTTAATCCAACCAATAAAGAAAGGACCAAACTTAAATTTCTCCAGAACTTTAAACAAAAAATTCCACTTAACTCTATCAAATGGTTTTCCTGCATCTAAAGATATCACTATCGGGTGATCTAAAGATTGCCAAAATCTATTAATCAAACTAATCATGCGCAGAATATTATCTGAAGCATATCTATTCTTTATAAAACCTGTTTGATCCATATGAATCAACTTAGGTAAAAATTTAGCCAATCTATTCGCTAATATTTTAGCTATTATTTTATAATCTACATTTAACAACGAAATTGGTCTAAGTGATAAGGGAATTCGTCTAACAGCATTAATAATCCTCGAAACCTGTTCTTTCTTTAATTGCCATGCCAATACCTTATGTGCTTTCTCTCCCCATTCATAATACCGTTGTTTAGTCCTATTAATCACACATTCAAATTGATAAGATTGCAAAGTATTATATTCCAATTTCAACCTAGATAATTCTATTTTCTGATCTTCTGTAGCATCTTTCTGGAATTCCTTTTCTAACTCATCAATCTGTTTCTCTAATTCAAGACTCTAAATCGATTCTTTTTTTATTTTAGAAGTATAACTAATTATTTTTCCTCTCAAATAAGCTTTCATAGCATCCCATAATACAAACTTACTTTGAACAGAATTAGAATTTTCTTCCAAAAAAAATTAATTTGTTTTTTCAAAAAATGAATAAATTCCATATTTTTTAACAACATTGTATTAAACCTCCAACGATAGGCCACTTGAATTTTCTCAGAAGTTGCATATGTAAAGTATAACAAAGAATTATCTGAAATCACTCTACTTTTATATTCCACTTGTGTTTTCCTTTGTAAATGTGCCGATACTAAAAAGAAGTCAAATCCTTGAAAATGATTCATGTCTAGATGAATAAAAGGAGAAATCTTTCTCTGTCGGATTAAGATGTCTCCAAATATCCACTAAATTAAGATCTTTCATCAACGCTTAAACCTGGATTGCCATCTTGGATTTCTTAACTTTCTTCGGAGATTTATCTAATAAAGGTTCCAAAACACAATTAAAATCACAACCAACTAAAATATTATCATTAACCTGACCCAAACATAAAAATGCATCTGAAATAAATATTTCATCATCTACATTTGGGGCATAAATATTAAGTAAAGTCCAAAATTCACTAAAAATCTTACAATTCAATTTAAGAATAAATCCTGCCTTTTCCTCCATTGATTGTAATTCAAAAGATAATTTTTTATGTATCAAGATTGCTACGCCTTTAGCCCTAGAATTAAATGAAGAAGAATATACATGCCCAACCCAGTCCCTCTTCAGTTTCATACTTTCCTTCACATTCAAATGTGTTTCTTGTAAAAAATCAACATCAATTTTCATTTTCTTAATATACGCCAAGACTCGCTTACGCTTAATCGGACTGTTTAAACCTCGAACATTAAAAGTAGCAAACCTCAACTGACATATCTACTATAATTACTAAATACCAATAATATCTTCATATGAAAACTCAAATCAACATATATAGGCCCTCCAATAGGAGAAAAAAAAATCACAAATTAAAAGCTAACTAAAATGAAAATTAAAAAAAAAAAGAAAAAAAAGGAACCCCCCCCCCCAAAAAACTACCAAAAGGTAGTAATCCCTAAACAAAAATTGGGTGTGGGTCACCCACCAGTGGCTGATGACTAGTAAAGAACTGAGAGCAAATCTCTCCCTCCCCAGCCGAACAATGAATAACATCAAAATATCATAATGACATAAAAAGTAAAATAAGAATAAGAAAATTCTTCTATTCATCCAAGAGATTCCAAACTCGGAGATCCCATTTCAGAAGAGGTTGGACTCTTTCCATTCCCGTTTTTCCCATTTCTGCTATTTCTTCCGTTTCCAGAACAACCAGATTTTTCTTTAGGAGACAATGGTGGACTACGTCTTTGTCCTCTTATATCTGGCAATGAATCAGCAAAAATCATTGCTTCACGATCATTCTCAAAAAACCGAAATTGATGGTCTCCATAAAACACCTTCAACACTGTCGGGTAGTGAAAAGTAGACTTATAACCTTCTTTGATTGGATTAAATCGACATCAACGTTGAATGACCTCTTGACTCAAATCAGGATTTAAAAAATCTCTCCTATTCTGAATCAATAACGGAGTTTGTCGTTGTCTCGCATTTTGTACTGCTAATCAAAGTATTGCTTCTCTGTCCAAATAATTCAAACATCGAATTATTACAGGTCTCGGTGGTTGACCAGGTAAAGGTGTTCTTCTGAAAGCTCTATGAGCTCTTCCCAGTACCAAGCCTCCAGAAAAAATTCTTGCCCTAGTACTTGTGGGATCCAGTCTTTAAAAAAATGAAGAGGATCCTTCCATACCTTCTGGCAAACCAACGATTTTCACATTATTCCTTCTGCTTTGATTCTCCAAGTAGTCTATTTTCCTCTCTAACTCCTTCTCACGTTCTCGCAATTCTATAACTGATTTTTCAACCTTCAACACTTTTTCTGTGTTAGAAACCACTTGCTGTTTACATTCCAAAAAACCAGACTGAAATTTTTTAAATCTTCACAAGATGCTTCCACACGTGCTTTAACTGTATTCAATTCTGAACTTATACTAGCATTCATTTGAGCCATCTCATTCATTAAAGGTTGAATGACAGCATTTAACTGCATACATTGTAACTCAGAAAAGCTCAGCCCCGCTTTCTCTGATGTAGTGGCAGAACCAGGTAACTGCAGCTCCTGCTGCAACTCAACAAAAGGCATTTTAGAGGTTTTGCTGCAGGTCTGGACTCCCAGCGACGGGACCCCGACTTCGTCAGGGGGTTGCCACTGGTCTACCCCCGCAGCTCAATGATTTTGCGCAAAATCACAGAGGAAAGCAATATCTTCAAGTTGAAATGCTTCCTGATGCATTTCAAACAATGGAGTAGTCTTCCTGTGTGCTCCCTCCGTTAAAATCGAAAGGCTTCCAGAATCTGGATCCACTTCTTGGGAACATGCACCTTCCTCCAGAGAATGGATAATTCCAGCGCCATCCTTCACTTGGTGAATAGTAGACATTTTTTTTTCAGCTCCCATAGGCAGTCTTTGTGGTTTAGACACTGAAGAAATTAAACCTGAAGCTGTAACAAGTAGTTTAGGCCCCAAATCTTCAACACTTCGAAAATGTAACTTCTTCTGCACTTGATGTTTAATTTTTTTACCATTAATGGCCATAATAGTTTCTCAATACTTTAAGCTAAATTTTAAAGAGTTTAAACTTGAAAACAAAGAGTTAAAAAACGGGTACTTAAAAGTCCGGCCAGAGAGGTCGAGATTACACGTCTAGACTCTACGCCATCTTGCCACGCCCCCCTTACATGTTACATTTTGATGGAATCTTGGAAGCTCATTGCATAGATCACACTGATTAAAGTCTTCAGCCACAATAAAGGCTCCACCTGGATGTAATGTCTGCAACTTAGTGATAGCAGCATGGAGGTCTTTCATGGCTGATTTAGCATTCACATCCAGAGATATATTAACTGCTCCAACGATGATACAAGTAAATTCTCTTGGTAAATAAAAAAGCCTGCACTTAATGATCAGGTGCTCCAGATCTGCAGAGCAATGAGTGTCAGCCATGATAGAGTTAGTGCACCATAGTCAATTTACATAGATGCAAAACCCATCTCCTTTGCTTCCCCTCCCCCAACCCAAACATGCTGCTATTCTATCAGCCCTGTAAACCGTTCGCCCTTCCAATTCCACCATGTTCTCTGGTACCCCGCTATTAAGTCCTGTCTCCATGAAAACCATTACATTACTATTAAGGTCTATGACTGGACAGTATGACAGCTGTTATTAATCCCAGGTACAGGTTGGTGGAAATCAATTTCCTGCATTAACTGTACCTCACATCACAAAAAAAATTATATAAATCTAAATCAGAAATTTCAGGAAAGTGCTTTAGGTGTGGCAATTGGAACCGTTATCCATTCAACCTGATTGTGCACAAAGGTGATCCTTCTGGGGAGGGGGGGGGGGGGTGACCTTCTGAAAAAAAATTACAAAAAAAAGGTGGATTTTCCACAGGATCTGGAATTGTATCTTCTGGGGAACATTATAAATGTGAGTTTTAAACTCTCCAGGTACCAAATTCAGGTTGTGAAGGTGGCCTTGTCGGTAGCCAGGAAATGTACAGCGGTCACGTGGAAGTCTGACTCCCAACTAAATATTACACGGTGGAATACAGAGTTGTATTCCTCTGGATAAAATCCCGTCCAATTTAAAGAGGAAATAGGACACATTTATTGGGGTGGGGCAACCCTATCTGCAACACAATGGTTCGCAGATAATAATTCTACTCCTTTTCAATGATTGAGGTCATGACACAGATAACGGGCTCTTGTATTTTGTTCCTTATCATTTTTATTTAAGTTTTTTTAAGTTTTTCTTAAGTTCCCTTAAGGCTTTGTAACTTTAGTGATATTTGGTTCTTTATATTTGCTTAATTTATATAATTTTTCTTTGTTGTATTGGGGTACAGGAGTGAGGGAAGTAGGGGAAAAATAGACTATGTTATATACTATTGTTGAAAGAGATTGTGTTGTTTGTAGGAGTCTGAAAATCAAAAGTAAAATATTCACTTAAAAAAGGTAATTGGGATGCTGGACTTCATTATTAGGGGAATTGGTTCAAGGGTCAAGAGCTCACATTGCAACTTTACAGAGCTCTTGCAAGACCACGCTTTAAGAGTATTGTGTTCAGTTCTGGTCACCTCATTACAGGAAGGATGTGGAAGCTATGGAGAGGGTGCAGAGGAGATTTACCCAGACGTTGCCTGGATTGGAAAATAATTCCTATGAGACAAGGTTAGCAGAGCTGGGACTTTTCTCTTTGGAGTGAAGAAGGATGAGAGGAGACTTGATAAAGGCCTACAAGTTTCTGAGAGGCAATGGATAGATTGGACAGCCAGCACCTTTTTTCCACAGCGTGGGACTAGCAAACACCAGGGGACATCTCTACAAAGTGAAGAGAGGAAAGTTTAGGGAAGACATCAGGGGGTAGGGGTTTTTTTTTTAACTCAGAAAGTTGTGGGTGCCTTGCCAGTGATAGTGATGGAGGCCGAAAAATTTGGGGCATTTAAGAGACTGGCACTTGGATGAAAGAAAACTAGAGGGTTATGAGGTAGGAAGCGTTTAGATATTTTTATTTGGAATATATAGGTTGGCACAACATCGAGGGCCAAAGGGCCTGAACTGTGCTGTCGTGTTCTGAGATCATTAAATCCAGAGTCTTGGGCATTATAAGCCATCAGAAATACTCCAAAGAGTCATTTCAGGATTCCCAGTCGGCATAATCTGTCCTATGGGCATCCAGGCGCTGAATATTATAACAGAAATCCACTTTCTTGCTCAATTCAATTGTGCACTGAATTTCAAATTGTTTTCCTTTCATCCTTCACATGACAGAGCACTTGTGCATCTTGTCCTCGCCATTAAATACATACATCATGCTCTGTGACAGTAACAATTCTTTTACACCCAGAAACCTGACCAAGGAACAATACCAGTTCCTGTCAGTATCGAGCATGGTGACAGTCAGTGTTCAGGGTAGTTAGCAAGAATGGTTACAGTTAGTATTGAGGGAAGTTACATTCAATGTTGATTGTAAAAACGCAAAAGTGCTGGAGGTACCAAGCATCCATAAGAGGGAACGATAAATAATCAACAATTCGGGCCTGAACCCTTCTTCTTGTGACTGCAGAGCTTAACGAAAGCAGAGGGAAAAGGAGACAGACACAGCTAGAGGAAAAGAAAAATGGGGATGAGGAAGGGGAGAGATGGGGGGGTGGGGGTTAATGGAAACCAGAGGTCGACATTAATGTCATCTTGTTGGAGGGTTCCCAGACATTAATATGAGGTGTTGTTCCTCCAAATTGCAGGTGGTCCATGAGACCATGGACAGACACGTTGGCATGGGAATGGAGTGGGAGGTTTGGAGATCCTCGCAGAAGACTGAGGGAAGGTGCTCTACGATCTCCCAGCCTGTGGCCAATAGATGACAACCACCCCCCCTGCCCCCCCCACCACCGCCAATTCAGAAATGAAGTGCTGCTTCACTTGGAAGGACTATCTGCGCCACCGACTGGTGGTGAGGGAGGAGGTGTAGGCGCAAGTGGAGCTCTTCCCATGGACACAGGGGTAGGGGCCAAGAGGGCAATTGGTGGGAAAAGAAGAGTTGGACGAGGGAAGGGACGGTCCCTGCAGAAGGTGGAGAGCGGAGAAGGAAGGACGTGTCTGGTGGTGGGATCATGTAGTAGGTGGCTGAAATGGCAGAGGATGATGTGTTGGATGCAGAGGCTTGTGGGATGGTAGGTGAGGGCAAGTGGAATCCAGTCCTTGTTGTGAGTAGGGGCAGAGGGGCCAGGGTAAATGTGCTGACTTGTCTATGGTCTCGTGCACTGCCTGGCTGAGACCACCCACAAATTGGAGGAACAACCCCTCATATTCTGCTTGGGCACCCTCCAACCAGATGGCATTACCTCCAACTTATCCAGTTTCCATTCCCCCTACCCCACTCCGCCCCTCTCGCCCTTTCTCCTATCCCCATGCATAGTCTCTCTCTCTTTCCTTCGCCCTCGGACTCCTGTCCTCCAGCTCTGCATTCACAGATCCTCCACCCTCCGCCAATCAATTCTCACCTTTCCTCTGTTGTCCTCCTAACCATCACCTTTTGACGGTTGGCCCATGCCCCTCCCCCTGCCCTTTCTCCCCTCCTCCCCCACCCTTTTTATTAAGGGTCGAAGTAAAATGCTGGAGAAACTCAGTGGGTCAAACAATGACCTTAATGCAGCAACTGTAAAGATACATCACCAACTTTTTGGGCTTAAGCCCTTCATCAAGGTAGGAGAGAATGAGTCCAACCAAAAGTGTTGGTGGGGGGGAAGTGTGCCAAAGGCAGGAGGTGATAAGAAGAGAAAGGAGGGAGGGAACAGCAGCAGTGACGGGGAGAAGGGATGGCTGGGTGGGTGAGGAGGAAGGGAGAGTGCACTCAAAAGACTGGAAAGGGGGAGGGGAGAAGAAAAGGCAAGCAGATTTAGTGGAAAGCAGTGGTCATGCCATCTGGCTGGAGAGGGCCCAGACAGAAAATAAGGTGTTGTTCCTCCAATCTGTGGGTGGTCTGGGTGGAACAGTACACAAGGCCATGGACAGACATGTGGGTGTGGGAATGTGACCCGGAATTGAAGTGGTTGGCTACTGGGTGGTCGCTGTTGTTGCGGACGAGGCGGAGATGCTAAGCAAAGCAATCTCCCAGTTTGCGACCGGTCTCTTCGATGTAGAGAACGCCACAAAGGGAGCACCAGATAACGTAAATAAGTTCTCTGGATGTTCAAGTGAAGCATTGCTTCATGTGAAAGGCCTATTTGGGGCCCCGGGATCGTGGTGAGGGAGGAGGTGTGAGCGCACGTGTTGCACCTCCCACGCGCCTGCCTGCTTTTTAACACATACTTTGAAGGGCTCAGGCCTGAAATGTTATGTATCTTTACCTCCTATGGACGCTGTGAGACTGGCTGAGTTCCTGAGTTGTTTTTACTACAATCACAGGGTCTGCAGACTTTCATATTTCACTCCATTCCGTGTCAAATGGTGAAGTCTGTATTAAGACTAGTGATTGTCAATATTAAAGGGAATTTCTGTCAGCATGAAGATTGGTTACAGTTATTATTGGGGCAAGATACAGTCAGTGTTGGGGTAGTTACAGGTACTGCCAAGTGCTTAGGTCAGTATAAAAAGAGGTTACAGTCCATGTTGAAAGTAGTTACAGTCAATATTAAGAATGATTGCAGTTACTTCTGAGGGACGATGCCGTCAGTATAGGGGTAGAGAGAGTGGTTACAGACAGTATTAAGCATTTGAATTTACAAATAAAATTGATATCCATTTCTGTTTAAATTTCAAAATATCCCAACACATCTATAGGAGGTCACTTGCCAAGTCACTGACCAGGGGTCATTTCAGAGGTCTGCCATTCACTGCCAGCCCCACACCCTGGTCACCGACTCAGTGCCCACTCACTGCCAGCCCACACCCTGTTCAGTGTCAAATGCCCACTCACTCCCAGCCCTACACTCTGGTCACTGACTCAGTCCCCACTCACTGCCAGCCCACACCCTGTTCAGTGTCAAATGCCCACTCACTGGTCACTGACTCAGTCCCCACTCATTGCCAACCCACACCCTGGTCAGTGTCAAATGCCCACTCACTCCCAGCCCTACACTCTGGTCACCGACTCAGTCCCCACTCACTCCCAGCCCTACACTCTGGTCACCGACTCAGTCCCCACTCACTGCCAGCCCCACACCCTGGTCAGTGTCAAATGCCCACTCACTCCCAGCCCTACACTATGGTCACTGACTCAGTGCCCTCTCACTGCCAGCCCACACCCTGGTCAGTGTCAAATGCCCACTCACTCCCAGCCCTACACTCTGGTCACTGACTCAGTCCCCACTCACTCCCAGCCCTACACTCTGGTCACTGACTCAGTGCCCACTCACTGCCAACCCACACCCTGGTCAGTGTCAAATGCCCACTCACTCCCAGCCCTACACTCTGGTCACTGACTCAGTCCCCACTCACTCCCAGCCCTACACTCTGGTCACTGACTCAGTGCCCACTCACTGCCAGCCCACACCCTGTTCAGTGTCAAATGCCCACTCACTCCCAGCCCTACACTCTGGTCACCGACTCAGTCCCCACTCACTGCCAACCCACACCCTGTTCAGTGTCAAATGCCCACTCACTCCCAGCCCTACACTCTGGTCACCGACTCAGTCCCCACTCACTGCCAGCCCTACACTCTGGTCACTGACTCAGTGCCCTCTCACTGCCAGCCCACACCCTGGTCAGTGTCAAATGCCCACTCACTCCCAGCCCTACACTCTGGTCACTGACTCAGTCCCCACTCACTCCCAGCCCTACACTCTGGTCACTGACTCAGTGCCCACTCACTGCCAACCCACACCCTGGTCAGTGTCAAATGCCCACTCACTCCCAGCCCTACACTCTGGTCACTGACTCAGTCCCCACTCACTCCCAGCCCTACACTCTGGTCACTGACTCAGTGCCCACTCACTGCCAGCCCACACCCTGTTCAGTGTCAAATGCCCACTCACTGGTCACTGACTCAGTCCCCACTCATTGCCAACCCACACCCTGGTCAGTGTCAAATGCCCACTCACTCCCAGCCCTACACTCTGGTCACTGACTCAGTGCCCACTCACTGCCAACCCACACCCTGGTCAGTGTCAAATGCCCACTCACTCCCAGCCCTACACTCTGGTCACTGACTCAGTCCCCACTCACTCCCAGCCCTACACTCTGGTCACTGACTCAGTGCCCACTCACTGCCAGCCCCACACCCTGGTCACCGACAGTGCCCACTCACTGCCAGCCCCACACCCTGGTCACTGACAGTGCCCACTCACTGCCAACCCCACACCCTGGTCACCGACTCAGTCCCCACTCACTACCAGCCCCACACCCTGATCACAGACCCAGTGCCCTCTCACTGCCAGCCCCACACCCTGATCACAGACCCCGTGCCCAGCACAATGCCAGGCTCACACCCTGGTGAGGGACCCAGTGCCCACCCCCTTATCCAGACCCAGGATTGAATACCACACTCACTAGCAGTGCCACCCTTGAGTCCAGAAGCCCAGTGTGCTTTTCGTCATTAGCCCTACACAGATGCTCAAATCCTAGCCCCCCCCCCCCCCCACTTTGCTGCCATCCACAGATGCACGGTGAAAGGATTGTTGGGTGATCAAAGAGAATTGGCAATCACCCTCCATGGGGCATCTAGAGATCACAACTTCACACAAGGAACCTTTGAAAAGCCCTGCAAATATAATGCACAATGCACTCTATTACACAGCATCTTGAGGTTACAAAGTGACTAAACTTGGTACCAGGAGATCTGGGAAGGTGCAGGGAAATGAACATGACATCTCTCTGCATTTGTTTTGTTCATTGACCTCCACAAGGAGAGATTCAAACCCAAGATAAAAATAACAACAGGAAATTGGCTGGTTCTTCCTTTGCATCAGGCTGTGATGTACGTTTGCCAGGTGGTGTTCAGGGTAAGAGTGTGTCATAAATGAACGGTTACAGCCACACTGACCTGTATCCATTCAAGAGGCAACAGATGATGAAAAGAAGTGCAGGAAATGCCTCTCACAGAGTCCCACAAGCTTCCAAGATCCCGTTCCAACACATACATACAACAATCATCTCTCTCACAAAGACGCAGCTCTCTCTCTAAACGACTGTTTAAAAACTGGACAGGTCTACAGTATCTCCACCAGAAATCTACTTCTGACCAGCCACTGCAGTTCTCTTTCTTTTTGACTGCATCGGGGCTTGCAATTTCTGGTTGCCATCATTTTGGCTGCCATGTCTTATTCTATTTGTGTATCTGACCTGTTGGTCACATCCTGCATATTACACAGGCAAAGTAGTGAGACATGCTTGAGGAACACGCCAAATGCTGGAGGTTCTCAGCGAGTCCGGCGGAATCCATGGAAGATGAGAGAGAGTTGATGTTTCGGGCCAAAACCCTGCACCTGGAATGACAAGAGGTGAACAGATGCCCGAGCTCCTCCCCCTCCCACCCGCGACCCTTTCATTCGGGTCTGCCCAACTCTTCCTATTCCTGGTGAGTGATTTTCAGCCAAAACATCAACGATCAGTTATTTTAATTCCTTGTCACTTTTTAATTCAATTAACTATTGTTTTTTTTTACAAAATAACCATTCAGCTACAGCAAGCAAGAATTTGGGTGCATAGGTTCATTGTACGATGCGTCCAACAATAAAACTCATCATCATTATCATATAAGGATTTACCAGGGATGTTGCCTGGTTCAGAGGGTATAAGCGATGGGGAGAAGATGACAAACTTGGAGCTGATAGAAGCTTACAAAATGATGTCGTAGACGGTCAAAATCTTTGATCCAGGGTTTATATATATAATAAATTTTTTAAAAAAAAAATTTGCACAGTCAAGTTAATTCATTTAAGGTGAGGGGAGGCCATTTTAAGGGAGATCTGTAGGGCAAGCCTTTTAGACAGGCGCCTGGAACAGGTGGCCAGAGGTAATGATGGAAGCAGGGTGGTAGTGATTAAGGGACTTCTCGAAAGACAAATAAATATGCAGGGATCTGTACTGTATTACAAGCAAGCAGCAAAGATTTAATTTGAAATCATGTATGCTGCAAACGTTATGTGACGAAGGTCCTGCTTTTTCTCAAGGATAAAGGTTCAATGCTCTGTTATAATCCTGTATGTAAATACACAAGGTGTGTTTACTTTTTCTTTGCATACATAATGATGCAACTCTAACCCAGCACCCCAATCAGAAAGAAAGCCCCCTCAGAGAGTTTGAGAGTCCACAGATCTTTCTACATCCACATGGGAAGATGAAAAGGTGCGATATAAAGGCAGGTGTTTTTTTTCTGCAGGGACCGAGGTGGCAGAGTTATGAAGCGAGTAGAACCGGGTTCAATCCTGATCTGTGCGAAGTTTGTACGTTCTCCCTGTGTTCACTTGGGTTTCGTTTGTCTTCTCCAGTTTCCTCCCACATCCCAGAGACATGGGTAGGTTCATTATAACTCACCCACCCAGTGTGTAGGTAAGAGGTCGAACCGGAGGGTGTTGATGAGAAAATGGGGAGAATTTCACAGAAAGAGGATTGGTGTGAAAGATTGATCATTGGTACAGATTGCATGGGTTCAAGGATATGTTTCATGCCGTTTATCTGTCATTCTAATTCTACAATTTTAACTCTGAGAAGACTGTTGATGGAGTGAAACACAAAAGTCTGCAGGGGCTGCGATTGTAGTTAAAAAAAAACACAGAAATGGTGGAGGAATTCAGTAGAGCTCAGTCACAGTACCCAGAGGAGGCAAAGATATACAACCGCCATTCAGGCCCTTTCTTTCCTTCTCCCCAGCCTTTTAATTCAGGTGCCTGGCTGCTTTTTATTCAGACCTTGAAGAAGGGCTCAGGCCCGAAAAGTCGGTTATATATCTTTGCCTCCTTTGCACGCTGAGAGGCCTGTTGAGTTCCTCCAGCATTTCTGTGTTTTTACGTAGACGGTCGCTGGCTTTCAAGTTGAAGTTGACTTCAAATTTATCATCATCTGGCACATAACAATTACACACACACAGCACATAACAATTACACACACACAGCACATAACAATTACACACACACATCACATAACAATTACACACACACAGCACATAACAATTACACACACACAGCACATAACAATTACACACACACAGCACATAACAATTACACACACACACACACACACACACACACACACACACAATTATATATACACACACAGCACATAACAATTACACAGCATATACACAGACGCACATACAGGGTATGTGTAAATATAACAACCTTTCTACGTCCCAGCAGTAAAAGTGAAGAAAGAATTTGCTCAATGGCATTCTGATATCATTGATGAGCTGTTTCATTGAGGGAAGGTGAGCATTTTTCCCTCTGTGGAAGTCATGGCGTGTCACCCACTGCAGCCTGTGTCGTGAAGTCACCCTATTCTGCTGTTAATTGTGGACTCAACCTTACAGGGGCACAGCAGGAAGAGCTACTGCCTCACAACTCCGGAGACCTGAGTTCAATCCTGGCCTCCGGTGCTATCCCTGCAGAGTTTACGTCCTCTCCTTTGGACTGCGAGGGCTTCCTCAGTTTGGCCTGGATCTTCCCACATCCCAAAGACAAGCGGGCTGGTAGGTTAATTGGCCTCTGTAGATCACCCCTGCCTTGCAGGTGAGGAGGTAGCAGCTGGGGTGGGGGGTGGGGTGAAACTGATAGGAATGTAACAGAGATGTGAGTCTTCTTGCTGGGAAGAAGATTCAAGAGTGTGAGGTCACACTTGACCTGTTTCGAGGGCTGTTTCTTTCCCACTATTATTAGTCTCCTGAACAAACCTTCCACCAATATAAGGATACTGCATTTGGTCTGTTCTTAGTGATCTTTCTCACAGTAACCCTATGGTTTTAATTGCTGCACAATGTATGGACTGACAAGTTGGCCTCTTTGGAAAACAAACTTTCCTCTATAGCTCAGTACATGTGACTATAAACTTAAACTGGAACTAGTTGCGGGGGGGGGGGGGGGAAGAGAATAAAATAGGATTGGTGCAAATAGACACTAGTTGGTTCGTGAGGCTCAGAGCAGTGAAGAACTGTTGACACAGTGCCTGCATGACAAATGTGAAAACACAGTACTGGAGAAACTCAGCCGGTCAGACAGTATCCTTGACATAGCAAAGCTACATCACCAACGTTTCGGGCAAAATAAAGGACACTGTTTGACTGGCTGAGTTTTTCTAGCATTGCGATTTGACTTCCAATCACGGTGTCTGGAGACTTCCATTTTACTAGGGCAAGACAAATGTATTGACTTAGGCAACATCTGTCCAGGAAATGGAGAGTTGATGTTTCAGCTCAAACCCCTTCACCTGGAATGGGACCAATTTGTGTGGCCCTTTCAAAGAGTTAGTTGCCACAATCTTTTACTTTATTTGTGCTCTATTACTGATTTTTATAAATTTGCCTGGTGATCTGGTTGGTTAAATGCTACATGCAAATTCCCTAAAATATATAGAAACATAGTAAAATAGGTGCAGGAGTAGGCCAATTGGCCCTTCAAGCCTACACCGCCATTCATTGTGATCATGGCCGATCAGTACCCGATTCCTGCCTTCTCCCCATACCCCTAAGCCACAAGGGCCAAATCTAACCTACTCTTAAATATTGGCAAGGAACTGGCCTCAACTATTTCCTTGCCAAAGAATTCCACAGATCTACCACCCTCTGAGAGAAGAAATTTTTCCTCATCTCAGTCCTAAAAATCTTCTCCCTTATCCTTAAATTGTGACCCCCCCTGGTTCTGGTTTTTCCCAGCATTGGAAACAACCTTCCTGCGTCATTGACCTAAATAATTTTTTCCAAAAATAAACTTTAATCACAATAAATTATGTACATTACAAGACCAAAAGCTGTTCCACATTTTACAATCTTAATTTCAATCCTAGTGAGTAAGATAGTGTCAGTTGCAGGAAATTATTTGCAGTACAGGAGAAGCTATTCAAAAGCTTTTTACATGTTTAACATTAATGCTTTAGTACTCAGTCACCACCCCTGTGTCACCTTGTTGTTTCTCCCTTGGTTTGAAGAGCTCCTCTCAGTATCAGCCCCTCAGAGCCTGGTAATAGGGGTGGGGGATGCTCTAAACAGTGCTCCTTCCCCACAGTGCTCTCGCGTTGACTGCCCCAAGCCTCAGCGCATCCCTCGGCACATAGCCCTGCAGCCTGGGATGTGCCAGGTGGCAGCATTCCCGGACTGATATCTCAGTGGGCCCCCAGGAACAGTCCGTAAATCAGGGAGTCCTCTGTCACGCTGTCGCTGGGGATGAACCGTCACAGAGCCCCCTGCATGCCCTCTCCATGCCCTCTTTGCGAATCTGCATTCGGCAAAGAGATGGGCGACAGTCTCCACCCCACCACAGCCATCCCGAGGACAGCCGTGCGTTGAGCGTGATGTTCCGGTCGTACAGGAAGGATCTCACTGGGAGGGCCCTCTCACCGCCAGCCAGGCCAAGTCCTAGTGTTTGTTAGTGATGAGGCATTCTACCAGATGACCTGGAGAGTCGGCTCTGGGAACCATCAAGTTTCTGCAGGACATTCCATGCTGACCACTGCCTGATGGCCCTGTGGTTGAAGGTGTTGTCTTGGAAGAACCTTTCCACAAAGGATAGGTAGTCTGGCACCATCCAACTAACTGGGACCTTGTGTGACAGCGAGGCTTTCGCAACACCTGGGACGGGATATTGACCCAAAATATAGCAGGGAATGGGGTTTCCGTTTGCATCTCTGCAGATTAGCCGCACTGCCTGCTGTCTCAAGTTGCCTCTCTGCACCACTGTTTTATTTGAGGTGGAGGGGAAGGGGTGGATTTCTTAGGGGGTATCTTTGCTTTTCACAGGGGATAGGCTCTGAGGTGCAAAGTCAGCCACGTGAGTACAGGTTAGAGGGGGGCAAGAGGCCCGTTTCTCCTCCAGCTTCCTCTCCTGCGCGCCGATTTGTGAATGTGCTCACAGAAACAAGACTCGTATTCCTGAACGATGCAGATTTTTACACCAAAACGCAACGTGCAACGAGAATGTTGCACTCACGGAGGCAGGGACCTGGGGAGGAAAGGGTGGGGAAAAGTGTCTTTTTCCCCATCCTCAGCTCGTTCCCAAGGAGAGGCGAGGCTTCCAGCCTCAGCAGCTGGCTAACCAGCAGCTGTCAGCAGCTACTGGAACTCTTGCCTGCCAGAGCTGGAAATAAACACAGGGGCTCATCAGGGGAGAACCGAACTGGCCACATTTCACGTCCCAGCTCAACTCGAATCGAGATGATTTGGGGGAAGGTGAGGGGGAGTTCTCTTTGCCCAAATGTATTGCCATTTGGGTGACAATAAGGCAGTGGTTCTCAACCTCTTTCTTTTCACTTTATGCCATCGGTGCTCTGTGATCAGTCAGGGATGGTGTGAGTGGGGAGAAAATGTCACTGTTTTAACCGTACTTAATTGACTCATTATGTGCACGGTTTCAGAACCCTAAAGGAAAAGGGCAATTTTCCTCCAGCAAAATATTCCAGTAACCATTGGGGCTAGAGCTTCTCAACCTTCCCACCAAATACACCAGCTTAAGCAATCCCTGACTAATCTCAGAGGGGTTGGGGATGACTTACAAGTGGGAAGGTGAGTGGATAGAAAAAGGTTGAGAACCACTGGATAAGGAATATTTTATAAACAAAACAGCTGCTGGAAGAACTCAGCCAGGCAGAATCCGTCCAGTGTGCAGATATAACCCAAAAACAAGAGGGCAGGGATTGTAAAATCCGCTGTGGCTCCCTTTCGGGTTTCAAGATTAACTTGACATTCAAACAAAAATAAACCACAAAGGAGACGTCAAATCGCGCCGAGCCTTGTTGGGACCGCACCGTCCTTGTCCAGAAACGCGGCTCCAAGTGCTTACCTCCATGTTGCTGTGTGCGGCGGGGTTGGAAACGTATCCGTGCAGCGGATCAGCGTTCGGGATGGATCCGTCTCCCCGCGGCGGCGGCGTTCGGGATGGATCCGTCTCCCCGTGGCGGTGCAATTTCTCCCGCCGCGGCGCCCAATGACACGTTTGCAAAGCCGCTGTGCTCTTATCTAAAGTGGATACAACCTGCCTTCTCCCCCCCCCCCCACACACACCCCTCCTCCGATTGCATCATCGGGAAAGAGAGAGGATCGAACCTCCTCTCGCCTCGCCTCCGGATCCGGCACTCCCACCCCTTGGTTGTCCACTCCGAACTTCCCCGCCTCTGAAGTCTTCCCGCGCCGACATATATCTGAGTGTACATACATTTTTTTTAAAAGTTCTGCTGGTTCAAACCTGTATTTGGACTGGGGGGTTGGGAGGGGGGGGGGTCACTCTAGTCCCAGCCTTAGGGTCTTTTGGAAGGGGGGGGAACTTGCTGCAAGGTGAGTATAATTGGCTAGCTCCTCCTGAGGGAGGGTAGAACGGGTCCTGTGGCCCGAATGGCCTCATTGCACTGTGGCCTCAGCCTCACACTCAGCGCTGGAACACACGGGTCATATTTACTGCTGATGGACCACGCTCTGCTTTCAACATGCCCAAGTTCTTTGATTGTGGTCTCAGCAACTCTTTTTGCTACTGGATCGATGACTTGCAGGTAACTATCGGGAAGGATTTGGTGATCACACCAGTTCCACAATCACCCTCCACACCAGGGCCCACACCCAGCTACCTTCTCAGTCCTCTGCGACCCTTCCTGTTGACCCATAATAGTGTGGCCAAACACAGCGACCTCCATCCGTAAGTTTGTGGATGATCTCCAACAATGACCAAGCGAACTGCAGAAGAGCGACGGAGAGACCAGTGTCTTGGTCCCGTGAGAACAACCTTTCCCTCGATGTTGGCAAGCTGAATAATGGTCTTGGGGAGAAGGGTTGGAGCTCACTCCCTGATCCACATCAAAGGTGCTGAGGTGGAGATAGTAGACAGTTTTCACTTCCATGGAGTAAACATTTACCTAGATGTCAGGTTACTCTGCAACTCCAAACAAAATGCTACTGACCCACTTGAGGGAGGAGACCGACCTTTATGTGGTGTAGAAATCCCTGGACTCCAGCAGTCAAGTGAAGAAACCTGTGACTGGTCCCAAGCATGACCAATGGAGATATAGTGATTGGGTCTTGGCAGACACCTAGAGCTATAATTAACTCTGTGTGTGTGTGTGTGTGTGTGTGTGTGTGTGTGTGTGTGTGTGTGTGTGTGTGTGTGTGTGTGTGTGTGTGTGTGTGTGTGTGTGAGTGAGAGAGAGAGGGGGAGTGTTACACAGCCTGTGTATGTGTGCATCTGTGTGTGTATATGTGCATATGTGCAAGTGTGTGTGTGTGTTTCTGTGTGTACTCGTGTGGGAGTGTGTTTCTGTATATGTGTGTAAACAGCGTCTTTGTGTGTGTATATGTGTGAGTGAGTGGGGGGGGGGGGGGAGTTCAAAGTCATGTTTGCACTGGGATCTAACCAGTATCCTCCTGCTTGCGTTGAGAGTCGACCACACATTGAGAGGGATTGGTTGAAAAGCTCAGAAGCTCAGAAAGAGTGGGAACAACACAAGGTGGCTGTCATTTCAATTTTTTCTTGCCAAGATTCTAGAAAAGCACTTCAGACTATTGGGAAGAAAATTTTTGTTTTACAATTTCCAGCAGCTCCTAGGTGAAACTTTAGTTCCTGGATCAGTTCCCATTTTGAATGTGCTCATGCCAGAATAAGATGGGAATTTTATGCAGGGATAGGGTAGAGTGGATTATTCAATGTCTGGATAATTAAGATGTAATATAGTAATGGTTATTTTAAACCAAGTATTAAAATAACCAATACTATATTTGGGAAACATCCTGTGCCCAAACATTAATTTTTGAAGGGGCACAAACTGAATCATTTTCGCAAAATGAGTGATACATTAACATTTCACGAGGCAGTAAAAGGAAAGTAGGAGATACTACAAAATTAATCAACAAAAGCAGATAACAAGTATTATGTTGGGGGAAATTACTGGGAATAACTCCAAAATTGAGCAAGAAGGAAGCTCGAAATGAGTATAGCAGGAAATTAACCTTCTCACAGCGACAGAGAATTGAAGTTGTTCGATGATCGAGTTTGCTGTGGTTCAGCCCATTAGAATGCGATTTTACACCCTTTCTCCCTGAGGGGAAGAAGAGAGTGTGTGTTCGGGATGGGATCAGTCCTCCAGTTTGTTGGCTGCAGTTAGTGAGGCAGTGGGAGATGGAGTTGGCAGAAGGGAGGGAGGGTTGCCTGTTGCCAGCAACAGAGCAGAGAGTTACAGTGAGGAAACATGGAGGAAACCCACATGGTCACGGGGAGAACATAAAAACTCTTGATAGACCGTGGTGGATTTGAACATGGGTCATTGATATTATAATTTCTTTTTTTTCTTTGGCTTGGCTTCGTGGATGAAGATTTATGGAGGGGGTAAATGTCCACGTCAGCTACAGGCTCGTTTGTGGCTGACAAGTCCGACGCGGGACAGGCAGGCACGGTTGCAGCGGAAAATTGGTGGGTTGGGGTTGGGTGTTGGGTTTTTCCTCCTTTGCCTTTTGTCAGTGAGGTGGTCCTCTTCAAAGGAGGTTGCTGCCCGCCGAGCTGTGAGGCACCAAGATGCACGGTTTGAGGTGATATCAGCCCACTGGCAGTGGTCAATGTGGCAGGCACCAAGAGATTTTATAATAGTGTTGCACTAACCACTTAGTTTAGCACAAACTCCGGGCCTCTGTACCCCGCTCTGCAACGAGATCCTTGGCTTTCTCATCAGAAGACCAGCCAGTATGATTTGGAAGCAACGTCTGCCCCTCACTGATTATCCACACAGGCACACCTAAAGGGTGTGTGGTCAGCCCACTGCTCTACTCATTATACACGCATGATTGTGTGGCCAGGCACAATTCCAATGCTGATGACATCACAGTTGTCGGTAGAATCACAGAGGAAGCAGACAGGAGGGAGACAGCTCTTTGAGTGGGGTCGGATCAACAACCTTGCACAATGTTATCAAAACCAAGGACTTCAGGAGGAAATCAAGGGAACGCAGCCTAGTCCTCATTGAGGACTCAGTAATGGAGAGGGTAAAGCTCTTCAAATTCCTGGGTGTCAACATCCCCGATGATCTGTTGTAGACCCTCCATGTTCATACAATCACAAAGAAGGCTCGCCAGTGGCTATACTTTGCGAGGTGCCTGAGGAGATTTGGTATGTCACTGAAGACTCTTATAAACTTCTACAGATGTACCGTGGAGAGTATTCTGGCTGGTCACATCACTGCCTGGTATGGAGGCCCCAACTCTCAGGACAAGAATAAACTCCAGAGGGTTTTTAGCTCGGCCTGCGACATCACAGGCACCAGATTCCACTCTATCGAGGACATCTACATGAGGCGGTGTCTTAAAAAAGCAGCCTTCATCCTCAGAAACCACCGGGCCATGCCCTCGTCACTCTGCTACCATCGGGGAAAAGGTACAGGAGCCTAAAGATGAGCACTTAGCAGCACAAGGACGGCTTCTTCCCCACCGCCTGAATAATCAATGAACCAAACTTACTTTTCATGCACTTTTTTTGATATATATTAGTGTTGTAAGACGGTTCATAATGTGGATGTTTACACTGTAACGCTGCTGCAAAACACTGACTTTCATGGCTTGTTCATGACAATAAATTCTGACTCTGAAGTGGTGAAAGGCATGGAAAAGTTCAATTCGAGAGGCTTTTCCAACACAAACGACCATTCATGCTGATTCAAGACTTCCTGTCTTGAACTCATAACTTGAAAATGAGTTTCCTCACAAAACTATTTTTCATCTTGCTCATTAGCCAGGCTCATTTCTGTTTCCTGCATTATTCTTTTTTTTTTGGGCACACTGCTGGTCTTTTATTTTTTTAAAAACATTGTAAACAGAGCAGTAACAGGCCCTTTCAGCCCATGAGCCCATGCCGCCCAAAAACACCCAATTAACCTACAGCCCCCCCGGTACGTTTTGAAGGGTAGGAATAAACTGGAACACCCGGAGGAAACCCATGCAGATACAGGGAGAACCTTTCACAGGCAGCCCCGGTCACTGGCGCTGTAACAGCGTTGTGTTAACCGTGTTCTTAGCCTGCTGTTCGACTGAAGTTAGAGCACAAATATCTGCACTCCACCTCCTCGTTCAATTCAGAGGTCTACTTGTGAAAGTTGCTGTAGAAAAGCAAAGTTACACCACTCTGCTTGTGGATGAAATTTACAATTCCCACAGAAAAATAATTTTACCCATTGCAAGAGCAATTGCTGGAAATTGAACATTATCCACATCACCTTTTATGAAGGGATAATGATTGCTTTCAAAATAGCTTCAATTTCACCTTGAGAAAAAGTCAGTGGCCTGTTTTGGATACTGAATATCAAACAGGACTTGAGTGTGTGGCGACTGCTTGTAGTCATATATTACCAAGCCCTTCAGAGGAAGGTGGGGAAAGAACTGTTGTTCAGCCCATTAGAGTGCGATTTTACAGCCTTTCTCCCAGAGGGGGAGAAGAGAGTGTGCATGTGTTCGGGATGGGATCAGTCCTCCAGTTTGTTGGCTGCGGTTAGCGAGGCAGTGGAAGGTGGAGTTGGCAGAAGGGAGGGAGGGTTGCCTGATGTACTTAGCTGCATCCACCACCTTCTGCAGCCTCTTCCCATCTTGCCTTCCATGAAGTGAGGATAAACTGAACAGAGGAGCAGTCGGTGATCGCTGAGCCCAAAACGTAGCAAAATCAATCAGACTCAACCCCCTTCTCTTCCCGTTGTTCCATTGCCTTTTAACCTTCTTCTATTTGACGACAAATTTTGTGACGTAGTCGTGACAATAAGTTCTGATTCCGATTCATTCCCACCATCCAAGGGTTGAATAGTGCCTCCAAGAGAAGCAGCAGAAGGTGGTGAACGCTGAAGACTCCTTCTGATCTAGATTCAGGGTTCAATCAATCCTACTTTCCTTGGTCTTTTATTGCATCTTTGAATTTCTGTAACACGCTCCTGATCCATGAAGCATCTTATTTTCATGGAAGTTCCGCATCAGTCTTGTTTTTGCTATTGTTTCCAAGATAAATGGTCCAACACAAGCAATTTTTATTTAGCTGAATAAATAAACAGTAAAATTAAGAACCATTATTGCCATTTCATAGCACCGTTAGCAGAAAGAACGCCACCAAATCCTTATTGAACATAGACCAAGCTAAGGGGTTAATAGTCAGGTAACCAGACCTGAGGAGATGGGGTTTTAGGAGGATCTTAATTGAGAAAGGGTGGGAGATCAGATTCCAGATGTCTGGACTTGCCATTGAAATAAATGTTGTCCACAAACTCTATCACTGCATCTCAGTGCACGTGACAATAAACTTGAATGGGAACAATGAAGGGCCATAACAGGATATGAAAGAGAAGAATGATCTCAAAGGTTCATGGGGTTACAGGTGGTTATTCCCTGTTCCATCTGAAATAAAGAGTCCTCACAGTGCTCCAGTGATTTAAATAGTATTTTTTATTTGCTTCATTGAGAAATGCCTATTAAATAAATTCAGTTGATACGAACTTGGCATTCAAAAGCTTTAATTGCCATTGCAACAAGGATCAGTTTACACGAGGTAATATTTGTTGAGCCAGTACATTCAGATCTTGGGACAACTGGAGATCAATGCCAGCAGATTACCCTCTGAATCAAACCTGGGACTCAAGTCACCCTCTGGACAGTTGACACACGAGTGCTCACAGTGCAGTGTGAGGAAGCGCGGTGACGTCAGAGGTATCTGAAAAATAACATTTCGAGGACCCCACAAGAAGGGCCAACACAAATTTGATAATGGCATTCGTGGAATTTAGTGAGGCATTTTATGAAGTTCAACACCACCATTGTTTGATCGAATAACTGGAAATTTTTGGTGATTCGGAGTACAGGATGGAGACTGAAGATCTGATTAGGTGGTACAGGAACAACTTGGCTCTCAACGTTGACCAAGGAACCCACTGGATCTCCCGACGCCTTGGCCACGAACTCTAGCCTGGGCCCCAGCCGGAGGTCCCAACGACACGAATGCCGACTCTCACCTTGGCCCTGTCCACTCTCAGTTCAGAGCTCCCAACGGCTCCTACACCGACTCTCGGCACACTTCCGTCTGCCTGCAGAGACGTACCGCAGGCCCAATCTTCCCCGCACCGCCAAGGCTTGACACCATTGCTGGATCCTACAGGTTCATCCCTCCCACCACTATTCCTTACCCTTCCCTATCCCCCTACACCTCTTCTTACTTTATCCCCTTCTTCCACTTTGACCTCCCCCTTTCTTCACACAACCCTCAGATCCTCTTATCTCCTCTCTACCCTCTGTGACATCGCCACCCCCTCTGACCTCCCTATACTCCACCTCCCCCCTGACCTTCCCTACCCTCCACCCTCTGACCTTTCCTACCTTCCACCTCTCTGACCTCCCAAGATCTTTCCAGTGGCAAACAGGTTCTTGAACCTCCAATAATCACTAATCGGGAAATGCTCCAACATCACAACTGTAACAGCAATTTTTTGGCACTGTGAATAAAACTCTGAATATTTCTTATCTGTCCATGTTTTGTATTCATTATCTCTTTTTAATTAATTTTAATGTACACTATTGTAGATTTTTAATGAAGCACCTGTTTGGGTGAAAAACGTAAAACATTTTGGAGCCTACGTCCACCGTTCAATGTGTTTGCCAATAATAATACATTATTATGGCAATCGAGACGGTAAAAGTCAATTGGATCCAAGGTGAGGTGGAAATTAGGATTAATGAGTGTCTGAGAGGGCAAAGCGAGCGATGGAAATCTGAGTGTACAGAGCAGGCTTGTTGCATTGCATTTTTTTTCAACATGCACCGTGTCCGTGGAGGCTGGCAGCATTGTGGGGGAACCACATGCGTCCTCCTGTAAAGTCTTCTTCTGCCTACTGCCATTGGCATAGGTGTTGAAACTTTCGGGCACCTAAGGATTGCTTCACTCAAGCAATATCTAGAGACTATTGTAATTTGTCTTGACTGGGCCTGTTGTCTAGTTTTCCATTTATTACTGTATTGCTTGCACTTTTTTATTCTTTTTATGTAGCTTTGCGTAGGTTGCCGTCAAGTGTCTTTTTTTTTGTTTTGTCCTGCATGGCAATCTTACGTTGTTTTCGTAGAGTCTCGTTTCGTTTTATGTAGCACCATGGTTTGGAGGAACGTTGTCGCGTTTTTTTTTTAACTCTGTCCTACATTTGCAGTTTGGTGACAAATAAAGGTTACTACTTGAGCTTGGTAACTCAGCAATTTATAATCGCATCTTTCTGCATGCAGTGAGATTGGTGAACGATATCTGGAACCTTGGCTCCCTTATTAATGAAATTTAGTAAATTATTCCAGAATATCTATACAGATTTATTCTATATTGCATTTTTATGTGTGTTATGCATTTTGGATCGACAAAGAATGCGAGCTGATTTTAAGATTCTGAGGGACTTAGAGAGGGTGGGCAGCCAGTCCTCTGTTCATGAGGCAACAATAGAAAACACCAGAGAACATCTATTTAAAGTGAGTGGAGGAAATGTTATGGGAGATGTCAGAGAGTGATGGGTACCTGGAACGCATTGCCAGGGGTAGTGGTGGAGGCTGGTACAATAGGGACGTTCAAAAGATAGGCATATGGATTTAAGAAAAACAGTGGGTAATGAGTGTGAGGTAGGGAAATATTAGATTGTTGTGGAATGGGTTTACATAGTTCGGCACAACATCGTGGGCTGGAGGGCCTGTACTCTGCTATGTTCTGTGTGTGGGGCATGTGTGTGTGAGAGCGTCAGGGCAACATGGCTTCATCTGGTTGCATATGTACAGTCAGATGATAAGAACTAGATCTGCATGTAAATGGAGGAGCTACAGTCAAGGCATTTGCCAATATTATCAAATGCATTAGTGTGATTGATAGTGAGGGATCTTGTTGCAGAATACAGAAACTGGTGAGCTTGGCGAGAAGTTGTCAATGGAATTCAGTCTGAGATAGTGTATGGTATTGACTTTGGGAGTAGCAGATAAGGTGAGGAAATGCACAATAAATGGCAGATGTAAAGGAACAGGGAGGAACTTGGAATTTTCATCCACATGCCTGAAGATAGCAGGATACGGGGATGAGATAACTAAGGAAGCATGTGGAATGGATACCTTTATTGGCTGTGCCAGTGGTTTTCAACCTACTTTCACACACAGACCTCCTTAGGTGCTTCTTCAACAAACTTGAGATAAGACATAGGATACAATGCTAATGGTTATCCCTTGAGGTCGACGATGATGGGCTTCGTTCCATTCATCTATTTATGAGTCTGAAGTGACTTATGAATCCAATCTTGGAAAGTGGCCAACTGAGCGAAGACGCCTGTGTGTGTATTTGTTTAGGTGTACATGATGTTGCACTCCAAGAAGCACACGAAACTCCTCAAATCGATCAACTGATTCCAGTTGCATAGAAACCACAACGATTGGAGCTGATGGATTTGTTGCAGCCTTCGTCCGCCTTCACAACCGTTGAGTTCAGAGTAACTTCGTCCACCTGTTCAACTGTTGAGGACTTGATTAGATTGTTCTTTGTCAGAGACCTCACCCTTGAACTTAATGCCATGAGTGACCCTACCAGGAGCATAGCTCTGGACGGCATCACCCTTGGGATCTCAGGACCACACAAGCTTCTCCACCATGACAAGGTGACAATCCATGGAGGAGTGTAGATGGGGGGAGGGGTGGATGGGTAAAATGGATAACATAAATGTGGTGGGATGAATGGCCTGTTTCTATTCAGTCTGACCCTTTGACTCAGTATTGACAGGATGGAGAAATGTTTCCAAGTAAGGATTGGATGCAGTTTCAAACGTCATGTTCTCACATCAGTTGTCTTTTCCTGTTTGGTGGGAGGTTCCTTTGGAAGTCCACACCTCTAGATTTAGTTATTGTCCTTCTAACCTTTACAGCAGTGGTTTACATCCTTTTTCCTTTCCACTCAGATCACACCTTAAGCAATCCCTTACTAATCACAGAGCACCGATGGCATAGGAAGTACTTAAAGTGGAATGTGAGTGGAAAGAAAAAGGTTGAGAACCACCGCTTTACGTTTGAATCCTGTACTGTCTGTAAGGAGTTTGTATGCTCTCCCTGTGTCTGTGTCAATTGTCCTTGTGGGGTCTGGTTTCCTTCCCCCCGTTCAATATGTACTGGGGGTGTAGGTTAATAGAGTGTAAATTGGGCGGGATGGACTCATGAGCCAAAATGGCAGGTTACCGTGCTGTATGTCTAATTTGTTTTTAATTAATCTGTAGCTCTAAATTATTGTTGAAGATGTTAAAAGCAATAAAACATGGAGCATGGAATATTGAAGCACAGTACAAGCCCTTCAGCCCTGGATAGTGCCAACCTATGGAATCTGACTCCGATTTGTGGCTTAAATTTCTATTTTGGGTGACATTTGGAAACCACTCAAATTTTGCTTGAAAGAAATCATGTTCCTTGGTTTACAGTTCAAGTGCAGGTGGCATTCAACATCCCCGTTATAGTCAGTACGTCAATTCTGAATAAGTGCCATTCCATTCTAAAGTGGGAGCTCAGTCATTGAGTCAAACTGCAGAGAAGCAGTCCCTTCAGCCCAACATATCCATGCTGGCCCTTTAGAACCACTGCTCTAGACCCTATTGTTACTTGAGAAAAATTGTCATTTCCTTTGGAGTTATAAAACCGTGCACATAACGAGTCAATGAGGGACAATTAAAACAGTGGTTTTCAAACCTTTTTCTTCCCACCCACATCTCACCTTAAGCAATCCCTTACTAATCACCGAGCACCTACGACATAGGGATTACTTAAAGTGGAAGATGAGTTGGGGGGATGTTTGAAAACTACTGATCTACACTCATCCCATTTTCAGTGCATCCCTCTGTGCCTTGTCTTTCATAAACACAGTAATTGTTTCTGATTGGATGAGCCATTCCAGATATCAACAATCATGTGTAAAAAACAGTTTACCCTTTGGATCCCCTTTTAAACTCCTTTCTCATCTTAATTCTCCCTCTTGTTTTTGATACACCTACCTTGGGGACAGAATATGGACACCATCACCTAGCCAAGCCACTTATAATCTATCAGGACACCCCTTCACCCTCCTTCACTCCAGGGAATTCAAGTCCGACCCATCCAATCTCTCCCCCATAATTAAATTCCTCCAATCCAGGCAATATCCTGGTTAACGTCCTTTGCACTCTCTTCTACCCAATTGCATCCTCCCGAATGTGTGGTGATCAGAGCTGCGCACAATTGTAATGTCATGTAATAAAACAGAAAATGTAATATGACACGATATTTCCTTCAGTCGACCATTAGACAGACAAAGATTCACCATCAGCAGAAATTGCCTGGTGCCCCCTTACAGTCAGAGAAAAAGAAGCAAAAGTGAGTTCTCCCAGAGTCGCTGAGTGCCCATGGATTTGCCGCTAAGCTCCCATGACCTCTACAGCCACACAGCTTTCAATCCAAACCATCGGCAGCCCGAGCTCCAGATGCAAACTTCTGGCATGATCAGGAAACCCTCAGTGCCCTCTGCACCATCTCACATCCCAGTTCAGATATGTGGCACCCTTTCTGCCAGTCTTGAACCAGGCTCCAGTGGTCCACAGCAAGTCCCTCGACCAAAGTCGCCAGCACTCGAGTCACCAGAAGCTCACCACCTATGTGTTCTTCAGCTGTAGAGCCCCTCACTGGTCTGCAGCGTGATCACCGTCCCGCAGGGCCATTGCCTTTGTTTCTCCTTCTCAAATTTGGGATTTTGCAACCCTTCGAGGCTGCTGCCAAACATAGGCGGCACCATCTTGGGCCCAGACCTCACTGTCACAGGATTTTTAAATAAACCTCCATCAGCTGTGTTATTATGTGTATAAAAAATAACTGCATTTCCCATATGCAATGTGCACATTTGAGCAGAAACAGGAAGTCAGTTTTAGAAATTGGTTGGTTGTCACTGTAAGTCAATGGAGGCAGCTCAAAGAAAATAAAGTCGGTTAAGTGTTAAACCCATGTAAAGTCGTTCTTCTTGAAAGAACAAGCATGACGTGTCAGAATAAGAGAAGTCAATAGTTCATAAGCATGGATTGTCCTCTCACGCTGATGCAGTTTACCGGTAATCTAGCTGATAAATGGAAACAATTCAAACAGCGATTCCACATTTATTTAGAAGCTGGTGGAGTGGGAGAGACTGATGGAAAACGGAAAGCATCTCTGTCTCTGCACATGATGGGTGAAGATGTCTTGGACATCTAGAACAGTTTTCAAATTGATGATGCAGTTTCCACGTTGGACACTCTGATGACAAAATCTGAGGAGTATTTTGTTCCAAGTAAAAACACCATGTTCAAGAGATTCAAGTTTTTCTCCTGTGACCAGAAACAGGGTATGAGCTTCGGCCAACACTTAGCTGAGCTTCACACGCTGAGTAAGTCCTGTGAATTTGGAGACTCATTAAAAACAGAATAGTTTGTGGAATCCCATAAAATGGACTGAGAGAATTTCTTTTTGCGTGAAATGGCTCCATTAGAGGATAAGAATGTATTGATGCAAGAATCTGAACTTGAAGTGTCTCTTCATGATAAGGAATTGGAAAATGCAAATCATCTTCTTTCAACTTCTGTACGAATCTTAAAAGGAGCCAGCACACGAGCAGAAGAGGAACTGGCAGCGATGTCGCCCACGGCAGCAGCTGTGGCCAAGATTGTGAGGCTTGGAATGAAGCTCACAGAGTTGTATAATGGATATGTTAAAGCCCAAGATCAATTACTATTGGCAAAAGAGGAAAATAAGAGAGTGAATGAATATTTGGGTGAAATTGTGAAAGAAGTTGAGATGAAAGCTTCGCTACTGAAGCGTCAATGTGAAGAATATGAACGTGGCAAATTTCTCATCTAAACTAGAAGATGCCATGAAGAAAATTCGCTGTTGACAAAAATGCACTGATGAGGCGAATAAGCTTCATTACTCAACAGGGAGAAAAGCAACATGTGGTTCAGAGTCCACAGAAAGACATAATTCTAACACAGCAAATGCAAGCAGTGGAAACACATAGCAGAGCAAAATGGACTAGGAAACCACCTGATTGAAAGCTGCTGAGCGGAAAGAGACTGGCCACAGAATGCCGATACTTTTGCTATATGGACATAGTATTATGTTTTTGTTTTTTTTTAAAGGGGAAAGATATGCTGTTATGTTTGTAAATGAACACTACATTTCCCAACATGCAATGCACACAGTCAGATGGAAACAGGAAGTCGGTGGGTTGTCGCTGTAAGTCAGTGGAAGCAGCTCAAGGAAAATAAAGTGGGTTAAATGTTAAACCCATGTAAAGTCATTCTTCCTGAAAGGACAAGCTTAACAGGCTCCTTTAACAGGCCATTCAAAGAATACAGGGAGCTGTCGGCAGTTGGACTGGCTATAGAACCCCGCAGAGGAGTGGCATGTTTTTGCTCTCAGCACTCCGCAGGTCCTCACCAGCGGCAGCCCCGACGTCACTGCAGCTCCACAGCACAGCCATTTTTTTTTAATACTTTGTATGGTCGAACCAATCCTCAGCATAGACCCCGAGCCTCCATTTGCCTGCCTTTTTAACTCCCCATCTCATTCCACTTTGATCTTTCTGTTTACGACCTTCAGCACAGTCACAGCACCACATCTTACCTTTGTTAACTGTTAACAGCATGGTAGCAGGACCTCCCACGCCACCCAAAATATACTCGTGACCAATTAACCTTCAGAAATTTACATTTTAAATTTTTTAAATTTACTTTTTAAATTTAAATTTAGACGTACAGCACGGTAACAGGCCATTTCGGCCCACAAGGCCGTGCTGCCCAATTTGCACCCCGTTAACTTACACTCCCGGTACATTTTGGATGGTGGGAGGAAACTGGAGCCCCCCGGGGACACGGGGTGAGTGTATAAACTCCTTACAGACAGCGTGGGATTCGAACCCCAGTCCGGTCCTGATCGCTGGCGCTGTAAAGGCGTTGTGCTAGCTGCTACGACAACCGTGCCGCCCCAACGTCTTTGGAAAGTGGGATGAAACCAGTCTGAGGAAACCCAAGTGGACAAAAGCAGATGTACAAATACCTTACGGACAGTACCAGATTTGAACCTTGGTCTTTGGCGCTGTAATTACGAATGTTGTGCTAACCACTGCACTCACTGTGCCACCCTAATGTCACTGACCCCTTTAAAGTTGTATGGGAACAGGTCATCCTAACTTTATTGTTTTGGCCCATTTTTTCACTTTTTATTTGTACAACCTGCAGTCCCCACATCCAGACCAAATAGCATAATGGCTTCAAATTGCCACATAAAGAATCTCAGCATCCAAAATGCACCCTTTATTCCCCCTATTCCCCCTTTCTTCTTCTCTGTCACTGAATAGTCACCTCTCTTTCCCATTCCTGAGTCTTAGATCCAAACTGATTCTGATTCTGAGTCATTATCACCACTGGTCTGTTGGACCGTAACTTCAGTGAGTAGGTCTCTGGAATGCGTCTGTAATGTGCGATTCCGCTTGATTAGAATTTCCAAATATTCTAACAGGATACGAAGAATGATAAGGCAGAGCAGATAGAATCAGCCCTTTTAGCCTGCTTTATCAGTCAACACCATCGCAGCTGATCATCCTTCTTCAGCACTTCATTCCTGCTCTCTCTCCGTTCTCCTTCATCCCTTTAGCCCATGGAGCCACATTCAACTCTAATGAACTGGTCTCAACAAGCATCCTGTGGTAGAGAGTTCCACAAATTCACTGAGTGAAACGGTTTCTCCACCTCTGGGCCCCAAATGGCTTATCCCTTATCTTTAAACTGTGAACCCCTTGTTCTAGATATTTGTTTGTGATGGAAATAATGTTTGAGACAATAATCCAGAATGGACTTACTTGGCATGTGGAAAGTATAGTTACAGCATATCAGCATGGTTTCTGAAAGATAGTTTGTGTTGGACCAACTTGTTTGAATTCAGTTTTTGCTTATTCCTTGGCTGAGACACCAGGTTAACTAGCTGAACTAGTTTTTTGGATTAACAAAGCCATGTGTCATAAACTCACTTGCCGAAGTAGAATGGGTGGAATTAAAGGAATAGGGATTACTTGGGTGCAGAATTGGCTAAGGACCAGTAAATCTACAATTCTGAACAGTTGAACAGTGAGCGAGTTCTTTTCTTGGGCAGATTAACAGTAAGGTGCGGTTCCAATGGTTGGTGTCAAGTACTGACCACACAGAGTGGTATTTGTATAACAATCTCCTGTGATATCAAATGTTTCCTTCTCATACAAGTTAATCCGCAGAGGTGTTGAGCAGTTGTTTCATCAGCATGACTTGCTTATTTTGTTTGAAGTTATTAATTTTACAATTCCAATTGAGTTTCATGATCTTTAAAGGTGTCCAGTTCATCTTGCCGTATCCAGATTAAAAGCCTCGAGAGGAGTCACGTGATGGAGTAGTGGCTGGTGGGAGAATACCAGCCCTCTCCAGAAAGGAAGGAAAAAAGTGAAGAAAAAACAAAGCCTCAGACACACAAATCACAACAAATAAAAAATAAAGGTGTGAAGAAAATGGCACCTAAGAAAGAAAAGCCAAAAACAACGGGAAGAAAAGAAGAAAGACGCCGGAAGAGAAAGGTGAAGGCCTTACCTGCACGAAAAAGCAGGGACCCGCCATGGAAAGAGGGGCCTGCTCCCCGAGGTTAGTGGAGACACTGCAGGGACACGACCTCCCAATCGTGGGACTGCAAAAATGGTTCACTGAGCCAAACAGAGGTGTGCAACCGCGCACAAGGAGAACACCGACGGAAGGGGGGACCAGCTGTGGAATGAAACTCCACAGCATGAACAGCTGAGAGAGACCCGACAGCAGGTGTCCCAGCTGAAAGATAAAGAAAATAACAGGAAAGGGAGGGGTGAGAATGAAAAAAGGAAACTAGAGACACAACAGATAACCAACCCAGAAGAAGAGGACCAAAATCAAGACACCATGAAAAAAAAAACCCAACAAACTGAGACAAGCAGCTCAACAAGAAAGTCAGAAGAGACACAGATACAAGGAAGAGAAATAGAAGACACAAACCCAAGAGCAGACACAGAAGAGGAAGAAGGAGAAAGAGAACACCAAGCTCTGCACAGAGGAATAGGAGGTAAAATGAATAAACAGTACATAGATTTTTTTAAATTTTCAAGAACAAATGAAAGCTTTAGGAGAATGGCTGACACTAGAATTTAGTGAAATATAAAGAAAAATGAAAAGTACAGAAGAAAAAGTGAGTAGAATAGAGCTGGTCATAACAGATGTTGGGAAAAGATTAGAAATGTGGAAGAAAGTGTAATGGTGATAGAAATGGAAGTGAACGACTTAAAAAGAAAATTGGAAGAAAGTGATAAAAAAGTTAAAGAAACACAGGAGTTGTTAGCTCAGAAGATGGATATAATTGAAAACTATAGTAGGAGAAACAATATAAAGATAGTGGGCCTTAAGGAAGATGAAGAAGGCAAAGATATGAAAGAATTTATAAAAGAATGGATCCCTGGGAATGCCAGAAATGCAAGAAGAAATGGAAATAGAAAGGGCACACAGAACATTAGCCCCAAAACCACAGTCACAACAAAAACCAAGATCCGTTTTATTAAAATTCCTGAAATACACGACAAGAGAAAATATATTGGAGAAGGCAATGAATAAAATGAGAGAAGACAAAAAAACACTGGAATACAAAGGTCAAAACACTTTTTTCTACCCAGACAAGTTTTGAGCTCCTGAAGAAGAGGAAGGAGTTTAATGCAGCAAAATCGATCCTATGGAAGAAAGGCTATAAATTTATGTTAAGATATCCAGCGGTGCTTAAAATAGTTATCCTGGGACAGCAAAACAGACTGTTCTCAGATCCTGAGAAAGCACGAGAATTTGCAGAATGCCTGCAAGACAGAAAGAGAGATGAAGAGATGTAAGAGATGAAGAGAATGACAACAAACTACATATAAAGAAGAAAAAATTATGTATAAGTAAGAACTAAAGGAGGGAAAGAAAAGGGAAGAAAGGAAGTAAGGGGGAAATAAAAGAGGGTGAGCTTTGTTGTAATGTGAAGATAAAAATCTTTTCTGGAGGGGGCTGGGTGGGAGAGAATAACAGTCACTGCGAAATCAGTTGATGCTTGCGAGTGGGTTCACAATCCAAATGGAGAAGGGAGTTGTGGTTGCCCGGCAAGGGACAAGGGGCAACACAGAGAGGGGGGGGACACATGGGGTTAAGGGAATTTTAGATGTGGGAATGGTAGAAATATTTTATGTTTTAGAAGTGTTGTCAAACAGTGCATTCAAAAAAAGAAAACTGAGAAATGGAAATAGAGAAAAGGGGAAAGGTGGTGGTGAGGAAGCGGAAATGAGATTTAAACAAAGTATGAAATGGCCATGTTGAACTATATCACTATAAATATTAATGGAATACATAACCAAATCAAAAGGAAGAGGCTATTAAATCTACTGAAAAAAGAAAAAATTGATATAGCATTTGAGCAGGAAACACATCTAACTGAAGTGGAACACAAGGAATTAAGGAGAGACTGGGTAGGGCACGTAATGGCAGCATCATATAATTCAAAAGCCAGAGGTGTAGCTATATTAATCAATAAAAATGTACCAATCAAAATAGAGGAGGAAATAATAGATCCAGCAGGGAGATATGTAATGATAAAGTGTCAGATATATTCAGAATTTTGGAATTTTCCCAATGTATATGCACCTAATGAAGAGGATCAAAAGTTTATGCAAGATATTTGTTTTGAAGATTATAGATATGCAGGGGAATATATTGATAGGAGGGGACTTTAACCTTAATTTGGACTCAGAGGTGGATAAAACTGGACAAAAGACTAGCAGAAAGAACAAAGTAGCCAAATTTATGGTTAAATCAATGCAGGAAATGCAACTTATGGATATATGGAGGAGACAACCCCCAAAGGAGAAGGAATTCTCATATTATTCGAGTAGGCATAAAACATACTCAAGGATTGACCTGTTC
This sequence comes from Narcine bancroftii, assembly GCF_036971445.1. NCBI lineage: Eukaryota > Metazoa > Chordata > Chondrichthyes > Torpediniformes > Narcinidae > Narcine > Narcine bancroftii. The sequence continues at coordinate 34,276,852 of NC_091481.1, forward strand.
CTGTTGTCAGCCCATATCCGAGGAAGTGTTAAGAAGACGGAATATAAAGCTAGATTGTTATTGGATCACTCATCCCTTTTATTGGCAATAGAGCTGGAGGACATCCCACCAAGAACGTATAGATGGAGATTAAACATGCTACTTAAGAGACAGGATTTTAGAGAATTAATTGAGTGACAAATTAAAATGTACTTTGAAGTAAATACGGAATCAGTGAAAGATAAATTTATATTATGGGATGCAATGAAAGCCTTCATCAGAGGGCAGATAATAAGTTATGTAACTAAGATGGAGAAGAACTACAATCAGGAAATAGAACAGCTGGAAAGGGAAATAATAAGTACAGAAAAAGAACTAGCAACAAGGGAAGATACAACAAAAAGAAGAGAATTGGCAGACAAAAAAAATAAAATACAAAACACTACAAACGTACAAGGTGGAGAAGAACATAATGAAGACAAAGGAAAAGTATTATGAGTTAGGAGAAAAAACGCACAAAATACTAGCTTGGCAGCTTAAAACAGAACAAACTTAATTGGCATCAAGGACAAACAAATTACATATAACCCAACAGAGATCAATGAAAACTTCAAGGAATTCTACAAGCAATTATACCGAACTGAGAACAAAGGGAAAGAAGACAAAATAGATGAGTTTCTAGCTAAAATTGAACTACTGAAATTGCAAGAAGAGGAACAAAACAAATTGATAAAACCATTTGAAATAGAGGAAATACAGGATATATTAAAAAAGCCACCAAACAATACAACGCCTGGAGAGGACGGACTCCCAATAGAATTCTATAAAACATTTAAAGAGTTACTAATTCCTCCTCTCCTGGAAGTAATGAACCAGATTGAAGAAACACAAAACATGCCAGATTCATGTAAAACAGCAATAATTACAGTAATACTAAAGAAGGGGAAAGATCCACTAACACCAGCATTGTATAGACCAATATCTCTACTTAATTCAGATTATAAGATAATAGCAAAACTATTAGCAAACAGATTGGCCAACTGTGTACCAAAAATAGTAAGACTAGATCAAACTGGATTTATTAAGACGAATAATGGACAATATCTGTAAGTTAACTTAATCCATGCAGTACAAGGAAATAAGATACCAATAGTGGTGGTTCCTTTAGACGGAGAGAAAGCCTTTGACAGGGGAGAATGGAATTATTTATTCAAAGTACTACAGAAGTTCAACCTACCACAGAAATATATTAATTGGATTAAAGCATTATATAAGGGACCATTGGTGAAGGTGACAGTAAATGGATATATATCAAACCAATTTAAATTAAGCAGATCAACTAGGCAGGAATGTCCACTATCTCCCTCACTGTTCGCTTTAGCTATCGAACCATTGGCAGAACTGATAAGAACAGAAAATAAAATAAAAGGGATAAAAATAAAAGAGAAGGAATATAAAATCAGTCTATTTGCAGATGATGTCATAGTATACTTAACAGAACCAGAATTATCAATAAAAGAATTACATAAGAAATTGAAGGAATATGGAGAAGTATTGGGGTACAAGATAAATGCAAATAAAAGTGAAGCGATGCCAATGAATAATGCAGATTTCACAAAGTTCAAGAAAGAATCACCATTTAAATGGCAAACACAAGCAATCCGATACCTAGGTATTCGATTAGATAATAATCTAGGCCATCTATACAAATTAAATTATCAGCCATTAATGAAGAAATTACAAGATGACTTAGAACATTGGAAAGATTTATCACTAACACTGATAGGAATGCAATTAAAATTGCATTAAAATTAATATCTTCCCAAGAATATAATACCTATTTCAATTGTTACCAATTCCCTTAACAGAGAAATTCTTCAATGAGCTAAAGAAAATAATAAGGAAATTCCTATGGAAAGGGGGGGAAACCAAAGATAGCACTAGATAAATTAACAGAATGGTACAAACAAGGGGCTTACAGCTACCAAACTTTAAGAATTATTATAGAGCAGCACAATTAAGATTTTTATCAAACAAGGGAAAACCAGATTGGACCAGATTAGAGCTAGATAAAATAGAGGAGAAGGTACCTGAACATATACTATAAGTGGGATAAAAAGCTGGTGCAACATAGGAATTCACCAGTACTGCACCATCTGCTCAACATTTGGAAGAAGAATCACGTAGAAAGGAAAAAAACAAATTATCAACTACCAAAATTATTATTGAGGCAAATTCAGCTAATCCCTTTCACAATAGATAACCTTTCCTTTAGAGAAAAGAATATAAAATTGTTTTTTGGGAAATAATTTATTATCTTTTTGAACAAATGAAGTACAAATATGGAATAACTCACAGTACAATATTTGCATACCACCAACTGAAAACCTACTTGAAGGACAAATTGGGAAGCAGGCTGAGGTTACCAGAAGGAAGCAGCTTTGAATATGTGATTACAGACACAATGATAATTAAAAGATTTATAACAAACATGTACATCAAGCTGCAAGAGAAAGAGAACGATGAAATAAGCTATAACCCATACAAAAGTGGGAACAAGATCTAAACATAAAGATAAAAAATGAAAAATGGGAAAAGCTATGCTCCGGAACTATGAGAAATACAATGAACACGATACATTATAATTGGTTACATAGGCTTTATACCAGGCCCCAAAAGTTAAATAAATTGGACCCAACAGTATCAGATAGATGTTTTCGCTGTAAGAAGGAAACGGGAACAACAGTACATGCAATTTGGGCATGTGAGAAAGTGGAAAAGTTTTGGGAAGATCTAAATCAGGTATTAAATAAAATCACAAAAAATAACATACCAAAAAATCCAGAGGTCGTTCTTCTAAGTAATATAAGAAGTAAAGAACTAGGCCTCAATTTGGATGAAGCACAAAATATATTTATTATGATAGCCTGAGCTGTAGCAAAAAAATGTATAATGTCAACCTGGAAATCAGAAGAGAGCCTGAGATTACAGCAGTGGTACATAGAAATGAATAAATGTATTCCATTGGAAAAAATAACATATAATTAAAAAAATAAAGTCACATTATTCGAACAAATTTGGGAACTGTACATGGAACAACAGAGACGGCTTGCCTTGGACCTCCACCCCCTAAAATGATAGAAAGAGAAGAAGATGAAATGAACTGACCCAGTGTGTAAAAGCAGATGACACAATTTTCTTGTTTATTTTCACTGTGTGATGACATTGTTTAATGGGTTTATTGTATTGTATATGTGAACGTTTAGTGGGTAGGGAGGGGGGTGGGAAGGAGGGAGGGAAGGGGGGGGAAAAACGGGAGAAAATGACACTGTGTATATTCAAGAGGGAAATGTTTGTGTGTATTTTGATTAATATGGTTCATAGTATGAAAAATAAAAAATAAAAAATAAATAAAAGATTAAAAGGCCCACGCTACTTGAAATCCTTACTGTGCATGGAGGGAAAAGTTTTACTCTTTTTTAAAATTTAGATATATAGCATGGTAACCAACTATTTTGGCCCACGAGTCCATGCCACGCAAATTACACCCAATTAACCTACACTCCCGGTACCTTTCGAACGGTGAGAGGAAACCCATACAGATATGGGAAGAACATACAAACACCTGGAAAGACAGCGTGGTATTCAAACCCGCTGGCACTGTGAAGGCTGTGCCAACCGTGCCACCCCATTGACCTTGATTCCAACTGCACAACCATAGGCTTGCCCTATTTGCCCTCTCTGACATGTATTGAGGTTTTTTGTGTGGGGGGGCAGAAATTAATCTTTTTTTTGTAAGGCATTGAGCAACAATAACAGGGTTTGGTGGATTCAGAAAATATCTAAAAGGCCAGTAATAGGTAATCATGAGGCATTGTGAGTCATTAATCACTTTCAGGTGCCAGAAAACCCTAAGGTAAAGTCACCTAAAGTACCCGAATGCGGCTGTTGGGAGGCCACCTGAAAGCGGAGAACCCTGACCCAAGGAGTACTTACCCAGCCCTCCTCGGGTATGTGTATTCTCCGCTTCCGAGCGCTCCCCCTAGGCACCTTAAAACGGGCAGGACTAGGCCACAGATGACAGGAACCGGCGTTTGCTCTGCAGCGCCTCTACTCGCTGCGGACCTTTCAGGTGCCAGAACAACGCCTTCAGCACTGCCACCTGAATGTCACTTTGCGCACACCTGCAGCCGGCTCTGCAGCTACATTCTCCCAGCTATTCCACCTGAAAGCAGTGAATAGGGCAACTTCGTACCAGCATGTCCTACACCCTACCAGTAACACCATATTAAGGGGCCAAACTTCATTCAAAGTGGGCATGGCAGTAGCCACAGACAAAGTGAGCATGACTGTCTAGTGAATGAGAATGGCATCAAGCAAAAGGAATATGAGACAGACAGGGCATTCCAGGAATATTTAAGAACATAGTACATTCCCTCACTGCCTGGAGAGGACGAAGTGACTGCTTTGGGTCAATGGGACTCCAGTTACATTAACTGCCTCGTTTATCTGGGCAACTGTCAGACGGTGCTCCTTCTAGTGACAAGGATTTGCAGATCTGGTATAACCGGTGCTCTCCTTCAGAAGATGTCCATGGGTCTGCCCGAAACCTTTCCAGCCCACCGAGATGTCGGTGAGGGAAGGCTGCTGGCTGGCACATTCCAGTACGTGCTGAGCAACGTAGTGAGCCTTGGTGCTGCCAGTGCAAGAGGGTGGGGTGGGGGGGGGCTGAAGGACCACAGTCCTCCGCTACTGGGTATTGAGGAGCTGAGGCCGAGAGGAAGCCCCTGTAGCATAGATAAAAGCTCACACTCGACAGGAGAACTAACACGCTTTTATTAACTCACAGCACAGGTAGAGTTCATTAACAGGCTTCTGAGGGGTTCAGGGTTGAGGCGGGAAAAGCAGTGTTATATACGGGGAGGAGCCAGGAGGCCGTGGCCAGTCACCAGTACAGGACATTTCTAGTGAATCCCAGTTCACTACAGCCCCTCAAACAATGGAGGAGGGTATAACAACGAGACCACAGGAATGGCAACGGTAATTAGAGAATGAAAGTAACAATGTCCAGTAATAGGGGGAACCGGTGCTGACTTTCAAGAGGGTCTCCAGGAGGAACACAAGGGCCAAGAGCAGAAACAAGCAGCATAGAGCCCACGCGCTTACATGTATTTACATGGGCATTAAATACTGTGTACTAAGCCCCATACACCAACCTTTCCCACAAATCTCTCTCTCTCTCTCTCTCTCTTTCTCTCTCTCTCTCTCTCTCTCTCTCTCTCTCTCTCTCTCTCTCTCTCTCTCTCTCTCTCAGATAAGGACATAAAGGGCACACAAAATCCTGAAACCTTGGATCTCTTACAAACAGGGCCTGTGCCAGGCTACTGTGCGCCCAACTACAAACGCTTTTATTAGCTCACAGCACAGGTAGGGTTCATGAGCAGGCTTCTGAGGGGTTCAGGGTTGAGGTGGGAAAAGGAGCGTTATACAGTGGAGGAGCCGAGGCCAGGCCAACTACTTGCACCCTGTCCCCCACCAAAAAAAATTCCTAATTTCCATTTTCCAAAACAGACGTGGAAAAAAAATGAAAAGCACAAAACTTGAAACTACTATATTTGTTTTCTTCTTAGGCTTGGCTTCGCGGACGAAGATTTATGGAGGGGGTAAATTGCAAGTAATACATCAATCTTTGATTATCTTTCTCAAGTATGAAAGAAAATATTTTGGCACACAAATCATTTTGAACTGAAGGGCACTGGGTAGAATGCAAACCTTCGTCAAGGGCATCACCTTTCACATCACACACCTTTAAGTCTATAAACCTTTTAAGGTTTCCTGGCATAACCAACTTGTCAGGTGAGGGCAATATTTTGCTTGCAGCTAAATAGCAAAACAAACGAAAAACAGACAAACTGGATTATAAACATAACCTCCTTGTCGGAGGTAATAATCTTGTGAATTGCATCAAAAATTTCAATTTCAGGTGTATCAGAATCTTACTGGCTTTTTCCTTTGTTGTCACCCATTCAATCGGATCAAGTGCTGATGCCTGGGCATGTTCAATCGATATAGTTGCCAAGTCATGGTTGAGCGCATGTAAGTTTTTCAATGTTTGAATTTTGACCACCATCAGTGGGCTGATATCGCCTCAAACCGTGCATCTTGGCGCCTCACAGTTCGGCGGGCAGCAACCTCCTTTGAAGAAGACCGCAGAGCCCACCTCACTGACAAAAGACAAAGGAGGAAAAACCCAACACCCAACCCCAACCCACCAATTTTCCCCTGCAACCGCTGCAACCGTGTCTGCCTGTCCCGCATCGGACTTGTCAGCCACAATCGAGCCTGCAGCTGACGTGGACTTTTACCCCCTCCATAAATCTTTGTCCGCGAAGCCAAGCCAAAAAAAAGAATTTTGAGAAATTACGTTCACCACTTACCACTGAAACTGGAAGTGTGAGAAGTAACCTTAGAGCAATGGAAACATTGGGCATGCGATCCAAGGGTCTTTGTGGTAGTGCGAAGCAAAGTTCTCCTTGTGGCCGCATGGACCCTGCAAGTCTTCGACCTATTGCTATAAGTTCACCACGCAGATCATCAGCGTCAAGATCTTTCTAAATTAAGGTCATTTACATTTATATTCCGAATAGATTATCCAAATTTTACAGCACTTATGTAAAAGCTTCATATGGCAGGACTCTTCCTTCAAACTGTTCTGCTATTTCCCCCTGAAGTCACAGCAGCATATCTAAATGTTGAAGCCCACAGTTACTAGACCATTTTGACATGAATGTGACGAGAAAATGTTTCGACCTCTGTGGCATTTGGGTACTGAAGGGCTCCCCCTTTACCTGAGTCAAAAAGATGTTTTGGTTCAGAGTTGAAACAGTGGGATTTGGTCCTTTATTGGAAGGATCTCTGCAGTTACCAGGATTATTTTTGTGTTGTTTCTTTTAACTCTCCAAGTAAATGACGTGAAGGTATTTCTGCTTTCCGAAGGGAAAATAGATGAATTTTTGACTAAAATTGAACTACCAAAACTACAAATAGAGCAACAAAATAAATTAACAGAACCATTTGGAACAGTAGAAATACAAGAGATAATAAAAAAATTACCAAATAATAAGACACCAGGAGAGGATGGATTTCCAATAGAATTCTACAAAACATTTAAAGACTTATTAATACCGCCCCTCCTGGATGTAATCAACCAGATTGATGAGACACAAAACTTACCAGATTCATGTAAAACAGCAATAATTACAGTAATACTAAAACAAGGGAAAGATCCACTCTCACCAGCGTCATATAGACCAATATCTTTGCTAAACACAGATTATAAGATAATAGCTAAACTATTAGCAAACAGATTAGCAGAACAGGTACCGAAAATGGTAAATTTAGACCAAACTGGATTTATCAAAAAAAGACGCACAACAGACAATATTTGTAAATTTATTAACTTAATTCATGCAGTAGAAGGGAATAAAGCACCTACAGTAGCAGTTGCTTTAGACGCAGAGAAGGCCTTCGACAGAGTAGAATGGAATTATTTGTTCAAAGTATTGCAAAAATTCAGTTTACCGGAGAAGTATATTAATTGGATTAAAGCATTATATAAGGGACCGTTAGCGAAAGTGACAGTAAATGGACATGTATCAAAGCAATTTAACTTAAGCAGGTCAACGCGGCAGGGATGCCCACTATCACCTTTATTGTTTGCGCTAGCTATAGAACCACTAGCAGAATTGATAAGAATAGATAATAATATAAAAGGAATAAAAATAAAAGACAGGGAATATAAAATCAGTCTATTTGCGGATGATGTTATAGTGTACTTAACAGAACCAGAACTATCAATAAAAGAATTATATAAGAAATTGAAGGAATATGGAGAAGTGTCGGGTTACAAGATAAACGTAAATAAAAGTGAAGCAATGCCTATGAATAATGCGGATTTCTCAAAATTTAAGAAGGAATCTCCATTCAGATGGCAAATGCAGGCAATAAGATACCTAGGTGTACAAATAAACAAAAATCTAGGCCAATTATATAAACTCAATTACAATCCACTAATGAAAAAATTACAGGACGATTTAGAGCATTGGAAAGATCTACCACTAACACTAATAGGAAGGATAAACTGTATTAAAATCAACATTTTTCCAAGGATACTATACTTATTTCAGGCATTGCCAATACAACTGACAGAAAAATTCTTCAAAGAGTTAAAGAAAATAATAAGGAAATTTTTATGGAGAGGGGGGAAACCGAGGATAGCACTAGATAAATTAACAGAATGGTATAAACAAGGAGGCTTACAATTGCCAAACTTCAAAAATTATTATAGAGCCGCACAATTAAGATACCTATCAGATTTTTATCAAACAAGGGAAAAACCAGACTGGACGAGATTAGAATTAGATAAAATAGGGGAAAAGATACCTGAACACATATTATATAAATGGGACGAAAAATTGGTACAACATAGAACTTCTCCAGTATTACATCATCTCCTCAATATTTGGAAGAAGATTCATGTAGAAAGAAATAAAATAAATTATCAATTACCAAAACTAATATTGACGCAAAATAAGCTACTCCCTTTTACAATAGACAACCTTTCCTTTAGAAAATGGGAAAAAAAAGGGATTAAAAGAATAGAAAATTGTTTTTCAGGAAGTAGATTCTTATCCTTTGAACAAATGAGAGATAAGTACAATATAACTGGAGATACAACGCTGGCATATTACCAACTGAGATCCTACTTGAAAGATAAATTAGGAAGCAATTTGAGTTTACCAGAGGGAAGTAACCTTGAATATGTGATTACAGATACAATGTTAATCAAAAGATTTATAACAAATATGTATATTAAACTGCAAGAAAAGGAGAATGAGGAAACAAATGGTAAAACTAAACAAAAATGGGAACAAGATTTAAATATAAAGATAAAAAAGGAAACATGGGAGAAAGTATGTTCTGGAACGATGAGAAATACAATAAATACGAGGCTACGTATGATACAATATAATTGGTTACACAGACTATACATTACACCGCAAAAGTTAAATAAATGGGACCCAACAGTATCTGATAGATGTTTTCGATGTAAAAAAGAAATGGGAACAACAATTCATGCAATCTGGACATGTGAGAGAGTAGAAAAATTTTGGGATGATCTCAGTCAGATATTAAATAAAATAACAGAAAAAGGTATTTCTGCTTTCCAACAGGCAGCAAAGCGACAGGGTCCCAGAGACGTTTTTTTTAATACTAGCTGTACAATGGTGGGCTGGCATTTTTTCCCCATTTTACTCATCAATTACTTTGCTTTAATGTTTGTTCAGGGGAAATGTGTGGGGAATAATAGCATTGAATTTGTCCACTCACTATTTGGTTATGATGTATGCACCATGTTTGCCTGCAGATGGGAAAAACTCTCTTATATTCCATCCACTTTCTCCAAAGTGAAGTCCCTTTTCAGAATAGTCAAAACATTCAAGCAAATCTGTGGCAAATCACTGTATGTGTGTTTGTCTGTCTGGATGTGCCTCTGTGGACCCTCCCACAGACCCCTGAATAAACGTGACTGTCCCACTCCCCAGTTCAGGACAGTTGACCAGCAGGAATGTGACTCCATTCTATTGTGAATAAAAGCCAGTCAGTTTGACATAACTTCCAGTCTTTTGGAATTATTGATGATGCATCAATTTTATTCGCAATTGATTTTGATAACGGAGCAGATCCTAAAACCAGAGAAGTTGGGAATCAACCCACAATCGCCTGAAGCCCCCATCAACTTCGAACTCTGGGTGCGTTGCTTTGAAGCGTTCCTGTAGGCATCATCTACCATCGTTAGATCAGAGAATGACAAGCTGCAGGTACTACATTCCTGGGTCAATGATCAGGGATACCAAATCGTACCCAGAGGCGATGGACATCCTGAAAGGCCAGTACCTGAGGAAGGTAAACAAGGTTTACGCGAAACACCTCCTGGCCACCCAAAAACAGTGACCCGGGCAATCGATCACTGAGTACCTCAGGCCCTGCGAGCTCTCAGACGGACCTGCGACTGCAAGGCCATAATGGCCACGGTGAACATGGAGGATATGATCAGAGACGCTTATGTCGTGGGAATAAGATCTGGCTACATCTGGCAAAGAACGTTGAAGCAAGGTGAGCTCAACTTGCGGAGGGTGGTTGAACCAGCAGGCATGTGACAAGTGGCCCTCCAGAATATGGAAGCCTACTTGGCCGACAACGCGGCCGCCTTGTGGTTGCCTCGGGGCACAGCCATCTTGGAATATGGGAGAGCCACCACACTGTGAGACACCATCACCACCACGTCATGCCAGTGTTCTGACCATGGCCACTCTACTCCGCTAGCACCTAACACCACTACCACCATGTCCTGCCAGCGACCCAACCACGAACGCTATACTCCATGAGCACCCAAAGTGATACTTCTATGACCTGAACAAGCACTCTAGGAAACGCTGCTCAGTGAAAGACACAGTTTGCACTAACTGCAGGGAGCAAAGACATTACACGAAGATGTTTAAATCCAAGTCACCCCAACCCAGCAACGCGACGTGCTGTCTGTGGGGGCTGCCATCTTAGACACCACCATTTTTGAAATCCAGCAGTGCTACGTGTGAACCGTGGGGGCAACCATCTTGGATGCTGCCATCTTGGGACCGAACACCCGAACCCTCCACTGCATGTACAATACTGACCTCCATCACGTTGGATCAAGGTAGCTTGCACCAACTCACCAGATCGATGATGGCCATCCAGGTAGATGACCATAAGATAGCTGCCTATTTGATAGTGGGAGCACAGAGAGCTTCATCCACCCCGACACGATACAGCGTTACTCTCTCGCAGTGAGCAGCAAAGTCTCTTTGGCCTCGAAGCCCCATACAGCTGATATTTGAGGCTGCTGCTGTAGTAGCACAGTTTACAAAGACTTTAAACTCCTGGTGATGTCAAAGCTCTGTGCTGCTGTGCTACTGGGGCTGGACTTTTAATCCTACCTTAAAAGCATGAGGATGAAATACAATGGGCCCCCTCCCCCCCCACCCCCCCCCCCCCGCACCATTGTCTGTAACCAGTAGTTCTTAAACCACCCACTGCGGTCCACCAGCAAAACCCCCCCAGCCTCTTCCCCCACTGTTTCCAGCTAGCAACCCAAAGATTGCCCACTGCACATGACCCCCAGACTCTCAACTCTCAGGATCACCCCTCCACAGTTGTTAACTAACGTCACCCCCAACTGTAAGCCCTTTGCCACCAAAAGTAGGTGGTAAAGTGTCGAGGACAGAGTCTTTATTAGATCGGAGGTGCAGTGGCTACTCAATTTCTGGGATAATTGAAGCCAGCACCAGCCCCTGGAGAACCCAAGTGGTGGCGGTGAAGAATGGGGAGGAAAGCAGAATGGACATTGACTACAGACAGAGCATTAGCAGATATACCCAGCTGGATGCGTACACTCTTCCCCGCATATCCGATACGATAAACCAAATCACTCAATATCGGGTTTTTTCCACCAGCTCCCCATCTACCCAGGGGACTGCCGATCATTTTGAGGCAAATGGTTACCTCCACCATTTCCTGAAGATCCCCTTCAGCATCACCAATGGGGTTTTGGTCTTCCACCAGGAGATGGATCATATGGTAGACCAGTATGAGCTGGAGACCATATTCTGGTGTCTGGACAACGTCACCATTTGCAGCCATGACCTGCAGGACCATGAACCAACTTCCAAAAGTACCCCCAGCCTGCCAAACTGCTTAACTTCACATACAATAAGGCATAAATGTGTATTTCGCCCAACCCACCTTGCTATCCTTGACTGCATCGTGGAGAACGGAGTCATTGGCCCTGACCCCGATCGCATTCACCCCTTTCCTAACAGCCTCAAAGCCCTGAAAAGTTGCCCGGGCTTCTTCTCCTACTATGCCTAGTGGGTCATCAATTGTGTGGACAAGGCCCACCCCCTCATTAAATCCACCTCCTTTCCCCTGATTTTGGTTAATTGCGTCACTGCCTGGTATGGAGGCGCCAACTCTCAGGACAAGAATAAACTCCAGAGGGTTGTTAACTTGGCCTTCAACATCATAAGCACCAGACTTCACTCCATCGAGGACATCTACATGAGGCGGTGTCTTAAAAAAAGCAGCTTCCATCCTCAAAGACCCTCACCACCCAGGCCATGCCCTCTTCACTCTGGCTACCATCGGGAAAAAAGGTACAGGAGCCTAAAGACAAGCACTCAGCGGCACAAGGACAGCTTCTTCCCCGCTGCCATCAGATTCCTGAATAATCAATGAACCAAAGACACCGCCTCACTTTTCATTCACTATTATTTTTATCTTTTATAGTGTGGTGCGCCGTCAGTCAGAAGCAAACACACAAAACCAAAAGACTGTACAACAGGCTTTATTCGACGTAAACTTCCACAGAGCCAGCTGTGAGGAGCGCTGCTGTAAACTCTGAGAATATCTTCGAAGGCACGGCTCAGGCTTATATCCTGGAGAATGATTGACACCTGACCGGGTGGGGCTTGGTCTATTCAGGTCGGCTGATTGACAGCCAGCCAGGTGTTGTCTTGTCCCCATGCTCTTCTGCAGGTACAGAGGTTTCCCCCTGCAGTAGGCCAGTGGTGGACCACCTCATATAGTAATGTTGTAAGATGGTTATAATCTGAATGTTTGCTCTATGACGCTGCCACAAAACATTGAATTTCGTGACTTATTCAAGACAACAGATTCTGATTCTGAATGTGTCATTATTAACATTAATCGGCCTGTGTTTCTTTGGAAATTAGATTTCAGTACAAGTGTCTTTAATCTGCCCCGCCCCTCTCCAATCACAGAGGTAAAAAAAATCAAGAGTCACTTCCAACAAACGCTGCAAATTCTACGCACCCAACGGTGTGGGACATGTTGTGACGGCCTGGGCTTCCAGCATCTCTTTTTTTTTTGCACTTTATTTGTTTGGGCCCTTGGCGGAATAGTTGCCTATTTGCTTTCTGATGCAGCCTGTGCCTGCCTTGCGATGGGGCTCGTGTGCGCCTCCGGAGTTGCTCGAATCCATCACGCATGCTCCAGCCGGCCCTCGTGCATGCGCACAGGGATAAAGATGGCCGCGGCCAGCCAATAGATCCTGGGATGCCCATTGATAAAGGGGTTTTTTTTTTATTTATTTTTCACACTATAAACCATATTAATCAAAATACACACAAACAGTTCCCTCTTGAATATACACAGTGGCATTTTCTCCCCTTTTTTCCCCCCCTCCCTTCCCTCCCTCCTTCCCACCCCCCTCCAAACCCATTAAACGTTCAACATATACAATATATTAAACCCATTAAACAATGTCATCACACAATGAAAATAAAGAAGAAAATTGTGTCATCTACTTTTACACACTGGGTCAGTTCATTTTGTCGTCTTCTCATTCTACCATTTTAGGAGGTGGAGGTCCGCGGTAGGCCCTCTTTGTTGTGTTCCATGTACGGTTCCCAAATTTGTTCGAATAATGTGACTTTATTTTTTTTAATTATATGTTATTTTTTCCAATGCAATACATTTATTCATTTCCATGTACCCACTGATAAAGTAAGGACACTTTTGCACATTTGGCTGCTACACACCGGACGTCTGGCCATCCTAACTGTACCCCATCCGAGGTCTGTCCCCTAGGCGGCTGACTAATTCACCTATTGGTAGCACCAACCATATAACCATATATAACAATTACAGGATAGAATCAGGCCCTTCTAGTCCATGCCGTACACTCCCCTGCTTATAAATGAAAAGAGTAAATTACATCTATTTTATATGATATTTTTATATACTGTAAGGTAAAAACATTATGAGATGGGACCGGAGAAGGAGTCACCCAGTACTAAGGAGTAACAGAATGCAGATGTGACCTTGTACACTCAAGATAAGCTTGGCACTAACAAGCTGATGAGCAGCAGACTAACAGTGAAGGGTAGCAACAGCTTATTCATTGGACAGTGTAATGGTATGATAATTTACTAAGTATGTGTCCTGAGGTATAAAAAAACACCACTTGCTGATATCGTTAGAATGCGCCTTCTCTAACTACACTGTTAGTTGCAAGTGTTACAATCCGGTAATAAAGAACCTTGATTTCGACTCAGTCTGGTGTCTGACTCACTCATTCTCGAACAAAGCAGACCTAACAATACCCACATGAGAATCACGCATTGTGTGATATGTGTGCGCACCCGTGGCTCGGAGAACTACTGCTTTATCTGATTGAATAGTATCTGCACAGTCACGTAATAATAAACTTGAAATTGAAAGGCATTAGAAATTAACCAATGCAAATATTGATCCTGGCGCGCACACACCACTATTGGAATGAGTCATGAAGTCTGCCAAGTGGAAGTTATACAGGTGAATCTACCCTCCTTTCACTCTACCCTCCAAGTTCTAATTTCAACCTTGTTCTGCTACAAAGCTACCTCAAAATCAGCGCGTTCACCCCATCTGCTGCAACAGCATGGGTCTCCTTGTGGCCATGCACTTCACTCCCACACCTGCTGCCACACTGTCTGCCAGGTTGAGGCCATACCTAAAGTGGAGGGACAACACCTCACATTCCATCTTGGCTTCAATTTCCAGTAAACCCACCCCCCCAAACGTTATCTTTTTTACCTCCCCAGTGCTGATCCTCATCCCTCCAATTCATTTCCTTTCCACTTGTCCTTGTCTGTCATCCACACCGTCCATCCTCCAACTCCCCACCCCTTTTCCCTTCCTTCCTCAGTCCTCTTCCTCCTCTTGCCTCCTGGCTTCTTATTTTTCCCCACCCCACCCCTATTTCTTCCTCCTTCTCCTCCCTTTCCCACGTTTGTGGCTATTCCTAATGACCCAAAACATCGGTTATCTATCCCCTTCCACCAATGTTGCCTGACACATTGAGTTTCCCTGACATGTCTTGTTCTGTTCCAGTTTGGTTTATTCAAGGTTCTCCTCAGTCTGTACACATGATAAATGTGTCACAATTCATTTATTCCAAAATTCAAGCTCATGCTTGGCCGGTCCTGCACTAATCCTGTTGTAATGTGCTCATTTTCCCATTATCTGGTAAGTTGTTTCATTATCCATGCCTATTTTGGGCACTTTATTTTCCATCTGGGCACCCTCCAGCCATGAACACTGGGCCCTTTCAAGCTGCTGTGTAAAATGTTGTTAACTGTGTAATTTGCCCAATTAGTGCCCCACTCACATGAAAGGGTCCGACCTGGTCAGTGTGGTCCTAATCTAACCGGGTCCCTGACCTACCTCAGAGGTAGTCGGGGAACCCAGATAAACTTAACCAGGTCACGTCTTCCGGCAGCTTGAAAATGAAAATAGCCCGACCCAGTTACTCCTGAGACAGTCTCTGCCGTTCCATTTCGCAGTGACAGCTGGGACGTTGGTGATGGAAGGGGGTGCGATTGACGGGGAATGTGATGATTGATGGTGGATGGTGACTATAAGGTGACTGTCGGGGGAGGCGACTGATGGCCGGTGGGGGGAGGAGACTTACCAATAATTCCTGTGAGGGCGTGACATGTCACTTACCGCATCAACGTGGGGTCAGTATCCCCCTTAAATTGTCAGGTTGCCGATTTAATGGGTCGATCCGCTGAAGCTTAAAAGATGCTTCCAGCACCTTTGCCCCACTAATCATACCCGGGTCCCAGGAGGGCTGCCCAGGTGTTGCAGTTTAAAAGAACGCCATTTTCTATTAAATCTGCTTGCCTTTTCTTTCCCCCCCCCATTTCCTGCCTTTCCAGTACTTTCACCTACACAGCCCTGCCTTCCCACCTCCCCTTCCCCATTGCTGCTATCTCCCCCTTCCCTTCTCCACCTATCATCTCCTGCCCTGCCACCCCCTTCCCCTCCCACTCTTTTAACCTGATGCTCACCGTTGTTTTCTCATACTTTGATGAAGGGCTCAAGCCCGAAACGTCAGTAATGTATCTCTGCCTTTGCTATGTAAAGGACCTTGTTTGACTTGCTGAATCTCTCCAGTATTTTGTGTTTTTATTTCAACCACAGTATCCACAGAATTTTCTATTTTACTTCCATTTAGGGCACAGTCCCTTCACACCCCTTAGTGTCTTATCCAAACAATCCCATTGTTCCATCCATTCTCAATTTAGCACCATTGTGGCACCTTGTCGTTAGTGCTTCCCTCTGTTGTTTGAGGGGCTTCCCCTTGGACTCAGACCCTCAGTGCCCAGTGACGGAAGGACTATGGTCCTTCCCCACATGGCACCATAGTGTTGACTGTGCCAAGCCTCAGTCCGTCCCTTAGCACGTCCTCCTGCAGCCTAGAACGTGCAGCATTCCTGTATCAACATCTCCATGGGCTGAAAGGCCAACAGATTTCAGGCAGACCAAAATGCGTCTTTCACTGACTCTTCCACTGGTTCTGGATGTCTGAACTCTAGGTCCTTTTCCAGGAACAGCCCAGTTGTCAGAAATGCTACAACTCTCATTGGTGGCTGTATATAGCAATGTCCTGGAGCTCAAGCATCTGGGCAGTGGGAGTGCATCATCCCCCTAAATTGCAGGGTCTTATCTTGCTAGGTTTACCTCATTCCAGCTTTACATGCCATGCCCTCTGTTGCCTTGACTTCTCTGTGCCCTAGAGTTGTCATGACTAGGGAATACATCCTTCACCATAGCTGGGTCATAATCCTGGAACTCTCACTCTAACTGCATGACCACCCTTGAAGCACTCCAGCGGATCAAGAGGGTACTACCTTCTCGAGGGTAATTAGGGAGGGCCAATTAAAAGCCCACATTAATTGAACGAATACAGGAAAAAGCCTTGTGCTTCTCTTGTGAGCTAGGGCTCCTTCAGAGTGGCAGAGGAGGAGAAATTACTTAATAGAGGTATATATGGATGGAGTAGACAGCCAGGTCCTTTTCCCTGGGTCACCAATGGCCATTACCAGAGGGTGTCTGTTTGCGGTGAGTGGAGGAAAGTTTAGGGGAGATGACTGAGGTCAGTTTTTTTTACACAGAGAGTGGTGGGTGCCTGGAATGAATTGCCAGAGGTGATGGTGGAGGCTGGTACAGTAGACTCTTTATAGGCATATGAATGTGAACAAAATGCAGGGTTATGGGAGGGTCAAGTTAGATTGATCCTGGAGTAGGTTAACATAGGTCCCCAGCGTCATGGGCAGAATGCCATTTAACATCTGCTATTTTCTGTTTATGTCTGATACATGCCATTCTTTTCCTTCTCTCTATGTCTGTGCCCATGGGTTCATGTGGCACTCTAGTTTCCATTCAAAACATATGGGGATTGTGGGTAAGTTTGGAATATTTGGGTGATACAAGCTCAGAGGCTGGAAGGCCTGTTACCCTCTTGCTAAGGAGGGGGGTGCAGAGAAAGTTCACTGGACTGATACCAGGGATGGATGGACTTGCATATGAAGAAAGGTTGGATAGACTAGGCTTGTATTCTCTGGAATTTAGAAGATTGAGGGGGGATCTTATAGAAACATATAAAATCTTAAGGGTTGAGACAGACTTGATGCAGGAAGGTTGTTTCCAACGTTGGGAAAAACTAGAACCAGTTTAAAGATAAGGGGGGAGTTTTTTAGGACTGATATGAGGAAAGATTTCTTCTCTCAGAGAGTGGTGGATCTGTGGAATTCTTTTCCACAGGAAGTAGTTGAGGTCGGTTCCTTGTCAATATTTAAGATTAGGTTAGATTTAGCCCTTGTGGCTAAGGGGATCGGGGGTATGGGGAGAAAGCAGGGACCGGGTACTGATCAGCCATGATCATATTGAATGGCAGTGTAGGCTTGAAGGGCCAAATGGCCTACTCCTGAACTTATTTTTCTATGTTTCTATTAAGGAAGGACCATACATTCTGTCCTAAAACCTCTTCCTCCTGAGAATGACTTGCTTCCACACACTGAGACCCCACTTGGCATGGGTTCTCTCAATGGTATTTTGTTGACAGGGTGACATTTCAAACCTTCATTTACTTTCTTTGATATTTTGATGGTTATTGAGAAATTGGGCTGCAGTTTGAAATGTGAGTGGGAAGACCTGCCGGGAAATTGCATTTATTTGACCAAAACTTCCTCATTCCACAACTGCCGTCTCTTACTTCAAGTATTAGAATGATATTTTGTAATGAAGATTTCTGGATGACTACTACCTCTGGTATTTTAGTTGTAAATTAAGTTACCCCAGAGTCCATCTGATCTGCTGACTGTAAAAGTCCCTTGCTAGGTTTTATTTTTGAACAGCAGCCGCAAATGTCCATTAGAGTTCTACCTGATTTTCATCGATCAGACCCTCGCGCATGCAAACTGGTACTCAATGCAATAGCATTAACAGGACCAAGTGTTCTGCGTCTTCCCCAATCCATGAGCTCTCTATCTGTCCGGCTGACTCTAAACTAACTGGGTTTCAGTCTCCCCCCTCCTCTCCCCCACTGATCTGAAACTGATGGCCCCCATTTCCCGCTGACCCTGCGCTAAACATCTACCTCCCACTGACCCTAAACCCATAGACCAGCTGTCAATCATGTTCACCTTGTCAGCCCCCCTACTCCCCTGCTTTTTTGGGCAGTCAACAGATCGGAGGTCCCATGGATTTGGGAAACGAGAAGGAGAGACAATGAGCTTCAAGACTACAAATGGAGTGCTACATATGATGTGTTGTTCCTCCAAGCTCCCTTGTCAAGAGAAGCCCACTGTGACTGTGCTGGCCATTGAGAATCAGACAGTACTAATCCCATTTTCCAACATTCATTCCCTTGGACTTCTCTGCATCGGATCTCTATAGACGTCCCTTAAAGACTTTGAACCTCCACCATCGCCTCAATCTGTACCCCATGTACAAATCCAAATTTCTCTTAAATGTTGAAATCGATCCTGCATTCATCACTTCAGCTGACAGCTCGTTCCACACTTCTGCCACTCTCTAAGTGAAGTAGTCCCCCTCCTGTTCCCCCTTAACTGCTCACCTTTTACCCTTAATCCATGTCTTCCAGCTCTTGACTCACCTAACCTCACCAGTAAAAGCCTGCTGACATTTACTCTATCCAAACTCTCATAATTTTGTACACCTTTATCAAATCTCCCCTCACTCTTCGACGCTCCAGGAAATAAATTCCTAACCTGTTCAACCTTTCCCTGCAACTCAGCTCCTCAAGTCCTTGCAAGATCTTTGCAAATCTTCTCTGCACTCTTTCAAATTTTTATTGATATCTTTCCTATAATCAGGTGATGTAAACAGCATACATTACTCCAAATTTGGCCTCAGCAATGTCTTATACATTTTCACCATAACATTCCAACTCCTACACTCAGTCTTTGACAGATGAAGGCCAACATGCTAACAGTTCCACTTTCAGGAACTTGTGTAACCATCTTCTCAGATCCCTCTGTTCTACCATTCAGCTCAGTGCCCTACCAGTTACTGTTCTTTAATCTTTTTTTATTGGTCTTTAAGAAATACAGTACAATGAAGAAAACGGAATGAAACTGAAACTGAATATCAAGATCAAACTTCAAACAGTATAAACTCGGTCCCCCGTCCACTGCACTGGGTGAAAAATAAACATCAAAAGTATTATATGAAAAAAAAAACCACCTAACCTTCTCTAATTAAAAAAAAACTAACTAAAACAGCTGAGCAGCTCATCCTGAGGGTTACATATATTTTGTAGTTTTTGGTTCCTACCGTGAATCAAAAAACGAAGGTAAGACTATATCTCATCTGGAAGAGTAAATCCATCTAATCACATTAGGAACATTTACATCATATGAAAATAAGACTTAAAAGGTCTCCATGTATCTTCAAATTACTTCTTTGGCTTGGCTTTGCGGACGAAGATTTATGGAGGGGGTAAAAGTCCACGTCAGCTGCAGGCTCGATTGTGGCTGACAAGTCCGATGTGGGACAGGCAGACACGGTTGCAGCGGTTGCAGGGGAAAATTGGTTGGTTGGGGTTGGGTGTTGGGTTTTTCCTCCTTTGTCTTTTGTCAGTGAGGCGGGCTCTGTGGTCTTCTTCAAAGGAGGTTGCTGCCCACCTAACTGTGAGGCGCCAAGATGCACGGTTTGAGGCGATATCAGCCCACTGGCGGTGGTCAATGTGGCAGGTATCAAGAGATTTCTTTAGGCAGTCCTTGTACCTCTTCTTTGGTGCACCTCTGTCACGGTGGCCAGTGGAGAGCTCGCCATATAACACGATCTTGGGAAAGCGATGGTCCTCCATTCTGGAGACGTGACCCACCCAGCGCAGCTGGATCTTCAGCAGCGTGGACTCGATGCTGTCGGCCTCTGCCATCTCGAGTACTTCGATGTTAGGGATGAAGTCGCTCCAATGAATTTTGAGGATGGAGCAGAGACAACGCTGATGGAAGCGTTATAGGAGCCGTAGGTGATGCCGGTAGAAGACCCATGATTCGGAGCCGAACAGGAGTGTGGGTATGACAATGGCTCTGGATACGCTAATCTTTGTGAGGTTTTTCAGTTGGTTGTTTTTCCAGACTCTTTTGTGTAGTCTTCCAAAGGCGCTATTTGCCTTGGCGAGTCTGTTGTCTATCTCGTTGTCGATCCTTGCATCTGATGAAATGGTGCAGCCGAGATAGGTAAACTGGTTGACCGTTTTGAGTTTTGTGTGCCCGATGGAGATGTGGGGGGGCTGGTAGTCATGGTGGGGAGCTGGCTGATGGAGGACCTCCGTTTTCTTCAGGCTGACTTCCAGGCCAAACATTTTGGCAGTTTCCGCAAAACAGGACGTCAAGCGCTGAAGAGCTGGCTCTGAATGGGCAACTAAAGCGGCATCGTCTGCAAAGAGTAGTTCACGGACAAGTTTCTCTTGTGTCTTGGTGTGAGCTTGCAGGCCCCTCAGATTGAAGAGACTGCCATCTGTGCGGTACACTGATTAATCAAATACATGATATCTTATTTTTTTTCTAAGCTTAGTCAGGACATAATGTGAGAAAACCACTGAAACGTTGTTGGACGTCTCGAGTCTTTCCATTCGAATGGGATGGCTCTTCTAGTCAACAATGTAGAGAAGGCTGCAAACCTTTGAGCAGGTACAGAAAAACTCCCTATGTCTGGGTCCATAACCCCGAAAAGGGCAGTCGTTGGATTGGGTCATAGCTCCACCTGGAGTTTAGTTGAAAAAGTATTAAAAATGTAATTCCATCTAAGCATGAACAAGCCCAAAACTTATGTGTCAATGTAGCAATTTCAGAGTTGCATCTATACAAATAGGGTTAATATTAGAAAAAAATACTAGCCAATGTATCATTGGACATGTGAACATGATGCCCCAATGGATTAATGAATGTCGAGCACAAATAGAAGATCTATTCACAAGTTTAAAAATCTTGTCCCATAGATCCTCCAATAGGTTCCAGTTCCCAAGCCCTTTTAACCTTATCATGAAGTACTGGACGTAATTGTAATAATCTATTGTGGTGAACTGCGTCACTCCATTATCAAGCCCCTGCAGGATTAGGAGGGGGGTGTGCGTGACATCAGAGGTGGGGTGATGGTGATAACGTGTTAACTGTAATTATTTAAACTTTTGCAAAGATCCCATTAAACAGTTCTGTTGGTTTAGTGCACAGAAAAGTTCTGTTGTGCTTTATTCACTGCACCACACGTTACATTGGTGACCCGATGGTCCAAACGACATTTTGGACGTCACTATAAATGCGCAGAACTCTGTTTCACTCAAACTTCCAGTATTTTGGACCTTGCAGCCACAGGTATGGTTCAAGCAAGCCAAGGCCCGGTTCCATCTATGCCAGATTACCGCTGATGCAACAAAGTACTACTATGTCATTAGAAATAACTAAATGGAAGAGAGGTGCACAATAAAGAGGCCACTGAATACGGCTGTATAGATTTCAATTCTAAATCTGTCCAATTTGTCAGAATAAAAAATCCAAAAAGTTAGATAACAAATATTAACAGCCCAGTAATAAAATCCAAAATCAGTTAGGGCCATACCTCCATCTTTTTACAATTTTTGTAAATAAAATTTACTAATTCAAGAGTTTTTGTTCTTCCAAATAAAGGAATATTTGCACTTGAGTGGTACCTTATCTTCTTTCTTCTTTGGCTTGGCTTCGCGGACGAAGATTTATGGAGGGGGTAAAAAGTCCACGTCAGCTGCAGGCTCGTTTGTGGCTGACCAGTCCGATGCGGGACAGGCAGACACGATTGCAGCGGTTGCAAGGGAAAATTGGTTGGTTGGGGTTGGGTGTTGGGTTTTTCCTCCTTTGCCTTTTGTCAGAGAGGTGGGCTCTGCGGTCTTCTTCAAAGGAGGCTGCTGCCCACCAAACTGTGAGGCGCCAAGATGCACGGTTTGAGGCGTTATCAGCCCACTGGCGGTGGTCAATGTGGCAGGCACCAAGAGATTTCTTTAGGCAGTCCTTGTACCTTTTCTTTGGTGCACCTCTGTCACGGTGGCCAGTGGAGAGCTCGCCATATAATACGATCTTGGGAAGGCGATGGTCCTCCATTCTGGAGACGTGACCCATCCAGCGCAGCTGGATCTTCAGCAGCGTGGACTCGATGCTGTCGACCTCTGCCATCTCGAGTACCTCGACGTTAGGGGTGTGAGCGCTCCAATGGATGTTGAGGATGGAGCGGAGACAACGCTGGTGGAAGCGTTCTAGGAGCCGTAGGTGGTGCCGGTAGAGGACCCATGATTCGGAGCCGAACAGGAGTGTGGGTATGACAACGGCTCTGTATACGCTTATCTTTGTGAGGTTTTTCAGTTGGTTGTTTTTCCAGACTCTTTTGTGTAGTCTTCCAAAGGCGCTATTTGCCTTGGCGAGTCTGTTGTCTATCTCATTGTCGATCCTTATACAGATACATAAAACCATGAGGGGCATAAATAAGGTGAATGGTCACTGTTTTTCCCACAGTTGGGCAGTTGAAAAGTAGAAGGGAAAGGTTTGAAGGAGATCTTAAATGCAAAATGATACATTGTAGGGATCTAAATCAGGCCAGGACATGCAATGTAAATACAACGTTCTGAGCAGTGAGATCTTGGGATCGGTACATAGTTCCCGGAAATACAGAGTGAAACGGGTAGACATCGTGGATAGACAGTACATGCCATGCTTTTTATTTGAATATTTTATTTTTGATTTACAAAGATTCCTATGAATTACAACACTTAAGTATAACATACTGAGTCCATTCCCCCCCCCCCCCACCCATGCCCCAATACAAGCAAGAATAAAGTTATATAACTTATACGAAGAAAAAAACCCACAAATACCAGTGAGAGCAATGACCCTTGCGAAAAACTAGAAAAACCCAGGTACTTCATTAAAAAGGGGTAAGGGAAGTATCTGCTATAACTACACCAAGTAGATGAGTTGGGTCGTCATGTCATAGTTACACACATTGTTGATTAAGCTGACTTGTGCAGTTCTGGTTGAAGAGCAAAAGAGCTGGAGAGGGGACAGAAAGGTTCCACAGGAACATTGATTAGACTGGAGGGCTTGGGTTATAAAGGGAGATTGGAGACCTTTTTTTTTGGACA
Organism: Narcine bancroftii; assembly: GCF_036971445.1. Taxonomy (NCBI): domain Eukaryota; kingdom Metazoa; phylum Chordata; class Chondrichthyes; order Torpediniformes; family Narcinidae; genus Narcine; species Narcine bancroftii. The sequence continues at coordinate 34,300,412 of NC_091481.1, forward strand.
CTCTCAGCTCCACTGGCTGAGTTCCTCCAGCAGATTGTGTGGAGCTTCTGATTTCAGAGTCTGCTCTCTCCCATGTGACTCCAGTTTCAGGTCTAGGCCCTTTATCAAGACTAATGTGTCGAGGTTATAAAGAGGGTAAGAAGGTGTAAGAGGATCTCAGAGATGACAGGACAGAAGGTGTGAGAGACAGGTCAAGGGAAAAACCACTGGGAGGGTACAGAGTGATATCAGGCGAAGACAGGGGAACACGGCCCTGTCCTCATCGAGGGCTCAGTAGTGGAGAGGGTCAAGAGCTTCAAATTTCTGGGTGTCAACATCTCCGAGGACCTGTCCTGGTGCCTCCATGTTGATGCAATCACAAAGAAGGCTCGCCAGCGGCTATACTTTGTGAGGTGTTGAGGAGATTCAGTCTGTCACCAAAAGCACTCATAAACTTCTACAGGTGTACCAGCTGGTCGCATCACTGCCTGGTATGGAGGCGCCATCTCTCAGGAAAAGAATAAACACCAGGGGGTCGTTAGCTCGGCTTGCGACATCACAGGCACCAGAATTCACTCCATCCAGGACATCTACATGAGGCAGTATCTTAAAAAAAGCAGCCTCTATCCTCAAAGACCCCCCCAGGCCATCACTCTGCTACCATCGGGGAAAAGGTACAGGAGCCTGAAGACAAGCACTCAGCAGCGCAAGGACAGCTTCTTCCCCACTGCCTCAGATCCCTGAATGATCAATGAACCAAAGACACTGCCTCACTTTTGATGCACTGTTATTATTATTATTTTATTTTTATATTAATGAGGTAAGATGGTTATAATATGAATGTTTTCTCTATGATTCTGCCGCTAAACGCTGAATTTCATGACTTGTTCATGACAATAAATCCTGATTCTGATTCGAAATATTCCCTGTGCCATAGGTACTCTGTGGGATTGTTTAAGGTGGAAAGAAAAAGGTTGAAAAATCACTGTTTTAATTGGACCTCATTGACTCGTTATGTGCATGGTTTCAGAACTCCAAAGGAAATGACAATTTTTCTCCAGCCAAATATTTCAGTAACAATTGGGCCCAGAGCAGTGATTCTCAACCTCTCCCTTCCCACCCACATCCCACCTCAAGCAATCCCTTGCCAATCAATCACAGAGCACTTGCTTGTGAGAGTGTACTGAACCGAGACTTCACTTGCTTGTGAGAGTGTACTGAACCGAGACTTGGGGGACTTTCCTGAGGTCCAATTAGTTCTGAAGCTTGTCTGTGAACCCCCCCTTCCCCTCCCCCCTCCCTCCCCCCTCCCCTCCTCCCTCCCCCCTCCCCTCCTCCCTCCCTCCTCCCCTCCTCCCTCCCTCCTCCCCTCCTCCCTCCCTCCCTCCTCCCCTCCTCCCTCCCTCCCTCCTCCCCTCCTCCCTCCCTCCCTCCTCCCCTCCTCCCTCCCTCCTCCCCCCCCCTCCCCCCTCTCCCCTCTCCCCCTCCCCTCCCCTCCTCCCCTCCCCTCCTCCCTTCCCTTCCCCTCAGTAGCGTGGGCCGCCTCGTCTTCCTCTGCCAGTGGCGGCCAGCACCGTCCAATCGGCAGCAAGGCACGCTCCTTAAATTGGGGAGGGGGTGGTGACTTGCCCCTGAACTCATTCTCATCGGGGAAAGGTGAGGCCGAAGGCGGCTCCGGGAGCTTCAATTAGTGGAGGGAAACTTGTTTAAAACTTTTTGGCGGGACAAAATAAGCTTTTACTATTTTTTCCAAGTCTTCAGTTGCTGAATAGAAGCCCCATTGCCCGGTGGTTGTTTAAAGTCCAGAAACTTGTAACTCCTTCTGGCCCTGCGGAGGGACCTGGAGGCTACATTAACGCCGGGTGCCCCTCCTTTCCATCGGGTTGGCCTCCTTCCTCGGCCAGTTTGGGGCTGCCAATCGCAGAACGAGGCGGGGGCGTTGCCTGGACTTTCGCAAAAGTTTGGAGCCCGTGTTCGACGGGTCCATTGGTCGTGGAGTCGAAGCTGGGACGCCGTCGGTGGGCAGTTCGGAGAACGCTGGCTTGTTCGATTCCGTCTGTGAGAGTCGGAAGGGGGTGGTGATCGATTAGTGGGGAGAGGTGCAGAAGTTGGAAATAGAACTCCCCAAAGCTCAGCAGAATTGCCAGTACCTGCATGGATTGAGGAGAAGGTGAGGTGTCAGAAATACAAATTCTCACACATGAGTCTCTTTAAAATTGATGACACGACAAGCTTTATTTACAAGTCTGCGGAGTTGGACTCAACTGGCTTCTCGCCAAGTCAAGCCCCGATACATACAGTGCATTGATTTTTATACCTTTTTTGTTTGTCCTTCCCCTTCTTTTTAACACTGTTTTAATTGGTTAGTTTTTGTAAAATCATCCTAAGTACACTTGCATTTGTAATTATCATGTTTGTTACATACACTACGAACTCTACACACACTAAATTCTGTTTCTCACTCTTTTTATCAATCTTTGGCTCCTACATGTCTCTCTGTGACCATGAAAATCTCTGTTTGTTATAACATTGTCTAGCTGAACTTTTATGGTAAGCTCCCTGTCTATTCTGGCTTCCCCTTTTATGATTAATCATCACATTTTAACTTAAGCCCTTTTTAACCTAAATTCTCTATCTATAACATGAGGGAGGGGAAAAAATGGTTGGATTTTTGAGCTGAAACTTTCTCGACTGGTTAAATCCAACCTTTCTCCTACTCACATCCCACTTTTAAGTATTCCCTATATGTCATCAGTGCTCTGTGATACAACGCTCAGGGAAGTGCTTACCCCTGGATTGGGGGGGGTCAGGTAAGTGGACTACTGTCAGGGGAGGGGGGAAAGTTGCTAGCTCTGTGGTGAGCACCCCGGTGGCTACTGCTCTTAGCAACAAATATAGTGTATTGGATGTAGTTGGGGAAGATAACCTGCCAGAGGTTGCACCAAGGGAACCGGTGGTGCGGAAAGGAAGGAAGGGGAACAAGGTGGTCATTGGGGACTCCATTGTCAGGGGAACAGACAAAAGATTCTGCGAACCTGACAAGTGTTCCCGTATGGTGTGTTGCCTCCCAGGAGCCAGGGTGCGAGACGTCTCGGATAGGGTTCAGAGTATCCTGGGGGGGGAAGGTGAACGGCCAGAAGTCCTGATACACGTGGGTACAAATGACGTGGATAAGATGAAGGAGGAGAACCTGAAGAGGGACTACCGTGAGCTCGGAAGGAGGTTAAGAAGCAGAACCTCCAGGATTGTAATCTCGGGGCTGCTACCTGTGCTGTACATGGGTGGGGACAAAAATAATAAAATCAGGAGGTTAAATGTGTGGCTGGAGGAATGGTGCAGAGTGCAGGGATTCAGGTTCATTGACCATTGGGATCTCTTCTGGGGAAGACAAGACCTCTACAGGAGGGATGGTTTACACCTGAATGCAATGGGGGACAATATACTGGCAGTTAGGTTTAAAAATGCTGTCAGATTTGATTTAAACTAATTTGGCAGGGGGAAGGGAACAGGACTGATGGGGAAGCAGATAGGAGAGTGAATATAGGGGTGTTTCCGTTAGACGGTGAAACAATAAGGAAAAAGGGAACTAAAAAGAATAGGAGAGTAGGGGCAAGTGCATCGAGAACAAAGGTGGAGGGAGAAAGGAGATATGGTATCAAGGTATTGTGTATGAATGCGCAGAGTGTAAGGAATAAAATGGATGAGCTTGAGGCACAAATGGCAATGGGAGGTTATGATATTGTCGGAGTAACGGAGACATGGCTGCTGGATGGGCAGGATTGGGAAATAAATGTTCCAGGGTACACGTCCTATAGAAAAGACAGAAAGTTAGGAAGAGGAGGTGGGGTATCTCTGTTGGTAAGAAATGAAATTCAGGCGTTTGAAAGGAAAGACATTGAAACAGGTGGGGTAGAGTCTGTTTGGATAGAATTAAGAAATTGTAAAGGCATGAGGACCATAATGGGGGTCATTTACAGGCCTCCGAAAAGTAGCTTAGATATCAGTAGAAGTATAAATCAGGAATTAAGAGTGGCATGTCAAAGTGGTAGCAATACAGTAGTTATGGGGGACTTTAACATGAAGGTGGACTGGGATAATCAGACGGGGGCAGGAGCACAAGAGACTGAGTTTATTGAATGTCTACGAGATACTTTCTTGGAGCAGCTAGTGGAGGAACCTACCAGGGGGAAGTCGATTCTGGACTTGGTGCTGTGCAGTGACGCAGAGTTAATAAGTGACCTCGATGTAGGGGAGCCATTAGGGAATAGTGACCATGGTATGGTTGCTTTTGAGCTGCAATTAGAAAGGGAAAAAGAAAGGAAGTCAGAAGCATCTGTACTGCAGTTAAATAAAGGGGATTATGCAGCTATGAGGGAGGAGCTAGCCAAAATAAAATGGAAAGATACACTAGCTGGGAGGACAACTGGGGAAAAATGGCAGGTATTTGTGGACATTTTTCACAGGTTTCAGGACAAATTTATTCCAAAGTGGAGGAAAGGCTCTAGGAGATGCAAATGGCAGCCGTGGCTAACTAATGAAATCAAGTGTAATATCAAATCCAAAGGGAGTAAGTATAGGATAGCGAAGCGGAGTGGGAAGTTAGAGGATTGGGAAACCTTCAAAGAGCATCAGAGGGTAACTAAGAAAGTCATAAGAGAGGGGAAAATGAAGTACGAGAGGAAATTAGCAAATAATATAATGGAGGATAGCAAAAGCTTTTTTAAATATGTGAAGAGGATGAAATTGGTTTGGTCCAAAATTGGTCCATTAAGAATGGAAAAGGGTGAAATTATTACTGGAAACAAGGATATGGCTGAGGAATTTAACAAATACTTTGCAGCTGTCTTCACCAAGGAGGATATAGATTATGGTCAGTTAGGGGGTAATGGTCATGCGGTGTCGAGAGACTTGGGGAACTTTCCTGGGGAAGTAGGGGATCTAATGGATATCTGGATCCAGAAACAGGAGGTTGTGAGTAAATTGTTGGGACTGAGAGCTGATAAGTCCCCAGGACCCGATGGGCTGCATCCCAGGGTGCTTAAAGAAGTTGCTATGGAAATTGTGGAAGCACTGGTCGACATTTTCCAAAGTTCCATAGATTCGGGGGAGGTCCCTGAGGATTGGAGAGTGGCTGATGTGGTGCCGATTTTTAAGAAGGGAGGGAGGTAGAAAACGGAAAATTATAGACCGGTTAGCCTGACATCAGTGGTGGGGAAGATATTGGAGTGTATCATAAAAGGAGTAATAGCAGAACACAGGCAGAAATAATAGTATAAGGGCTAGTCAGCATGGATTCCTTAAGGGTAAGTCACGCTTGACTAACCTTCTGGAATTTTTCAAGGATGTGACGAAGAGGGTTGGCTTGGGAGAGCCAGTGGATGTGGTGTATTTGGACTTCCAGAAGGCCTTTGATAAGGTACCGCACGGGAGACTAGTGGGCAAGATCAGGGAGCATGGTATTGGAGGTAAGGTGCTGACATGGATAGGAAATTGGTTAAGAAATAGGAAACAAAGGGTTGGGGTAAGCGGGTCTTTTTCAGGATGGCAGGATGTGACGAGTGGAGTGCCGCAGGGATCGGTATTGGATCCTCAGTTGTTTGTAATTTATGTAAATGATTTGGATGAGGGGATTATTAATAACTTGAGCAAATTTGCAGATGACACGAAACTGGGTGGCGGTGTGGGGTGTGAGGAGGATGTCAGGAAAATGCAGAGGGACTTGGACAGGTTGGGGGAGTGGGCTGCTGAATGGAAGATGACGTTCAATGTAAGCAAATGTGAGGTTATCCATTTTGGGGGAAATAATAGGAAAGCTGAGTATTATTTAAATGGAGACAAGCTAGGGAGTGGGGAGGAGCAAATGGATCTGGGAGTACTTGTTCGCCGGTCACTGAAGACTAGCATGCAGGTTCAGAAAGCTGTGAAGAAGGCTAATAGCATGTTGGCTTTCATAAAGAGGGGATTGGAGTATAGGAACAGAGACGCCCTTCTGCAGTTGTACAGGGCCCTGATGAGACCCCACCTGGAGTATTGCGTCCAGTTCTGGTCTCCAATTTTGAGGAAGGACATACTAGCTATAGAGGGTGTGCATCGCAGATTTACAAGGTTAGTTCCAGGGATGGTGGGGTTGACATATGCTGAAAGGCTAGAAAAACTGGACTTGTATCCGATGGAGTTTAGAAGGATGAGGGGGGACATGATTGAGGTATACAAAATTGTCAGGGGGATAGACAGGGTGAAGTCGGATTACTTGTTCCCAATGATGGGGGAGATGAGGACTAGAGGGCATAGTTTAAGAATACAGGGTAGGCCCTTTAGGACGGAGATGAGAAAACATTTTTTTACCCAGAGAAGTGTGAATCTGTGGAATGCTCTGCCACAGAGGGTGGTAGAGGCGGATTCGCTGATTATGTTCAAAAGAGAGTTAGATAAGACTAGTGGGCAAAGGAGTTCAGGGTTATGGGGATAAGACTGGAAAGGGGTACTGATGGTAGTGATCAGCCATGATCTGTAAAATGGTGGTGTTGGCTCGATGGGCCGAAGGGCCTACTCCAGCTCCTAGTGTCTATTAAGGTGGGAAGAAAAAGTTTGAAATAATCACCCCTCAATGACTCGTTATGTTCACGGTTTCAGAATCCAAAGGAAATGGGCCAATGAGCATTTTTTCTCCAGCAAACTATTTCAGAAACAATTGGATCCAGAGTGGTGATTTCAACCTTCCCTTCCCACTCACAGACCACCTTAAGCGATCCCCAACTAATCACAGAGCACCGATGGCATAGGGATTACTTAAAGTGGTCTGTGAGTGGAAAGAAAAAGGTTGAGAACCACTGGGTTAAATCTAGTGGGGAAGCTGGCGTGAAGAGGACAGGGTGGGGTGGATTGGTGAACCAGGTAGACAGTGGCAGTAATCCCTAGCCTCGATGCCAGCCAAGGGGAGAGGAACCGAGAGGTCAGGTGGGGGAGACAAGTCATCCAGGGTGAGGGATTGGAAAACAAAGGGCTACTGCTACTGGCATATCCATGACAATAAATTCTGATCGGATTCGGAATATACTGGTGGTATAAAGAGTTCTGATGGGACCAGTAAGAGGCAGAAAAATCAAGTGGCCAGGTGGATGGGGGAACCAAAGAGATGGGGTGGTGAAATGGGTCGGAAAAAGAACAAGATTCCAGCGTCTGGAGCCTTCCAGGTGTAATCTTTTGGACAATTGTCGGCCTATTGATGGAACCGGCCCCTCTGAGGAGTGAGGCAGGGTTGTTTTTTTTTTTTTTGGAAATTGGTACCCCCTGGTTGGGGCCTTGAAGTAACACCCTAGACTGCAGCAGAACAGGGTTGCCTCGAGTGGATGTGATAACAATGAACCATGGCTAAAACTTGTAACCGCATTCCTATACAGTAAAGATCGCTGTTTCTTGTGGCATAAACTGGTCTTGCTTGTTTCTTATTATTTTCAGACACTTCAATGGGAAAAACTACAATATTTGCCCAGCTCCTCCAACTGAGACCATGAGTTGCAAACGCCATCATCCAGTGGAGAGCCTTTCCAGGAAGCTGCAAACTATCCGGATGCGGGACCAGGTATCCAACCCCATGCTGAAGATTCCAAAGTTTTGCTCCAGAAACCTTGATGGCCCTCAAGTCAACCTCAAGAGGGACATGGAGGTGATCCTCAAGAATAGAACGGGGAAAAATCAAGGGTTGCAGCAGGAAGTGAACATCACCGTAGCAAATGCCCCATCATCGCCTGAAATCACACTGGTTGCATCAGGGCAGGCAAGCGGTGGAGCAAAGAGTCCTTCCATCACTTCTGCTTACACGATCGTCAGCGCCGCAGGAGAAATGGCTGCTAAGCCTCTGCACTGTTGCGGGGCACAGACCTGTTCGACGCCAGTTGCTGAGAGTGATAGGAATAATGCAACCTTGAGCTGTCCCCCCTCGTCCATCATTGAGCATCGCTTTCTGACCAGTGGGGACTGCCTCGTCGCATGTAGCCCAGTCAACTCCACCAATTTTAGCTTCTGCGCCCATTTGCACCGACCAAGATCACGTGTTGCCAAGAAATTATCTTTAGCTGAGACCGGTGGTAAGTTGGCGAGTGTGAGGGCAGAACATGGATGGGTTTAAATGTATGTTTTCATTGATGGAGAGGAATTATCTTGTGGAGTGTGATTTTCTTTTTCCGATTTGTATGTTTCAAAAGAATGCATCTCATTGTTCAGAGCCCAGAAAAAAATTTGCTCTGGTGCCTAGAGCAATGCTGTCGGCTCGATCACTGATAAGGCGCTCAGACCTGAAATGTTGGTTACCATTTACTTCCTATAGATACTTTATGACCTTCTGAGTTTTTCCAGCACTTTTGTGTACTTAGATTCAAAATTCAATTTATTTTTATAGCAATAAAACATATTACATAAGTTATTTTGCCTGCTGCAAGGCAGACAGATTTGCCGCTGGCAGGAATTGCCTAAGCGCGCCTTGCAGTTGGCCTGAGAGAAGCAAAAGTGAGGCCCTCCCAGAGTCCATGGATTCACTTCCAGTGCTTCCACAGCCATTGGCAACCTGAGCTCCAGAACCAAACCTCCGATGTGATCAGGAACCCTTCTCATCCCAGTTCCGATATCCCCTCCAACCAGTTTGAGCCGGTTTCGGGCAGTCCACGGCCTGGCGCGAGTCTCCTCGCCTCGAGTCACCAGCAGCCGCAGAGCCCCCTCACTAGTCTGCCACCGTGGTCACCGTCCCTTAGGTCGTCGTCTCCTTCTCAGACGCTGCATATCCATGACAATAAATTCCCGTCCTCTGGTGCCCTTCTCCAGTCCTCCGTATCCCCGGAGTCTGCAGCCCATCGTGGCTGCTGCCATTTAATGGGCTCCAACCCGCGGTCATGGGATTTCAGCCCTCAACAGGCTGCTCAAGGCCCATGTGGAGTTGATGGCAGTTGACTAGGCAGCTGGGCCTCGCAGGTCCCCCATCATCAGTCTTTTATTTAACTTTTAATGATTATTTATCATTATTTATCTCTCCTGTGGCTTGAGTGTAAAACCTGCCCTCTGTTCCTGTATTATGTGAGATAGGTTTTAACATATGCTTGGGTCACTTGGGCAAATCTCAATAGCTGACCTGATTTGTAATGCAAAGTCTGTGCATGATGATGTGGAATCAGTTTGGGTCGAAATCATGAATTATACTAGGCAAGGGGGACATGGCGGCAGGGGTCCATAGACCCTTGAAAGTCGGGTCTCAACAGGTCGTAGCGTTAAAGTCGACCTCCTGTTAAGATACAAAAAGTACAACCAAGCCACACAGTATAATTTAAACAGACTTTATTCGAATAACGCTAGTGGGAATGAGCAATCTGTAGAGTTGGGTAGACAAGGTCACTTCACTAAGACTGTTTTGTCTCATTCAAAGATCACAGTCACAGGGTACAATATTTAAGACATTTTCCTGCATACAAATTGGATAACATTTCTTTGAAGGTATTGCTACAGCTTGTGGTTTTACATTTTGCATATCCTCTTCCTAAAGACAGGGAAATGATTTGTTGTTGGTCATTTAATCTCATGTACCAGTTATAATTAAGAACACCCTTCTGGTATACAAAAAATCTGGAAGGGTTGCTCACAGTACACATCATTATCTATTCTCTGCCTGCCTGATTTCTGGTTTCCAATTTACACATGCAAATAGCTAGTTTCATACTAATCTTAGATTCTTGAAGTTGACAGTGGTGACCAAAACTTCAGCACTGAAACAATGCCATTCAGGGACTGAGTGGTGCTGGACACTTATTGCAGCCTTTAGATCGTGTCTAACAAGTAATAGCCAGTTAGCACTATTGTGTTCAAGAGATCAGGCAGGCATTAGGATATGGCTCAGTAGGAGAGATGAGGTCTTGCTCTCTCACTCAAAATCACGAATTATACTAGGCAGGGGTCTATAGATCCCTTGAATGTCCGCTCTCAACAGGTCACAGAATAAATGGGGTAATATCAAGGGCTTGATTCCGAATCCGATCAGAATTTATTGTCGTGGATATGCCACGAAATTTCTTGTTTTTGTGGCAGCATCACGGTGCAAACATTCATATAGACCATCTTTTTAAAAAAACTAAATAAAAATTAAAGTAAGGCAGTGTCTTTGGTTCATTCAGGAATCTGATGGCTCCTTCAGCTTTTTCCCGATGGTAGCAGAGTGAAGAGGGCATGGCCTGGGCGGTGGAGGACCTTGAGGAAAACGGCTGCTTTTTCAAGACACCACCTCATGTAGACGTCCTCGACAGAGTGATTTCACAGGCTGAGTTAACAACCCTCTGGAGATTTTTCTTGTCCCCTCCGTACCAGACAGTGATACAACCAGCCAGAATGCTCTCCACGATACACCTGTAGAAGCTTAAAGGGAACTGCAATTTATTGTGAGAAATTTTAACCTACATGTTGATAGATTGCAGAATCTCTATGGGGACGAGCTATTTTAGATTTGGTCTTGCTTAATGGGGAAGAGATTATGTGGTTAAGGATTTTCTTGATGTAGTGACTGCATTATAGAATTCCAAATGCAATTTGAGGATGAACACCATTGAACTGTATCACTGTCTTCAGTGTTTTTTTTAAAAAAAAAAGCAATTTTGGTATACAAAAGTAGTCTCAATACAAAAGGGGCAGTATGATGCTACTACAGCGGCCAGGGTTCAAGTCCAGTGCTGTCTGATAGGAGTTTGTATGTTCTCCCTATGTCTATGTGAGTTTCCTCTCATCGTTCAAATATACTGGGGTTGTAGGTCAAATGGGTGGCACAGGTTCGTGGGACGAAAGGATCCATTACCAGGCTGCTTGTCCCAAAAAAAGAACTGGGTGAACAAGCTAAGAGACCAAAGCCGTTTTTAGGTGGCCGGAATACCTGGCTGTAAAGCCACCTACTCTACCCCATTGCAGCTGTCGGGTGGCCACCTGAAAGTGGAGAACCTGGCCAGGAGGAGCACTAACCTACCCCTCCTCTTGCAGGTATATTCTCCGGCTCCGAGAATCCCCCATTGCACCTGAAAGCAGCAGTGGGACTATGACCACAGTTCACTGGAGCCGGCGTTTGCTCGGATGCGGCTCTCCTTCAGCTGGCATGTTCAGGTGACAGAAAGGCATCTTCTCCGCGGCCACCTGAATGTCCCAGCTGCACTCCCCCAGCCGCGTCTGGCAGCACATTATCTGCATCAGAACACCTGAAAGCAGCTACTGAGTAGAGGAACAGTGGCAGATAATTGAACAGCAGAGGGCAGCACAGTAGCACCACATGACTCCAGGGACCTGGGTTTGATCCTCACCTTGGGAGCTTGACAGGTGGGTTGCTAGGTTATTTGACCATTCTAGGGTATCAATGAGTGGGATCTGGCAGTGAGTTGATGAAATGAGTTATAGTTGGACTATAATGGGGTAAAGGTTGAGATCAAAAAAAGCAATACTTTTACAGCGTCAGCCACCCTGGTCCGAATCCATCACTGTCTATAAGGAGTTCTTTCCCCGTGACTGCATGTATTTCCTCTGGGCGCTTCAGTTTCTTCCCATGTTACTATGGTATGGGGTGGTCGCAGGGGTATATTTGGGCGGCTTGGGCTCATAGGCTGGAAGGGCCTGTTAGCGTGTTGTATCTCTAAAGAAAAAAATTAATAAAGGTGGCCTGTAATACTCAAGAATTTATCCCAATCAAGAAAGACAGATGCCATGGGGAATGATGTTAAATTCAAAAATAGGATGTACAAAGTGGGAGGGGCTGGTGGAAGACCAGGCAACAGGAAGTCTATAAAGATCGTAAGAAGAGAGAAATCACGAGTGAACTCGGCTTGATCCAGCTCCCACTTGTGGCTTAGTGAGGGGAGGACAGCTGGGGAGAAAAGGCAGGCGGAGATGCCCTGATCTCACCCAAGAAGCCAGCATCCCCTCAGCAAGCTGTGAATCTGTTTTTCTTCCCCACCCCCATCCATCCATCCTGCCCATCTCCCAAATGCACACTTATATAATCGGGGTACCCATAAGTCAGGCATTTGTAACTCAGAGAGGACTTACGGAAAATGAGAAAGATGCAATCAAGTTCCACGTAGGGCCTCTAGAGAGAGGCTGATGAATTAATTAAGTCTTCACATGAGAATCATTCCTGGTATATCCAAAGTATCAAACAGGTTAATATTAAATAAACATGGAATTTGCAATAATCCCAACTACAAGGGATGGTATTGAAAAAAGTAAAAATATAAAAGTGCTGGGAGAACTCAGCAGGTCCCACCCACAGCTTTACAAGGAGGTAAAGCTTTACAAAACCAACGTTTTGGGCCTGAGGTGCTCTTCAAGGGACGAGCTGAAAGTAGGAGGGTGCTTGAATATAAGGGCTGGGGGGGGTGGGGGGGGGGGGAGGAGGGAAGAAAAGACATGGGGAGGAGCAATGACAACATTGTCTGACTGGTTTAATGCAACCTAGATTGTATACCTAAAATGGATGAGAGGGGTGGGTGGGGGGGTGGCTTGGGAGGAGGGGGGGGGGGGGGAGAATAAGTCACTGTATATGTGTGAAAAAGAAAAAGTGTATATCATGGCTAATGTGATTTATGGTGTTAAAAATAAAAAAATTTAATAAAAAAAGGATCCTGGCCTGAGCCCTGTGATCAGAGTTGACACTTTTCCTGCCGTGATCATTTTAATGTGATTGTCATTCACTTAAGCGATTCTTCGCTGATTTGAAAATTTCGAAGCGTTGTGGGTGTTTTCTTTGGCAGGCAGAGAAGAAACTTTGAACGGTGATAGCTGGATCAGTGGCCAGAGAGACTTCCAGTCCATCATTTGGCTGATGCTGCTGTTGGCTTGCTATGGGGGTTTGCCACAGGGCAAATAGTGGTATTTTGGCGATTTAGCAGTATGGTTTATGGAGTGCTCACAAATTGAGCAGATGGTAGGAAAGATGAGTGCTGCTTTGGTGATGTGGTACGTAAGGAAACGTTAACTTCAATCTTTCCACTTTCTTTCTAAAGTTTCCAAGCCATCAGCGTCAAACAGTGTGGAAAATACTGCAGATGAAAGTGTGATCTGCGAGGAAGATTTGCTGGACACCATTTTCTACGCCTGTGATACAAGACACCGAGGTAAAGAATTCCCCTATTGCTGACCTGGGGTGTGATCTGCATGAAGCAAGAGCAGTTTGACTCTTTTCAGGAATGGGTGGGGGAACTGAAGAGGTTGGAATTGTGAATGGTGCTCAGTAGGTGAATAGTGTTTCTCCAGGAGATGAGATTTATAAGGATGTCACTGTGTCAAAGAACTGAGTTGCAAGGAAAATAAGTAGGGTCTTTAGTCCCCGGATCCTCGGAGAATGAGGGAGGATTTGATTAGAGGTATATAAAATGATGAGGGGTACAGATAGAGTAAATGCAAGCAGGCCTTTTCCATTGGGGTGAGATGAGGTTATAGGTGAAAGTTGAGATGTTTACAGGGAACTTCTTCACACAGAGAGTGGTGAGAATGTGGAACGAGTTGCCAGCTGAAGTGGTGAATGTGGGATCATTTTTGACATTTTAAGAAAAATCTGGATAGGTACATGAATGGGAAGGGTATGGAGGCCTATGGTCCAGGTACGTGGCATTGCGGCGAGGTAGAATAATAGCTTGGCATGGATTAGATGGGCTGAAGGGCCGGTTTCTATGCTGTCGTATTCTGTGGATCGATAGAGAAAGACCAGGAGTCATCAATAGAAGATCAGCAAGAATCCTCACATGGAGATTGGAAGAAAGCCTTCCCTTTGAATAGGGTGGGTGTAAAGCGTAGTGTAATTATTGCAATGTGGTAAATATAGACAATGTGAAGTGCAGCAGGTGAGTTGGGACCTTGCAATTCATAGAGCATTTCTCCAATGAATTATTGCATCACATTAGTCTGCTGTAGTTTATTTCATTGAGATTTATCGTTGCCTGACACAATTGGTCAAAATTTAGACAAGTGGTTCTCAACTTTTTTCTTCCCACTCACATCCCATTTGAAGTAATCCCTCTGCCATCGGTGCTCTGTGATAAGTAAGGGATTGCTCAAGGTGATGTGCAAGTGGGAAGGGAAGCTTGAGAACCACTGCTCTGGACCCAATTGGTACTGAAATATTTTGCTTGAGAAAATTGTCATTGGCCCATTTCCTTTGGAGTTCTGAAACCGTGCACATAACGAGTCAATGAGGTACGATTAAAACAGTGGTTTTCAAACTTTTTCTTTCCACCCACATCTCACCTTCAGCAATCCCTGACTAATCAGAGCACGTATGGCATAGGGAATACCTAAAGTGGGATGTGAGTGGGAAGAAAACTGTGGAGAACCTCTGATTGGCAGCAGCAATGAACTGTAGCTTAAGTGTTATTTAATCATGCAATTCTTGTGCTCTGGATTTTATTTTCATTCAGCCACAGACTTGATTATTCTTTTACATTGAACCACTTGCAACAAGCCCACAGAAGGAGGAATGCTGGTGAGCTTAGCCCCTTCCAACACCACTGGGAGTTTTGATTTATACTTCATTGAGAATTTTATTTTGTCAAATTGTCATCTTCACGTTGTGTTTATCATATCCGTAATTTATTTTTTGCCAAGAAGTCTTGGACCACCCACAACAGGTATTTGAGCCAACACTTCCACGGCCACATTGCCTTCCTCCCTACTTGCCTCCGCCACCACTCTCCAACCGGATGGCAGTAACGTCAACTTCTCTGGTCTCTGCTACCTTGTTCCCCGGTCGCCCCTCCCTCACTGCCCCCCCTCCCTGTTTGCTGGTGTGCCCCCCCCCCTTTTTAATCCACCTATTGCCTCCTGCCTGAGGGACTGTGCTCCTCCCCTTGTCCCTCTCCACCATATCATTTTGATTGGGTGCCTCCACACATTCTGTCTTGCCCTGATGAAGGGCTCAACCCCGAACTGTTGGTTTTGTGCCTATATGAAGTAAATTGGTTGACCGGCTAAGTTTCTCCAGCATTGTTTTTACGGTTCTTGAATGTTCGGAGATCAGTGCTTGCTGGTGCTATTTAGAAAGGCAAGTATTGTGCTTCAAGCAACGTAAGGAAAATCAGAAGAAACAGGAATATCCTGCAGGTGTCAATAGCGTCTGTAAGCAAGAAAATATTGGCATCTAGTGCAGTGCACAGACGAGCTCCTGAAGCTCAGCAGGTCACACCGCGTTTATAGCAAGTAAAGGGCAATCACAAAAGCAGTGATGTGATACAGTGGTTTCTGCCAGGAGAGGGCAGCGTGCTCCATGTTGGTGGCTGTAGTGAACCAGATTTGTCAGATGCGTCAGGGCTGTTTAGCCTCTACCTTCTCTTGTGTTCAAATCTTCCATTTTGCACTATTAAGTTGACAGGTTTTTGTCCCTCTTCAGCTGATTGTAGATCTTGCTCTAAGAGTTTAAGGCATAAACGATCTATTACTTTTTGCAGTATCCAAAAATTGCAGATCACGTAGCATCCAAAAGGAGACCAATGTTTCAGGCCTGAGCCCTTTGCCAGGAATCAGGAAAAAAAAATGGTAGATGCCTGAATAAAAAGACAAGGGGAAACAGACAGGCTAACCGACCCATCATCAGATAAAACTCATTTAACGTCCCAGCTCAACTCGAATTGAGATGATTTGGGGGAGGGGGGGTGGAGAAGGAGTTCTTTCCCCCAGATGTATTGACTGTTGGGTGATGATAAGGCAGTGGTTCTCAACTTCTTTCTTTCCACTCACATACCACTTTAAGTATTCCCTATACCATCAGTGCTCTGTGATTAGTAAGGGATTGCTTAAGGTGGGATGTGGGTGGAAAGAAAAAGTTTGAAAACCACTCTTTTAATCGTACCTCATTGACTCGTTATGTGCACGGTTTCAGAACTCCAAAGGAAATGGGCCAATGACAATTTTTCTCCAGCAAAATGTTCCAGTAACAATTAGGTCTAGAGCAGTGATTCTCAACCATCCCTTCCCACTCGCATTCCACCTTAAGCAATCCCTTACTAATCACAGAGCAACGATGGCATAGGGATTACTTGAAGTGGTCTGTGAGTGGAAAGAAAAAGGTTGAGAACCACTGGGCTCACAGGTGGAAGGCTAGAAGAAGCTGAGGTGATGGGGACAGAGGTTTAAGAACGGTAGCACTGATAGGAGAAGGAAGGGAGATGAGTGGAGAGCTGGAGGAAAGGAAAGCGACACCGCAGGAGGAGAGTTTAAACGAAATTGGACCAACCGATGCTGTAGCCATCTGGTTTGAGGTTGCCTAGACAAAATACAAGGTGATGATCCCTCAATCTGCAGATTTTGTTTAATGGCACAGTGTTGAGATTGGGATTCAGGGAATGCGTGAGGGAGGTGTGCCTAGATGGGGAGGTTTTGAATTGGGAGCTGGAGATTGAGATCCGATGGCAGGGAAGGGCTGCTTGTGGAGTGTTTAGGCAGGAGGGATTGAAGGAGGGCCAAGAGGGGAGGGGATGAATGAGTGAAAGACTGCACCCTTCTGGATCCCATTTTCCAGGACCTGCTGTTCCTAGAGTTATTCCTACATCAATTTCTCCATTTGGAATGTGGGAACACCTTGCCTGTTGCAGTTTCCCTGAGCTGCAAATGATCTGTCCACTTGATCCTCTTCAATACCAATAATCTGTACTTTCAGAGACGCCTGCCATCCTTTCTTCTCCCTTGCAGGGAAAGTGTGCGTTTCAAAGATTGTGGATTACCTGCGGCGCACCACGAGTCGCATGTCTGACGACAGCGGTCTTGAAGACTTGTTCAACATGCTGGACCCAGACAGCAGGGACATCTCCATTGATTTGGTCACCTATCGTGCAGTCATGAAGGAGTGGATAGAAGACTGCAGGAGGAATAGGTAAAGCAGCTTGGGCTAAGCAAGGATTGCCCCGCAGAATGGTCGCTCTGGAAATCCAAGTGCTGCAGCTGCCTGTAATTGAATTAAGAACCGAAAGTACTCAGTGGGTCAGTCAGCATTTGTGGAGGGAGCGGCAAAGGCCGCGTTTTGCGTCTGGTACTCGAGCGGACGTGCAAATTATTTTGCCTTCCACAGACTACCAGCCCTGAGTATTTCTGGATTCTGGATCTACTCTGTGGCTGTGTAACAGGCCCTTTGGCTCATCTAGTCTATGGTGAAGGCCTATTTCTAAGCTCCAGTATTCTATGGTTCTGATTAGTGTTAAGTACATCGGCATTTCTCCAGAACCCTGTGCACACAATACACACCACACAATAATTGTGTATAAAAGTAAAGATGTAATTTTAAAATGTGTGTATAAATATTTTGGGACTATTTACTTGGTTATAGGATAACATTCTCAGTCTCGCAGCTTGCAAAAGAAGCTATTTCCCAGCCTAGCCATCCTGATTTTGATGCTCCTCTATCACCTTCCTGATGCTTGATGGAAAAGGTCCCCTGTTAATTCTTGACCCCTTTTTAATCAACACTCCCAGTGAATGTTGTCGAAAGAGGAAAGGGGTCCCAGTGATCTTCTCAGCTGTTTGGATGATCCTCTGTATGGACTGCTGGCTCAATACCACACAATAGGCCCTTTCAAACTGCTGTGTAAAATGGGGGTTGCCCGGTCAGTTGCCCCAGTTACGCACCAGTTAGAAAGAGTCCTGGTCAACCTTGTCGGAATCCAACTTAAACTTAGCTAGGTCGCGTCCACAGGGGATTTGAAAATGAAAATGGCCAACCTGCTTATTCCAGTGACATTAGCGCTCATCTGCCTTCTTCACCAGGCAGCAAGAATCTGAACATCTGGTGGTACTTCTGGTAAGTACGTGATGCGTCATTGCGGCAGCGGTATCCCTTAAATCGGCAGGTTGGCAATTTAAAGGGGTCGATTTCCCCCTGCAATCAATGCAGCACCTTTGCACCCAGATCCCAGAAGGGCTGCCTAGGTGCTACAGTTTAAAAGGGGCTAATGACGCAGACAGACGGGACACTCTTAATTGTGTTCCTGTAAAATGTTATCAGGATGGGAGTCAGTTTATTGCTACCTTGTGTTGTACAGGTGGTTCAATAAACCTGCTCTTAGAATCGACATGAGGGCTGCCAACATAGTGCTGCTCTTTGTCCACCCAGTCAAACTCCCACTCCATAGTTTAGGCCATCCTTGTAGTCTGGAATACTTTTCCCATCCCTATCTGGGACCATTGGAAGCAGCCCACAAGCAACGGAAGTCCCTGTTCTGAGAGGTTTGAGTGCAAGTGCAGAGTTTAGGGTCGAGAAGTGTTTTTTCTATAAACACATTAAAGATAAAATTCTGGAACCACTTGACAGGCCAGGCTGTCTCGGGAGAGGGATCAAAGCTAATGTTTCAGGTGGGAAGACTTCAAACCTGAGACAAAAACCAGAGGACCTGGGTTAAGAGTGAAAGGGAAAATGTGTAAAGGGAAAATTAGGAGGGACTTCACTTAGTGGCAAGAGTGTGGAACAAGTTGCCAGATGAGTGAATGCAGGTTTAACTTTTAACATTTAAGAAATAATTGGATAGGTCCTGGGAAGGGGGGGGGGGGGGAGCGGTGCTGAGGTCAATGGTCCAGCTGCAGGTCATTGGGACTAGACGGAGTGATAGTGTGGAACAGGCTAGATGAGCTGCAGGACAGTTTAGAAAATAGACATGGCTTAAAATTCAAGAGGTGGGGTTTATGGTGATAACAAAATATATATTTTTATTTATTATTGGGGTCCCACTGAAGATGGAAACATTTATTGCCCATTCCCTTCTGATACTGGTGCTGGCTCACCACCTTGAGTCACTGCCACCCTTCAGAAGGGGCTATTGGGAAGGGTTTATTCTGGAATTAGACCCTGTGACACGTTACCCAGCCAGATCAGCCCGCAGGGGCCCTTGTCCTACCAGCTGAGTTTGTGGGTTTAGGATGTCCTGTTGTGGAGGCCTAAGTGAGTAACTGCATTGTGCATTGCACTCGACCCCCATCGGTGGAGGAAATGCATGTGTGGAGTCGTGTTTGGGAGTGTTTTTCAAATGGCCTGGATGGTGCGAGTTCCTTGGGCATTTTTGGAGGTGTAACCTGGTAGATGAAGAGTATTCTATCATATCCCTGACGGCTAGAGAAACCTAGGGACGTCAAAAGATGAGCCACTCACTTCACGTCTCAATGTGCTCCTGTAGCCCTGCTATTTGGACAGCTTGACTAAGTGAGGTTCTGGTCAATGGTGACCTTTCACGACAACAGATGATCAAAGGTTAGTGGAGATGATCAGTGCAGGCACTTTTGGGGCACAGATATGACCTGCCACATAGATGTGTATGCCTGGGTGTGGTCTAGATCAGATATTCTCAAAGGGGGCATACCCAACCACACCCCCCCCCCCCCCCCGCACCGCCACCCTTCCCTGTGGATTCAAAGGGATGGTGAACTGAAATTGTAAAATGTTGGTGGGAGAGAAGTGCAGAAAAAATGAACTAAACTTGACTGCTTCACTGGGAAGGGGGTCCATAAACTTTGAGCAGAGTCCTAAGTAATCAGTTGAGAATGACTGGTCTAGATCCCAGGGGTCCCTGCGTAGTCATTGACTGGTTTATTTTGTTGAGGAGATGTTAATGGACTTGAATGTTATGGACATTGCCCTTTCTGACCCTGTGTTGGAAGCAAGGTCAGGCAGCTGAATGGTCTAAACCAGGGTGGAAGCAGTTAGTGCACTACGGTACCTTTGCAGTGCCAGTGATGAGGATTCTAATCCGCCACTGTCTGCAAAGAGTTTGTTCGTTGTCCCGCTGATCTGTGGGTTTCCTCAGGGTGCTCCAGTGTCCTCCTGTGAGATTAATTGGTCACACGGGTGTATTTGGGTGGCCTGAAGTGATGCTCTGGGGTTGAGATCATTGATCTCCAACCACCACAACCACCTTTCTTGATGTGATGAACAACTCAAACATTAGGAGTAATTTTCCCCATGAAGTCTGTTGACTCAAGTTTTATTGGAGCTCCCAGATGCCAAGAACAACACACTAACCTTGCCCTTGGCACAGGCTATAATGAGCTCTTTGATCTGGAGCCAAGTGGTCCTGAATGAAACCCAAACTGAATATCATTGAGTTTGTGTCACTCGATGGTGCTGCAGGTGATCACTTTACCTGAGGGAGAGAGACCAGTTATTCACTGGTTAAGATTTGGGGCAAGCAGGTATTCATTTGGAATCTTCCACAGTGCTAGGAGATGCTGGTATTCTGGAACAGCATGACCAGCAAAGGTCCAGTGCGATGGCCTGGCTGTGACCAGTATGCTCAACCATTTCCTGACGGCCCATTGAGTGATTATGGTTGGTTGGAGACTTTCCTGAGATGGTGGGATTAAGAGAACAATGGCAGCCTGGTAGAGCCTTAGCAACTAATGGACCAACCTTGCCAACTTTTTCCCAGCCTCACTGCTCCATGCCATCTACTTGATCTTGGTCTCACCCTTCATTCTCTCCACTTCCCCATTTACAACACACCAAGTTTTTTTTAAACTACCCCGAGTTTTGAGGAAGAATTGTTAACCTGAACATTCTCAGTGCTTGTATTTTTTCCCCATTTGCAGTTTTTTTAAGCCTTGAGCTTGCTGATTTTTACCCTTCTGTGTAAATCACTGTTCACACTTTATCTCAGTTTAATGCTAGTATTCAAGAACCCACCCCCATGTAGAAAAGCCGCTCTGTGCATGAGCCTTCAGTAACGTGACGTTGAGATCTTTAGGGAGGGCCCGTGCACTTGTTCTTATTAACTTCCTGACCACCAAGTCCAGAGCTGACTAAGCAAGGGGTTGTGTGTACCAGACAGCAGGACGTGGTTTCAGCTCTGCGGCAGGAGAGCTTTGGCATCTGTGAAAACTTGGGTCACATGACAAAGGAGAACAAATGATAGATTACCCTTCCTGTGCATCAAGCCCGTCGGAGTCTCCTGTTTGTGAAGGGAAACTAGAAGGACCTTCTTTTCATTCCAACCCTTGGTTCATCAAGGTGATGTGGTCAATCGCTGACACCTGTTGATGATTCCCTCCAGGAATTTACTCCCCTGCAAAGTCGCTTGTAAACATGTAGGGGGTGGTGGGGACAGAGGTTTAAGAAGGGTAGCACTGATAGGAGAAGGAAGGGAGATGAGTGGAGAGCTGGAGGAAAGGAAAGCGACACCGCAGGAGGAATATTTGAAGCAGCTATTCGCAATCACACTTTGCAGAAGGATGCTGTAATTTCATGCCAGGTGTTCTCAGGCAGAGCTGCGCTCCTTCCTGCGGCAGAGCTGCGCTCCTTCCTGCGGCAGAGCTGCGCTCCTTCCTGCGGCAGAGCTGCGCTCCTTCCTGCGGCAGAGCTGCGCTCCTTCCTGCGGCAGAGCTGCGCTCCTTCCTGCGGCAGAGCTGCGCTCCTTCCTGCGGCAGAGCTGCGCTCCTTCCTGCGGCAGAGCTGCGCTCCTTCCTGCGGCAGAGCTGCGCTCCTTCCTGCGGCAGAGCTGCGCTCCTTCCTGCGGCAGAGCTGCGCTCCTTCCTGCGGCAGAGCTGCGCTCCTTCCTGCGGCAGAGCTGCGCTCCTTCCTGCGGCAGAGCTGCGCTCCTTCCTGCGGCAGAGCTGCGCTCCTTCCTGCGGCAGAGCTGCGCTCCTTCCTGCGGCAGAGCTGCGCTCCTTCCTGCGGCAGAGCTGCGCTCCTTCCTGCGGCAGAGCTGCGCTCCTTCCTGCGGCAGAGCTGCGCTCCTTCCTGCGGCAGAGCTGCGCTCCTTCCTGCGGCAGAGCTGCGCTCCTTCCTGCGGCAGAGCTGCGCTCCTTCCTGCGGCAGAGCTGCGCTCCTTCCTGCGGCAGAGCTGCGCTCCTTCCTGCGGCAGAGCTGCGCTCCTTCCTGCGGCAGAGCTGCGCTCCTTCCTGCGGCAGAGCTGCGCTCCTTCCTGCGGCAGAGCTGCGCTCCTTCCTGCGGCAGAGCTGCGCTCCTTCCTGCGGCAGAGCTGCGCTCCTTCCTGCGGCAGAGCTGCGCTCCTTCCTGCGGCAGAGCTGCGCTCCTTCCTGCGGCAGAGCTGCGCTCCTTCCTGCGGCAGAGCTGCGCTCCTTCCTGCGGCAGAGCTGCGCTCCTTCCTGCGGCAGAGCTGCGCTCCTTCCTGCGGCAGAGCTGCGCTCCTTCCTGCGGCAGAGCTGCGCTCCTTCCTGCGGCAGAGCTGCGCTCCTTCCTGCGGCAGAGCTGCGCTCCTTCCTGCGGCAGAGCTGCGCTCCTTCCTGCGGCAGAGCTGCGCTCCTTCCTGCGGCAGAGCTGCGCTCCTTCCTGCGGCAGAGCTGCGCTCCTTCCTGCGGCAGAGCTGCGCTCCTTCCTGCGGCAGAGCTGCGCTCCTTCCTGCGGCAGAGCTGCGCTCCTTCCTGCGGCAGAGCTGCGCTCCTTCCTGCGGCAGAGCTGCGCTCCTTCCTGCGGCAGAGCTGCGCTCCTTCCTGCGGCAGAGCTGCGCTCCTTCCTGCGGCAGAGCTGCGCTCCTTCCTGCGGCAGAGCTGCGCTCCTTCCTGCGGCAGAGCTGCGCTCCTTCCTGCGGCAGAGCTGCGCTCCTTCCTGCGGCAGAGCTGCGCTCCTTCCTGCGGCAGAGCTGCGCTCCTTCCTGCGGCAGAGCTGCGCTCCTTCCTGCGGCAGAGCTGCGCTCCTTCCTGCGGCAGAGCTGCGCTCCTTCCTGCGGCAGAGCTGCGCTCCTTCCTGCGGCAGAGCTGCGCTCCTTCCTGCGGCAGAGCTGCGCTCCTTCCTGCGGCAGAGCTGCGCTCCTTCCTGCGGCAGAGCTGCGCTCCTTCCTGCGGCAGAGCTGCGCTCCTTCCTGCGGCAGAGCTGCGCTCCTTCCTGCGGCAGAGCTGCGCTCCTTCCTGCGGCAGAGCTGCGCTCCTTCCTGCGGCAGAGCTGCGCTCCTTCCTGCGGCAGAGCTGCGCTCCTTCCTGCGGCAGAGCTGCGCTCCTTCCTGCGGCAGAGCTGCGCTCCTTCCTGCGGCAGAGCTGCGCTCCTTCCTGCGGCAGAGCTGCGCTCCTTCCTGCGGCAGAGCTGCGCTCCTTCCTGCGGCAGAGCTGCGCTCCTTCCTGCGGCAGAGCTGCGCTCCTTCCTGCGGCAGAGCTGCGCTCCTTCCTGCGGCAGAGCTGCGCTCCTTCCTGCGGCAGAGCTGCGCTCCTTCCTGCGGCAGAGCTGCGCTCCTTCCTGCGGCAGAGCTGCGCTCCTTCCTGCGGCAGAGCTGCGCTCCTTCCTGCGGCAGAGCTGCGCTCCTTCCTGCGGCAGAGCTGCGCTCCTTCCTGCGGCAGAGCTGCGCTCCTTCCTGCGGCAGAGCTGCGCTCCTTCCTGCGGCAGAGCTGCGCTCCTTCCTGCGGCAGAGCTGCGCTCCTTCCTGCGGCAGAGCTGCGCTCCTTCCTGCGGCAGAGCTGCGCTCCTTCCTGCGGCAGAGCTGCGCTCCTTCCTGCGGCAGAGCTGCGCTCCTTCCTGCGGCAGAGCTGCGCTCCTTCCTGCGGCAGAGCTGCGCTCCTTCCTGCGGCAGAGCTGCGCTCCTTCCTGCGGCAGAGCTGCGCTCCTTCCTGCGGCAGAGCTGCGCTCCTTCCTGCGGCCACAATGCACCTGTGCACTCGTGGGGCAGAATGGCCATAAATTAGTGCGATTATGAAGCCTTGCAGATTGGTATCTGGTGTCTGTGTGCAGAATGCTTCCTATAAAAAGGTGCACCTTCCCACTTGCAGCGAAGGTGTGAGATTTGCTCGGCACACCAGTGTTGAAGAAGTCGCATTGTGTCCAATTTACGAAGGAAGATTATTTTGGATATTTTGCATCCATGCTGGGGAAATACAGTTTAAAATCTTGAGTCGCCTGCACCCGGTATTGATGCAGTGATTCACATGCTTTTTCTGCAACACTGTTGCTGAATTAAACTGGCTAATGTTTTTAACCATATTTTTCTTCATGTGTAGCACCCCAGAGGAGATAGAAACTGTAAGCGTGACTGAGGAAGAGCCACTCAGTGATGGCCTTGGGTCAGGTAACACTTTGTGGTCAACCGTTTACATTTTGTTTCTGTTGGTGTCAGTTTTGAAGCTGCTTTGGTTACACTCAGGAGATGCTATGTTTCCTTTTTTTTTTAGGAACAAAGTTTTCAGATGGCATCAATGGAACAGTGGGAAGCTTGGAGGCACTTGGTGGGGAAATTTCAAGAGGAGACTTGTAAGAAGAACACTGAGTTGTTATCACTGTGGGTAGTGTAGGATGATCAACCTTGCATTGTGGGAAGTGGTTCTTGACGCTCACCGAGCCTGAGCAGGTTTTTGTGATTCACCAAGAGCAACTCTTCAGAAGAGATTTTTGTTTATTTCTTATGATGGTTGTATATCGAGGTAAAGGACAAGCACTTACATTGCACGCCCCCCCACCACCATTTTAAAAAAAAACATGCAAGAAACCACGACGTGCCAACTGTGCCGCTCGCCTTATGAGTAGCCGATCAGGTACTGTCACAGGTGGGCTGTGACAGCCCCGCCTGCTGGCAGCCTGGCCTCTGGTACCTCACCGGGCCACTTCGGCCTTTGAGTCGCGGGCGTCGATGAGCAGCCCCAATGCGGGATCAGTGGGCAAAATGGCTGTCTTCCCGACCCTTAATCCCCACGCAGCTGGAGCTGCTCTGCGTTTCCCTGCCTGGCACTGGTAGAGTGGTTCCAGTTGCATGGGGGGGGGGGGGGAGGAGAAGGTAGCCATTTTGCCAATTGATTCCATATTGAGCTGCCGCCAGGTGCCACTCGCGTGCTGGAAAGGCCCCGAAGCTTCGGGGGCGTACATTTAAGTGGGATGGAATCTGATTTGGGCTAGCCCAGATAGGGACTCAGATATTGGGCAGGCAAGGTGAGGACAGTGGCACCCCCCCCCCCCCCTTGCAAGTGGCACCTAGTTGCCATACCCTAGATATGCCTATGGTTGTAGTGGGTGGTATTGATTCAGTCATGAGAAGGGGAATGGTGAAGAAGAGGTCACTGAACCCAAACCCATTAGAACCAATAGGCTGTTTTCGTTCAATGGATATTTAGAGATGGGGGTTGTTTTGGTCTGTTCTGTCATCTTGGATAGAAAGCTTGCACTTGTACAGAATTCTTTACGCTTGCAAGACAACTGTTGCGTTGGAGGGATGGCAGCTCCTTTGGTCTCTGCAGGGCAGCAGTGGGGGAAATGAGCACCATGTTTACTCATTACATCTTGTATTTAAGTGGATCTTGTGCATCCAATTAAAAAGCACTCCTGCATGTGAAGTAGACAGCACATTTTGCCTTCAATATTATGGCCTAGATCTTGTCAGCTTCCAGAGTCCTCACCCACTGTCTTTAACCAGTTGTGGTGGTTTGAATCTGCTAACAGGTGCCCATCAGTTGGAGCAAGCTAAGCACAGCAAGTAGGACACTGGCAATGTTGCGTTGACCTGCACCAGCATACTGTTGACAGCCTGCCAAAGGGTTTTGAAATCTGAAGGGTTCATTGGTCTTGAAGCATTTAGAAACTATTGAAGGAGATGGAAAATGAAAACCACTTTAAAAGCACCGTGGGCAGTTAATAGAGCCAGTGCCTCACTGTTCCAGACACCTGGGTTCAATCATGGCCTCTAGCACTCATCTCTAGAGTTTTCACATTTCTTCCCCTGGCTGTGTGGGATTCCTTCCAGGTGCTCCAGTTTCCTTCCACATTCCAAAAGTGGGTGAGCAGGTAGATTACTTGCCTGCTCCTAGAGTGTAGGTGAGGGTAGAATTTGGGATGGGAAAGGGTAATGGGAAGAGTTGAGAGGAAAAAGGGTTAGGATAGGATTAGTGCAGAAATGGGTGGTTGATGCTCTGCATTGGATTCATTAGGCTGAAGAGCCTGGTCCAGACGTGTCTAATGATCTCTCTCATGAGCTTGGTGTCATAAAATTGCAAAATTATTTATTTGGAGAAGTTAAACCAGGGCAGGACTTGCTCAGTAAATGGGAGGTCTTATTGAGCTGAAACACAAGGATGTCATTCCCTGAAAGTGATGAAGTGGGCATGGAGTAATGAAGAAGACCTTTGACATGCTTGGGTAGGACAATGAGTATAGTATTTGGACCATCACCTTCCAGGTGTGTAGGACCTTACCGCACCTGGGGTACTGTGAGCATTTCTGGTCACCATGCTATCAGAAGGGTGTGATGAGAAAAGATTCACAAGGATGTTACCTAAAGATAATAGGAGAGATTGGAAAGGCTGGGGCATCTTTCCCTGAATCAAGTGGCGTCTTTAGCTTCCTTATGAAGGTTTTTAAAAAAAAAATAAAAAAAATTGAGGGGGTATCCAAAAATTGAAGGGCATAGATTTAAGATGGGAAAGTTCTAAATGGGAGCTGACCAGGGGTGCAGGGTTAATTTCTTGGGTGCCGGAGCTCACCAAAACAATCAAATATCCTAATGTTATTAGTGGTCTTTTTTCCCCCGCCAGACACCACACCCTCTCCCCAACACCCACTTCCGTAAAATCCCCTGAGTATTCTGAGTCAGCGTCAGAGCAAATCTAATAGAGGGGCATTAGGGTAACCACAGTGGGGGGGGGGGGGGGGGGTGGGGGAGAGAGTGGGATCTGTGTAAAATAGCGCCTATGGCAGGGGTGGCCAAAGCATCAAAATAAACGGTGACGAGGAGGTCTCATGAGATCCTCGATGTTGTATTTGCTGTTTGTACAATTGAGAGCGAACAGTAGAACAAGGAAAGAGGGCGAGTGTGCCGGTTGTGGAAGAAACAGGTTCCTTGTATATTCAGAATACCCATCTGAGGTGGGTGGGGGGGGGGGGAGGTGGCCATGATGCCAGCCCCATGATACCAACCTTGCCTAGTATGCTGTCGCTGTTAAATTCCCCACTTGTTTATTTTGCTTTTATTTTTAAACCGGGGTGCCATAGTGACGCTCCAGGGAGCTCCAGCAGCAGTGCATCCCTGGACCTGAGGAGCATGTTTTTGATACAGAGGGTGGTGGCAATAAGATGGTAGAAGCAGGTACATTTTACAACAGTCGAAAGACATTTGGATAGGTACATGAATAGGGGTGAGGGATGATGTGGGAGAAATGCAGGGAAATGGGACTTAATTAGGAGGTCAGCATGGTCAAGTTGGGCCAGAAGCTCTGGTTCCATGCTGTATGACAGAAGGTAATAAATTAAAAAAACATTAAGGCAAGCTTCCTTCCCTGCACTGGTTGACTCTTTTCAAACAGAGTTGACATTCAGAATGTCAGTGGTACAGTGTGGGGGATAAAAGGCTGATTGGCACAGCCTTTTAGCCCATCCATTTGCCTGGTCTCATGCACTTATTCCTCCCTGGGGCTGAGGAATAAATCCAGGAATTTGTGGCTGTAACGAGCACAGTGTTGGCATGCTCAGTTTCACCAATGCATTCGGAGTAGCTTTTGCCAGTCACATCCCTATCCCAACAAGTTAAACTAAGAGGTGGATTAAAGCCAAATAGTGCAAGGTCAGTTCTCATAAAAATGTTTTAAATTTTAGAAGTGTGAAATAGCAGTTCCAGATAAAGGTAAAGCTGATTTGATTGTGTTTAAGGAGAGGGTGGACAAGGGAGAGGCGCACGCAGCAAACAAGCTTTTGGATAAAGCATTACGATCATCTTTAAAGCTTAATTGACTGGATTTTGGGGCCATCGTAGCCAGGGTCTACTTGCCAAAATGAAGAGCCAATGGTGGAATATAAAATGAAGCATAAAAAGATGCAAATAAATCCATACAGATCCCGACAACTGGTAGAGGAACAAAGTTGCTGGCTAGGATAGGGGGTATGAAAAGGCAGCTTGTCGGAGATCTCAAATTGAAACTCGGAATCTGCAGACCTAGTGAGTAAAGCTGGCTGGTCCCTTATAATGATATTGTCAATGAAAATGGGGGAATGATGTGCATGTGAAGTATCCAACCACATGTAACCCCTCCCCCCTGTGACCCGGCCATAAAGGTCGACCTCCCTGCCCCCTTCCATTCATTCGAGCACATGGAGTTGGGCCAGGCGAAATCTAACATCCATTAAAGCCGATCGTTCCTCCCTCACTCTTTAGTCATTGATAGAGCGGATCGACTGTATCCCTAATGAAGTTCTAAAACTTGGAAGAACTCCAGACACCAATCACAGCCTCATCTGACACAGGATGTAACAGGAGATTTCAGAGACAATACAATCATGATCCTCTTCAAGGAAGGAGCCGAGGTTGATTGCAGTCTGCCCCTTGTCACAAGGAGTTATTGCCAGGTTCCTCCTTCACACCCTTTTCTCTTGGCCCAGGAGCTTTCCCCCTGAATTACAATATCTGTCCATCAAGCAAGACAATGGGAGATCTTGACTGCACAGCAATACCAAGAAAAATTCAGCCAGTAGGCATCATCCACAGTGTAAAGCTGAACTCACAACATAGTGCCCAACCCTTTAAATTAAAAGCTGTGAGTCAACAACAATTACCCATTTGAATACCACTAATTTACTTTACTGAGGGAGTTTTGCATCCGAACCGAGCCACGCCAAGCACCTACTCAACTAATGAAGTACAATCACTTGAACTTTTGTTTCTGTTTACATTACAAATAATTGACCAGAGAGCGTTCTCTGACGTCAATTAAGAGAGTTAATGGCTATGAAATAGTTTGTTTGCTTATGCCCATTCCTGGAGGAGGCTGTGATGTCTTACTATTTTGCATGGTATTGGATGATATGGCTTTGGAGAGAGAATTGGCAATGAGACATCAAGATCCTCCAAGCATTGCCAGCCAAGATTAACGCTCAGGTCCATAGGGTAGGAATTCAAGAGCATGCCGTGGAATTGAGAGAGCAACATTGATATAATTATTTTAATTACTAATAATGAGTTAAATTTCCTCAATGCAGTCAAGGCTTTATTTATGTGGTTATCCTCAGCTCATGGTGGTGGGGGGTTGTGGAGAAGCGCCTGAGAAGAAATGTAGGGAAGACTGATACAATGGAGTCGAGTCTCCTCGGGGATCCTGAACGGAATTGCAAGTCTATTGCTGGTGGAAAATTTCCAGTTTTGGAAAAACCAGAAAGGTTTTTGCACGCCTGCAGGATTGGAGAAAGAATTTTTTTGTAAAAATATTGGTAGTTATCACTTTTTTAATGGGAAGCCATCAATTCTATTTACACATTTGAGCTGGTCACTGACTTCAAGACCAAAAAAGTGACCTACCATCATTACTCTCTACCTCTTGTTACCAGGCCAACATTGGATCCAATTGGCTTCTCACCCCCATGTACTCTAACCTTTGACCTATTCTCACTAAATTTGAGGTCATGCATAAAGTTGAATGCAGGGTTGCACTCTAAATGGAGGATATAGATACACAAGATTAGCATAGCAGTTAGCGCGACTCTGTCACAGTGCCAAGCGATTGGGTCCGGGGTTTAACATAACAATTATAATAACATAACAATTTACAGCACGGAAACAGGCCATTAGGCCCTTCTAGTCTGCACCGAACCAAACACCCCTCTCTAGTCCCACCTCCCTGCACAATGCCCATAACCCTCCATCTTCTTCTCATCCATATACCTGTCCAACCTTTTCTTAAATAATACAATTGACTCCGCCGCCACTATTTCTCCCGGAAGCTCATTCCACACGGCTACCACTCTCTGAGTAAAGAAGTTCCCCCTCATGTTACCTCTAAACCTCTGCCCCTTAATTCTTAACTCGTGTCCTCTTGTTTTAATCTTTCCTCCTCTTAACGGAAATAGTCTATCCACATCCACTCTGTCTATCCTTTTCATAATCTGAAATACTTCTATCAAATCCCCTCTCAACCTTCTACGCTCCAAAGAATAAAGACCTAATCTGTCCAATCTCTCCCTATACTCTAGATGCTTAAACACAGGTAACATTCTGGTAAACCTTCTCTGCACTCTCCACTCTGTTTATATCCTTCCTATAATTAGGCGACCAGAACTGCACACAGAACTCCAAATTAGGCCGCACCAACGTCTTATACAATCTCAACATCACCTCCCAACTCCTATATTCCATGCAATGATTGATAAAGACCAGCATACTAAAAGCCTTCTTCACCCCCTATTCACGTGAGTTTCTACCTTCAGGGAACGATGTACCGTTACTCCTAAATCTTTCTGCTCTTCTGTATTCCTCAATGCTCTCCCATTTACCACATATGTCCTGTTCTGATTCTTCTTACCAAAATGAAGCACCTCACACTTATCAGCATTAAATTCCATCTGCCATTTTTCAGCCCACTTTTCTAAGCAGCCCAAATCCCTCTGCAATCCTTGAAAACCTTCTTCATTATCCACTATTCCACCTATCTTAGTATCGTCTGCATATTTACTAATCCAATTTACCACCCCTGGCTCCTGTGCTGTCTGTAAGGAGTTTGAACATTCTCCCTGTGTCTGTGTGGGTTACCTCTGGGTCCCCAGTTCTTGCAGCCAAAATGGGCTTTTCAATTAAGGTGAAAAGTAGGAACTGTTAGTTCAGTCGTAGATGTCATTAGTGACCCTTTGCACTGAATGTTGTGCTCAATTCTGAGTGTTCCTTCTGTGATGGTTAGAATTAGAGAAAGCCTTGATAAAATTGACTGGAATGATGGGAAGGAATGAAGCAAAGATGCCAGAAACTTGGATTGTGCTTTTTGGTGATTCAACAGTCAATGGAATTTATTGGGAGTGACTTTCCAATTTTATCGAAAATTTCAAGCTTGTCCATTTTTAAAAAAAATAAAAGATGTTGCAAAGTGTGTCCAAAGGTTGTTGATAAAAATCTAACATGGTGTTTGGAAGGGCAGTGGGCAACCAACATTTAGGTGACTTGCAGAGTAGGTAATGGGCATTGATGAAAGACTTCAACATGGCACCTTTTAGATGTGGGGATATCTATCGCACAACTGTGTGTGGCAAAGAGTGAAAGTCATTGTTAAAGACAACTTGGCTCTTTTTTAAAAGAAAATCTCATAATTCATTTCCGCACTTTTTATTTATTTTTGTACGGTGATTTAGAAGATGCTTCCTCAATACAATTTTGTGACTTGTTCTTGACAATAAATTCTGATTCTGAGAAACCCAGGTGTGATTCTTACTCAGTTCCTGAGGTGAGCCAGCAGGTCTAACGTGTTTGCGTTGAACTGCTGTGGTGCTCGAAGGTGCTAGTACCTTCTCTGGACATTGTGGATTGGGTCATTGAAGCCTTGCCGAGGATCCCTCCGTGCATGGGTAGATGTAGAGCGCCAGATTACATCTCAGTTTGGTGAATGTTGGCCATTATCTCCCTTTTAGCAACACTGACTCCTGTAATCTCTTTTTTTTCTTCCCCAAAATGCAGGGAGATGTCAGACCTGATATCTTGTATTGCTGATCTCCAGTATAACTACCAAAAGCTCCAGGAACGCAATCTAAAGTTGAGGTTGACCATTGATGCGACAGAAGAAAGTAACAATCGATTGATAGAGAAAAATGAAGAGCTCCTTAGTCAAGTAAGAAGGTGAGGAACCTGCTTGGGTAACAAGTTTAAGGTGCTTTCCACTTTAAAATAATATTTAGGCGTAACTTATTCAAAGGCTGCTCAGTACTTTAGCATTGTACTGCATACTGAATGGGTGCTGTGTATATTCTATCTAATGGGGCATCTTAGCTACGTTGTGCCAGGCTGGATGAGTGATGCTCCGCATCTGCACGGTTGGCTTAATAGTCCATTTCAGGTGATCCGGCAAAGCTATTGTGTATCCAGATGGTCTGCAACTTCCCAGCTCTCTCCCATCTGCAAACACTGGTGCCCGAAACACAGATTTCTTAACGTTTGTCACCAGTGTCGGGGGAATGTCTTGAGTACTCCTGTTTCTCTTTGGCTTGGCTTCGCAGACGAAGATTTATGGGGGGGTAATGTCCACGTCAGCTGCAGGCTCGTTTGTGGCTGACAAGTCCGATGCGGGACAGGCAGACACGGTTGCAGCGGTTGCAAGGGAAAATTGGTTGGTTGGGGTTGGGTGTTGGGTTTTTCCTCCTTTGTCTTTTGTCAGTGAGGTGGGCTCTGTGGTTTTCTTCAAAGGAGGTTGCTGCCCGCTGAACTGTGAGGCGCCAAGATGCATGGTTTGAGGCTATATCAACCCACTGGCAGTAGTCAATGTGGCAGGCACCAAGAGATTTCTTTAGGCAGTCCTTGTACCTCTTCTTTGGTGCACCTCTGTCACGGTGGCCAGCGGAGTGCTCGCCATATAACACGATCTTGGGAAGGCGATGGTCCTCCATTCTGGAGACGTGACCTACCCAGCGCAGTTGGATCTTCAGCAGCGTGGATTCGATGCTGTCGGTCTCTGCCATCTCGAGTACTTCAATGTTAGGGATGAAGTCGCTCCAATGAATGTTGAGGATGGAGCGGAGACAACACTGGTGGAAGCGTTCTAGGAGCCGTAGGTGATGCCGGTAGAGGACCCATGATTCGGAGATGAACAGGAGTGTGGGTATGACAACGGCTCTGTATACGCTAATCTTTGTGAGGTTTTTCAGTTGGTTGTTTTTCCAGACTCTTTTGTGTAGTCTTCCAAAGGCACTATTTGCCTTGGCGAGTCTGTTGTCTATCTCGTTGTCGATCCTTGCATCTGATGAAATGGTGCAGCCGAGATAGGTAAACTGGTTGACCGTTTTGAGTTTTGTGTGCCCGATGGAGATGTGGTGGGGCTGGTAGTCATTCATGGTGGGGAGCTGGCTGATGGAGGACCTCAGTTTTCTTCAGGCTGACTTCCAGGCCAAACATTTTGGCAGTTTCCGCAAAACAGGACGTCAAATACTCCTGTACATTCTCATTATTCTCATTAAACACTGCATTTGAGGTAACATGAGCAAAGTGGCTCTGTTGATGTTAAAAATGAGAATACAAAACATAACCTTTGGTGGCATCCAAAGGTGCGTTCCACTCGTTTTACAATAGTCACTGTGCGGATGTTGAAGCAATAAATCTTGTGCATGACGAGCTCCAAATATATTTTTAAATGTTGCATCACGGACAGGTATCGGCTAGGTGCTCTAGGGAAAAGATGTTGGGTCTTCTCTGAGCTGGAATTGAGGGCTTACGGTCATATGCATAAGTACAATGTACAGAAGCACTGACATTCTTGCTTCAGCCAAACAAATGCTCGAGATACACCAACAACTGTAGCCTGCATTAAATTACCAAGACGGAAAAAGAGGAATTATAGAAGAATAGATAAATATTCACTGTCAGTTTGTGAAAAATCAAAGGTGCCATTTTAATAGTGCAGACTGATTTCTTTTAGGTGCTCCTGGAGTAGTTTATTAGGGTAATGCAGGGGGTTTTGGAGCCTGACGGCTGCATGGAGGATCGGGGGCTGTTCCTGAACCAGGAGATGCTGGAGCTTGTCCCTGAAGGGACCAATGAGAAGAGGCTGTGGGCGTCCTCTGGTGTTGGCTGACTTCTTGAGGAGGTGTATCACATTGATTCTGGAGGTCAGTGCCATGGTGGATCTGACTAGGTTTGCCACTTTGCGCAGCCTTCTGTGTTCCCGGCCACTCGAGTTTCCAAGCCAGGCTGTAATGCAGCCGCAGTATATTTTCTCGTTGAGGTTGGATAGAATATTCAACAACAAGCTCAGCACCCTCATCTGTGTTCCACCCCCCACCCCCCCACACCGCCCCTTACATTAAAAGAGAAATTATAAAAGCGTGCAATAAGGGAACAGCTGTCATCATGGGAGACTTTAATTTGCATATAGATTGGACTAGCCAAATTGGTAAAAATACTGAGGAGGAGGAATTCCTTGAATGTTTACGGGACGGTTATCTAGACCAATATGACGAGGAACCAACTCGGGAGCAGGCCATTTTAGATTGGGTATTATGCAATGATAAGGGGCTAATCCACAATCTTGTTGTACGAGGCCCTTTAGGTAGGAGCGATCACAATATGATCGAATTCTCACTCGACATGGAGAGTGAAATTAAAACCGAGACTGTCCTGAATTTAATTAAAGGGAATAATTATGATGGTATGAGACAGGAGTTGAGTAAGATTGATTGGGTGGTGTTTATGGGGGAGTTGACTGTGGATAGACAATGGAAAGCATTCACAAATCTAATGGAGAAATTGCAAAAATCGTTTATACCGGTTTGGGATAAAAATAAACCAAAAAAGGTGATTCAACTGTGGATAACAAGGGAAATTAGAGACCGCATTAGGTCCAAAGAGAGAGCATATCAATTGGCCAAAAAAAGTACCACAACCGAAGACTGGGAACAGTTCAAGATGCACCAAAGGAGGACAAAGGGATTAATCAAGAGAGCAAAAATAAATTACGGAAGTAAGCTTGCGGCAAATATAAAAACCGACTGCAAAAGCTTTTGTAAATATGTCAAGAGGAAAAGATTGGTGAAATCCAGAGTAGGTCCCTTGCAGTCAGAATCAGGGGAATATATAATGGGGAATAAGGAAATGGCAGACCAATTAAATTCTTACTGTTCTGTTTTTACAAGAGAGGATACAAATAACCTCCCAAGGATGTTGGGAAACATAGAGACTAATGCAAGGGAGGAACTGAAAGAAATCAGTATCTCTAAGGACATGGTCTTGGGGAAATTGATGGGATTGAAGGCAGATAAATCCCAAGGGCCTGATAATCTACATCCGAGGGTACTTAAGGAAGTGGCCATTCAGATAGCAGATGCTTTAAGAATTATTTTCCAGAATTCGATAGACTCAGGATCAGTACCCATGGATTGGAGGGTAGCTAATTTTATCCCACTATTTAAAAAGGAGGGTAGAGAAAAAGGGGGGAATTATAGGCCAGTGAGCCTTACATCGGTAGTGGGCAAAATGATGGAATCCATTATTAAGGATGTAATAGCGGAGCATATGACTAGCAGAGAAGGGATCGGACAGAGTCAACATGGATTTACAAAAGGTAAATCGTGCTTGACAAATCTATTAGAATTCTTTGAGATGGTGACAGGTAAAATAGATGGGGGAGAGCCAGTGGATGTGGTATACCTGGACTTCCAAAAGGCCTTCGATAAGGTCCCGCATAAATGACTGGCTTCCAAAATCAAGGCTCATGGGATTGGGGGCAAAGTATTGATGTGGATTGAGAACTGGCTGGCAGGTAGAAGACAGAGAGTTGGGATAAATGGCTTGTTTTCTGAGTGGCAGGCGGTGACCAGTGGGGTGCCACAGGGATCTGTACTGGGACCCCAGCTGTTCACAATTTACATTAATGATCTGGATGAGGGGATTGGATGTAATATCTCCAAATTTGCAGATGACACTAAGCTAGGAGGGGTTGTGTGCACGGAAGAGGGGGTCTGGAAGCTGTGATTTAGATAAATTGAGGGACTGGGCAGCTACATGGCAAATGCACTACAATGTGGATAAATGTGAGGTTATCCACTTTGGTAATAGAAACCGGAGGGCAGATTACTATTTGAATGCCAATAGATTAAGAGATGGGGAAGTGCAGAGAGACCTAGGGATACTTGTACACCAGTCTCTGAAGGTGAGCATACAGGTACAGCAGGAGGTTAAAAAGGCAAATGGTATGTTGGCTTTCATATCAAGAGGGTTTGAGTATAGGAACAAGGATACCTTACTGCAGCCGTACAGGGCCTTGGTGAGACCCCACCTGGAGTATTGTGTGCAGTTTTGGTCACCTTATCTAAGGAAGGATGTTCTTGCAATGGAGGGAGTGCAGAGGCGATTCACCAGGCTGATACCTGGAATGGCAGGAATGACTTATGAGGAAAGATTGCGCAAATTGGGATTGTACTCGCTGGAATTTAGAAGATTGAGAGGGGATCTCATAGAGACATATAAAATTCTGTCAGGACTGGACAGAGTGGATGCAGATGGGATGTTTCCAAGGATGGGAAAATCCAGAACCCGGGGCCATGGTTTGAGGATAATAGGCAAACCATTTAGGACTGAGATGAGGAGGAATTT
Organism: Narcine bancroftii; assembly: GCF_036971445.1. Classification (NCBI taxonomy): domain Eukaryota; kingdom Metazoa; phylum Chordata; class Chondrichthyes; order Torpediniformes; family Narcinidae; genus Narcine; species Narcine bancroftii. Next base: position 34,336,333 of record NC_091481.1, read on the forward strand.
CTTTACCCAGAGGGTGATGAATCTGTGGAATTCATTGCCACAGATGGCAGTAGAGGCAGGTTCATTAAATATATTTAAGAGGGAAGTAGATATATTTCTTCAGTATAAGGGTATTAAAGGTTACGGAGAGAAGGCGGGGACGGGGTACTGAACTTTAAGATCAGCCATGATCTCGTTGAATGGCGGAGCAGGCTCGAAGGGTCGAATGACCTACTCCTGCTCCTATCTTCTATGTTTCTATGTTTACTATGTCAGCCTGGATCATGGCCAAGTCTCTGGTGTTGGTTTCTCCCACAAGCTTCTGATTAAAATGAGGATGCTTCTCACATAGTCTTACTGGAAGCAGCAGATGGGTGAAGGTGGATTACTAGCTGCTGTTTCCTGTTCTTCCGCCTCCGGAGACTAAACAGTTCCTTTCTTTTCCTGCAGTGCTCAACAGTCTGTATTAATGGAAAAGTCCTTGAAAGAAGACCTGGAGGAATTGAAGTCACAGATAGCCCATTTGGAAGAGAGCAAGGGAAGGCTTGACCTCCAGAATAATCAGGCAGTCAGTCTTGCATTGAATAGTCTGTGAACGAGTTCGATCAGTTTTCCTGTTGAATGTCTGACATCCACTTTTTTTTGTCCATTCCAGGCAAAGGACAATCAATCCCTAATTCAGAAGATTACCTCTCTTCAGGAAGAGGTGAGACCATTTCCTGGCGTACACCTTAAGATATTTTCAATTAATTTTGGCTTTTGGATAGACTGATACCTGCATGTGGTCTAGAGGTTTCTGTTGAGTCGGCGCTTGTAAAGCAATAGTTAATGTTGTGGGTCAATAGCCTTTGATCTGTCCTGGGTAAAGTTGGTGATGACAGTTTTAACATGCAGACATATCAAAGGACGTGTGAGCGGAAAGGAGGGGGCTGAAATGGTGAGGGGACTAGGTTTGATTGGGTGAAGAACAATCGATATCCAAGAGTAGTTTAAAGGGTGGTTTTTGCCTATCGAAGGTTCCCATGTCTTCTGTCTCTACTCCTTTGAGTTTAACTATTTTGACTTTTCACATTTTCAGCCCTGCCCCCACCCAAAATCACCTCTTGGCTCCTTTCTCTTCCCCCTCCATCCACGTCACCTGCTGTTCTGTGCTCTTCCCCCCCCCCCCCCACCCCACCACCACTTATATTCAGACATCAGCCTGATTTTCAGAACTCCTGAAGAAGGACTCTGGCTTGAAAGCCCTTTAACTTCCTGTGGATCTGCAACCTTTCTCCAGCGCATTTGTGTGGCTCTAGACCCCAGATTACCCAAGCGTTTAATTAAAATAATCAGGTTCAAAATCACATTCTCTGAACTATTAGTCCAGCAATGTTACAGCTGGACAAGCTTTCTTTTTAAAATATTTTTATTGATGTTTACGTAATGCAATTGAACAGAACAGTTAGTTGTATATCGTAAGATGCAAAAGAAGAGAAAAACCTTTAATTCAGAACCCCTACTATTAAAGTTAAAAGCTGACGCGTAGGAATCGAGTGACGACAACCACCTGGAGATGGGCAGCACTAAAGCTTCGGGACAACCCAAATTCTTTAGTTCATGACAAGCTTTGAAATGGTCCCAGATCACGAAGGATTAAAGGACAGCAGGGGGTTTGAAGTGAGGGCGTGGAGGGGGGAGGGAGGGAGGGGAGTAGAGGAGGAATGAGAGGGGCAGGGTCAAAATAAAATAGTATCAGCTGATTTTAAGTGTCATTTGGGGCTTTCTCGAGACTGATCATATGCATTCCACTTTTCAAAAAATTTCACAAATTTTTATCCCCAAAGCTCCATAAAAGTATTGAAAGTAATACTGTGCAATTACTGCATCTTTGTTGAAATGTTGCTTGTGCAATGTCTCAAGGTGTCTCCAAATGACCATTAATGAAATGTTTAACTAATTTGGAATAATTGTACACGTGATGCATGAAATAAAATGACTGCCCTTGTCTTATGGATAGTCCTGGCTAAAATCTTCAGCCCAGAGCTACAATGTGTAGCTTTACAGTCAAGGGAAATGGTGTGTAATGAGGATTGTCTTCTGTGCCTTTGATTCAGAATTTAAGATGTGCCCTCGATATTGAAGCCCTTCAAGAAAAGGTAGTGATACTTACTGAGGAAAAAGCCGAACTCCAGGCAAGTTATTTTGTAGATTTCAGTGTTGGTGAACTGTCTTTGTAAGGACCGCGCTGGGAGTTCCGTCGATATCTGACTTAAAGTAAAGGTTCCATGTAACACTACATTTAGAATGAAATTTTGTCGACTGTAAGGCAGACAGAGAGTCACCACTTTGCCCAGTTTCCCTCACAGTACCTGGGTGGTCTCCCCTCCAAGTACTGACCAGACCTGAGCCTGCTTAGCTTCTGAGATCAGATAATCTCTGGTGTATTCAGGCTATTTGGCCTCTGGAGGGTCATCCATCAAACTAGATTAGGAGAAGGCCACTTATTTCTTTCTGGCATTCTTCTTGGTCTTGTTTACTGATAAACGCATTTTATTTTGTACTATCGGCCAACCAACTGTGAATACCTTTCTGCCACTTTTCCCATCTTCATGGTGTCTTAATTATACTGGTGTTGGTGTGTGTTACGTAACTGAGAAGTTGCAGCAAGTTAGACTTTCGTTGGGTTTGTGCATTTGGCACATTCTCCGTCACTTACTGACTGGATGCCTGGGAGTTCTAGAAGAGATATACTCCTCGGGTTTAATCCTGGGTCCTGTCCATCTTGGCTTTGTACGCCCTTGCCTGACGAAGGGCCCAGGCCCCAAAATGTTTGCTGTCCTTCCTATGAACGCTGGGTGACCTGCTGAGTTTATCCAGCACATTTCAGCTGAATGGCCTCCTGCTCCATTGTCAGGCTTGTGGGCTCAAGCCCTGCTCAGAAGATTCAGTGGAAAAGGAAGTTCTGTGCCTGTTGATGGGGGTGGGGGGGGGGGGGTGCTTCACTGTCTGAGAAGGTCACCAAGATCACCTCCTAAGGTCTCAAGTCAATATCAAACTGCCAATGTGGGACATTTTGAGGGTAATGGAACCATCCTCAGTGACCTGACCTATGTTGAACCCTCATTCATTGTCAATAAATCAGCTTGTTAAATTGCTGTGTATGGGAGCTTAATGAGTATTAATGAGTATTTTAAGTGTCATTTGGGGCTTCCTCGAGACTGATCATGTACATTCCACTTTTCAAAAAGTTTCACAAATTTTTATCCCCAAAGCTTCATAAAAGTACTGTGCAATTACTGCATCTTTGTTGAAATGTTGCTTGCGCAATGCCTCAAGGTGTCTCCTCTCACACATAAATGGTAGAAAATTCAGCAGGTCCCGCAGCGTCCGTAGAAGGTAGATGTGCAACCAGTGTTTCAGTCTGAGCCCTTCATCAATACTTGAAATGTTGGTTATGCAGCACAGTGCAGGCCCCTGCCTCCCACACCCTCCACTTTAAACTCTTCCATTATCATCTCTGAAATTCCCCACCACTGATCCATGCACCAACCACTCTCTGGGTTTTTTAAAAAAACCTTCCTCCAATATCTCCCTTGAACTTTCCAACCCTTACCTTAAAGCCATGACCTCTTGTATTGAGCAGTGATGCCCTAGGAAGGAAGCCTTGGCTGTCCACTATATCATAATAATAAATAACATAACAATTACAGCACGGAAACAGGCCATTAGGCCCTTCTAGTCCGCACCGAACCAAACACCCCTTTCTAGTCCCACCTCCCTGCACAATGCCCATAACCCTCCATCTTCTTCTCATCCATATATCTGTCCAACCTTTTCTTAAATAATACAATTAACTCCGCCGCCACTATTTCTCCCGGAAGATCATTCCACACAGCTACCACTCTCTGAGTAAAGAAGTTCCCCCTCATGTTACCTCTAAACCTCTGCCCCTTAATTCTTAACTCATGTTCTCTTGTTTTAAACTTTCCTCCTCTTAACGGAAATAGTCTATCCACATCCATTCTGTCCATCCCTTTCATAATCTTAAATACTTCTATCAAATCCCCTCTCAACCTTCTACGCTCCAAAGAATAAAGACCCAATCTGTCCAATCTCTCCCCATACTCCAGATGCTTAAACCCAGGCAACATTCTGGTAAACCTTCTCTGCACTCTCTCCACTCTGTTTATCGCCTTCCTATAATTAGGCGACCAGAACTGCACACAGAACTCCAAATTAGGCCGCACCAACGTCTTATACAATCTCAACATCACCTCCCAACTCCTATATTCCATGCAATGATTGATAAAGGCCAGCATACTAAAAGCCTTCTTCACCACCCTATTCACGTGAGTTTCTACCTTCAGGGAACGATGTACCGTTACTCCTAAATCTTTCTGCTCTTCTGTATTCCTCAATGCTCTCCCATTTACCACATATGTCCTATTCTGATTCTTCTTACCAAAATGAAGCACCTCACACTTATCAGCATTAAATTTCATTTGCCATTTTTCAGCCCACTTTTCTAAGCAGCCCAAATCCCTCTGCAATCCTTGAAAACCTTCTTCATTATCCACTATTCCACCTATCTTAGTATCGTCTGCATATTTACTAATCCAATTCACCACCCCATCATCTAGATCATTAATGTATATAACGAACAACAATGGGCCCAATACAGATCCTTGAGGCACACCACTGGTCACCGGCCTCCAACCTGACAGACAATTATCCACTACCACTCTCTGGCCTCTCCCTTTCAGCCAATGTTCAATCCATTTGACTATCTTAAAATTTATACCTAAAGACTGCACCTTCCTAACCAACCTTCCATGTGGTACCTTATCGAAGGCCTTACTGAAGTCCATATAGACAACATCCACTGCGCTACCCTCATCCACATTCCTAGTCACCTCTTCAAAAAATTCAATCAGATTGGTCAAACATGACCTTCCTCCCACAAATCCATGTTGAATGCTCCTGATCAGACCCTGTCTATCCAGATGTTTATAAGTACTATCTCTAAGAATTTTCTCCATTAATTTACCTACCACAGACGTCAAACTTACAGGCCGATAGTTGCCAGGCTTCCTCCTTGAACCCTTTTTAAATAACGGAACCACATGCGCAATGCGCCAATCCTCCGGCACTATCCCCATATCTAATGACATTTGAAAAATTACCGTCAGAGCCTCTGCTATTTCCTCCTTCACTTTTCTCAATGTCCTGGGGAAGATCCCGTCTGGTCCCGGAGACTTATCCACCTTTATATTCTTCAAAAGCCTTAAAACTACACCTTTTGTAATCTCTATATTCCCCATATTTACCCAATTTGCTTTTTTTATCCCACATCTCCCAATATCCTTCTCCTTAGTGAATACCGAAGAAAAGAAACTGTTCAATATCTCCCCCATCTCTCTAGATTCCACACACAGTTTTCCACTCTGATTTTCTAAGGGACCAATTTTGTCTCTAGCTTTAACATATTTGTAGAACTCTTTTGGATTAGTTTTCACCCTGCTTGCCATAGTTTTCTCGTACCTTCTTTTAGCTTTCCTAATTCCTCTCTTAAGATTCCTCTTACATTCAATGTATCTTTCAAACATCTCCTTAACTCCATGCTTCTTATATCTAATGTACGCCTCCCTTTTTCTTCGAACCAAGTTTCCAATATTCCTTGAAAACCACGGCTCTCTCCAACCTTTTGCCCCTCCTTTTAACCTAACAGGAACATAAAGCTTCTCAAAATCTGATCTTTAAAAGACTTCCATCTCTCTACTACATCCTGCCCATAAAACAAATTGTCCCAATGCACACCCTGCAAGTCCTTTCGCATCTCCTCAAATCTAGCTTTTCCCCAATCAAAAACCTCAATCCTGGGCCCTGATTTCTCTCTTTCCATAATCTCTTCCTCTTAATATCTTGTATGCCTCTATCATGTCTCCTCTCATCCTCCTCCTCTCCAAAGAGTAAAGCCCTAGCTCTCAGTCTCTGCTCATAATGCATACTCTCTAAACCAGGTAGCATCCTGGTCAATCTCCTCTGTATCCCTTCCAGTGCTTCCAAGTCTTTCCTGTAATGAGGCAACCAGAACTGGACATAGTGTGGTCCAATCAGAGTTTCATAAAGCTGCATCATTACCTTGTGGTTCTTAAACTCAATCCCACGATTATGAAAGCTAATGCCCCAAAAGCTTTCAGGAATCTGTGGACATGGACCCCCAGATCCTTCTGCTCTTCCACACGACCAAGAATCCTGCCCTTAACTTTGTACTCTGCCTTGGAGTTTGTCCTTCCAAAGTGCACCACCTCACTTCTTGGGCCAGCTCTGCTTCCAATCAATGTCCCTCTACACTATCCACGACACCACCAATCTTTGTATCGACTGCAGACTTGCCACCCACCGTTCCACCCCTTCCAAGTCATTAATAAAATTCACAAAAAGCAGAATTAGACACCACATCTTTGCCTCCTGTGGACACAATGGGACCTGCTGAGATTCTCCAGTAATTTTGTGCATTGACTCCATAGATGCCTGCAGACTTTTTCGTTCATTCTCCTCTTACAAGAGTGACGACTTGGAAGTGGATGGTAAAGAGCTTTAGACATGGAAGGTGCCATATAAATTCAAATCTGCCTTGCTGTCATGCAGTATTTTCCAATTATGTTTGATATTTTAAAAGCTGAGCCTCTTGGCTTTGTAGGGAGAATTATCCCACGTCCCCATCAGTGATTGCAGGCAAAACCTTCAAATCCATGGATCAATGATTCAGTATAGCTCTTATTTAAATACTTTCTACCAAATTATTTGTAGAAACTAATACTTCCATTGAGGCCAATTTGGAGGTTAAAATCTAAAATTCCATGATTTTAATTTTAAATCATTTTTTTAAAAATCAAGAATTATTCATTTGCTTTAAGATTGGTATCTGAAATGTGCGTTGTCATGTTGAGTCAATTATTGGTGGAGTCTCTGGGAACCAGTGCCCTTTTTTAAAGCCAGACTTTTTTTTAAAAAAGGTATTTTTGGTTTGGAGGAATGTGGGGTGACTTCATTGTGTTGAATCGTCGTCTTTTCTACAGGTTGGAGAGTCCAGAATCCATTTCTGCAACAGAATTTGAGGGACCGAGATTAGCCCAATACTATCCCCCAGTAAAAGCAGAGTTTCTTTCTTTTTAAAAAAAACTTGAATAGTTTCTCGGTAAAGTTCACTCAACTCTATTCTAAGATGCATCATTTCCCCCCCCAAGAACAAGAATTGGATTTTTATACACAGCTCAAACCTGCTGAAATTGGGTCACTACTGTGGCTCTTTGGTGAATCCAAAAGATGAAGACTCCTCTGACACCACAGTCATCCCTCAACCTAGATGTGCTGATGTAGATTTTTGAGGTTGTGCTTCTGATGTGAGAATGACCTTTTCTTTTGCAGGGGAGTGGTGTGAAAGAAATAGTAAACCAGACCCAAATTACCTTCTCTAGTGGTAACCATTAGTTTAAGCTGCAGTCTGCAATGGGCAATCATTCCCTTGAAAAGTAGACACTGCCAAAACTTGTGAACCACATGTGGTTAAACTATCAATTCCGATTCTGCCTATCCTGGCAGATTGATCATCACATCTGTCCTGCTTGTCTTGACTGGATGAACCCTTGACGTATGCAGCAGAGAGCTCACCACAATTGAGTTCTACACCAGAGGTTCTCCACCTTTTTCCACCCATATCCCACCTTAAGCAATCCCTTACTAATCACAGAGCACCCACGGCATAGGGATTACTTAAAGTGGTATGTGAGCTGAAAGGAAAAGGTTGAGAACCACTGATCTGCACTAACCACCGAGTGTGGCCTTTACTGCACACTATGCACGTGTAACCCAATGTAGCGTGTAGCTAGCTCAGCTTAGCGCGATAAATTATTCGGAAGGTTTGGCCACCCTTGCTGAAAACAAAAGTGCCCATTTTTCCACTTTTGGTAAAGCTAAGCCAGCTTAGCATCCATTTGGGAATTATGGTTTGGTTATTGGCGCAAAGGTCACAAGGACAATTAAAGTATTTTGTCCGTAATGATGGAAGTGGTTTCAGGAGGCCTTGAGTTTAAAATGTGCATAAAGTTGCAACGTGGCATCTTAAGATTTTTTTGTTGTTGTGGCTTCACTTGGGTGTAGTTAAGTCGATAATTATTTTCTTTCCTCAGATGCAGTTAACTGACCTTGAAAGCCTAGCTCGTAATAAGGACACAGTTTTACTTGAGGTCTGTATTGAATTAAGTTTCTTGTTGCCTCCATTCTGCAAAGTATGTTGCGCAAAACTTTGTCCTGCTCCTACACAATTTATTCCATATGTTTTAAGAACTTGGTAATAGTGTGAATCATGCTAATGCTGTTAGTGAAACAGGCAGGAACATCAGAAATGGGAGCAAGTTGGCCATCTGGCCCGTTGAATAGTGGAGAAGGTTCAATAGATCATTGACTGACTGAGCTCCACTTCCCCGCCTTTCCCCTATAAACCCTTAAATTCCCCATCTGCGCAAAAGTCTATCTGACTATGTAAATATATTTAATGAGGCAGCCTCTACTGCTTCCTTGGGCAGAGAATTCTACAGATTCGCTACTCTCAGGGAGAGGCAGTTCTTCCTCATCTCTGTCCAAAATCTACTACCCTGGACCTTATGGCTATGTTCCCTAGTTCTCGTCTTGCTGACCAGAGTAAGCCACCTGTGGCATGTCGAATGACTCAAAGACTTGTTGACTCAAACCAAGGCTTTTATTAGCAAAAGACTGGAGCGTAGTACATCGACGTCAACCATCCAGACTGACCTGGGTCTGGTTAGGAGCTGCCCTTTATGACCTGCCAGTAGGCGTGGCTATGGTTCTCAGCCAATCACTACTACTCTATGTAAATATATACATTGGTGATAGTATCCTGTACTATTATACCACCTTCCTGTCTCTTTTGTTTTCTATAAACTTGTGATGCACTGTAGTGGCAGTGGGCAGACAAGAGTCAGAAGACTAAACATCAGGCTTTATTCTACTTAAAGTCTCCACTGCAGTTAGCTGCAACTCCGTGTGGCCGGATGTGGCTTATTATAATTGACAGCCGGCCAGGTGTGGTCTGTCCTCCGGTGATATTCCTGCAGGTACAGAGGTCACCCCCCACCGCAGGCTACTGGTCTATCACCACAAAAATCCCCCCTCATTCTTCTGAATTCCAGAGAATACAGACCGAGGCGGCTCCTCGCAGGCCAACTGCTCATTTCCAGGATCAGCCTGGTGAAGTGTGAGAGCTTAGTTGCCAGATCCAAGGATTAACACTGTTGGGTTTCACTCCAACACTGCGCCAAAGCCAACAGGCGTTCCTTACAGACACATTGCACGTTCTTTCACCTCTCAGCGCGTAGACCAACAGGTGCTAACTTCGCAGCCAGCACTGAAGGATCCTCACCCCCCCAGGTCATGATGTTATTTGCTCTATTTTACTGTTCCCCCTCTGATCACCAGATTCATAAGCTGGCCAGTTCAAAGGGGCAGCAAAGCAGAATTGTGCAAGCGATCGGGAAAACGTGTGGATTCATCGACACCAGCCCCCTTTTGTCATCAGCTGCCTTTGCACTTTCGGAATGCTGTTGGGCTGTTTGCATGCTCCTGGATTTTTGCTCCTACTTCAACCTTCTGACATTTCCCGCTCTTTTGCTGATTTCCTTCGGGGAACAGGGTGACTTTATTGAGCTTGCCAGACAATTGCTTCCTAGTTGAAGGAAATGTAGCCAGGTACTAGAATGAACAGCAAGCTGGCGACTAATTAGAGGTTCTCAATGGCAGAAGGAGGGAAGTGATATACCTGCTGTTTTATTGTAATCTGGGATCTAAAGTAAAGCTTGCATACTATACAAACAAACTGGGAGGCAAAGGAAGCAGGATTTAAAATGCAGGAAAGCATTAATAAGCTTGTAAAATAGATACTCAAGTGGCAAAAGATTCCGGTATAGATGTGGGGAGTTTTATATGAAGGTATTATTCTACTTTTTTTTTTAATTAGGCCTTTGTCAATTTTGCACTAAGGATAATGTACAAATTGTTAAAATTTAAGTAGAATACTGCAGTATGTCTCCGAAGAATTGAACCAGATGTTACTGTTAAATTTCAAAAATCTTTGAACAGTGCTTAGGAGTACTGGATGAGGTTTTGGACCCAAATCCAGAACCATATGAAAAAGATTTTTTTAAATCAAATCAACATTTTATTGTCCACAAAATTTGTTTTCCTTTGGTTGACCTACAAAGAGGTGACACTGGTCCAGTGTCCCCACCAAGAAGAGAAAGTGAAGCAAAAGAGTGTCCCTTGAGAGGCACAGTGTCTATGGATCCCACCCTCTCCTCCGATCCTGCCTCCTCCTGTACCTCTCTAACCTGCAGAGCCACACGGGCTCCTGTTTAGTCCACCGGTGGACCGAGCTCCAGGTGTCCTAATTGCCCTCTTTGTCTCCCTGGGGCCCAACCCCTAATACGATCAGGAAGCTGTTAGTGCCCGATGCCCTTCAGGAGCCCTGCTCACTGTTGGTACCCTAATAGATCCTAGTCCTGATGCCTGGTTTCCAGCAGCCCAATGTGGGTCTTCAGCTGCTGAACCCCTCCCTGGTCCACTATTGTGGTCTCCTACTGTGAAAGTCAGCCCGCGCTGTAATAAAACAAACAGCAGAACTAATTAAGCGTACAGCAGTGTCTTTATTTAGCTTTGATTACACTAGTGGGAGAGGGGTGATGAAAGAAAGAGTTCAGTAACTTGTTCTCTATACTGGGCCTCACTCAAAGCATCAGAGTGTTCATCACACTTTTATAAGCCTTTGGACAGGGGTCTGTGTCAGACCCTATAAGTTTCACGCAGCTGGCAATTTTGCATTTTCAATAACATGTTCCTCTGCAGACGGCTTGGCCTTGCTCTTGGTTTATTTACTTTTGTCGTGTTAGAAGGCCACTAGATTGCAAAGCAACTGCATTCTCAGATCAACTCTTTAGCCCTTTATTAAACATATTCAATAAACGTATTCTTTCACACTACCCTTTGGGGTCTTCTCCAGGCTTTGCATTTAAGGGAACTTGTTGAAATGTCAGAAAATAAGACGAGGAATCGAAGTAACACCAGGTCCATTTGCTGTATTATGCATGAAGTCTAGGTAATATGGTACCTTTGCACCACTTTCTTACACCAGTCCCACATCCCTCGAGGTCATCCTGCCCTTTTTGCGCACTGCACTGTACCCCAGCCTGTGCAGATTTTCTTGTTTGCCCACGTCCCTTCATTCCCTTTAATCATGAGGTTCCCAGCCACTGTGACATGGTGTTTACTTGCATTTTGGGCATCCCAGGTCACAGGCATTTGTAGCCTGAGATCTCCCTGGCATTGCATTGGCAATGTCCCCTCTAGCAACCTTGTAAATGGAATTCGCAGACTGGGAGTGTCGGATTCTATGGTATTTGGGAGGTATTGAAATCGCTTATTTCCACTTATTAAATACATCAGTGAGGGTTTCAACAGCAGGCCGGGTGATCCTGGAATGTAATCCTGCGACTGCACATGACCTTGGCGCAAGACTTGAAATAGAACACTACGGCACAGAAACAGGCCTCTTTGGCCCTTCTAGTCTGTGCCAAAACATGTTTTTTCCCACTGCCCTGCACCCAGCCCATAGACCTCCATTACCTCTACCATCCAAATTCTTCTTAAATGCTAAAATTGAGGCCGCACTCACCACTTCAGCTGGCAGCTCGCTCCACACTCCCACCATTCTCTATTTCCCTTTTCATCCTTAACCTGTGTCCTCTGTAACTCGGTGGAAAAAGCCTACCTGTATTTACTCTGTCTATCTTCCCCCCCCCCCCCCCCCCCCATGACTTTTAAACACCTCTATCAAATCTCCCCTCATTCTTCTGCGCTCTGGGGAATAAAGTCATTCTTCTGCACTCTGGGGAATAAAGTCCTAACCTGTTTAACCCTTCCCTGTAACTCAGTTCCTGAAGTCCAGGCATTGTCCTAGTAAATCAGTTTAATGTCATTTCCACAGCCCCGAGAAAGGATCTAGTGTTCTGCACTCTGCTTGTGACAACACACAGATACAAGCGAGGCCCACTGTTCTGTGAGTTCTTCCCAGATGGCTTGCTGTCCTAGTTTGACCAGAAGTTACCCCCCCCCCCCTCCCCGTGTGCTCTACTCTGGACCACCCTTTGCCTTTGCAGGGATCGCAATCCCACAGGGGACTTCCCCTCCCCCACCTGTTACAATAAGTAAGATCCATTGCGAGCAATTCATTTAAACCCTTCACAAAATAAAAATGCCTGTCCCCCTGCTGCTGTTGGCCATTGCCTTATTGGAGCTATAATGGATACAGTTTATCACAAGTGTTCTTGTTTGAAGAGAGGAAATGCTAAAGTTGATTTGGATAGTTGGTGTGTGTGGTGTGAAATGTAGTCTTATCTCAGCCCTGACAGACTTCCTTTGGCTGCTAAACTTTGTCCTTATCTCCACCCATTTCCTCTTTGACTGAGAGGCAATGCTGCTAATAAAGTGATGAGGTCCTCTGGGGGTCTCAGGCAAGGGGATGTCGTTATTGCACTGATCATACAGCAAGCTCCAAAAGCAGCAATTAAAAAGTGTTTTGGCCATTATCTGTCCATTTGCAGTTTCCTGCCAACAGGAACAGGAGCTTAATACTTCATTGTTTGAATCTCGACTATGAAAAGGAGAGGTGTTGTTTAATTTGGCGTCGTGTTCAGTTCAGACATCGTGGGCCAAAGGGCCTGTTTCTGTGCTGAACTGTTCTGTGCTTCCTTGCATCTGCATTCAGTGAATAACACAGACAATATTGGTCACATTTCAAGTTTAAACTAAATGAACTGGAATGCGAAGGGCTAGTTAAAGGGTCCACCCTGTCTTCCCCATCTATCTCCCCTTCATCTTGCCCCATAGAGATGCAATCGGCATTAAATACATCAGTGAGGGTTTCAACAGCAGGGAAGCTGATCCAGGAATTAACTCCTCCGATTGTTCATGACCTTGGGTCATTTTGGCCCAATTAACCTACACCCCCAGTACGTTTAGAACAGTGGGTGGAAACCGGAGCCCCCAGGTTTCCCATGCAGACCCAGGGAGAGCGTACAAACTCCAGCGTGGGACCCTTCCCCCCCCCCCCACCGACCCAATTGCTGGCGCTGTAAAGGCGCAGTGCTAACCGCTACCCCAACCATGCCGCCCATGGCACATTTCCACACCAGTGAGAAAGGATCCAGTGTTCCACGCTCTGCTTGTGGCAGGACACTGATACAAACAAGGCTCATTGTTCCGTGGGTTCTTTCCAGTCGGCCTGCTGTTCTAGTTTAAGCAGGAGTTACCCCAGTGCACTCAGCTCTGGAGAGCCACTTACCTTGCAGGGATTGCAATCCAACTTGGGACCTCCCTTTCCCCACCTGTTGCAATAAGATTACAAAAAAAATTCAAATTTCTAACTATCAGTGCGTCTCTTCAGCTGGAATGCAAAGGGCCGGTAAAACTGTCCCCCTTCCCCATCTATCTCCCCTATATCTTGCCCAATAGAGATACAATCAGCATCAATCTATTTGGTCCTTTTTTTAAAAAGTGTCCTTCCTTTGCAGAGAGAGAACTACGTTAAGGAACTTAAACATTCTTTGGAGGAATATTCCATGATTGTAGAGGTAAGACCCTTCTTCTAAATATTTTTACACAAAAGCAAAAAAAAAAAAATTGCTGTTTGAATTCCAGTCTTGGATCCCACTAGGGTTTGCGGAATGAGAAGGCCAAGTTGAAAAGTCAACTCCTCTTCCAACAGGAGCTGGTGGCGTGAGTAGTGGTCCCCAACTCCCTCACCTAGACCTCCTTTTCTTTCTTTCCCCCCCCCCCCCCACCAAGGTCAGTAATCATCTCCTCTAATGCTCTCTCCATCCTTTGTTTTCTAGAGAGTGTATTAATGCATCGGCAATACCCCAAGATGGACTGGAGATATTCAGGGCCCAAAGTTCCTTGCAATTGGAGCTCTTAAATGCTCAGAATGCTTCCGAGGTAAGGAATCAGAGTACAAGAGTTTATTGTCATATCCACTGGGCCTCTTGCTTGCTTGGGCCACGCAGGTATGCAAGTGTCTTGCACATAAACAAAATGCTGGAACTAGTTAGGACGAAAAACAGCATCTCTGGGGTGTGACACAGTTCGGATTCTGATGAAAGGGAATCAACCTCCCACCTTGACCTTGCTTCTCCCTGCACAGGCACTGCCTGCTCTGTGTATTCCCAGCACTTTTCCCTTGAGTTCAGATTTTGATGCAGCTGATTTTTTTTACATCTTCCTTCTCTGAAGAAGCTGCGACTTCTGAAGGCCACTGGCAACGATGAAGTAGCTACTGTAGCGTGGCCAACCCAGGTTCAAATCTGCTACTGTCTGGAAGGAGTCACGTGTGCATTCTCGTCTGGACCACCGGGGTTTCCTCTGGGGCTCCATGTTCCGCAGATGTACAGGAGCCAGTTGGTTTATTGGTCACGTGGGCGGCTGAGCTTGTGGGCTGGAACTCTGGGGCCCCATGTTCCACAGATGTACAGGGGTAGTTGGTTTATTGGTCATGTGGGTGGCTTAGCTCGTGGGCTGGAACTCTGGGGCCCCATGTTCTGCAGATGTACAGGGCCAGTTGGTTTATTGGTCACATGGGCTGGAAATGACTGTGGCCATGCTGTATCTTTTTTTTTAAATCAAAATGTACATTAAAAAGAGAAAATGAATTTTTTAAATAGAGAGATAATGGTAAAACATGAAAGTCTGCAGACACTGTGATTGAAGTAAAAACAATGCTGGAGAAATGTGGCTGATCAGACAGTGTACTCTTTGGAATAAAGATACATAACTAACACTTAAGGCTTGAGTCCAGATATGTTTGTATTTAGAGGGCGAGTTGTTGCAGATCGAGGTGGTGGTGCGTAGAATTCAGCAGGAGAAGCGGAGAGAGCAGCAGTTAGTGCTATGTAGGAACCCGAGATCCCTGCGAGGCCTGGAACCAGAGCTGGAAACCATGAGGCACAAGATGGGGGCGGAGGCAGTTAGCAAGGAAGGCAATGTGGCTGAAATAATGTTCACAGTTACTACAGTGTGGGGGGGGGGGGGGGGTGGGGGGTGGGGTGGTGCTTTTATTGTGGTGTTGTAGCAGCCCATGAATAAAGTAACAAGGGGAGGTTCAAGAGCCTGTTGGCTTTTGGAAAATGTTCTTGAATCTGGAGATGCTGTGTCTCAGGCTTTTGTAACCTGCCTGAAGGAGGTGGTGAGAAGAGGTTGTGACCAGACCGATGGGGATGCTTTATAATGTTGGAGCGATGAGTTGGATGAGCCTTCAATTATGTTGCACTTGTCCCATATGTTTGCATGTTTAAAGGTGGAGGGAGACAAATCAGTAATGACCTCCCAGTCAACACCAGAAAGGAACTTCACTCGTATAGCGAGCTGCCTTAAGGTATGAAGGTGTCACTCAGGGTAGTTTGGGGTCACCTCAAAAAGGACCTTCAAATTATTCCAACGTTTGTCCGTGCATCCAAGTAATCATTCTGGTGACGACTCTCAGAGAGGAGAAATATCTCAGAATATCTGAAGTATCATTTGAGGATCCCCACACGTTACGGTAAATTCGACAGAGGAACTACCTTTTGGCTGAAGGAACTGGTTAATTTTGGTCTGCGACCTGTGAGTGTCACCAAGCTTTGAGCTTTACATGGCCTGGGCTTGTTATGCCAGATTTTTTCTAAGAAGAAAAACAGCTGCAGTTCAAGTAACAAATGACTGGGCAATGTTAATAATAGCCCTGAATTATCAAGTTAATTTTGTGCCAAATTGTCACAAGTTCAGTTTAATTCCATCAATATATTTGATACCACTTAATTTGCTATTCATTATGCAAACTTTTTAAATTAGCAGACCCATACCTTTACTAAATGCAGCAGGGTTGAGGTGTGATCTAATGCATTTTAAACCAACATGATATTTGCTGGTTGAACTCTTTCAGAAGCTCAAATGCAGGGAAATAAAGCTGAGCACAGTTGGCGTAGTGGTTAGCTCAACGCTTTTACAGCGCCGGCGATTGAGACCGTAGCTGGGTTCGAATCCCGCGCTGTCTGCAAGGAGTTTGTACGTTCTCCCTGTGTCTGTGTCCATTTTCTCCGGGAGTTCCAGTTTCCAAAACCGCACTGGGATGTAAATTGGGCGGCCCGGACTCGTAGGGCTGAATTGGCCATGTGTCTAAATTTAATTTAATACATCGTGAGTTGTTTAAGGATAAACATTTTGAAATGTGCTGCGCATATTGTCTTTTTAAGGAGAACTTTGCAGAATGGCAAATGGTCTCCCATTCCACCCTGGCAACCTTTGAGAAGATGCTGGATAAAGAAGTGTTGAATTTGCTCCAAGGCTCCGAGGGAAAGCAGACAGCTTTGCAATTCAAAGTGATCTCTACACAGATGGTAATCCTTTCACTTGACCAGTGCTCTACACCTTTCACTGCAAGTGCCAGGTGTGCATGTAGTAATCCCACCCCCTTCTTCTGCATGCTGTGTGTTCGATTTCCCCACCGCAACCTTTCAAACGTAATCATAAAGCTTCAATGCTTTCAACAGTAAAGCAAAGGAGTTTGTGTCCCACAGCACTTCTGCAACTTTGGGAGTTGCATCGAATCAAATATTGCCCAAAATTTACTCCACGGTTGAGTGATAGGCAAGCCATCGTGCCAGAAAGCAGTACTACTTTGAGCTGGGCCCTTCGGCCTATGTCGAATATCAGGCACTCATTTTTACACTAATTTTTGTCTCCCCGTCCTCCCATGAACGGTCCTCCACTCATCTACCCTCTAGGGGCAGTTGGCTATTTAACTCACCGGCCTCTTCCTTGCTTCCTCCCATCCTGCACCCATCTGTGAATTCAGTTCAAGGCATTGCATCGTTGCACCCCACTTCTAATTTTCATTGATTGTCCTGATCCCATGCAACGGGGTTGGGTAACAAACATGACTTTATGAATGCAGGATATTCTCCATGATTTCTCTTCTGGTTCTTTCTGGCTGTCTCTTGCCTCTGCTCCTCCAAGATCTACTTTTGGTCGCCCAGTGTCCCACTTAAGATTTTACTGCTTGCCCTTTTGTGCTTTGTGCTGGATGGCCATTATTGAAGTTTCCACAGCAGCGCAATTATCGGATGACTGATCAGTGCGTGGCCCAGGGGTCTTTTCAACCTGAGCTTTTTCCCAGAGCGATCACTGCACTTATGCTGCAGCCAAATAAATACTACCGGCTTCTCTTGTGAGCAGGTAAAGCTTCAGCTATCAAAAGAATTTTGGAGCCCTCAGCAATTGGTTTCTAAACATGCACGTGTCAAAATGATTGCAGGCAACACAGCTCTCTGAAGAAGTTGGTGTGCTGATGACGTGGTTGTGGAGAGTGGCTGAACTGGAAATTAACAGCAAGGATCTGAATGCATCCACGCTTGGGGCAAGTTGCAAATTCTTATAAGTAAAACAAGAAAATCTACAGATCCTATGCTTAAAATAAAAACATGCAAAGCCAGAGAAACTCAGCAAGTCCTTTATAGAACCACATAACAATTACAGTATGAAAACAGGCCATCTCGGCCCCTCTAGTCTGCACCGATTTAAGTGAACTCCACTAATCCCACCTACCTGCTCCCTGTCCATAACCCTCCAATCATCCAACCTTCTCTTAAATGACAAAATTGACCCTGCTGCAACCACCTCTTCCGGAAGGTTATTCTACCCAACCACCACTCTGTGTGAAAGAAGCTTCCTCTCATGTTACTCCTAAAATTTTTTCCCCTAACCCTTAACTTATGACCCCTCATTCCAACCTCACCAACCCTCAAGGGGAAGAGCCTATTCACATCTACTCTGCCTATCCCCTTCATAATTTTATATACCTCTATCAAATCCCCCCCTTAACCTTCTACGCTCCAATGAATGAATAAAGACCTAATCTACTCAATCTTTATTTGTATTCTAGATACTGCAATCCAGGCAACATTTTAGTAAATCTTCTCTGCATCCTCTCAACCTTATTTATATCCTTCTTGTAATTTGGGGACCAGAACTGCAGACAATATTCCAAACTTGGCCTCACCAATGCCTTGAACAGTCTCAACATCACCTCCCAGCTCCTATATTCTGTGCTTTGATTTATAAAGGCCATCATACATAAAGCCTTCTTCACCACCCTATCTACATGGGAATCCACCTTCAAAGAACGCTGAACCATTATTCCAAGATCTCTCTGTTCCTCTTCATTCCTCGATGCCCTCTTGTCCTATTTTGGTTATTCCTCCCAAAATGAAGCATTTCACACTTATCTACATTAAACTCCATCAGCCACCTTTCAGCCCACTCTTCTAAGCAGTCCAAATCCTCCTGCAGTTCCTGAAAACCCTCCTCACTATCCACAACTCCCCCTATTTTTGTACAGAGAGTACAAGGCGGGGAAAGGGGTAGTCACAAGGCAGGAGGTGATAGGTGACCACTCCTTTCCACCATCATCTCCCCCAAACTCTTTTGTTCCTGTACCTTGATGAAGGGCTCAAGCCTGAAACGTCGGTTATGTGTTTTTACCATTGCTATATAAAGGACGCTGCTTGACCCGCCTGAGTTTCTCCAGCTTTGTGTGTTTTTACAAATGGTTAGATCTGCTCAGACCGAACACTTTTAAATGAACCCAGTCTTTTGAAGTGATGTAGTGAATATGTGATTTGCAGTCCTTGTCACCCAATGAAGGAACGATGCCCTGAAGCTGGAAATATGTCACAAGAATGTTATAGGGACTGGAGGGTGAAGGGCTGGCTGGATGGGCTAGGGCATTTTCCCTGAGAGGTGACCTTCCTGAGGTGCAGGAAATCCTGAGGGGCATAGATGAGGTAGATAGAGGTGGTCTCTTTTCAAGTTCCAGTTAATTATCATATCTGTACATGTATAACAAAAAAAAAACTTCAAGGTTACAGATTCATCAATCTCGTAGCCTGCAAGCAGCTATTTCCCAGCCTGGCAGTCTTGATTTTGATCCTTCTGTACCTCCTTTCTGTTGACAGTGGGTCAAAGCTCCTGTGTAATAGTGGGTAGGAGTTGTCAATAATTCTTGAGCAACAGTGGAAGGGGAGACCCCAGTGATCTTTTCAGCTGTTTTGATAATCTTCTGTATTGACTTTCAATCTGATGCTTTTGGTCTGATGCCACACAATGATGCAGCCAGACAGGACATCCTCAATTGTGCCCCTGTAAAAGGTTGTCAAGTTGAGGGCCAGTAGCCTTGCGCACACCACCCCGCCCAACCTCTTTACGAAGCATAGAAGAGGAGTCTAAAGCTAAAGACATAGATTAGAGACAAAAGGTTGTGGACACAGCCCAGGACATCACAAGCATATCCTTCCCCATGATCGTGAACATCTAAAGTGAGCGCTATCGTCGGGAAGGCAGTAGCAGTCACCAAAGATCCTCACCACACACTCTGTTCTCGCTGCTGCCATCAGGAAAGAGAAATAGGCACCACAAGACTCGCACCCACCAGGTTCAGAAACAGCTGCTACTCCTCAGAACCCTCAACGACAAACTCAGACTTAGTTGTGCTCTTTATTGATTTTCTTTTGTTCTCCCTGTATTGTAGTCAGTTTGTTTACATTCATTATCTGTTTACAGTTCTCTTAATTGTTTACATGCTCACGCTGTGTACAGTTTATTTTTTGGAATACCAATTGGTGGTAATTCTGCCACGTCCACGGGAGAAAGGAATCTCGGGGTTGCATGTGATGTCACGTACATAGTCTGAAATCTTACGCAGAGAGAGGAGCGATTTAAGAGTCCAGAGGAGCAACCTTTCCACACAGGGTGCTAGGTTTATGGAACTAGCTGCCTAGGGAAGTGGTAGAGGCAGGTACAATTATGATGTTCAAAAGCCATTTGGTCAGATGTGGTCAGAAAGGGTTCAGAAAGATGTGGGCCAAATGCAGGTAAATGAGACGAGCTCAGGCAGCTTGGTAATGTGGACGAGTTAGGCTGAAGGACTTGTTTCCATGCCTCTCATTGATTTCTGGTAATAGCCCCTGTTCATTATCACTTGGCTCTTTGCACAGCACCTTTTGCTATATTTAAACGAGCCCCAATGTATGTTGGCAAATAAAAGTCCCAGTGCTTTCAGTCACCTCCAGCGGTTCCAAATGAAGCACATTTTGGGGGTTGGGGGGTTTCTTCCATGCTAACCATCACAAAGGTATGTTTGATGACTTGTTCTTCAAACATTTTGAGTGTGGCACTCACAGTGATGAACACTGGCTTCAGTTGGGTACAAGGAGACTACCTGTCAGACAGCGTGGGCGTCACAGTTTCACGCAGCAAACCAAAGTAAGTGAAATCTGGCCAACATTTCAGGCCTGAGCCCTTTGACAGGAATCAGGAAGAACTGGTCCACCTATGCTCAGCCCCAAAATGTTGATTATCTTTTGCTTACACTGCATGCCCTTGGGCTGCACGGTTGGCGTAGCGGTTGGCGCAGGGCCGAACCAGGGTTTGAAACTCGCTCTATCTGTAAGAAGTTTGTACGTTCTTCCCGTGTCTGCATGGGATTTTCCCCAGGGGCTCTGGTTTCCTCCCACCATTCAAAACATACCAGGCGGTTAGGTTAATTGGGTACAAGTTGGGTGATACCAACTTGTGGGCTGAAATGGCCTGTTACCATGCTGTATGTGTAAAGTTAAAGACCTGCTGATATTTTTCAGTTCACAGCACCAAATGGCAGAAATTTTGGCACTTTCTTAAATTGTTTGGCGACAGAAAGTGCTGGTTAAAGGGTTTTTGGTTGTTTTAGAAGGTTTTTAAGCTCTTTTTGGTTCTGTTAGCTCTTTTTTAAAAAATATCTGGTGCAAAATCTGGCAACGCCAGCATAAGTGGATTGAACTGAATCCTTCACTGAAATGATAATGCACAGTAAAACTGGGATGATCTAGTGAATTAGGGGCTTGTATTTTCTGGACCATTGAAAGAATGCAGATATTAGCAAGGATGTTGCCAGGACTTGAGGAAGGGACTTGCAGGGAAAGGTTGAACAAGTTGGGACTTTATTCCCTGGGCCGTCAAAGATTTGATAGAGGTGTACAAAATGATGAGAGCTTTAGAGAGGGTATTTTCCACTGAGGTTCGGTGAAGGTAGAACTAGAGGACATGGTTTAAGGGTGAGATGTTTTAAAGGAAATATTAGGGGGAGCCTCTTCATGCAGAGTGTGGAACGAGCTGCCAACTGGAGTGACGAATGTGGGCTCTATTTTGACGAAGCAAAAATTTGGATAGGAACATGGATGTGGGGGGTGGTGCATAGAGATGGGACTAGGCAGAATATTAGTTTGGCACAGACTAGATGGACAGAAGGACCCATTTCTGTGCTTATAGTTTCTATTTCCTCTTTGGCAAGATGGTAGAAGAGCATGGAGAATCTGCTTGCAATTGGCAGTCAACTTGGTACACGAGATGCTAAAGATACTCCATTTAGTACCCAAATACTTTTTTATCTCCGGTTTGGTTTGCATGTTAGAAATTTGCATTAGTTCTGCTAGCAGTGAACCTGGTTGTGTTGAAAGGAGCAGAAAAATAAACGAGCAGTCCTGGTTTTGACTTCTGACTTGCTTAATTTGTGGTCCCATTGTCCAGTCCCGCTGTTTGGTCCAATCCTATTCTGCCTGCACTCTGGACCCTCACTGTCATGAGCGAATGAGTATCATGAATCCTACAAATGAGTGCTTTGGCGGCACCAAACTGATTAGATTTAGCTGTTTGTTTGTCACAATGAAAAGTGATCATTCCAACACTAAATTCCAGTTAAAGTGGTTGAGTTGAACTGAGGCTGCAGACACTGGGGTCAAGTGCAATACATAAATAGTGTTCCTCCAGCATACTTGACCGTCTCACTCAACTTGACTCATCGAGTCTGTCCACACTTGTATTGCAGTTAAAATCATTATATTTGCTGGAAGTTGGAAATAGAGAATGCAGGAAACTCTCATCAGGCCAGGTAGCAGCTGTTGGAGAGGGAACACTTCAGATTCGAAGACCCTTTGTTGGAACTAATCCATCATTTTGACAGTTTCTTCCCAAATTCCACTTGTTGGGATGTGTCCACAGGGGTCGCCTGTGAGCTTGGAGCTGAGTGCAGTATATCACAGGTGTCTCATTTACAAGTGCATTTGGGTAAACTCGAACGTTGAATGTCCCTTGTTTGTGAGCTGTGTGTGGTTGCATCCTATTTTAAAAATGACTATAAATATAACTCTAAGCACTTCCTCGTCCACTTATGGTAAATTGAAAGCCTTTATAATAATTTTGTGTAGGTTTAGCATGGGCGAGAGCCAATTGCTTTGGGACTCCCCATGATGGGATGATTGATAACTTTTTTTTGACATATAGCACGATTACAAGCTCTTCTAGCTGCCCAAATACCCTAATTAACCTACGACCCCTGTATGTTTTTTTGGAAGGTGGGATCCAGGAGGAACTCTTGGGGAGAACTTCCAAAGTCTTAAAGGACGGTGCTGGATTCAATCTCTGGTCTGTTAGCTTTGCGCTAACCGTGCTGCCCTCTGTTTCTAAGGGGATTGGTCAAGAACCAAAAAACTAATGAAGAATGCTCTCCTGCATCTATTGAATTTTCCACCTCCAGGGGAGCTTGGAGCTTTTAAAATTAGACTTGAACCCCTGGTGCGATGTGTCCTACAAGACTGGGAAACCCATAGGTTTCTGGAGCGGTGGCTCCTCAAAGCTTTCACTTGGATAGCTGAAATTGTCAAGAGGTGAAATTATTTTGAGCCACTTGCCCCACCCACCCCAATCTCATTAGTTATCACCCCTCAGTCTTGAAGGTTTCTGAGCCAGAGCATCGATGATTTTTCTCCTGCTGAAACTGCTCAGCAGATCAGTCTTGCCCCAGATTCCAGCCTTTGGTCTCTCACGTGTCTTGATGGTGAAAGTGGCTTAAATGTCCGTCTTCTGTAAGTTGCTCAGAGTTTTGGCATCTGTCTGCGTCCAACAAAGATGATTGCCTGGCCCTCACATCACAATGAGTCAGGATCCCAGATGGAGATCGAGGACTTTGTTGGGTGGTGCCAGAACAACAATCTTGCTCTCAGCATCTCCAAGGATTGATTTTGGGAAGGAAAGGCTGAGGGACTATGCACTTCTCCATATTGATGGGACTGAGGTGGAGACTGTCCAAACCTTCGAGTTCTTGGGAGTGCCTATTCCAACAAACCTCCTTGAGCCAGTAAATCAAGGCAGCTGAAGAAAGCACACTGGCGCCTCTACTTTCATACGAGTCTGAGGAGATGTGGCATGTCGTCAGATCCTCTGTCAAACTTCTACAGGTGCGCTGTGGAAATTATACTGACTGGTTGTATCACAGCCTAGTTTGGTTACTGCCCAGGAATGCAGTAGGTAGCAAACACAACCAGGACTAGCACAGGCTCTCATCTCCCATCCATTGAAGTTGTCCATCTGAGGTACTGCCTCAAGAAGGCAGTCAACGTCATAAAGGACCCCCATAATGGCCAACGCGGTTAGCACAACACTTTTACAGTGCCAGTGATCAGAGTTTGAATCCGGTACTGTCTGTAAGGAGGTTGCATGTTCTCCCTGTTTCCTCTGGATGCTCCGGTTTTCTTCCACTGGTTGTAGGTCAATTGGATGTCTTTGGGTGACATGGGCTCGTGGGCCAAAAGAGCCTGTTACTGTATGTCTAAATTAAAAATTAAATTGCCCTGATCGCAACCTCTTCTCACTGCTACTTTCATGCAGAAGCCTGAACACCAGCACTGCTAGGTTCTTTCCAACAGCTCTCAGGCTCTTGAACCACCCCATGTTTCACTAATCAGGGGCTGTTGGAGTCGATTGTCAAGGATGAAGTTACGGAGTATCTGGAGGCGCATGATGAGATAGGCTGAACTCAGCATGCTTTCCTTAAAGGAAAATCATACCTGGCAAAACTACTGCAAATTTCTTTTTAAGGGATGTCGAACTCTAGCTTTACCCTACCCTCAATTTGGTCTATATGTCGTCTGAGTCCAGCGTGCTCATTGAATGAAGTAATAGGAGAATGTATTCTGTTTCACAATCAGTTTATTACATAGCACAAGAATAAAGCTTAACAGAGCTCTGGTTCAGTCGTTAGTTCATAGGTCACCTGCTCGGTGAACTATTTCCCAAGACTAACTCCTACTGTCGAGTCTCTTCTGTTTATATAGATCAACATTATTACACTGAACAAAAGTTGGCTTTCTTTGATAGACTCCTTGCATAAAATTTATCTCAAGCAATTTTCTGCTCTGCAATCATTTATGGTGTAGCCCTCCCATCTTAATCTCCCAGGCCAGAACATTCTGTTGTTTTAGAGTAACCTTGGGGATGAAACTATTTTCTCTCTTTGTATTTGGAGTCAGAAAATTCTACACATACTATAATCAGCCAACTTTTCTACATACTGTGGCTGTTACTTAATTGCATTAATATTTCCCCTAAACAGTATAATTGAAGTACATAGTAAATTGCTACATAGTAATGGATTAATGAATACATAATGAATAGTACAAAGGCATATTTTCCATGATTACAACCCCTTGGTTCCCCTTGTGTATTTGGACTTTCAAAAGGCCTTTGACGAGGTACCACAGAGAAGCTCAACAAGATGCGAGGCCTCGGAATTACAGGAAGGATGCGAGCACGGGTAGAGCATGGACTGATCGGCTGGAAGCTGAGTAGGAATAAAGGGATCCTATTCTAATTGGCTACCAGTTACCAGTGGTGTTCCGCAGGAGTGAGTGTTGGAGGTCACATTGTACATAAATGATTTGGATGATGGAATAGATGGCCTTGTGGCTAAATTATCAGATGATACCAAAATGGGTGGTAGGTGGTAAGGACACAGAAAGGCTGCAGAGAGATTTGGATAGAAGTGGTAGACGAAATAGTGTTCAAAAGTGTATGGTCACGTGCTCTGATGGAAGAAATAGACTATCACTTAGATGAGGGAGAACATTCAAAATTTGCAGATGCAAAGGGACTTGGGAGTCCTCATGCAGGATACCCTAAAGGAGTCCTTTCAGATTGAGAAGGCGTTCATTTCTAGAGGAATAGCGTACAAGACCAGGGATGTAAAGTTGAGAATCTATACAGCGCTGGTGAGACTTCACTTGGAGTACTGTGTACCGTTTTGGGTGCCTCATTTGAGAAAAGACGTCCTGACATTGGAGAGAGAAAATTTACTAGAATGATAGCAGGAATGAAATGGTTAACATATGAGAAACGTTTGTTGACTCTTGGATTGTACTCATTGGAGTACAGAAGAATGGGGGGGGGGTGGTGGGGTGGGGAGATCCTCATAGAGATATTTCAAATGCTGAAAGGCCTGGACAGAGTAAATGTTTCCCATGGTAGGGGTGACTAGGGCAAAACTTCAGGATGTAAGGGCTTCAATTTAAAACAGACGTGGAAAATCTTCTTTAGTCAGAGGGTCATGAGTCGGGACCGTGTTGGCACAGGTGGCCACGGAAGCAAGGTTGTTGGGTGCATTTAAGGCAGAGATTGACAGATATTTGATTAGTCAGGGCACCAAGTGTTATGGGGAAAAGGCCGGGGAGTGGGAGGGATGGATCAGCTCACGACAGGATGGCAGAGCAGACTCGATGGGCTGATTGACCTACTTCTCGTTTGTCTTGTGAAGTTTTATTGACTGCTCCCACACTGCAAAAGGACTATTGCAAAATCACTTCTTTTGTACTGCGATTACTGTGAATATTTATTGTTCACTACTATAGCCTATGACGCTTGGTCAACTGCAGAGAGTATAATCTCTATATTGTAGAATGTATATGATGATAAACTCCTCATCTCTAGTGAATTAGTTATTTATAAAAACCTGAATTAAGCAAACCCAAAGAATTGTGGACTCCTGGGCAGATCAAACACGCCAATTCATGCTATCTTCATTTCACATGCGCTGAGGCCTCTAGTGTGGGCACTGTTGCAGTGTGGTGAGAACGTAACCCACTTGCCCTGTTTAGCCCGGAGCTTATAACCAGATCATCATTGAGAAGCAGAAAATCTTTGAGAGACGAGTGTTGGCTGGGACACAAGAGTGCTCCTGGTCATTCAGCAATGATCAGGGTTCCTTCATCTCCATCTCGACCCCAATGCAACTCTGGGTTAACCCTTGATCTGAATGACAGCTTTGGAAGCTCCAAGTTGGGCTCTCCGTTCAGGAGGAGTGGAAGGTGAAGCGCTGCCTTGGAGTACATCTTTCGAACTGTCCTTGCAGCAACCGTGTCATGGCTGGCTAACATTATGCAAGAGCACAATGGTCACTGCACTGCTGGGAGCAAAAGCTTGCACTGAAATCCTGGCCCAAAGACTGTATTCCTGTGGGAATGGGGCCCTTCACCCCACCCTCAGTCTATCGCATCTCATCCCATTTTAATCACCTCGCACTCCTGTGATCTTCTCGATGGTTCAGCTGCACCCAGGAGCCAGTCGCAGTCATTAATTAACCTGCTGGCCTGCACATCCCTGAATGTGAGAGGAAAACCAAGCACCTGGAAGAAATCATTATTATAGAAGCAAATATTTGTCTCCCTTGTCGCTTCTGGTGGGGAGATCCCTTCCCATTTCCCCACCCCCCAATTCCATTGCCCCTTTTTGTGAATTTCTCCTTGTTCACCCTGAACTTCGCACTTCACAACTTCAGTCTTCCTGCAGAAATAGGAATTGGCCAGGAGAAGGTGATAATACTTGCATAAGTCACGTTGCATCTGCTGGGTCCTTGGAGGCCTAGAGAAGGAGCAGTGTATGAGGCTGGAGTGAGGGAGGGTTAGGTTGATGCATCCAATAAGTAATCTCACTCAAAGCCTGTGTCGAGGAGGGGCTCCTGTGACAGAGTATAAAGATGTTTTGGGGAGATAAACTGGGAAAGGTTTGTTAGAGCAGATGACATACAAACATTTTGAAACAGATCTTACTTAAAAATACTGGAGCTCTGCCCTGTGCTAGATATGTCGGGGCCCACGGACTTTGCAAGAGCTTTGGAGAGTGCCTAAGTGACTTCACTAATGGATTGTTGTTTACAAAAAGGCAACAGATGAAAGATCTTGTCGAAGCCACAGACAGTCTGAAGGAGAACTTGCTGCTCTAAGAGGGTCATGTGGTTTTGCAAGCAGAGAGAGTCCAACAGGCTTCCTCTCTGAGGGAGACACAGAGATCACTTTGACAGTGTTACAGCCAGCAACAGCAGCTGGGACTGGAAAAGGACAAGCTGGCAAGCTTGTGGAAACCCCATTTAGAAGACGGGTTCTTATTTCAGCCTGGTCAAAGCCCTTGTGGTTCAAGCAAGAGGAGAGGACTGGCTGTCTAATGTTTCACAAGGAACTCTGTGGTGACCTAAAAGAAAGAGGTTATCATTTGGAGAACTCTGAAGGAGGCAAGTTTCATCAGCAAGACACTAGAGTGGCTGATGGAAGTACATCAGTTGTGGATATCCTGGAACAACAAATCTGTCTTAACCGACACGAACCTTCCTGAGCAGTAACCGTTTACCTTTCAAGCACCAAAACCTGGTGAACTTTGTAAATGTTAAATTCTGTGCACAGTATAAGAATTGTCTGCAGCCAGTGAACTTGGAGGAATGCGAAGTGATATTGGACTGTGAACCAAAGAACTTTTCTGAACTTACCCACACATTACATACACGTGCGCTTAGAATTAGAAAGGGGTTAAGTAAGTCAATAATGATAAGTTAAAGTTGGATTCTATTTTCATATTTAAAGATAATTAAAAGCAACTTTTGTTTAAGTCACCAAATCTAAAGTGTCACTTTAGATTTACCCAATGAACGCAGAATGGAGCCATGAGTCTTCTTAACCCTGGCTACTTCACCTATAAGGGATGTATTTACCTGTGGTCATATTTTTAATGTGCTTTACTTTTTTCTGATCCTTGGGCATTAGGGGTAGGATTGTATAATCTTGTTCCTTGGCAGAAGAAGCTGGTGACTGGTCAGTGTTGGAGACACTATTAACTTTTCATTGCCCTCTTCTATCCAACCCTCCAATGCAGGTAGCCTCAACTGCATCCGTTTTTACTTTTGCTAAAAATAACCTCTGTGAAACTTTTTTTTAAAAAAACATATTTCAGACTTGTGCTTATTCGCCTGCAATTGAAGGAGGAAGTTGATGCTTTTGCTTGAGGGGATGGAACTGAAATAATCTGGTTTCAAAGATACTGGACAGAATTTAGATCTACAATGCTTCATTCTTAAAATCAACACTGGTGCAAGGGTGTTTTCTCAAAAATACATGTGAGGATTCCTGACCCGTAGCGACATTGGCCATTCCTCACAGGCTGGAGATTTAGTGGCTTTATTTTCTTGCTCCTCTGTGCATTTCTCTTCCCGCTTTGGAGATTAGAGGGGATGCTTCCAGTAGTGGGAGAGCCAAGGACTGGAGGGCACAGCCTCAGAATGGCCTAATTTTGCGCCCATCTCTTATGGTTTTTTTTAATATACTACGATGGCTACTTCGGTAGAGCTACTAAAGCAATGCACGCGCACACACCAGGTTAGTCAACACAAGACTGCTTTATTTTGACTTTACAGGCTTTTATATACCCCAACGGGACAAGGTGGGACATCATTATGAGTTTGCTGCCGATCCATGGGACCGGCAGGTTTGAATTAAGCCCCTCCGGCTAAGCTCCGCTCGCATGCGGTCCACTGGGTGAATATTCAACACCCTATATTATGGTTCCGCACGCCTGCAGAACTGCGCCAGTTTGCGATACCACACTGAGCGGCCGCTACAAAACTTTATTTAAAATAAAGCCACTTGCCAAACGTATCACAGTTTTTCAAACTTAATCCAAATACTTGTTATTTTATTTAAAAATTAGTAAGAAATACAAAATAAAATCCTCCTTTGAATCCTCCCAACCCCCTACAAACTTAAAGAAGAAAGACAAGAAAACCACAACAGGAGAACTTCACTTTCTGATACTTTTAAGCGTCTCTATGAATATTTTTGGAATGTCTGAGATTCATTTAAATTTTAATACCAACAGTTTGTAAATGTGGGCTCCATATTTCACAAAATGTATGATATTTATCTCTTAAATTATAAGTAATTTTCTCAAGTGGAATACAACTCCAAACTTCTGTATACCATCTGTCCAATTCTCAAATTGGTATTGGTATCCGACTTCCAAATTATAGCAATACATTTTCTAGCTATTACCAAGGCAGTTGGAACAAATTTTACTTGATATGTATTTGGTTTTAATTTAGGTTTAATATCTCTTTATGATCTTTGTATGTTTTTGAGTTTTTGAGCTACAGATGGATGGGTCTAGTGGACCCTAGGAAGATCAACCAAATCCAGGCACTCAGGTTGATGTTCATCTTTCTCACAGTGACTGCCTCATTTTTTAACAGTGTAACAAAAAAGTCTGCGGGGGTCGCATGCAAATGCGCTGGAGAAACACAGCGGGTCACGCAGCGTCCACAGGATGCAAAGGGTGACCAATGCTGACCGAAGGCCCAGGCCCAAAACTTTTGTTGCCTCCTTGCTTCCTGCAGGTGCTGCGTGACCTGCTGAGCTTCTCCAGCGCGTTTTTCCATCGGTCCCTTTTTCGTCCTCTCTCTGCGATGGACCAGCCGGGGCGGGAACGGTGAAGGGAGGTTCCTGAATGTGTTTGCAGAACATAAGTCCTGACTGTGAAGGCTGACAAATTCCCTCGCTGACCTGTCTCCCCACCCTCGCCAGAAGTGACATGGGTGGAGCAGGTGCATCATTCATGTAATTACTGGAGGCAGCACATCAGTTGCCACTTAATCTTGTCCACAGCTGTAGAGCTGAGCTAATTTTTGAAATGCCTTTCTATTTTTTTCCGTGTTCAAACTCCATGTTTGTGATTCACTGACTTTCATGTGGAACTCCACCTCATGGCTGGATGATTGAAAGGACATCTTTGTAATCTGCTTTAAATTTTATTTCCTTAGTTGCGTTTTCCCTGGGTTCTCCGGTTTCCTCCCACCATTCAAAATGTACCAGGGGCTGCAGAGCAATTGGATGTAATTGGGTGGACACAGGATCGTGGGCTGGAAGGGCCTGTTTCTGTGCTGTGTGTCTAAATATAATCCAACTTCAGGGCAATGACAAGCCAACAGCAGAATTGGGCCATTCAGCCCATCAAGTCTACTCTGCTATTTGAATCGCGACTGATTATATTTCCCTCTCAACTCCATTCTCCTGCCTTCTCCCCGTAACCTTTGATGACCTTCCTAATCAACGATCTACCAACCTCCACTTTAAATATGCCCAATAACAGCTGTCTGTGGCAACAACCACTGGGAACACCCTTCCAGCCATTTCAATATTCAGCATGCATCAAAGAGATTCTCTCCTCCACTCCCCCCCCCCCCCCGCCCCTTCACGTCCCTCCTAACCTCCAGCGAGTGCAGGCCCAGATCCATCAAACCTTCCTCATACATTAACCCGTTCATCCTGAGGAACACCCATTGCTAGGGATGGTAGGCAACAAGGAGAATTGATTGAAGTCTCCAAACATTTTCTCCAAGGCTTTTTTAAAATAATGACAGGCAAACCGGTTCACAGAGTCACGGGTAGATCAGACTGTGGGAGCTCCGGGTGCAGGGCAAGCCCACAGCCTGGTGGCTGATGTCCTAAAGGACCCGGGAGTCGCAAGCGTCATTGGGTTCTGAGGGATTTAAGTGCATGTGGGATTCTATTAAAGTCTGTTAGTTCAACTCACTTTTGCTCGCTGCGGGACAACATTGGTGACCCCGACGGTCCAAACGGCATTTAGACCCAACGATAACTGACCCAAGTACGCAGAATGCAGTTCCACTGAAACTGCTGGCTTTCTGGACCTGGCAGCTGCAGGTCTGGTTTGAACGGGCTGAAGCCCAATTCCAGGTCAGGCTAATTGTCTCGGATGCCACGAAGTACTGCTATGTGGTCAGTTCACTCGACCAGGAAACAGAGGGCCACATCATTGAATTCCTACACCTGCCACCAGTTGTGGACAGGTATAGAACAATCAAGTTCCTCCTGATCCGCACTTTTGGCCTCTCCTGCCGTGAGCGTTCAGCGCAGTTGCTCCACGTGGACGGCCTAGGCGACCTCGCACCATCGGCCTTAATGAACGAGATGCTGGCACTAGAAGACAACCATAAGCCACGTTTACTGTTCGAACAAGTCTTTCTCGAGCAGATGCCTGAAGATATCCGTCTCCTCTTCACTGACGACAATTTCAGTTACCCAAGCCCGCGCAGACATTCTGTGACACGCCAAATGGTGTGGTGGGGCCTCCATCGACCAAGTTGCTGCATCACGCTCCAAGGCCTGGGAACGACCCCAGTTCGGACTGTTGGTGTTTTTACCACCAAAAGTGGGGTTCGAGAGCCCACCGTTGCCGCCCAGCATGTTCTTTTCCAGGAAATGCAGGGGCCAGTCATCACTAATGGCTATGGCGACTAGCCACCATGATAGCCTCCTTTACTCATGGAACCGACACAAGTAGAAACAGAGGCAGAAGCATCTTTCCCCCCCCACCCTGAGCCATGATATCCACACCAGGAAGTCAGAACTGGTGCTCACCGCTGCCAACAACAGCAGTATTGGCACATACGGCGTGCGAATCATCCCACTACAGTTCGGTTCCAGCTGTTTCACCTGGTTGTTTATGCTGGCAGGAGTGTTGCAGCTTTTACTGGGTGCAGATT
Source organism: Narcine bancroftii (assembly GCF_036971445.1). Classification (NCBI taxonomy): domain Eukaryota; kingdom Metazoa; phylum Chordata; class Chondrichthyes; order Torpediniformes; family Narcinidae; genus Narcine; species Narcine bancroftii. The sequence goes on from NC_091481.1 coordinate 34,368,137, forward strand.
TCATCTGGGCACACTAGTGGACCTCAAGGGGTGGCACCTAGTAAATGCCAAGACCTCACTCAGTGAAGCCAAGTTACTGGCCCCACACCTGGACTCTGACTTTGTCAGGCAACTAATTTGCCACAGAGTTCCCGACCAATTACTACGCTGCAGTTTGCCACAAATGTCCCTAAACACAGCGTACAGCACCACATTCCCACTCAGGACCACCGCTACATGCCCTGGCTATGCAGGCTCCCACCCGACAAACTCCACCTCGCTGAGGAGTTCAGGAAAATGGAGTACATATGATCCAGTGACCTTCACCATTACCGCCTCAAGCCAGTGCACCTAGTCCTTGAACACCCTGTGACTGTGTGCCCCCCCCCCCCCCCAACACCATCGAGGTCGGCCTCTCAAACAGGCTAAAGAAGTTTTGGACTCCACATCTAACTCCGGGTTTGGGGGTCGCGTGGCGGCTTGCTCACTCTGCGGGCGAACCAGCTCATGGAGTCTCAGGCAAGTCCGCAGCAGATCTGACTGCGAGAGCTCTGGTTACAGGGCAAACCCACAACCTGGCGCTGACTTCATAAAGGTTCCAGGAATCGCAAGTGTCATCAAGTTCCAAGGGATTTAAGCTCATGTGAGAGTTCTATTAAAGTTGGTTGATTCAACTAGCTTTTGACTCTGCGTGGTTCTTTCGCCCACTGAATGTCTAGTGCGATTACTGGGGATAAATTTCATTTAATTGCAGGTGAAATTGGGGCACCGACTCTCAAATGCAATGGAGAATAAGTCAGCGCTGTCGAAAGTGAACAGTCTGCTCCCAGTGCAAGTTAAAACTGGCTTGACCTGTGATTTCAGTGCAGGTTAGCCTGGATGTAGCTTCCCGTCCCACAAAATTGTAGCTTTAAAACACGATGGTGAGAATTTAACGTCCCTTTCAGTATTGAGGGGATGCTGTTATTCCAGGGATAGTCATTATTTTTGCTCCTTTGGAAGGAACGGTGTACAAAAGAATTCCTCTTTTTTTAAAATTTTCACCACACAACCTGTGCCCTCCAACTCCACTCAACCCTCATAATGTTTTTTTTCTCCCCCACCCCTCGAAGCCTTGTCTCCTGATCGCACTCCTGACCCCCAATCAACTGTCCACCTTGCAATATCTGGCCCTGATCCATCAGCCCAATCACCCCACCCACTTTTAATTTGGGACTCGGTCACTGGTGCTACCCAAAAAAAATTGCAAAAGACTATTCAAAAGTGACCACATGAGGGTCTTTGCTAAAGTCGTGTGAACCCTGCCCTGGCAGGCAGGACAAGACTGGAGTTTTTCTTTGACCTGTGCATTGGGCCGAATTTTCACGTGCTGTAGACTTGTAATACTCAACGTTGGGCAGAGCAGTTAGTCCAATGCTATTACAGCTTTTTTTCAAAATATTTTTTATTGAATTTAACATAACAATCCATACACAAAATATTAATAAATCAAAATAATAACATACACATAACACAAATTGAACACAGTGTACCATATTTTAAATTCTATCCCTTATTATTAAATGTGATTATCTATTAAAATTATTAAACCTATAAATCAATTACATACTATTATAACATATCTTAATAAGATCTTTAAAAATAGTGAGCTATTACAGCTCCAGTGACCTGGGTCTGAATCTGCCACTGTCTGGAAGGAGTTGTAACGTTCTCTGGTCCAGATGGATTTCTCTGGATGCTCTGGTATCCTCCCATGTTCCAAAGGCAGACAGGGTTAGTAGATTAATTGGGTGCAACTGAGCAGCAGGGGTTTTGTGAGCTGGAAGGACCTTCTACCATTGCTGTATTGTTAATAAAATAAAATTATATTGGATCCACAACCAGAAGTGTCATGAGTTCACCTCTTGTGTGCTGTTTCAAGACCACTGAGAGCCACTTCTGATGATGCTCGAAGATCTCTACAGTTTTGATTCCAGCCCTTTGGTGTAATCCCAAACAGAACTGCCCAGAACAGCGAGTCTGGAAATCCCTCTAAATCTTTCCTCCTTGTTGTCTCTTTAAACCCAGAGCAGTTCACTAATCCTCGTGTCGTCCGCGGTTCTGTTGCTGTGTATGTGCCATCATGCTTTTCTACCCGGCCTTGGATTGCATGTTGTCGGTTATCAACTCCGTCCAATCTGGCAATGCAAGGCCTTGCTTTGAATCTAGCCAGCAGGTAGACCATGTGGTCGCTGATTTCCGAGTTTATCGTCATCTGCACAAATACAATGATGCGCTTTCCTTGCTGCAGCCAAATAGATGGCATACTGTGGTAATTTTACTTCTCTTATTACAAGGCAGAACCAAGAGATAAATGTAAAAAGGCAGATAAAGATTCACAGTTTCAAAAGTGTAAGATTATAGAGTGATGTTTCATTTGTGCAGACGTGGACCTTTGGTGGGCCTGGAGTAGCTTACGTTTGGGTTCCAATAGCGTGGCAAGATTCAAGAGCCTGAATTTTATTTCCAAAAGGTTTTCTTGAAACAAGAGGTGGCAGACATCTGTTCTGACTGCCATGAGAAGAGTTTGTGACCAGGGTGATGAGAGAGTCCTTTATGTTTTTTTAAATATTTTTTTATTTTTCGCACTGTGAACCATATCAACTAAAATATATGCAAACGTTTCTCATTAAATATACACAGTGGCATTTTCTCCCTTTATTCCCCCCTACCCTCCCACCCCCCTCCAAAACCAATAAATATTCAACATATACAATAAAACCAATAAACAATGTCTTCACACAATGAAAAATAAACAAGAAAAATGTGTCATCTACTTTTACACACTGGATCAAGTCATTTTGACTTCTTATCATTTTATGGGGTGGAGGTCCGAGGCAAACCCTCTCTGTTGTGTTCCATGTACAGTTCCCAAATTTGTTCAAATAATGTGACTTTATTTTTTAAATTATGTTATTTTTTCCAATGGAAAAATTCCAATGAATTTCCATATACCATTGCTGTATTCTCAGGCTCTCTTCCATTTTCCAAGTTGACATACATTTTTTGCTACTGCTAAGGCTATCATAATAAATCTTTTTTGCGCTTTATCCAATTTGAGGCCTAATTCCTTACTTCTTATATTACTTAGAAGAAAGATCTCTGGATTTTTTGTGATGTTATTTAATATCTGATTTAGATCTTTCTTACACATCCAAATTGCATGTACTGTTGTTCCCATTTCCTTCTTACAGTGAAAACATCTATCTGATACTGTTGGATCCCATTCTTTTAACTTTTTAGGTGTGATATATAACCTGTCTAACCAATTATACTGTATCATGTGTAACCTTGTGTTTATTATATTCTTCATAGTTACAGAACATAACTTTTCCCATTTCATTTTTTATCTTTATGTTTAAATCCTTTTCCCACTTTTGTTTAGCTTATCTTGCAGCTTAATATACATATTTGTTATAAATCTTTTAATTATCATTGTGTCTGTAATCACGTATTCAAAGCTGCTTCCTTCTGGTAATCTCAGTCTGCACCCAATTTGTCCCTTAAGTAGGTTTTCAGTTGATGATATGCAAACATTGTACCATGAGTTATTCCATATTTGTACTTCAACTGTTCAAATGTTAATAAATTATTTCCCAAAAAATAACTTTCTATTCTTTTGATTCCTTTTCTCTCCCATTCTCTAAAGGAAAGGTTATCTAATGTAAAAGGGATTAGTGGGTTTTCTGTCAATAACCAATTTTGATAGTTGGTAATTCATTTTTTTCCTTTCTAAGTGGATCTTCTTCCATATATTGAGTAAATGATGCAGTACTGGTGAGTTTTTATATTGCAGCAGCTTTTCATCCCACTTATAAAGTATATGTTCTGGTACCTTCTCCCCTATTTTATCTAGTTCTATCTTAGTCCAGTCTGGTTTATCCCTTGTCTGGTAAAAATCTGATAAATACCTTAATTGTGCTGCTCTATAATAATTTTTAAAGTTTGGTAACTGCAAACCACCTTGGTTGTACCTCTCTGTTAATTTATCTAACACTATCCTCAGTTTCCCCCCTTTCCACAAGAATTTCCTTATTATTCTCTTTAGTTCATTAAAGAATTTCTCTGTTAAGGGAATTGGTAACGATTGAAATAAGTATTGTATCCTTGAGAAGACATTCATTTTAATGCAATTTACCCTCCCTATCAATGTTAGCGGTAATTCTTTCCAATGTTCTAAGTCTTCCTGCAATTTCTTTATTAGTGGTTGATAGTTTAATTTGTACAGGTGGCTTAAGTTATTATCTAACCTAATACCTAGGTATCGGATTGCTTGTGTTTGCCATTTAAATGGTGATTCTTTTTTAAATTCTGTATAATCCGCATTACTCATTGGCATCACTTCACTTTTATTTGCGTTGATCTTGTACCCCGATATTTCTCCATACTCCTTCAATTTCTTATGTAATTCTTTTATTGATATTTCTGATTCTGTTAAGTACACTATGATGTCATCTGCAAATAAACTGATTTTATACTCCTTCTCCATTATTTTTATCCCTTTTATTTTATTTTCTGTTCTTATCGGTTTTGCCAATTGTTCTATTGCTAAATCAAACAATGAGGGGGATAATGGACATCCCTGCCTAGTTGACCTACTTAATTTAAATTGGTTCGATACATATCCATTTACTGTTACCTTCGCCAATGGTCCATTATATAATGCTTTAATCCAATGAATATATTTTTCTAGTGGATTGAACCTCTGTAATACTTTAAATAAATAATTCCATTCTACTCTGTCAAACGCTTTTTCTGCATCTAAAACAACAGCCACTGTTGGCTTCTTATTTCCTTGAACTGCATGAATTAGATTAATAAGTTTGTAGACATTATCCGCTGTTCGTCTTTTCTTAATAAATCCAGTTTGATCTTGTTTTACTAATTTTGGTACACAATCGGCCAATGTGTGCTAATAATTTTGCTATTGTCTTATAATCTGAACTAAGTAAAGATATTGGCAAGATATTAAGTAAAGATATTGTTAATGGATCCTTCCCCATCTTTGGTATTACTGTAATTATTGCTGTCTTACATGAATCTGGCAAGTTTTGTGTTTCTTCTATCTGATTCATTACTTCCAGGAGAAGAGGAATTAATGTCTTTAAATGTTTTATAGAATTCTATTGGGAATCCATGCTCTCCAGGCGTTTTATTGTTCGGCAGCTTTTTTAATATATCCTGTACTTCCTCTATTTCAAATGGTTTTATCAGTTTGTTTTGTTCCTCTTGCAATTTTGGCAGTTCAATTTTAGCTAAAAACTCTTCCATTTTATCATCTTTCCCCTCATTCTCAATTTGGTATAATTGTTCATAAAATTCCTTAAAGTTCTCATTAATCTCTATTGGGTTATATGTAATTTGTTTGTCCTTTTTCCTTGATGCCAATACAGTTCTTTTGGCTTGTTCTGTTTCAAGTTGCCAGGCTAATATTTTGTTTTTTTCCCCCAGTTCATAATACTTTTGCTTTATTTTCATTGTTCTTCTCCACCTTGTACGTTTGTAATGTTTTGGGTTTTTTTGTCCACCAATATCCTCCCTTTTAACTAATTCCTTTTCTGTACTATCTCCCTTTCCAAATGCTCCATTTCCTGATTGTATTCCTTTTTCATCTTAGTTACATAACTTATTATCTGCCCTCTAATGAAGGCTTTCATTGCATCCCATAATATAAATTTGTCTTTCACTGATTTTGTATTTATTTCAAAATATGTTTTAATTCGGTGTTCAATAAACTCTCTAAATTCCTGCCTTTTAAGTAGCATGGAGTTTAACCCCCCATCTATATGTTCTTGGTGGAATGTCCTCCAGTTCTATTGCTAATAGATAGCAATCTAGCTTTATATTCATTTTTCCTAACTCTCCCTTGAATATGGGCCAACAACAAAAACATATCAACCCTTGAGTATGTTTTATGCCTACTCAAATAATATGAATATTCCTTCTCTCTTGGGTGTTGCCTCCTCCATATATCCATAAGTTTCATTTCCTGCATTGATTTAAACATAAATTTGGCTACTTTATTCTTTTTGCTTGTCTTTTGTCCAGTTTTATCCAACATTGGGTCCAAATTAAGGTTAAAATACCCTCCTATCAATATATTTCCTTGTGTATCTACAATCTTCAAAAAAATATCCTGCATAAACTTTTGATCCTCCTCATTAGATGCATATATTTTGAGCAAATTCCAAAATTCTGAATATATCTGACACTTTATCATTGCATACCTCCCTGCTGGATCTATTATTTCCTCCTCTATTTTGATTGGTACATTTTTATTAATTAATATAGTTACACCTCTGGCTTTTAAATTATATGATGCTGCCGTTAAGTGCCCTACCCAGTTTCTCTTTAATTTATTATGTTCCATTTCAGTTAGATGTGTTTCCTGCACAAATGCTATATCTATTTTTATTTTTTCAGTAAATTTAATAGCCTCTTCCTTTTAACTTGGTTATGTATTCCATTAATGTTTATAGTCATATAGTTCAACATGGCCATCTCATATCCTGTTTACATCTCATTTCTGCTTCCTCACCACCACCATCCCCCTTTTCCCCATTCTCAACTCTGTTTTCCCTTTTTAAACTCAATGTATGACAACACATTTAAAACATAAAATACTTCAACAACTCCCACATCCAATATTCCCTTAACCCCAAAAGTTTCCCCCCCCCCCCCTCTGAGTTGCCCCTTATCCCTTGCCGGGCAACCACAACTCCCCTCTCCACTTGGACTGTGATCCTGCTCGCAACCGTCAACTGATTTGACAGTGACGGTTATTACCCCCCCCCCCCCCACACCCCACAAGAAAACACTTTTTTTTACATATATACACTCTCCTTTTTTTTCCCCACTTACTTCCTTCTGTCTCTTCTTTAGTTCTTTACACATACATTGTTTTTACACCTTTCTATATATTTTATCGCCATTCTTCATTCTTATTACATCTCTTCATCTCTCCTTCTGTCCTGCAAGCGTTCTGCAAATTCTTCTGCTTCTTCTGGATTTGAGAACAGCCTGTTTTGCTCCCCAAGTATAAATATTTTAAGCACAGCTGGATGTCTTAACATAAATTTATAACCTTTTTTCCATAGGATTGATTTTGCTGTATTAAACTCCTTCCTCTTCTTTAAGAGTTCAAAACTTATGTCTGGGTAAAAAATATTTTTTGACCCTTGTATTCCAATGGTTTATTGCCTTCTCTAATTTTATTCCTTGCCCGCTCCAGTATATTTTCTTTTGTCGTATATGGATCTTGGTTTTTGATGTGTCTGTGATTTCGGGGCTAGTGTTCTGTGTGCCCTTTCTATTTCCATTCCTTCCTGCATTTCTGTCATTCCCAGGACCTTTGGGATCCATTCTTTTATAAATTCCTTCATATCTGTGCCTTCTTCATCTTCCTTCAGGCCCTCTATTTTTGTTGTTTCGCCTACTATAATTTTCCAACATATCAATTTTCTGAGCTAACAACTCTTGTGTCTCTAACTTTTTTATCACTTTCTTCCAATTTTCCTCAAGTCGTTCACTTCCATTTCTACAGCCGTTTCTCGTTCTTCCCCATTTTCAACTCTTTTCCCTATTTTTGTCATGACCAGCTCTAATCTTTGCATTTTATCTTCTGTTCTTTTCATTGCACTAAATTCTAATGACAACCATTCTTTTAATGCTCTCATTTGTTCTTGAAAAAAAAGCTTTATCTATATTCTGTCCATCTGTTTTACCTTCTATTTCTCTGTGAAGATCTTGGTCTTCTTCCTCTTCTTCTGTGTCTGTACCTGAGTTTGTGTCTTCTTCTCTTCTTTGTATCTGTGTGTCTTCTGATTTTTCTGATGAGTTGATTGTCTCACTTTGTCAGCCTTCTTCTTGCTTGGCCTCTTGCTGTTGGTCCTCTTCTTCTGAGCTGCTCATTTGTCAAGCCTCCTGCTGCTGCTCCTCTTGCCGTTCACCCCGTCGACTTTCTTTCTCACCTGGTACTTCACTCCCTTTCCTGCCGCTTTCCTCATCTTCCAGCTTTGAGCCCTGATGTCGGGCATCCCTCAGCTGGTCCCGCCATGGTTGTCCACTCCTCAGCTGCGCCCCCCTCCCGTTGGTGTTTTCCTTTACCTTAGAATTCTCACTGCTCATGCGCGACTCCTCACGTATGGGCAGTTGCACACTTTTGTTTGGCTCAATGAGCCTCCCGGTCGGGGGGTTGCGACTCCACGGGGCCAACACCAACCTCAGAGTTCAGGCGCTCTTCGCCACCATGGCTCCCCTGTTCCTTCTCTTTTCTTTTCCAGTGTCTTTTTTTTCCAGTTGTTTTTACTTTTTCCTTCTTAGGCGCCATCTTCTTTCTCTTCTCTGCAACTTTATCTTTTATTTCTTATATTTTATATTTATTGAACTTTGTATTTTCTTAACTTTTTTTCTTCTTTTCTGGAGAGGGCTGGTTTTACCCTACCGGCCACTACTCCTCCAGATAGTCCTTTATGTTGACTGCCAACTTGAGGCAGCATCTTGCATGGTCCCAATGGTGGCTGTGATGGTCTTTACTGGGTTCACCACTTTCTGTGGCCAAGTACTCTTGGGGCCCTCGTAATTCCAAACCAGGCAGTAATGCAAATGGCACACTTGCCACCCGTGCACCTGTCGAAGTGTTTGGCAACCTGCCAAATCTCTTCTGACATGAGAAGAAGCTTTTTGCACGGTTGGCTCCAAAACAGATCCTCCAATATATGGAACTTGGATGACTTAACCCTCTCTTTTTTTTTAAATTTTTTATTTTTCACACCATAAATCACATTAGCCATGATATACACTATTTCTTTTTCACACATATACAGTGACTTTTTCTCCCCCCCCCTCCCTCCTCCCAAGCCACCCCCCCACCCCCCCCTCTCATCCATTTTAGGTATACAATCTAGGTTGCATTAAGCCAGTCAGACAATGTTGTCATTCAACAAAAATACACCAGAAATTCTACTGAGTCCATTCTTTTCTTTCCTTTCTCCTTCCATCAACTTAGGTAATGTTTGTCCCTGGTAGGTTTTCGCTATTGTATTTAATGTAAGGCTCCCATACTTGTTCGAATATTTCAATATTATTTCTTAACCTATATGTTATTTTTTCTAATGGAATACATTTATTCATTTAAATTTAGTAGTTTCTTCCTTTTAATTTGGTTATGTATTCCATTAATATTTAAAGTCATATAGTTCAGCGTAGCCCTTTTATATTTTGTTTATCTTCTCTTTCCGTTTTTCCATCATTACCTTTCCTCCTTTTCCATTTCTGTTTTCTTATTTTCAACTCTTTATAAGACAACATTCCTACAACATCCAACATTTTCCTTATTCTCCTATTTCTATCTTCTTTATCCCCAATCTCCCCTTCCCCTCCTGAGTTGTCCTTTATCCCTTGTCGGACAACCACATCTCCCCTCTCCATTTGGATTTGCGAATCCACTCGCAAGCGTCAACTAATTTTGCAGTGACCGCTATTTCCCCCCACCCAGCCCCCCCAGAAAAGATTTCACTTTTCATATGTCACAAAGGTCACTCTTTTAATTCCCTCCTTATTCTCTCTATTCCATTACCTTCCCTTATTAATTCTTGTCTATACTATCTATATTTTCCTCTAAGTACAGATACATTCACGTATGCACATTGTCTCTATTCACTCTTATACCTCTTTACCCGCATACATATCAATCGTCATCATTTTTACTCTCATTACCCGTCTTCATCCCTCAATCTATTTTTGTAATTGTTCTGCAAATTTTCGTGCTTCTTCTGGATCCGAGAATAGTCTGTTTTGTTGTCCTGGAATAAATATTTTCAATACCGCTGGATGCTTTAGTATAAATTTATACCCTTTCTTCCATAAAATCGCCTTTGTTGTATTGAACTCTTTTCTTTTCTTTAGGAGTTCAAAACTTATATCTGGATAAATGAAGATTTTTTGCCCTTTATACTCCAGTGGTTTGTTGCCCTCTCTTACTTTTTCCATTGTCTTCTCCAGTACCTTTTCTCTTGTAGTATATCTTAGGAATTTTACTACAATAGATCTTGGTTTTTGTTGTGGTTTAGAGGCCAATACTATATGTGCCCTTTCTATTTCCATTTCTTGCTGTAGTTCTGGACATCCTAGGGTCTTAGGGATCCACTCTTTTATAAACTCCCTCATATTCTTGCCTTCTTCATCTTCCTTAAGGCCCACTATCTTTATGTTATTTCTTCTGTTATAATTTTCCATTATATCTATTTTTTGAGCTAACAGTTCTTGTGTCTCTATCGCTTTTTTATTAGATTCCTCCAATTTCTTTTTTAAGTCTTCTACCTCCATTTCTGCTGCTACTGCCCGCTCTTCCATCTTGTCCATTTTCTTTCCCATTTCTGTTAAGGTCATATCTATTTTATTCATTTTCTCTTCTGTGTTGTTTATTCTTTTTCTTAAATCATTAAATTCCTGTGTTTGCCATTCTTTAAATGACTCCATGTATCCTTTAATAAGAGAAAGTACCTCCTTTACCTTGCCTTTCTCTTCTTCTTCTATTTCACTGTACTCTTCCTCTTCCTCTTCTTCTTCCTCTGGGTTGGCCATCTGTTGTTTCTTTGTTGCCCTTTCCTTCTCTTCTTTCTTGTTTCCATTGTCTTCTGTGGTCTCTTCTTGCTGCAGGTGTTCTGCAGCTGTCGTTGCCGGCTGTGGAGATCGACTCCCCAGCTGGTCCCCCCTCCCGTCGGTGTGTTTTTTTTCATGCGCATTGCGCATGCGCGAGAAGTCGCGCACTTTTACTCGGCTCAGCGAGCCATTTTTGTAGTCCATTATTTACCGACCTGAGGGAGCGGGTTTCTCTCTCCGCAGCGGGCCTCTTCGGACAGGTAAGGCCTTCACCTTTTTCCTCCGTTGTCTTCTCTTCCTCTCTTCTTACCGTTGATTTTGGTTTTTCTTTTTTTGTCGCCATCTTCTTTCCACCTTTATACTCACTTTTCTGTAACTTTTATTTCTGTGCCTTTGTGTTTTCCTTTGTTTTTCCCGACTTTTCTGGAGAGGGCTGGAGTTCACTGTCCGGCCACTACTCCATCACGTGACTCCTTCCGATGACTTAACCCTCTCCGCGACTCTCCCATCAACGGGTCCCTTGTCCTCCCCTCCCTAAAATCCACAATAATCTCCTTAGCCTGGCTGACATTGTTGGCCAGATTGTTCTGGCACTGAGCACACACAGGATAGGATGGCACTTCAATAACCAAACCTGCCTTTCAGCACCTGGCGAATAGCCTTCAGGAGAGGAGACGACAGTGGCTGCAGAACATTTCTACCCTGGAGGAGCAGAAAGCTGCCTCGGACTGTGAATGCGTCCAATTGGCAAACAGTTTTTGCAGGAACAAAACCCAGCTGCTGCATTTTAAGCAGAAAGAGCTTGCCAGGTATGGGAAGCCTTTACTGATTTGTATAATTGGGTGACACAGTCAGCCAAAGCATTAACTCTCTCTATCCATATGCACGGAGTTACCCCAGTATTGTTTGTTTTTATTATGACTTGAAATGTTTATTGATGTGTACACAGGGATACAGTGAAAAGATTCATTTCGCAAGCTGTAGTATTTAAGTCCAGCAGGTTGTGGATTAATAAAACAAAAGTGTGGGTTTGAGGGCAAGGCTCAAAGTTGCTGGAGAAACTTTGCAGGTCACGCAGCATAAATGTAAAGATGGACTTTTTTTTTCCCAAAAGTAGACTTTATTCACACTCTTTACAAAAATAAAAACTGTTCAGTCTTCACAGCCATGGTGTTAATCGTATCTTGTAAATGACTGCAACAAGCTATGGCTCTGCAAAGCCTATAGCACAGGAGAAGTTATAGCTCAGAAAGAACATGCTGTGCCCAGAAAGAATGACACTAACCCTGTTGAGTGTAGTTAACACTGAGCTTTGTTGGGCTCACAGCCCTGCTTTTATTCTCAAGCTGAGGGGAGCGGTCAAAACCCTCTCAGCACTGATTGGTGTGTTTGTGATCCGCTTTCCCTGATAGGCCAGTTAAGCTCTTTTGGTTGTGGCCAATTGGAGGGCAGCGCTGCGGGCATCGTGCAGCCTGCTGGGTCGTCGCATTCGTCCTTCATTTTGTGAGGCCCTGTGGGGGAGCTGCGAAGGGCTTCCACAATCTATACATTCTGATCAATGTACATTGTTACACTAGTTCTCTAACTACACCATTACAACCCCAGTGGCACCTTGTCACTTCACCCAGCTCTGTTTGAGGGACTGCCCCTCGGTTACAGCGCCTCAATGCCTGGTAACCCTAGACTATGGTCCTTCCCCACAGCACCCTCGCGTTGCCTCAGTGCGTCCCTCAGCACATATTCCTGCAGCCTGGAATGTGCCAGTCGGTAGTGTTCCCTCACTGATGTTGACGTGTGCTGAAAGACTAACCAGTTTCAAGCATCTTTCATCATGATCTTCCCGCGTTTCTGGATGTCTTTGTGCATAGGACCCAGAGATCAGCGTGTGTTTCTCTGTCATGCTGTTGATGAGGATGAACCATGACAAGGACCCTTGCATCCTTCTCCACGCACTCTTAGCGAATCTACATTCAGCAAAGAGGTGGGCGGCTCTCTGCACTCCTCCACAGTCATTTTGAGGACAACGCGCATTGTTGGTGATGTTCCAATTGCAAAGGAAGGATTTGACTGGGAGGCTCCTCTCCCCACAAGGTAGCCCAAGTCCTGCTGCTTGTTTGTGAGCCAGGGCTGGGGGATGAGGCATTCCGTCAGATGACCTGGATGGTCTGCTCAGGAAACCATCCCACCTGGTCTATTGAGTCATTGTCTTTCAGTTTCTGCAGGACAATCCATGCTGACCATTGGCTGGTGGCCTTGTGCTCAAATGTGTTGGTCTGGAAAAACTTTCCCCACGAAGTATAGGTGATATGGCAATGACCAGGTGACTGGGACATTGTGCAGCAATGGGGCCAGGCCTATCCTTCACAACAACTGGGACAGGTAGAACCTCAGCACGTCATGGCACTAGTGCATAGGTACTTGGGTTCAAAAATGGTCATTGGGTTGGGTATGCCCTTGCCCCTAATGTCCCATGACTTGCACATGGCAACCCATCGGACCCTCTCCATCTTGGATCACCGTGAACTGGAAAACTGCTCTGGTGACTGCAGTAGGGAGATGAGGTGGATGGGCCACATCAGTCCAGAGAGCACCTTGCACCTGAAGACCAGGTTCTTCCCCAATATTGAAAGGGAACCCCACACCCACAGATCTGGTGGACCTTTGTGATCTGCTCCAACCAATTCTTCTTGCAAGCCTTGGCCCCTCCAAACCATGTAAAAATGAGTAGTAATGAATGTTTCAGGCCTGGATGAACACTTCAAGTACAATGCATCTGTAGATTTGTTTCTTGCAAGGTGTATTGTTACAAGGTTCAGGGTTTAGAGACAAGTACAGTTAAAACATTGCAACGGCATCATCTTTTAGCAGTGAGAGGTCCATGTAAGAGATGGATGGCTGCCTGCAGGAAAGAGGTATCTCAGTTTCTAGCAATGCTGATTTTCTTGCTCTTCTTTTCCATTGTTGACACCATCTCAGATTACCTGCCATAAACAAGCCCTCAGTACAATGTCAACACCAATGTGGCAGGGTGTCCTGCAGAAAACCTTGGTTCCCCTTCCTATGTCTGCTGCATGACCTGCTGAGTTTCTCAGCACATTTGTGTATCGCAAAATGCAGATTTTGTTGTGTCATTCATCTTTTTATTGCCACATTATTATGCCCCCCCTTTATTTTTCTCTCCATCTCACCTTAAAATGTGCCTTTCTTCTCCTCTCCCCCCACCCCCACAATTTTCCGAGTGCTGACAAAGAAAGTTCAACCTGAAACGTGAGTGGTTTCTCTCTCCACAGATGGTGCCTGACCTGTGGAGAATTTCTAGAATTTCCTGTTTTTTTTTAAGAAAAAGAAAACCAGTTAGTCCATCCCTTCTACAAGGCCTCATTACTCAAATTGCTAAAGGGAGTTTTACCTGATGATTTTATAGAACTGAGTTTGCTTTAACTCTCTGCCCACCTTTCAAGTGTCCTATATTAGTAATCTGGTTTGCTTTAAATTTAACAGTTTCTATGGCCTACAGGAAACATTGGGTTCTGTGTGTGACTCTGTCTGTGTGTGCGCGTGTCTGCCTGTGTGTTTGCGACCGTCTCTGGGTACGACCGTCTCTGGGTGCGACCGTCTCTGGGTGCCACCGTCTCTGGGTGCGACCATCTCTGGGTACGACCGACTCTGGGTGCCACCGTCTCTGGGTGCCACCGTCTCTGGGTGCCACCGTCTCTGGGTGCCACCGTCTGGGTGCCACCGTCTGGGTGCCACCGTCTCTGGGTGCCACCGTGTCTGGGTGCCACCGTGTCTGGGTGCCACTGTGTCTGGGTGCCACTGTGTCTGGGTGCCACCGTCTCTGGGTGCCACCGTCTCTGGGTGCCACCGTCTCTGGGTGCCACCGTCTCTGGGTGCCACCGTCTCTGGGTGCCACCGTCTCTGGGTGCCACCGTCTCTGGGTGTGTGACTATGTATGTGCCTCTGTCTGATGTGTCTGACTGTCTGTCTCTGTGACTGTGTGTGTGTGTATGACTGTGACTGTGTGTGTGTCCAGCCGGCACCTTGTGTTTGACGCAGTGGAACTGGTTTGAGGGGAACCCGAGTAGGCGCCGTCTCCATCATCCTGTGCCTCCCCTGCAGACGACACCAGCTCGAAGCACAGAAGGAGGTGTCGGAGCGAGCGGCGGCCGAGGCCGCTCTCCAACTGCAGCAGGTCCGCCGGCAGCTGGCATCCCTGCGGCAAGAGGCAAGTGCCAGGGCAGGTTTCGTGCCCCTCGCTGAGGGCGGGGGCGGATTCTTGCGGAGTCCGATCGCCCCCGGAAAAGTTGGCTGCGAGGAAGCCAAATGGGCGCCGGTGGCGGCTGCTACTGCTGTGAACGCGGGCGCTCTCGCTCCTTGGACAGGATCCGCCAGTCCAGGCTGCCGCGGGCGGGCATGTATCGTTTGCGTGCGTCTTCGCCCAAAAGAGGATGTAACAACCCAGTCTTTCTGCAGCTCTGCGAGGAGGAGGAGGTGGCCCTCGCCTCCGTCCGGCCGAAGGCGCAGGAGTTGCCGGACGATCTGGAGGCGGCCAGGTGGGAGACCCCCCAGGGTTCCACCCCAACGAGATCGGGCACCCGGGCGCCGCCGGCGTCGGAGCCGCAAAGTGAGTCAGGCTCTCAATGCCTGTCCCCTGCACGAGTGTGTGTCCCCCCCCCCCCCCCCCCCAACTAACGTCACCCAACAGGTTTCTGTTTTCCTAGTATTAACCGTGGCAGAGACCGTCCTTTTAGGATATGTACTCGCAGGGAACATCGAGATGGGCAGTAAGTTTTGGAGAGCATGTCCTGGGGTGGGGGTTGAAGTTTTCACGTAATAAGAGAGTTGCTGAAGGATTGAGCCAAGTTCTCGTCTGTGCTGCAATGGGATGGTGATTTTTTTTTGTAAGGGTGCTGGGTTACGTGTTCATTGAAGACGAACTGGCAGCCGCCTCCCTCCCCTTCCCCTTGCCTTGATCTATAAGCCAATGCAGTGCTCCTGGAAGGTTTAAGTGCACAAGGTCCTGCAGACGTCGAGGGCGATCGGGTGCTGTTGGTTGAGGACTGATCCCTGTCCAGACCGCCGGGTATGATACGTTATCGTCATATACATGTGCACCGAAACTTCTGCGGTGGGGGGGGGGGGGGGAGGAACCATCTACAATAGTATACTTTCATCATGCACAGTGAATAGAAAAGCTAGATAATGAATATTCTCTGGCCATTGTGCGAGGCAGACTTTTTTTGTGGTGTTGGGGCAGTTTGATTTGTGTAACAAGGGCCTGACAGCTGTTGGCAAGGAACTGTTCTTGAACTTCCAGGGGCTGGTCTTCAGGTTCCTTCTGGCTGAAGGTAGCAGCTATCGGAGGGGGTGACTAAGGTGTTTGGGGTCTTTTATGATGTTGGGTGTCTTCCTGAGGCAGTGTTTCATGTAGAGACGCCTTTGGTGGATGGGAGGTCAGAGCCTGTGATGGGCCTGGATGTACTTGCTACCATCTGCTTTTCTGGATACTCGAGTTACCAATCCAGACTGCGATGTAACCGGTCAGTATGCTTTCCACAGTGCACCCGTAGAGGTTTGATGGCCTGTTCGACGGCATGCCAGATCTCCTCGCGCTTCTCGGAAAGTAGATGCCTTTGCTCTTCCTCAAAATGGGGTCGTTTCCACTCTAATGGAGCAGGGAAGGCCATCGTGACCAGTGCCCAATGCCCAGCACCTCATCAGGTTCACTTCTACTGGGCTCGAGACTATGATCACCATTTGCACAAATGTTGTGCCATTTACAATCTTCTGATCACTGACAGCGTACAACTGAGCTTAAAAGATCCTTCGGGTCCCATCAAGAACTTGCTGTCACGTTGGGAAGAGTATGAGGTTCGGTGGGCTCGCAGAGAAACAAGTGTGGACACAAGTGTTACAATCGCACATAACTTTTTTTAACACGCGGGAAACAAACAGGGGAGAACATTAAACAGTACTTGATAACTATTTCACTTAAGCAACGATGGAGACATTCACCTCGGACTTCTGTTGGACTCCAGCATTGGGAAACCTATTTTCGACCCGCTCATACACTACAGACAGGCATTCTTACACACACACATCTGGTTTTCTGTACCAATGGGGTTGCGGCTCTCTGTGAGTACCGACGTATCGCAGTACTAATGGTTCAGCTTCTGTGTAGTGCACACTTTACCCGCGACACTTCCAGCAATGCCCACAGTAGTGACCTGGCATGGAGCGATATCGGGGCTTGGACTGCAAGGCAGAGAGAATGTGCTGTGCATTGATGTTCTGCACAGCGCTAATCTGTGCTTCTAGCCAATAATGACCCGAGGTGATTTAAATTAGTTAACAGCAAAGTGGGTCCAACCTTGATTGACAAATGATGTGACTTCCGAACCAGTTGCAGACGGGGAGGACACGACCACCCGAAATACACACAGATATCTGCAGATGCTGGTGTCTAGTATAATGCACAAGTCCCACCACATCCCTCAGAAGTAGAGGGCAGCATTGAATGAAAGGCCTCCTCCAAGGAGTGCCTGCAGTGGAGGCAGAGGAACTGAAAGAAAGGAATGGAATCCTTGCAGGGGACAGGGTGGGAAGAGGTGTAGCTGAGGTTGCTCTGGGTGGGAGTTGGTGATTATGAAATGGAACAGATGCAAAGAAAACTGTATAAAATGGAAGGTATTGTTAGCTGTGCTCCTCTCCTGTTGGAATCTAGGGGTTAAAACAGTATGAAATAAATGATTAATTAATAAGTGTATATTTACTGCATGGTTCAGGGAAAAAGGAATGTGATTAAGTGGCAATCACAGCAGGGAGCAAAGTTGGCTGAGCAAAATTGTCTCTCCAAAATACAGGGAGAGGAAATGCATAAAACAATTTAGGAGGAATGCTCAAACTAAATGAGGTGGTGAGTAGCACAGGAGACACAGGCCAGATCAGAACAAAGAATGGCCTGTAAGAAACAAAGGGAATGGAAAACAAGTCTAGGAGGAAGATTAAGGCAGGAGGAGGTGTTAAAGAGAACAGCAGAAATTGGCCAGACAAGAACAGAATGGTGATTAGAAATATCTGGGGATGAATTAATTTCTGATCAACACAACGGGATAGTCTGGCCTGGAGGATTAAGATGGGAGTGCTACACCCCAGATATCTGCAAAACAGGAGATGACTTGTGATAACCCTTATGCAAAAAGATCTAGCAAAGGAAGACAACTTTTGTTCTGTATGATAATGAAATCTAGCAAAGGAAGCCAACTTTTGTTCTGTATGATAAGGTTGACCTATATAAACTGAACCAACTGGACAATAGGGGTCAGTCTTGGGGAGTAGCTCACTGTGCAAGTGACCTATGAACTAATGAGTGACCCAGAGCTCTGTTAAGTTTTATTCTTGTGCTGTGTAATAAATTGACTGTTGAACCGAATACCTTCTCCTATCACTTCATTCAAAGAACGCGCTGGACTCAGACTACACATAGACTAAATTAAGAGTAAGTTAAAGCCAGAGTCCAACACTCCTCAGGCCTGAAACGTTGGTCAACCTTTTGTTTCCAAAGCTGCATGATCTACTGAGTTTCTCCAGCACACTTGTGCATTGCACTTATTTCTGGGCAGTTGGCTTTATTCCTTCCCCCTGGAAATGGTGCGAAGCTGAACCAGCCTTGAAAATATAATGCAACTGTTTGGAAAGTCGGTTGCGGAACATCCAAGTAGACTTCAATTCTGAGCTTGCACATTATTTCAAAGGTCAATTTGTGAAGCTATAAAATGAAAACTAACTGGAGGGGCGGTTGGCTTCCTCTCACATGCTTGTGGCTTTATGACCTTTTGATAGTTTGCAGAGAGGTGTCCGTGTCTTGCAGAGGCAACCCTGCTCTTGTTTTGTGGAGAAAACAAACATCTTCAACTGATCCTCTGCTCAGAGGAGCTAAGCACAAGATGACTGCAGAACATTGATTTGAGTCAGGAGAGAAAAAGATCCTTCCAGCACTAGGCAGCATGTGTGGGGAAGAGTAACACTTCTAAAGGTGACCTTTCTTCAGTGGGTAATACGCCAGTTCTCTGAGAAAGGCGATTTAAATAATGTAAGTACAGAAAATGTGCTTAAGTGTAAAATGGGGGTGTTGTATAGAAATTCTGCAGGTGAATTAGCGGCTCATATAAAAGGAATGTTAAATGCTTTGGATAATTTGTACTTAAAGGGTGGGAACAAGTTTGAGAACAAAAAAGGTTTCCTTGTTGAAGTGGGAGGTGCAGTGGACCTATTGAACGAGTTTTGGAATTCTGCATCTTGGAAGAAGGCCCTTCAGCCTATCTCATCCATGCTGGCCGCTGTCAAGTCATGCTAGACTGCGGTTGGCCTACATCCCTCTGAACATTCCCATCTCATGCACTTGCCCAAATCGCTCTTCAGCATTCTGATTGTACCTGCCTCTACCACTCCCTCTGGCAGCTCATTCCACACACTGTGTGTGGAACAAGTTTCCCCTTGGGTCCCTTTTATAGACGTTTCCCCTTAAGTCTATGCCGCCTTGTTTTGGACTTGCCTTCCATTGGAGCAGCCCAACATTATTAACCTTGTCACTCGTCCTCATTGATTTTGTAGAAGGCATCCTTCAGCCTTTTGTGCTCCAGGGAGAGACGTCCCGGCCTCTCCTTAACACTCGAGCCCACCAGCCCCGATAACATCCCTCTGAATCTTTTTTGCATCCTTTCCAGCTTAATGACACCTCTCCTACGGATGGGAAGATGAAAACTGTGCACAAGACCCCCGAGTATGGTCTCATCGATGTATTTTAGTGCTGTAACATGATGTCCCAATTCCTCAGTACCCGAACTGCTAAGGGGAAATGTGCCTAAATGCTTTCTGCATTGCCTTGGCTGCGTGTGTCATCACTTTCAAGGAACGATGCATCTTTGCCTTGGGTCTCTGTTCTGTCTCACTCTCCAGGGCAAACCATTCACTGTGCAAGTCCTGCCCTGGTTTATCCTACTAAAGTGTAATGTCTTGCACGTTCCCAGGTTGAATTCCTTTTGCCATTCCTTGACCCACTTTCCCTGTTCTTCTCAGATAACCGTCTTCTCTGTCCACTATCCTTGCCAATTTTGGTGTCATGAATGAGGCTGCTAACTGGCTACATTGTCAAGTTGCTATTATAGTTGTCTAATGGTGTCTAAGGCATGCAACTAGTCACATGGCTTCAACCTGAATAACAACACTATTACTACCATCAAGCCGATTCTGCATCCAGCCAGCTAACTCACTGTGGCTTCCAAGCGATCTGACCTTCTGGATCAACCTACCATGTGGTACCTTGTCAATGTCCATTTAGTTGACATCTACTACCCTGCCCTCATCAGTCCTTGTCATTGCCCATTCCAGATACTATTCTACTGTCTCTGAATGGTTTCCAACATAGTAACATCAAAAAGTTGACCAGTGCAGTTCACATTGCTCCAGATGTGGTTTCAGCAATAACCTGGGCAAAGTATACCTGCTTTTATACTTGATTTCCCCTTGCAAAAAATGACAAATTTCTGTTACCCTATATGCACGTGTAGTAGCCAATACCATTTAAAAGTTAACCCTCCTTTTGGTTCCAACCGCCTGCCCAACTGACCTCCTGACGCCTCAGCCGCAGACTTTTACCTAGGCCCCAGCCGACTGCCCATCCGAGCTCCCGACGCCTCTACCGTGGGCTTTCACCTAGGCCCCGGCCGCCCGCCCATCTGAGATCCCGATGCACCCGACTGTGGACTCTCACCTAGGTCCTGGCTGGCTGCCCATCGAGTTCCCGACACCTTGAATGATGCAGGCACTTACCACTGTCATTAAGTAATATCTGTGTAAAGGTCAACCCCTAAATTTTACCCAAATATTGGACTGCAAAATTCAACCATTACACATGTATATACAGTACTTTCAAAATGATTTGTTCTGGTGCATACTAACCTCTTTTGAATCTTTCTACATCTGAACTGCAATTTCTCGCCATTTACGTAACATTGTACACACTTTTAAAAGTTCCTGCCCAAATTTTCCATGTTTAAACTCTATTTATTGCATATTTGCTCATTCACATATCTGCATCTTTTTTGCCTTCTTAAATCCTCTTCATATCTATTAGAATTTATTGTCATGAACAAGTCATGAAATTCAGTGTTTTGCGGCAGCGTCATAGAGCAAACATTCATATTATTACCATCTCACAACATTACTATAAAAAAAATTAATAGTGAACGAAAAGCGAGGCGTTCATTGATTATTCAGGAATCTGATGGCAGTGGGGAAGAAGCTGTCCTTTTGCCGCTGAGTGCTCATCTTTAGGCTCCTGTACCTTTTCCCCCCAATGGTTACAGTGTGAAGATGGTGTGGCCTAGGTGGTGGGGGGGTCTTTGAGGTTAGAGGCTGCTTTCTTAAGACACCGCCTCGTATAGATGTCCTCGATGGAGTGAAGTCTGGTGCCTGTGATGTCGCAGGCCGAATTAACAACCCTCTGGAGTTTATTCTTGTCCTGAGATTTGGCGCCTCCATACCAGGCAGTAATGCAACCAGCCAGAATGCTCTCCACAGTACACCTGTAGAAGTAAGAGAGTCTTCAGTGACAGACTGAATCTCCTCAGGCACCTCACAAAGTCTAGCCGCTGGCGAGCCTTCTTTGTGATTGCATCAACATGGAGGCTCCAGAACAGATTCTCGGAGATGTTGACACCCAGGAATTTGAAGTTCTTGACCCTCTCCACTACTGAGCCCTCGGTGAGGATCAAGTCATGTTTCCCTGACTTCCTCCTGAAGTCCACAATCACCTCCTTGGTTTTGCTAACATTGATGTTGGTGTGACACCACTCAACGAGCTGATCTATCTCCCTCTGCACTCTCCATCTTTGCCGATTGTGATTCTGCTGACATCTATAGATTCATCAGCAAACTTGTACATAGCGTTGGAATTGCGCCTGGCCACAATAATGGTGTAGAATGAGCAGGGCAGTGGGCTAAGCACCATCTTGGGGTGGTATTGATAATCAGTGAAAAGATGTGGTTTCCAATTCATACTGACTGTGGTCTTCCAATGAGGCCCAGAGTTTGTAGCTTCTTGACTAGCACTGAGGGAGTAATGGTATTGAAGGCCGAGCTGTACTCAATGAAGAGCAGCCGTATGTATGAGTTGCTGTATTTGAGGTGATCCAGAGCTGAGGGGAGAGCCAGCGATATTCCATCTGCTCTGGAGCTATTGTGACGATAGGTGAATTGCAGTGGGTCCAGATCTTTGCTTAGGTATGTGGTAATTCTGGCCATGCTCTCAAAGCATTTCATCACAGTAGAAGTTAGGGCTTCTGGGTGATCATCATTGAGGCTCACAGTGCTCTTTTGGGTTGATTGATGCCCTTTTGAAGCAGGTGGGAACCTCTGTCTGCAGCAATGAGGGGTAAAAAAAATGACCAGCTAGTTGGTTGGCACAGATTTTCAGTACCCTGCATCAGAGCCTGACACCTTTTGAGGGTTCACCCTCTTGAATGATGTTCTGATGTCACCCTCAGAGGACCAATATTACAGGATCCTCACCCTTTTTCCTCAGCCTTTTCAGGGATTCTAGTAGGCACTTCTCAAAGTGGGCATAGGTGTTCAGCTGATCAGATAATGTTCGCCCTCACTTTGTAGGCTCGAATGACCTGTACTCCCTGCCATAGCTGGCACATCTCTGTTTCTAGCTTCCTCCGGAATTGCCATTTTGCTTCAGAGATGGCCTTCTGCAGGGTGTACCTGGTCTTGTACAGATTTTCCCTGGCCTTGAACTCCCTTATTCTCGCCCTCAGCAGGTTGCATCTTCTCTGATTCACCCTGGGCTTCTGGTTGGGAGAACACCCGGTAGGTGTGCATGAGTGCACACTCGTCCACGCAGGTCTTGATGAAGTCGGTGACGTGTTGCATATTCCCTCAAGCCTGTGGTTGAGTTCTTGAACTTTGTCATGAGCAAACTTACAAACACACATTCAGTGCCTTCGTCTAAACTTGTAAACAGTCGAGGTCCCAGCATTGACTTCTGTAGCTTGCCAACGGACAGAGATCTTGGTCAACCTAAGGATCTGTTACCTCCAGCACCTCAAGCTTTGATTTCCTTTATCAAATGCAATCTGGAAAAGTAATGCATAGCTTAAAATAAAACAAGCTGGCAGAGGAACTCGGTATCTATTGGAGGGAACAGGGCAGCAGATGTTTTGGGTTGAGACCCTGCCTCGGGACCCAATGTATTTGTAGCACATGCATCAGTCCAACTTCATTGCAACTCCGATTAACTCAAATAAAACTGTACAAAAGCGCTGCACAAACTCAGCCGGTCACGCAGCATCTGCAAAAAGTCCAAGGTCACAGGGATTTCGGGCCTGAGCCCCTTATCAAGGAATGAGCAAAAAGTAGGCAGGCAGGGGAAGGGAGGGAGGGAAGGAGGGGGCAGGAGGAGGAGCACAGACTAACAAGGGAGGAGAGAAGTGGGGGGAAAAAAGCAGAGAGGTGAAAGGGGGAGGAAGTACCTTTCAGAATGGAGAGAGAAGGGGGAGTTGGACGATAGGGAAAGAGAGGGCCTCGGAAAGGGGTTTGACAGAAACTGGAGGAGTTAATGCCATCTGGTTGGAGAGTGTCCCGGCAGAATATTTTGTGTTGTTCCTCCAATTTGGAGTTGGCCTCAGTTTGGCTGTGCATGAGGCCATGGATAAACATATGGGAATGGTGTGTGGAATTAAAATGGTTGGCTGGTGGGAGGTCCCTGTTATTTGAGCGGACCGAGTGAAGGTGCTTGCATCATTTTTACTTTAACCATGGTGCCTGCAGACTTTTGTGCTTTTCATCCACAAAGCAATCTCTCCGATGTAGAGGCCACGTCAGGAACACTGTATGCAGTAGGTGACCCCTGAGGATACTGGCAGTCACAGGGCTAGCTATCGAGGGGGGGGGGGGGTGATTTGACGAGGGAGTCCCGGAGAGAGTGGGCCCCATGGAAAGAGGAGAGGGGGAAGATGGGGTGGGATCATGTTGAAGGTAGTGGTAATTGCTGAGATACGTCAGATGCGGTGTGTTGGCTGGTAGGTGAGGGCAAGGGGAATCCTGTCCTTGTTCCATCTCTGGACGGAGGAGGCCAGAGCAGATGGACGGGAAACAGAGGAGATGTGGGTTGCAACACTTCACTTGTGAACCTATTGCATCCAGTGCCCCTGTTGTGGTCTCCCCTATATCAGAGAGACTGGCTGGATGTAGGCTGGAAAATTGTTTCGTTGAGCACCTTCATTCGCTGCAATAACATGGTCCTCCCAGTGACCAACCATTTTAACTTGCACACCATTCCCACACTGACAAGTCTGCCCATGGCCCCATGCACTGCCAGTTGAGGCTACCCTCAAATAGGAGGAACAGCACCTAATATTCTGTCTGGGAACTTCTCCAACCAGACGGAATTAACATTTTCTCCAGTATCCATTAAACCCTTAACCTGTCTTTCTAAATCCCTCTGCCTCCAGCTCCCTACCCCCTTCCCTTCCATCTCCATTCAGAGAGCTACCTCCTCCCCTATCACTTCTGAGCTTTTTTTTAAAACACCTACCCTTTCACCCATACCTACCTATGGTTATTAGCCTGTACTCATTCCCCTGCCCCTTCCTCCCTCCACTCCTCCCCCACCTTTTCATTCTCCTGCCTCCCAGCTTTTTACTCGTGTTTGTCAAAGGGCTCAGGCCTGAAACGCTGGCTACCCTTTACTTTCTACAGATGCTGCATGACCTGCTGAATTTTTCCAGCCATGATAGCAACTGCAGACTTTCCTGTTTAAGTCCAATAAAACTATTTTCTTTTCACAAGCTGTACCCGGGTCACCTTAAATTTTTCCAAGTGCTCGGCTGTAACATTTTTAACAATATACATTTGGAAAATAATTTTCAAATTGGTTAATGCCTCTTCTTTATGTGCCCGCCACTCTCTCCTACAATTTAAAATAGTCCATAGGGCTCACACGTCCAAACTATCTCGTTTTTATCTGGATGTATCTCCTCGTTGTGATAAATGCAACAATGGAGAAGCTTCATTAATTCATATGTTCTAGATATGTCAGAGTCTTGAGAAATATTGGAACGAAGTATTTCGAACTCTCTCTGTACTTTTTAAAAGTTAATTTTAAATCAAATCACTTAACTGCTTTATTTGGTATTGTCAGAGAGAGCCACACAACTTTAACGGCATCTGACCTGCACGTGTTAGCTTTTATTTCTCTTATGGCTGGGCGGGCGGTGTTGCTCAGATGGAGGGACATTACCCCGCCTTACTTGTGCTCAATGGCCACGCGATCTCATGTTTAAACTTAGATGCTCAATTTCCGAGCTGGCTGTAAGTTTTCAAATGCTGTGGGGACCCTTTTTGAATTAGTTTTATAATCTTTGATTTGTTAATAAGGTAGAAATGATCACTTTGATAAGAATTCTGCCATTTTTATTTTTGGTCAGACAGCTTCTTGATTGTGGGTTTAGATATTCCTTTTTTTAACAATATATCAATACAATATCTGATGAAAATGTGGGGGACCCTGGATGAAATTATACGATTTAAATGCAATGTATCCTTTTGTCTGTATTTTTGGATATGAAATTTCAATATTAATACAAATATTGAAAAAGAAAAATAGTCTTAACATTTCCCCAACGATATGAAGCTCACCCTTCTGGCCAGTGGTAATGGTGTTGAAACTTCCAAGATGTCACAGCTTGGGAAATAATGATTGCTTTATTATCGCACACATTGAAATTCTTACCTGGTGCAACCCAATACGTTAAAGAAAACAAGTGCACTAGATAGAGAAATAGATACAAAAGATAATGAATATTTTCAGTTACCATACTGCAGGAAAAAAAAACTCTGTAGCCATTCCATTTTGTGGTGTCTGAGTAGTTTATGATTAGTTTTGTAAGAGAAGGTTCAAGAGTTGGACAGTTATTGGAAAGAAACTCTTCCTGTACCTTTATGGTGCTGGACCTCAGGTTTCTGCCTCAAGGTCGCAGTGAGAAGAGGTTGTGACCAGGGTGATGGGGGTCCCTCATGATGCTGCTGCTTTCTTGAAGCAGCACCTCAAATGCCTGCAATGCATGGGCGGTCGGAACCTGTGACAGACTTGGCTGTGTTTCCTGCTTTCCTGAGTACTCAAATTGCCAAACGAGCCTGTGGTGCAACCAGTCCGTATACTTCCACAGTGCACCTGCAGAGGTTTGGTGGAGAATTGGACATCATGCGCAGACTCCTTACAGAGTTGATGCATTGGTGTGTTGGCTCCAGGAAAATTCTTCCGAGGTACGGGCTCCTAGGTTCTGACCCTCTCCACCTCTGGTGTGTGATTTCCCTCTGCCTCTCCTCCTTACAATCAGCTTCCTGGTCCTGAGGTTTGGGGACAGGTGTGTGATTTCCCTCTGCCTCTTCTCCTTACAATCAGCTTCCTGGTCCTGAGGTTTGGGGATAGGTGTGTGATTTCCCTCTGCCTCTCCTCCTTACAATCAGCTTCCTGGTCCTGAGGTTTGGGGACAGGTGTGTGATTTCCCTCTGCCTCTCCTCCTTACAATCAGCTTCCTGGTCCTGAGGTTGAGCGCAAGATTGTTCTGGTACCAACCAGCCAGATTCTTCATCTCCCTTTCCATATTTTGATTCATAATTTCCAGCTATTCGGCCAAAGACATTGGTGTCCTTGGTGAATTTGTGAATTAAGTTGGGGTGGTAGTTGGCTGTGCGGTTACGGGCATGCAGAGAATAGAGGAGGAGACTAAGCCCACAAGAAGCGTTGTGGGCAATCTGCACTGGCTGGTGTCTGCCCATGAGGACGTCAAGGGTCCAGTTGCAGGGGGATATAGAATCCCAAATCCCTTTCCAGAATTTGAGGTGATGTTGCCCATGAAGATTTACCTCGCTGTTTAGTGATGGAATCTTTGGCAAAATGGGAAAGACTTTTTTTTAAAACTAAACGATTTGTTTAGGAGAGGACAATCTGGAGAGCATGTGTTGAGGAAACCATGTGGTGGGACAACCAGAGGCAGCTGTTTATAAAATGAATCCTGTGGAATCATGGAGAAACACAAAAACTGCAGATGCCGAAATCTTATTGAAACAGACAAAGAAATGGTGCAGGAACTCGGCAGGTCAGACAGCATCCACGGGTAGAAGTGGGCAGTCACCATTTAAGTTAGAGCTTTGATAAAGGGATAGAACGCGAAACATTTACGACCCATGGATGGTGTCTGACCTGCTGAGTTCCTTCAGCAGTTCTTGGATTGCTTCTGTAGAATCGTTGAATTAGTGGATGAATTGGCTTCACTTGCCAAAACCTCATTAAAGGGGCAGCACAGTTGGTGTGGCGGTCAGCACAACACTGCCACAGTGACTGGGACTGAGGCTCAACTCCCACGTTGTCTGTAAGGAGTTTGTACGTTCTCCCAGTTGTGTGGGTTTTCACCGGGAGCTCCAGTTTCCTCCCACCGCTTGAAGCCTACTGGGGTTGTAGGTTAATTGGGAAGCATGGGCCAAAGGTGCCTGTTACCATGCTGTGTATCTAAAATTAAAAATGTTTTTTTTT
This sequence comes from Narcine bancroftii, assembly GCF_036971445.1. Taxonomy (NCBI): domain Eukaryota; kingdom Metazoa; phylum Chordata; class Chondrichthyes; order Torpediniformes; family Narcinidae; genus Narcine; species Narcine bancroftii. Next base: position 34,395,357 of record NC_091481.1, read on the forward strand.
TAAACACAGTTTGAGTTCTGCTTCTGTTCTCGGGCACTGCTCTTCAGGAAGGATGTAGTGGCCTTGAGAGATAAGCGAGAGAAATGTGAGTGGCCTGCTCTGCCCTTCAGTGATGTTGTGGGTGTTTTTAAACTCAGTGCCACATTTCCTACAGTAATTCCCTTAAGAGGGGGGACTCGGGGAATGAGTGTACTCGGGACGTAGGATGCATTGGAGAGCCGCAGCAAATCCTGTCAGACGGGACTGAATTTCTGTTATCGTGTCACTCTTCTGCTAAGGATTTTTTTTTAATACTCAGATTGTTAATTTCTTGAGACTTCTCGGTCAGACCAAGAGCTGTGACCCTGCCCCCTCTCCACTCAGTGTCATGTGCTGCCACACAGGCCCCGCTGGGTGCTCCTGTCGAGATGGGTCCTAGAGATAGCGCTAACAGCTGGCCATTTGTCTCACATTTGACCAGCGCAGCGTCCCCTGCAGCTGTGGGTTCACTTCTGTGACCGTTCTGGCAAGTGTGAGGGTCACAGGTGGGACCTTTCATTCTTTCTGGGTGGCTTCCATTGGGTGGTGGGCATCCAAGTGCTTAAAGACACTTTCTCACCGAGGCACCCTCAACAGATTCAGTGTCGTCCAACACCAAGGGGATATTCTCCTTGTCCCTGCTTCTCCCTGGGCGCGTTGCCCTGGGAAGAACTGGTGTGGATTTTCTGCAGAATGGCATTACCTGCCACATTCTGTAACTTGAGCCACTTTCCCCTGCAAGTCTTGATGCTTGGAAGGGTATTCCCTCCGCAGCTGGCGGTCCAGATACGTACTCAAAAGGCTCTGGGTGCAATGGACCTGGAGGTTAGCAACGGTGCTATGGATAGAGGTTCACGTCATGGAAACAGGCCCTTCTGCCCAACATGTCCATGCTGATGAGGATGTCTACCTGACCTGCACCCATGTTCACCCCTTATCCCTCAAAAATCATAATCATTGCCACAACGTTTAGTGATTAAGCTCCCCTTTTCACACACTCTGTGTCCATCATTCACCATGCCCTTGCATGTTAAGTCACAGCCCCATCTCAGAGCTGGTATCGACCACAAACTGCACCCCTTTCAACCACGTCACTAAAACTCGTGGTGGAGCTGTCATTTGACATGATTAAGCTTTGTCATTCGGGTTCCCTGCAGAAAACTGGAGGGTGCTGCCAGTTTCCTGGTTAAAAAATTTAACCCTGCTTTCAGGTTAGATGCAGTCCTCTTCAACAAGCTTCTGCCGGAATAACACTGGGGCAAAATGTGTTAAATCAACAACTGGTCGCCGAGGCCTCAAATATACGAAATGGAATAGCATTCCAAACCAGGTTTTTCTTACACATCCTCTTTTGGCTCTAATACAATTTCCTTCTGGCAGCATGTTGATAACTGCAGGGAATGACTTTTGGCAGCTTTCTATCTGTGGGTACAGCCAGAGGACTGCAGAGACGGGAATCTGAAGCCAACCCCAATCTGCTGGAGGAACTTGACAGATCAAAGAGGCATCAGCAGGAGAAAAGGATCTGATGATTTTTGGCTTGAAACTTGAACCATTATTTTTATCTCACTGGTGCTGCGTGACCCACTGAGTTCATCCAGCAGATTGTATTGCTCCAGCTTCCAACGTCATCAGTCTCCTGGATGTCTCCATCTCACCCCTCCACCATGTCGACTTCGAAGATGTTTTCGTCCTCTCTTTGGCAATTCAGTGAGTCCCTCTCTCGTGACTCCACCTCTCTGGTTGCCAATCCCATGTAGGACCTCTGATTTTCTTCCTCCCCACCCCCACCCCCACCCCCCCCACTCTGTCCTCTTTACATTGACCTATCTGTTCAAGCTATCTTTTTTTATTTGGCTTGGCTTCGCGGACAAAGATTTATGGAGGGGTAATGTCCACGTCAGCTGCAGGCTCGTTTGAGGCTGACAAGTCCGATGCGGGACAGGCAGGCACGGTTGCAGCGGTTGCAAGGGAAAATTGGTTGGTTGGGGTTGGGTGTTGTGTTTTTCTTCCTTTGTCTTTTGTCAGTGAGGTGGGCTCTTCGGTCTTCTTCAAAGGAGGTTGCTGCCCGTCGAACTGTGAGGCGCCAAGATGCACGGTTTGTGGCGATATCAGCCCACTGGCGGTGGTCAATGTGGCAGGAACAAAGAGATTTATTTAGGCAGTCCTTGTACCTCTTCTTTGGTGCACCTCTGTCACAGTGGCCAGTGGAGAGCTCGCCATATAACACTATCTTTGGAAGACGATGGTCCTCCATTCTGGAGACGTGACCTACCCAGCACAGTTGGATCTTCAGCAGCGTGGATTCGATACTGTCGGCCTCTGCCATCTCGAGTACTTCGATGTTAGGGATGAAGTCGCTCCAATGAATGTTGAGGATGGAGCGGAGACAACGCTGGTGCAAGTGTTCTAGGAGCCGTAGGTGATGCCGGTAGAGGACCCATGATTCGGAGCCGAACAGGAGTGTGGGTATGACAACGGCTCTGTATACGCTAATCTTTGTGAGGTTTTTCAGTTGGTTGTTTTTCCAGACTCTTTTGTGTAGTCTTCCAAAGGCGCTATTTGCCTTGGCGAGTCTGTTGTCTATCTCGTTGTCGATCCTTGCATCCGATGAAATGGTGCAGCTGAGATAGGTAAACTGGTTGACCGTTTTGAGTTTTGTGTGCCCGATGGAGATGTGGTGGGGGCTGGTAGTCATGGTGGGGAGCTGGCTGATGGAGGACCTCAGTTTTCTTTAGGCTGACTTCCAGGCCAAACTTTTTGGCAGTTTCCGCAAACAGGACGTCAAGCGCTGAAGAGCTGACTCTGAATGGGCAACTAAAGCGGCATCGTCAGCAAAGAGTAGTTTACGGACGAGTTGCTCTTGTGTCTTGGTGTGAGTTTGCATCCGTGCGGTACCGCATGTAAACAGCGTCTTCATTGTTGAGGTCTTTCATGGCTTGTTTCAGCATCATGCTGAAGAAGGTTGAAAAGAGGGTTGGTGCGAGAACGCAGCCTTGCTTCACGCCATTGTTAATGGAGAAGGGTTCAGAGAGCTCATTGCTGTATCTGACCCGACCTTGTTGGTTTTCGTGCAGTTGGATAACCATGTTGAGGAACTTTGGGGGGGCATCCGAGGCGCTCTAGTATTTGCCAAAGCCCTTTCCTGCTCACGATGTCGAAGGCTTTGGTGAGGTCAACAAAGGTGATGTAGAGTCCTTTGTTTTGTTCTCTGCATTTTTCTTGGAGTTGTCTGAGGGCAAACACCATGTCAGTAGTTCCTCTGTTTGCGCGAAAGCCGCACTGTGATTCTGGGAGAACATTCTCAGCGACACTAGGTATTCTATTTAGGAGAACCTAGCGAAGATTTTGCCTGCAATGGAGAGCAGCGTGATTCCCCTGTAGTTTGAGCAGTCTGATTTCTCGCCTTTGTTTTTGTACAGGGTGATGATGATGGCATCACGAAGGTCCTGAGGCAGCTTTCCTTGGTCCCAGCAGAGCTTGAAAAACTCATGCAGTTTGGCATGCAGAGTTTTGCCGCCAGCCTTCCAGACCTCTGGGGGGGATTCCATCCATACCTGCTGCTTTGCCACTTTTCAGTTGTTCATTTGCCTTATATGTCTCTTCCCGGGTGAGGACCTCATCCAGCTCTAGCCTTAGGGGCTGTTGAGGGAGCTGGAGCAGAGCGGATTCTTGGACTGAGCGGTTGGCACTGAAAAGAGATTGGAAGTGTTCTGACCATCTGTTGAGGATGGAGATCTTGCCGTCTGAGCTGCGCAGCGGGCTTTGGAGTTGGGGTGAGGGGCTGTACACAGCCTTTAGAGCCTCGTAAAAACCCCTGAAGTCGGCAATGTCCGCGCTGAGCTGGGATCGTTTGGCGAGGCTAGACCACCACTCATTTTGGATCTCCCGGAGTTTGCGCTGAAGATGGCTGCATGCGCGACGGAAGGCTTGTTTCTTCTCTGGCCAGGAAGGCTTTGCGAGGTGAGCCTGGTGGGCAGCTCGCTTCTTTGCCAGCAGCTCCTGGATTTCCTGGTTGTTTTTGTCAAACCAGTCCTTGTTTTTCCTGGAGGAGAAGCCCAGTACCTCTTCAGTGGATTGCAATATGGTAGTCTTCAGCTGATCCCAGAGGGTTTCAGGGGACAAGTCCGTGAGGCGAATTGCATCCTTGAGCTTTGCTTTGAGGTTTGCCTGGAAGTTTCCTCTCACTTCGTCTGACTGCAAGTTTCCAACATTGAACCTCTTTCTGGGGGATTTACTGTTCCTGGACTTTGGCTTGAAGTGAAGGTTGAGCTTGCAGCGAACCAGCTGGTGGTCAGTGTGGCATTCTGCGCTGGGCATGACCCTGGTGTGGAGCACATCTCGTTTGTCTCTTTCTCGCACCAGGACGTAGTCCAGGAGGTGCCAGTGTTTGGATCGGGGATGCATCCAGGTAGTCTTCAGGCTGTCCCTCTGCTGAAAAAGGGTGTTTGTAATGACAAGCCGCTGTTCTGCGCAGAGCTCCAACAGGAGGTGCCCGTTGTCATTGCACTTGCCGACACCATGCTTGCCCAGGATTTCTGGCCAGGTTTCTGAGTCTTTGCTGACGCGAGCGTTGAAGTCGCCAAGGACGACAACCTTGTCGGCTGTAGGGGTGCATTGAATGAGGTTGCGTAGATCAGTGTAGAACTTGTCCTTTTCTGCTTGTTCCGCCTGGAGGGTTGGAGCATAAACACTGATGAGGGTGATTCTATCTACACATTTGTCAATGACACTGCAAGGAAGTCAAGGGAACACGGCCCAGTCTTTATCGAGGGCTCCGTAATGGAGAGGGTCAAGAACATCAAATTCCTGGGGGTGTCAACATCTGGAGCCCCCACGTTGATGCAGTCATGAAGAAGGCTCGCCAGCGGCTACACTTTGTGAGGTGTCTGAGGAGATTCGGTCTGCAAGTGAACGGTGGGGAGCCTTCTGGCTGGTTGTATGGGCGTGCTGAAGCCAAGACAAGAAAACAACTCCTGGGGGTTATTAACTCGGTCTGCGACGTTACAGGCACCAGACTTCACTCCATCGAGGACACCTACATGAGGCGGTGTCTTTAAAAATAGCATCCTCTAACCTCAAGGACCGCACCACCCAGGCCGTGGCCTCTTCACTCTGCTACGATTGGGGAAAAGGTACAGGAGCCTAAAGACAAGCTCTCAGCGGCACGAGGATGGCTTCTTCCCCGCTGCCTTACTTTCACTTTTTATTTGTTCGTCGGTTTTTGTGAATATTTGCACTGTGAAGCTGCTGCAAAGCAACGAATTTTATGACTCATTCATGAGTTGAATTCTGATTCTTTTCTCAGTCTTGATGAAGTGTTTTGGTTCAGTTTTGGCCATTTGTTTTCTCCTACTGATGCTTCTCGACCCGCTGAGTTTCACCAGCGTATTGAGCTTGGCTTCTGTTTTTGGGTGGGTATCTCCATGTTGAATAGCTCTGAAGCCCTTCTATAGTAATGGTACCACTTTAGAGCTGTACCTATTGATTTCTGCTTGGGTTTTAAGTTCTTGGGCAGCACAAGTATTGACTCATCCCTCCTCTGGCCTACTTTGGGTGTGGCAGGAAAGGTGACCAAGCTGGGGGTGGGGGGGGTTGGAATCTTTCTTCTTTTGGAACCCATATAATCAGGGTTGTTTCCATTTTCCCACACCCCCCTCCCCAACTCAGATATCTACAAGGTATGAGGCTCTTTGCATGCAGTTTAGGTTCAGTTCCTGAATCCCAGGTAGTCACAGGCTGTCAAATCACATTGAACGCAGTATTGAGAGAGTCTAGGACCACAGGGAACAGCCTTGGAATAAAAGGATGTTCCTTTAGAGCAGATGAGTAGAAATTTGTTCAGCCAGAGAGTGACGAATCTGTGAAATTTGTTGCCACAGACAGCTGTGGAGGTAGATTTAAAGCGGAGGTTGATAGGGTCTTGATCAGTGAAGATGTCGAAGCCTATAGGGAGAAGGCAGGAGAATGGGGTTTAAAGGAAGACTATATCAGCCATGATTTGAATGGCGGAGCAGACTCTGCTCTGATAGCCTGATAATGCTCCTCTCTCTCATGGTCTTCTCTGGATTCACCTGAAGCCTTATCATCTGGGTGCAGAAAAGATTCACAAAAAAATTAGGTTTGAATTCTAATGAGAAGCAGGATAGGTTGGTACTTTTTACCCTAGAGAATGGGAGGTGAGGGTGGCGCTGGGTGGGAAACCTTGCAGCGGTTCATAGAGTCACAAGGGGCATAGATGAGGTCAGTAGCCATCATGTACAGATCCAATCACTCTACAGACAATGATTCTGACCCTAAAAGCCCAAAACATCGGTTATAATACTTTGACGAAGAGCTCAAGCTGAAATGTCGGTTCAGTATCTTTACCTTTGCTACATAAAGGACACTGACCCGCTGAGCTTTTCCATCATTTTGTGTTTTTACTTCAACCACAGCGTTTCCAGAATTTTGTGATTTACTTCCCTCTTCATTTGAATTCTTGATTTCCTGTCGGGGAGACCACAAGCGGTTCGGATCGGTAATAGCTCTTCCAAAGCCACCACACTGAGCATGGGTGGGGCGGGCAGGGCTGCAGGCTAAGTCCACTACTGTTCACTCTGCTGACCCATGACTGCAACTAAACACGGCTGTAATCACATCACCAAGTTCACTGACAACCCGATCGTGGTGGGTCTTGGTTAGAATGATGAGTCAGCGTACAGAGATGAGGTGCAGCCGCTAACGGACTGGGCAAAGCCAACAGCCTGTATCTGAACATAAAAAAAACACGAGAGATGGTTGTCATCTTCAAGAAGGGCAGAAGGGACCACGCTCCGCTGACCATTGACGGCTCTACTGTTGAGATCATCAAGAGTATCAAGTTCCTTGGAATGCCCTTTGCAGAGAATCTCACCTGGTCCCTTAACACCAGCTCCATAGCCAAGAAAGCCCAGCAGTGCCTCTACTTTCTGCCAAGGCTGAGGAAAGTTCATCTTCCACCCTCACTACATCTTACAGAGGGTGTAACAAGAGCATCCTGTGCAACTGCGTCACCACCTGGTCTGGAAGCTGCACCACCTTGGACCGCAAGACCCTGCAGAGGATAGTGAAGTCAGTGGAAAAGATCATTGGGGGCTCTCTTCCTACCACCCAAGGACATCTACAACACTCGATGTAGGCGAAAGGCAATTAACATTGTGAAGGACTCCACACACCCCTCATGTAAACTGTTCTCCCTTCTGCCATCTGGTAGAAGGTACCGCAGCACTCTGGGCCCTTGCGTCTGGATTGGGCAACAGTTCCCCCCCCCCCCAGTCATCAGGCTCCTGAATTCCCAAACATTATGTGGAAAGTGAACTGTGGACTTTTATTGTATTCATCTTAATATTTTAATATCTTGATATGTTTAACTTTTAACTTGTATTTATGTAAATATGCTCCGTGGTCCTGTAGAAACATTATCTTGTCTTTAACGTGCAAGCACGGTATGAATGATAAATAAAAGTGACTTGTTTTTTCCTCCCCCAGGAGATAACAGTCTAAAACTGAGCACAGGTTTAAGGCGAGAAGGAAAAGATATGGTTGGGAGCTAGGAGCATTTTTACACAAAGGGTGGTGGGTGTATGGAATGAGCTCACAGAGGAAGTGGTAGAGGGGGTAAAATTGGAATGTTTAGAAGGCATTTCAACAGGTAAATTTACAGCTAATGTTTAGAGTAGCGGTTCTCAACCTTTTTCTTTCCACTCGCAGATCACTTTAAGTAATCCCTCTCCCATCGGTACTCTGTGATTAGTAAGGGATCGCTTAAGATGGTAAAGTGGGAAGGGAAGGTTGAGAATCACTGCTCCAGACCCAATTGTTACTGGAATATTTTGCTGGATAAAAATTTCCTTTGGAGTTATGAAACAGTGCACATAACGAGTCAATGAGGTACAATTAAAGCAGTGGTTTTCTACGTTTTCCACCCACATCGCACCTTAAGCAATCCCTTACTAATCACAGAGCACTGATGGCATAGGGATTACTTAAAGAGGGATGTGGGTGGAAAGAAAAAGGTTGAGAACCACTAGTTTAGAGGGAAATGAACCAAATACAGGTAAATGGGGTTAGCTTGGGCACACAACCTGGTTAGCATGGTCGTTGATCAGAAAGGCTTGTTTCTGTGCTATAAAAACACCAGTTTTATTGCCTGATTCACTGGATTGAGTGACAGGATATACTGCTGCACCATCAAGGAGAGTTTTTCCTTGACCTGACGTCCCATCAAAGTTCACAGACAGGTTGAAAGTGGCAGCAACAAGTGGGATTCGAACTCTCCACCCAGTGGACCCATCACAGGTGGCTCTCCGGAATGTACAGGTGCAGACCAGCTAGATTTACCTGGTATAACCAAATTGTGATTTTCTGCAATGTGGGAGTGGATCTTGAACACTTACCCAAAAAATGAATTGAGGCCAGTAGTTTGGGATAGTGACTTTGGTTAGGCAACAGCACAGAGGGTTTCAAGAGCAGGCCTACTCGGGATTATTACAGCACGAACAAACTGGGTTTGAATCCAGAGCTGTCTGTCAGGAAGGTGTACATTGTCCCTGTGACTTGCATGGGTTTCCTCCCAACCTTTTGAAAAACATCAGGTTGGAAGGCTAATGTGTAATTGGGTGGGTTTCGTGCCTTTTTGTTAAGTTAAAGTTATGGTAGTTAGAATGAAACTTTGGCCCCATGATGAGAAGTCAGCATGACACTACTGCAAGTTCATGCTGGGGTTTATTGGGTGGTTACGATCCCACATGCCTACTGACCTTGTACTTCCAGATGGTGGTGTTATATAGTGGTATATAGTGCAGCTTTAGCACGCCACTGGTGGACGGGGTGCCAACCAAGCTGTGCTGTGTGCAACCCTTTGGGGTGATTGAAATCCAGAGACCCAGAGAAGATCCACTGTTAAACTTGCTCGTCGCCTTTCGCATTGGATGAATGGAAAATTCAGAAGTGCTCGTTCTCCTTTCGTGTCTTTTTTTTGTGAGGTGGGGGGAAGCTGCCATTTATTTACTGAGTTGGGGGGCGGGAAGCAAACCCTGATGTCCAAAATTCAAAGGGCCACACTGAATTTTAACTAGCCTTGCATAGATTGGCAGTGGGAGAGACTGTGGGGCGGAAGATGAATGGTTACACAAAGTTGCAGGGTGACTCACACTTCTAATGGCTTTGAAGTGTATCAGTCCTGAGCATTGCACTGCATTTTGGAACTCTGGTCTGGGTGATATGAGTGAAACTCCAATCACACAACATGCCAGTCCAGCAGAATTGTGTGACTTCCATTTCACTACTTTGTTTATAAAGATTTGCTACATTTTTTGTGCTGAATAGGGCAAGTATGAATGGGGTTTGGGAGCTCAGTCTTTAATGGCTTTGTAAGGGAGTACAGCCAATAGCAGGTGCTGAACAATCAGGATTTCTGTGCATTCAAAAGGCAGATTATAGATCTACTTTCCACACCCAGAACCCTGCTGCTTTGCCACTGAATGCATAGAGGTGTTGTGGTTATGGTGGTTAACTCACAACTCGAGTGTCCCTCAAAACAAGGCCCCTCCCAGCGTGACAGAATTCCTCTGAAAAGGAAATGACTATAATTGCCTCTGGATCGCTGTGCAAACCTTGAGCGATAGCCTGAGAAAAGGAGGGCTTCCAGCCTTAATGCAAGTGTGCCTGAAGGTGATGTCACCTGAAGGTTTCTCACCTGCTCTCCGATGAGGACCTGACACACCCTTCCTGCTGCATCACTTGCAACAATTTGACTCTAAGAACAATTTGGATGAATTCCAACTGTCAATCAAAAGCAGTTTCTCGTACGTCTTGGTTTTATCTGGCAAAAGATATTGCAAAGAAAAAAAAAACGTCCTTATTGTTGGCCCAATGATATTAACTCCTACGGGCTTCAGAATTTAGTTGCTATTTTGTGGAGGCCTGAATGAATCCAGCAGATTGCAGTGTCACGAGGTCTCAAACCATTCAATAATCAATTCTCCATAGCCGTGGCCGAGGAGAGGAGAACCTTATTCAGGGTGAACCTACACAAGGCGATGGGACCAGGCCACCTACCTAGCTGAAAGACTGCCAGATCAATTGATGAAGGACTTGATGCATAGCTTTCAACACCTCACTGCAGCAGTCCATCGTTCCTGCAAGATTGAAATCCCAGTGCCCAAGAGGGCAACCATAATGGGCCTCAATGACTATCACCCTGTGGCACTGACCTTCACTGTCCTAAAATGCTTTGAGCGTCTGGTGACTGAACGCATCAAAGCACACCTGACAATTCTCGTCAAGACAAAGCAATTCCACTGATGATGCTATATCCTTGTCTCTTCACTCTGTCCTGACCCACCCGGAGAACAACACCTCCTATGGCAGACTGCTGTTCATTGACTTAAGCTCAGTATTTAATCATTCCCCAGAAGCTGGGACTCAACACCCCTCTCTGTAACTTGATCCTGGACTTCCTGACGGAAAGACCACAGTCTGCCCCATTCGACAGCAGATTGTCGAGCACCATCACTGGCGCACCTCAGGGCTGTGGGCTCAGCCCGCTCCTGTTCAGGCTACTGATCCACGACTGCATCGCTAGGTCCAGCTCCAACAGTGTCATCAAGTTTACAGATGACACGACAGTTGTCGGCCTCATCAGCAACAATGATGAGTTGCACCACAGAGAAGAGATGGAAAATCTGTGAAATGGTGTGAATGTAACAATTTGAATCTCAATGTGGACAAAACAAAGGAGATGATTGACTTCAGGAGGACCAGGAACGACCACCCTCCACTGCACATCAACAGCTCTATAGTAGAGAGAGTGGAGAGTACCAAGTTCCTTGGAGTTCACTTAACTAGTGACCTATCATGGACACTCAACATCTCATCACTTGTCAGGAAGGTGACTGCACTTTCTGAGAAGACTGAAGTGGGCAAGACCACCGGCGACCATCCTGTCAACCTTCCCATAGGAGCTCCATCGAGATCGTCCTGGCCGGCTGCATCACGGTGCGGTACGGTTGCTGCAGAGAAATGAATTAGAGGTCAAACCACAGGACCATAAAAGTGGCAGAGAGAATCACTGGAGTCTTCCTTCCCTCCCGCCCCCCCAAAGTGACACTATCTTCCGGAAGGGGATGCTTTGAGGACAGCATCTTTCAGGTGCGCCCGTCAGGAAAGAGATACAGGAGTATCAGAGCCAGGACCACCAGACTGAGGAACAGTTTCTTCGCTCAGGAAATCAGAATGCTGATCGACCAAAGGAACAGCTCACATTGACCCTACGAAACTCATGAAGTGATATTTATGTATTTTGTATAGATGAAATACTTATCCTGCATATGTATTGTTTATCTGTGTGTGTGTTGTCTGCTATTTGTTTTTTTGCACCAAGAACCCAAGGACGCCATTTTATCAGGTTGTAATTGTACAATTAGATGACCATGAACTTGACGGTTATGGCCAGGTAATTGGTGATAAATCTGGTTGCATGCACTGTGGAGAAATGTTGCTCTAAATTCCTGTGTGGAAAGGAGGAAATCTTAGCATTCCAACAGAAGTAAAAAGTATGTACCATTAGCTATGAATGCTCCACTCTTTTGTAGTAAAATTTCCACAAATTTGTGCTGCCTTAACTGTGGAAAGTGACCAGATTGGGCAGCTGTTTTTCCTGGTGGTCATATTTCACATGAAATTCTCCCAACCCAACTTCTAACCCACTCCTGTCTCTCGCTCCCAAATGACTAATCCCCTGGGTTTTTAAACACTTCAACCTCTCCATATGAAAGCCAAAAAATAGGAACTTCAGAAGCAGGACATCTGAAATCAAAGCAGAGCTGAGATTACTGATTGTGGGTGGGGGGGGGGGGAATAAATGGCAACTGTTGAGAAGAAACTAATGACTTCCTCAGAGGTGATGACGAGGGATCATTGCTCTGAAGGGTGAATGGTTTCTCTTGCCTCTGATGTTGACTGACCTGCTGAGTGTTTCCAGCACTTTGTTTTTAACGCCATGTGGTAGCGAGTTCCAAATTCTTGTTGCTATGAGGGGAGGTTTTCCCTCCATTTGCTGGTGAATTTAATCTCTCCATCTTGGGAGAAATCTTACTGATCGAAGATGATTTGAAAGACCTCCAGGTTACCCCCACCATAGCTGCCTTGTTTCTTGGACTCCTGCTTCGGCTTTTCTGATAACTGTACCCTCAAATTTGACATCCTTGATAGTCAGAGCACATAAGCAGGCCCTTCCGCCCATCATGGCCATGCTGACATTCTATCCAACGCTCATCCCATTCTGCAGAACTAGGACCATATCCTTCAATCCCTTGCCTATTTGACCGTCTGTTTAATTGCCTCTCTGAGCTGATGGCACAGCAGTTGTATCCGAGTTGATTGAATTCCTTAGTTACTGAAGTGAGACAATCTCTCGAACTTTCCTTCAGGCATCATGCATCAGAAAATTGCACTAATTTTATAATCCCACAGATAATTTAAAATCCGGTTGCGACTAATTAGTTAACTAATGACAGCATCCTCGAGAGCCTTGTGATCTCAATGAATTCACGCACCTTGTGATTGTGAGCTTTAATCTTGCGATTTTCATTTTAATGTATCAGGGAGCAAGGTAGGAGACAATTTTCCTTGAAGGTCGGTGGTTAGAGCCCTGGCCTTTTAAACCAGGGGTCACGAGTTCATTCTTCGCTGAGGCCTCATTTCTGCAAAGGGCACTGGACAAAGTGGCAGCTCTCGGTCTTCCTTACAGTAGACTAAATTAAAGAATTTCATGCATGTTACATTCTAAGCATGACAATAATGGAACCTTTCCCTTTTACCCTGACCCACAACATTATTCGCACGCTCTGTGTATGTGCGAGCTCCGGTCCTGTGGAATTTGTTCAGTCGGCTCATCATTTTGTTGAACATTTGTTGTATTCAAAAGTGGGAGAACTGTAGAGCCACCTTTGTTCAGGACCAAAAGCAGCAACCTTCCACTTCGTGGCCAGTTCCCACTGGAACGTGAGGACCGAGATTTTTGCGGACTTTCGGGGTTGATGGAGCCATTTTTAGAACGATCGTTTGGACTGCTGGGGAAAACTCTACATCCAAGTGGAAAGACTGTTCCTCACGTATTATACTTTGACTTGGACATCTTTCAAAGGGAACCCACTTGGAAAGGTCTTCCCTCTTGGTTCCATTCCCAGGTAGAGTTGGAATGCAAGGGATAACCCACTCAACATTTTTTTGTCCTTTCCACTCACATCTCACTTTAAGTAATCCCTGTGCCATCTGTGCTCTGTGATTAGTAAGGGATTTCTTAAGGTGGTGAAGTAGGAAGGGAAGGTTGAGAATCACTGCTCTAGACCCAATTGGTACTGAAATATTTTGCTTGGGAAAAATTGTCATAGGACAATTTCCTTTGGAGTTCTGAAACCGTGTACATAATGAGTCACTGAGGTACGATTAAACAATGGTTTTCAACCTTTTTCTTTTCACCCACATACCACTTTAAGCCATCCTTTACTAATCACAGAGCATCTATGGCATAGAGAATACTTGAAGGATTTCAGATTCTAACCTGGGTCGCTGGCACTGCAGTAGTGTTGCCTACTGTGCCCCCTCCCTTGGGACATGAGAGGACTGGAAGGCCCAGGGAGATGCAGCAATTTGGCACCTCAGAGGTCAGGATTAAACCTGGGTCACTGGAGCTGTGAGGCAGCAGATCTTACCCTATTTCAGCCAACTACCCTCTCAATTTTCCAAACCACCACTTGCACATTACAAGCCTTGCCAGTCCAAACTTTTACCTTCAGATAACCCAGCCATTCTCTGCAATTGTTCACTGAATCTTTCCCCCAAACTACAGTTAACACATCCACATCCTTCCCGAAGTAAGGAGACTGATACTGTACGCAGTATTCCAGAAGTGGCGTCCTTTCCATTTTTACTTGGACTGGGAATCCCCGTGAATATTTCCATGAATGTTATTACACCAGCCTAACCTCTCTTTTTTCTTTGGCTTGGCTTCGCGGACGAAGATTTATGGAGGGGGTAAAAAGTCCACGTCAGCTGCAGGCTCGTTTGTGGCCACCACGATCCTGTGGGCAATTTCTTTAAAAATAGAAGACTGGGATGTTGATACCATGTAGTGGGGTTCCTACTGTTGAAGCTCGAGGTTGAAAGAAGACTCTCCCACCGGGAAAGTGTAATCGACGCTGGCTTTATTCGGCTGCAGCTCTGCCTTTTATAGGCAGCCGACTGTGTCACCGGCGGGGCGTGGCTTGAGCGAGGCCGGCTGCTGATTGGATGCGCGGGCCCGGATCGAACCCCCTGTGATCCACTGGTGGCGATCGGTCGATTCAACTGCTATTCCTGCGGCCTACGGGAGCGGGCGTCTCACCCCGCCTGCTGCCTACCCGATCATCGTGTTCGATGGCTGTTTGTTGTCTCGGGTCACTGCAGCTGACTCATTTGGGGAAAACCACTACAGTACACCAATGTGCTGGAGAAGCTCAGCAGGTCACGCAGCATCCCTAGGAGTTAAAAGGTTTGGTTGCCTTTTTTGCTCTCTGCGGATGCTGCGTGACCTGCTGAGTTTCTCCAGTTCTTTCTTTTGAACGACACTAGCCCCAGCACCTACAGATTTTCTTGTTTAACTCCACTGTTATAATAGAAAAGTGTGTTGAGAAATTCTCAAGACGGTGTTGGTCGACGCTGCTGCTTGTCACACTAGGGTTGCATGTTATTGCGCTGAATATTGGTGTTCGGCTCCTCCTTGCCTTGGAGCTCACTGGCCACTGGCTCAAACAGGGCCAGTGACACGGCTAGCAAGGAGCTCCTGCAGAGATGGGGAGGGAGGTGACAGACTATGGAATGCTTGGGGATAAAGATCAGCAAGGTGGGACTTGGCGATCAGGGGTGGGAGAAGGGTAAGTGGCTGATGGTCAGAAGCGGGGGGAGGCCATCATGTGTACGGGTGGGTGATGGACAAGGGGGATCTATTTAAGCTTGTACTCTTTGGCAGTGAGAAGAGTTCTTCTGTGAGCAGGTTAACACTAGCATTCATATAGCCGTGTAAAGCGCACAATTGCAGAGGGTAGAGTTGCAATCAATCAAAATCAATTGGTACAAAGCAAGGTGGTGGGCTTCATTCCGAAGCATGATGGCTGTGAGGAAACTCTCCTCAAGTCTGTTGGAGTGTGATTTCACACCTTTTGAGAGGAGGTGGTTTGTCCAGGGTGTTAATGGGACCTTCAGTATGCTTGTTTGTCTTTCCGAGCAAGTGGGTAGATGGCCTCCATGTAGTGAAGTCCAGGAAGTAAGTTGGGGAGGGTGGATGAATTGTGGAGTTGGGGTGTGTGTGTGTGAATTATGGGAAAAGGCGGTCTCAATGTGGAGAAATGCTTCAGAGTTTGGCCTCGCAAACCATGCCTTGCGTGCCCAGTGAATGACCAGTGTGGTCCAGGTCCACCGATAGGAACAGTGTGTGGGGAAGGGTATTGTCCTTGTCCTCGTGTGGAAATTCGAGTAGGATTCTGGTACCAGGAAGTGGCTGCTCAAATGCCCTGATTGTGGACAGGCAGAGAAATGGTCACACCAGGATCAATTCTGGTTTGAGAAAATTTATTTTGATTGGCTGGCAGTGGACAGTTCTGCACCGAGCTGTCCAAGTTCAAGGGCATGGTTTGTAATGTACTTTGGCTATTCAACTCACAATGACCTTGGGTTGCTAAACAAGGAAGTAGCCTGTGTCCTCCTGGTTTTGGAGCTGTTGTTAGTGTCTGGATTGCCAACTTCAAAATGAAATCTTTGAAGTGTGAATAAACAGAAGTGGGCAGACTCGTCTAAATGTTCTCTGATGACGCACCTCTGCTTGAAGATGACTGCTGTCCAATAATGATTGCAGAAACTAGTGTGGAGTTGGCATTTCCTACTTGCTGAACCGCATAAAGTGCACATGGGTCCATCCTGATGCTGCACAACGTGTACTTGCGTACACCCGTCACCATAAAGGGAGTGGCAGATGCACTGGTGTGAAAATTTCAGTTTAATCATTTGGTAGCATTCAATTCTGAAAATTCGGCAAAGCACACTTCCTGTTCAAACGTTCGACCTTGCACCTGCTTTAATTCCAACAGGGCATGAAAGCCTCCTTATAAGGGGCACATTTGGGAAACAGATGCGTGCCTGTGTAACAAACCCAAGTAATCATTTCAGAGCCTGTTCTGAAAAATTTGAGAACTTTGCAAGCAGGCCAAAGATTGTACCACTTGGTTTAAAAGAAAACATACTTGGTAACCTCTCAGTTTTATGGTTGAGATCTCATCCTGGGTGTTGATTTGCTCCTCTGATCTCTTGTATTTTAATAGAGTTGCCTTGCAGGTAGTATTGGGAGGATTAGAGATTTGTTTCCTCTTTCCCACTTCTCCAGTAGAGCAATGGGCCCAAGGAAATCAGCACCAAGTTTCTCAATCCCATTTGTTGGTCATAAAATATAACTGGCCCTGTGAAATTCCTGGTCTATACATCCACCCAATCACGTTAACATATAACTTAACAATTACAGTATGGAAACAGGCCATATCGGCCCTTCTAGTCCGCACCGATTTAAGTGAAACTCCACTACCTGCTCCCTGCCCATAACCCTCCAACCTCCTCACATCCATGCACTCATCCAATCTCCTCTTAAATGACAGAATCGACCCTGCTGCAACCACCTCTCCGGAAGGTCATTCCACTCAGCCACCACTCTCTGAGTGAAGAAGCTTCCTCTTAGGTTACTTCTAAATGTTTTGCCCCCTAACCCTTAACTTATGACCCCTCGTTCCAATCTCCCTTACCCTCAAGGGGAAGAGCCTATTCACATCTACTCTATTCCCCTCATAATTTTAAATACCTCTATCAAATCCACCCTCAACCTTCTGCGCTCCAATGAATAAAGACCCAGTCTACTCAATCTTTCTTTGTATTCTAGATACTGCAATCCAGGCAACATTTTCGTAAATCTTGTCTGCACCTTCTCCGCCTTATTGATATCCTTCCTATAATTTGGGGACCAGAACTGCACACCATATTCCAAGCTTGGCCTCACCAATGCCTTGAACAGTCTCAACATCATCCCCCAGCTCCTATATTCTATGCCTTCTGCCTTGCTGTGCACACGAGTTTCCAAGCCAGGCCATGGTACTTTCAAGACTACACTTGCACAAGTTCAATCAAGAGCCCCTTTTCCACTTAATTGGCCATGCGGTGTCCCGGGATAGGACATTGGGCCACCCTTAACTGGGACACTAATTGTTTTTCCACTAAACACAACTCATCCCCGGGGATCAGAGTGTTCCACTTCAACTGGAAGCGGGTGACCTTTCCATTGGTTTTATTGGCACGCCGGCGTCAGCAAACGTTGGGGATATGAGTTGGGGTAGAGATGGTTAATCCCTGGTGTGAAATTATGTGATTTGACACTGGCGTTCGGACAATGTCCCTTTTCCACTGGACCCCTGTCCCAGTAAATTCCCAGCTAATTCCTGGGACAGGTGTGGCAGTGGAAAAGGGCATGCAGAATATCCGCAGAGTTTAGGTATTTCTATTTAGTGGCTCTTACCGAGGAAGCTATGTTCAGAAGAGTAATTGCACAGATCTGATCCTCTGACCAAGATACGCTATCAGTGAGAAAGCCACAAACTTGGTCAAACAGAGAGCTCCTTTGGTTTGATTGCTTGTGAAGTTGCATCCAAAATTTTCTGTGACTTGTGATTTTTTTTGGGCTGGGAAGAAGAGGAACCACAAAATTATTTAACTGAAGTAGTGAAATTGGTGTGTGGGCACACTTTACCTTTGCCCTTCAAAATAAGAGCAAAATTGAGTCAGATTAATTTCAGTTCAATTTCACATGCACGCGGCAAGGTGAACATCCCCAGACTAGATGCACAGTGGGAGGGGGGAAGTAGTCATCTCAACAACTTTGCAGCTGAATGTGTGAATCTTATTTGCTGTCTTAACGTCCCCCGCACCCCACCCCCCAACCAATAAATGCAGTATTTTTCTTTGTACAAGTGGAAGTGCGATTTGAGTAATACTGATGCTCGAGTTGGGTGTCAGTGCCTAACTTGTCTAACCTTTGCTCTCAACAGTCGTCCATTCTCCAAGAGAAAAGCTCTTTCAGCAAGAATTCTGTGAATTGAACTGGCAGGTAATGATGAGTTTATTTTTCAGTTTTATAGGCACCATTTAAGCCTACAACCTTTTTTCTTCCCACTCATGTCCCACTTTAAGTTGTTCCTCTCCCATCGGGGCTCTGCGATTAGTCAGGGATTGCTCAAGGTAGGAAGGGAAGGTCGAGAATCACTGCTCTAGACCCAATTGTTACTGAAATATTTGGCTTGAGAAAGCCCATTTCCTTTGGAGTTCTGAAACTGTGCACATAGCGAGTCAATGAGGAGCGATTAAAACAGGGGTTTTTAAACTTTTTCTTCCCACCCACATCCAACTTTAAGCAATCACTTACTAATCACAGAGCACCGATGGCGTAGGGATTACTTAAAGTGGGTTGAGTGGGAAGAAAAAGATTGATAACCACTGATTTAAGCTGTCAACTGTGCAATCAGTTAATTCATTGCTTTTATTTTTGACCAGGATG
Source organism: Narcine bancroftii (assembly GCF_036971445.1). Classification (NCBI taxonomy): domain Eukaryota; kingdom Metazoa; phylum Chordata; class Chondrichthyes; order Torpediniformes; family Narcinidae; genus Narcine; species Narcine bancroftii. The sequence goes on from NC_091481.1 coordinate 34,414,021, forward strand.
AACTTTTGAAAATTTAGACACTTATAATGGATTGAGATGTTCAGTGCTTCCAAATATAAAACACAAAGCTATTCACGTTGACAAAATTTTAGAAGTTATATTTTTAAGTTTTTTGGTCATTGTTCTTCCCTTCCAACTGCACTGATTGGAGTCACATCCTGACCCAAAATGTTGACCACCCACCTCTCTCCATGCCTGACCCAAGTCCCTACAGTTTCCCACTGTTTGGTTCGTTTGTCCTGTGGAAAGACTCTCCCGTTGGCAGCTTTGCGGTTCACACCCCTTCAGCTGAGAGTTATCGGTGGGAAAAGTGAAACCAGTCTGTTACACATGCTTTGAGCAGCTGGCTGATTTCTTTGGTTCCCTGGTATTTCTCACAGGGAGACCATTTGGCCCATCAAGTCTACATACAGAGTTATTCCATCAGCTTCGGCCCCCTGCCATATTTCCCTGATGCCTATTCTGCTCTGCTAACTCAAATCCCACCTGATTTAATACATGATCTTGAAGATGCGGTTCCTTAGGTTCAAGGACAATTTATTTTTCTGCTGTCACCAGACACCACCTACTGTTCAAGTGTACTTGTCTCTATACCCTGCTTGTGGTCCTAGAAACTCTGTTCTCTGCACCTATGTTCCACTTTTCTTTTTCCACCACCTGTGTTCTTGAGGCCGGGTTGACTTGCCTGGATCGTATGCAAATCAAAGTTTTCTTGGTGCACCTGACAATGGGGGGAAAAAAAGAGTTAAATTCTCCTTGTACCCTGTACTAGGATTAATTCAACGGCCATTTAACCTTTGGTATGTGTGATAAAACTCATATGGACGCGGGGAGAGCGTGCAAACTCTGCACAGAGAGCAACAGGGGTCACGGAGCTGAGAGGCAGGCACATTACTTGCTGTTCTGCTGCTGGTGCTAACCAGACCTGGAAATTGGCTAAGGAAGAAAAACCATACACCCTGGAGTTCTTGGAGGTGCACCATGCGAGGCAAAGTGTGCAGCCATTTTGGTTCATCCCAATTTCCAATGGAAATCCTGCCCTTTGGAAAATGGGATTAAGTATTTGGCGGTGGTACCCACCCAATCAGGGATGCTGGTTCCCGTCGTATCTTACGGACCTGATTATGTCCTTTGCTCAATAGTTAGCGAGGGAAATTTTAGTCAGAGGCCAACTGTGGCCTTCATTTACAACTCTGAAAAGAGGGCATAGGCCTCTAAAGTGCTGAATATGGTGATATTTGGTTGCACTTTAATATATTGATAACATTCTTGCCACTAAAGCAGGAGTGACTTTTAACCCCAGTGTTGTTTCCGTCCTTGGTGACGTGGAGGCACTCCCAGCCTGGATGTCAGGATGGTGATGTGGGGAGGGGGGGGGGTGGTGAAGGATCTGGACACCCACGTGCTATCACCATATTCTTTCCCTGCCAGCATCCATCTACCACTTCTGCTTCGCTCAGTTCTCCATATGGTCATTGAGCGACTTTCCCCCCCCCCCCCCACCTCGCAGGGCAGGGGCGCATTCATTGTATCCTTCACCTATTGAAGCATCTTCCTTCCTTTGGCTTGGCTTCGCAGACGAAGATTTATGGAGGGGCAATGTCCACGTCAGCTGCAGGCTCGTTTGTGGCTGACAAGTCCGATGCAGGACAGGCAGACGCGGTTGCAAGGAAAAATTGGTTGGTTGCGGTTGGGAGTTGGGTTTTTCCTCCTTTGTCTTTTGTCAGTGAGGTGGGCTCTGCTGTCTTCTTCAAAGGAGGTTGCTCCCCGCCGAACTGTGAGGCGCCAAGATGCACGGTTTGAGGCAATATCAGCCCACTGGCAGTGGTCAATGTGGCAGGCACCAAGATATTTCTTTAGGCAGTCCTTGTACCTCTTCTTTGGTGCACCTCTGTCTCGGTGGCCAGTGGAGAGCTCGCCATATAACACGATCTTGGGAAGGCGATGGTCCTCCATTCTGGAGACGTGACCTACCCAGCGCAGTTGGATCTTCAGCAGTGTGGATTCGATGCTGTCGGCCTCTGCCATCTCGAGTACTTCGATGTTGGTGATGAAGTTGCTCCAATGAATGTTGAGGATGGAGCGGAGACAACGCTGGTGGAAGCGTTCTAGGAGCCGTAGGTGATGCCGGTAGAGGACCCATGATTCGGAGCCGAACAGGAGTGTGGGTATGACAACGGCTCTCTCTGTATACGCTAATCTTTGTGAGGTTTTTCAGTTGCTTGTTTTTCCAGACTCTTTTGTGTAGTCTTCCAAAGGCGCTATTTGCCTTGGTGAGTCTGTTGTCTATCTCGTTGACGCATCCGATGAAATGGTGCAGCCGAGATAGGTAAACTGGTTGACCGTTTTGAGTTTTGTGTGCCCGATGGAGATGTGGTGGGGCTGGTAGTCATGGTGGGGAGCTGGCTGATGGAGGACCTCAGTTTTCTTCAGGCTGACTTCCAGGCCAAACACTTTGGCAGTTTCCGCAAAACAGGATGTCAAGCGCTGAAGAGCTGGCTCTGAATGGGCAACTAAAGCGGCATCGTCTGCAAAGAGTCGTTCACGGACGAGTTGCTCTTGTGTCTTGGTGTGAGCTTGCAGGCGCCTCAGATTGAAGAGACTGCCATCCGTGCAGTACCGGATGTAAACAGCGTCTTCATTGTTGAGGTCTTTCATGGCTTGTTTCAGCATCCAGCTGAAGAAGATTGAAAAGAGGGTTGGTGCGAGAACGCAGCCTTGCTTCACGCCATTGTTAATTGTGAAGGGTTCAGAGAGCTCATTGCTGTATCTGATCCGACCTTGTTGGTTTTCGTGCAGTTGGATAACCATGTTGAGGAACTTTGGGGGGCATCTGAGGCGCTCTAGTATTTGCCAAAGCATCTAAATGTCCCTTAAATGCATTGATAGTGTCTGATTCAACCAGCTCCTCAGACAGTGCATCCCATATATCAACCACTGATTTTTTTTTTAAATCTTGCCCTTTAGATCTCCTTGTTCCTCTCTTCTTAAATGTGTACACTCCAATTTTTATGGCAGCAGATTTGACATTGGAATCATCAAAAGTGCAATTACAAAGCAATGCTGCTTAATGAGGAACAGAACTGGTCTGCAAACATTTGCCCGTTCCCTGTTTTGTTTGTGTGTGTGTGTGTGTGTGTGTTTGGAAGCCAGGAGGAAAAAGTAGTTTGTGACTGATTTCCATACCTGGCATAGTAGGCAGTCATGATGAAGGTGCTTCCAATACCGTGAGCAAGCGGAGGTTTGCATATGTAAAGGAGCAGTCAATGCAATGTTGTTTTTCCCCAAAGCAAATGCTATGTTTGCTGGCAGTAGCTGTAGGACAACCTTGAAACAGCAGTAAGTGCACAAGCCGCAATCCCGTCTGCCTGCAGTCATACCTCCCACTTCTGTGATCACAGCGATTGCCCTCGCTTCCATTGAGGGCTCCTCCCTTCCCGCTGGTGGAACAGGCTGCCGGGGGGAGTAGTAGAAGCAGATCCATCAGTGACACTCGAGGCCTCTGGATAGGCGAGTGAATATGCTGAGAATGGAGAGCTATGTATTGGGCAGCACGATTAGAGAATCGATTAGCACAGCACCAGAGACCCAGGTTGGCACTTGCTGCTGTTTCTACACATTCCCCATGACCTCCAGGGATTTTTCCCCTGTTCTCCAGTCTCATCTTTCCCTACTCGCACCCATAACCCTCTATTATTCTTGAATGCATATGCCTGTCTGTCATTAAAATGTCCCAATTGTACCAGCCTACAGCAAACCCCCAGCAATGCATTCCAGACACCCACTATTCTCTGTGTTTATACAAAAAAAACCTGACCTCTTAACAATTCCCCAAAATTTTCCAATTTTCCTCCATTCACCTGAAACAGGTGACCTCTGGTACTTGCTATTGTTGTCCCGGGAATAAGGTTCTGACTGTCCATCTGCCTCTCTTGCATTCCTCTATGGTCAGGTCACTCCTCTGACCATGTGCTACTGGTAACATGTAACCCAGTGCTACCTGCCAGGTGGTCGGCGATTAAACCAGTCCCGTTCCCCCCCCCCACCAGGCTTGCCTAGTGCGGAGGGTGGCTGGACCCCCCTTCAGGATGAAAAACAAGACCTGTCAAAGGGCGGACGAACCCTCTCATAAGGTCAACGGCCATCTAGCACAGAAAGCGCATCCATTACATGGAAGCCTGGTCTGGCCATTCACTGCCACAGAACTCCCCCACCCCCCTGCCATCACACCAGCCATCTTGGACCTCATCTTTCTGCTGGATCCGGGAGAGAATGTTGAGAGGGTAGGTCTAGACTTGTGCAATCCCCTACTTACATAAAATCCATTCACGCACACGCTGTTCCTTTCTGAGGAGTGGGGTATCCTCATATCAAACTGACTGAAAGTAAACATCATCATCCTACGGGATGGACAGCCCGAAAAAAAAAATTGTCACCTCTTGTTAACTCAAAATGTTTTTAATCACCAGAGTTTTAGTGCGATTTTTGATACACTTCAGCAGAGACTTGTTGGCTGAAGGGGCCTGTTTCTGTTCTGTGGTCCACCAAAGCTGCCTGCCTCCCACCTCTCCCTTCATCCATAAAATCTCATTTGCAGGGCATATTTGCCATGTTGTGAAACATTGCATCGGTATCTCAAAAGGCAGAAGGGCCCCATTCTGTGGGGATTCGTATCCGATTGGAATTGAACGACCTTTTGATTGAGTCACGAACTGAGACAGCAAGCCCACACTGACAATTAAGCTCCCGCCTACGTTAATCCAATTCTCACCATATTCCCGTCAGCCGCTTCTCCCGCACCCTTGTATTCTCAGGAAAGTTCTCGGGGACCAAGTAACCTCTTGACTGACACACCTTTGGGACATGGGTGGGTGGGGGGGGGGGGGGAACTGAAGCGCCCAGCAGATAAGCATACAGTTATAGGGAGTCATGCTTAACTTTGCATCAACGTCACTGGAGGTCAGGTTTGAATTGGGAGTAGGGGCAGGGGTCTCACCCATTTCAAGATTCAAATTATTGTCATTGTAAGTAAAACAGTGTCATATTGCACAAAATTGCTTTTGCCTGCTTAAGGCAGCCAGATTCGCTGTCGGCAGAAATTGCCTGAAGCGCCTCTTACAGTCAGAGAAAGGGAAGCAAAAGAGAGTGCCTTTTCTCTTTTCCCTCTCCACTCCCCACATCCCCACCCCAGAGTCACTGAGTGGGTGTAGATTCGCCTCTAGTGCTTCCGCAGCCACACAGAGTCCAGTCCAAACCACTGGCGACTCGAGCTCCAGGTTCAAACCTCTGACGTGGTCAGAAACCCTTGCATCCCGGTTCCGATCAGCCAGTTTCGAGGCAGACTGCCCCCGGCGCGGGTATCCCAACAGCAGTCTCCAGCAGCCCACAGCCTCCATGGGTCCCTCGCCTTGAGTCGCCATTCGTGAGTCTTTCAGCCTCAGAGCCCTCCCTCACTGGTCGCCATCCCCGTCTCTCTACTTCTCCTTGGACGTGCGATGTTAAAGCAGCAGTTAAAAATGGCATCAGTCTGCAAGTACTGTGAATGGATAATGAATTCAGTGACAGTTTAATTAATAGACCTTAACTGATGTCATTATGATCTAAATATGTCTGAGCCTAATTAGATTTTGCCTTCAGCTCACCTCCCTTGGTCACGTGATCTGTGTGGGTGCCAATCTCTCCCAGTTATTCCAGCATCCCAGCCAAAACTAGGGCTTTGTGTTTGGGGAATCCCATCAAACCGGTTTCAGGGAAGTTTTCGTGTTATAGCTCTGGTGTCGGTATGAGCACTTCTGCCCTTGGATTATGGGAATAAATGACCTCTATTCAACCCCATATTGTCACGTGTGGAGGAATCCTCAGCTGTGTGGCCTAAGTGATAGCTCTTCCAGATATTCTTCCGTGGTACCTGGTGAAGATGGGCCAAGCATTCTGGTGCAGATGGCTACTCCATTTTGGTTTTGTGCTTCGACTAACCACTAGGTTTACGCAAGAACCAAAGAAATAGGACCAGGAGTTGACCATCTGACCTGTTGAGCCACGTAATGGCTGATTATGGCTGTGGACTCAGCTCCGCTGACCTGCCCATTCCTCGTAACCGATTCTTAAAATCTGTCTGTGTCTTGAATACGTTCAAGTGAAATTGCCTCTACCACCTTATTTGGTGGAGAATTCCACAGATTCGCTGCTGAATATGAGATCTGCAAGAGACTTGTCGTTAGCGTAGTGTTAACGCAATACTACTACAGCGCCAGCAACCCAGGTTCGAATCCCCAGCTGTCTGTATGGAGTTTGTACGTAATAGCAGTAACATGGAAGTCTGACTCCCATCTCCTCATGGGTAGGTGGTCTTTGGAGATGAATATCTGCATCCCACTTGAAAAGGTCATGTACAAGAGCATGTACACCTTCCTAAAAAATCTGGCAGGCTTATTTAGAGCATACAGGTACTTCAGTGGCGTCAATATAGGGTTACAATCACTACTGGCTACCCAGTAGACCTCTGTGAAGATTTTGACCCTGTAGTCTTATTGCGTCTCCATATGTTTTACTGTACACACTGGCAATGGGATGTTTTGTTTCTTTATCGTTCTTTCTCTGTTTAAAAGGATTTGTGTGGAGGGAGGAGGTTCTCTTGATGTTTTGGTATAATTGTCTTTTTTTTATATTTTATTTAAGATCAACATGTATATAACAATTTTTTTAAAAACCATATCTCATTGTAACTAAGTTATTAATTAAATGCCTATTTGTTTTGTATGAAAAAAAATTGCTAACTAAACCCTTTCCCATCCAACCCCTACCACCCCCACACTAAACAAAACTAAAACAAATTACCAAAAAAAACCTAACTTACTAAATACCTCATGAATATGAATATATATTGAATTGGATTGGCTTAGGAAATGCTCAAAGATCACTAGAAAATGTTATTTATTTATTAAGGGAAGACTTCTCTGGTCAAAGGAATTATTTATAAATCCAAACCTAATGTTCGAGTATACGGGCTCCAAATCTGTAAAAATACAGAATATTTACCTCTTAAATTAAATATAATTTTATTTCTAATGGAATACAACTTTGAATCTCTGTTTGCCATCTTCCTAATGTCAAGGGACATCTGATTTCCATGTGACACCAGTATATTTCCTGGCTATCACCAGAGCTAATTTAACAAATTTCAACTGAAAATCTGAAAAAAGTAATTTAGGAGTTATATTTTCAAAATTCCCCATCAAAAATAACTGGATTCAACAGAAAAACAACACCTGTAACCTGTTGCAAAAGTTTACTAATAGAAGCCTAAAAAGATTTAACTTTTGAACACAAGCATGTAGAATGAAGAAAGGTTTCAATATCTTCACCACATCTAAAACACTGATCTGATATGTCCGATTTCAATTTCTGAGGCGTAATACATAACTGATGTAAAAAAAATTATAATGAAGTAATCTATCGTTAGATATAACCTCTTTACATAAATTTTGCCAAATTTGTTGATCTAGCGATATATTTAAATCTTGTTCCCATATTTATCTTGACTTAAATCTAATTTAGTTGCTTTCTCTTGTAATTTCATGGATGCTGTTGAGATAAATTTAATTGGTATGATTGTTAAATATATTTAAAATGATAAATAGTATATAACCAAAACAAGGAGTTTGTACTGTTATGAGCCAGAGGATCCCAAAACCCAGCAGCAATAGAAATTCACCAAGGCAAATGGTTACCTGAACAAAAATTGCTTTTAATTATCTTTAAACATAAAAACAGGATCAAACTTATTACTATTAACTTAACTTAGCCTAATTTAACACCCTTCTAATTCTATGCGCAGATGTATGTAATGTGTACATGTTCAGGAAAATTATTTGCATTAATAGTCTAGTCATTCATTTCTCACTTCTCCAAGTTCACCAGTATCAGGCAATTCTCATACAGTGGACAGAATTTAACATTTATGTATTTTCAACAGACTCTAGTGTTTAAAAGTAAATGGTTACCGCTCAGGAAGGTTATTATTGGTTTCAGAGAGAGATTTGTTGCTCGTTGGACACACACAAACTGATTTCCTCCAATCAGCCACTTCAAGAGTCTTGCTGAAGAAGCTTGCCCCATCATGATAACCTCTTCTTCCAGATCACCAGAGTTCCTCTTGTTTCCCTTATTTCAGGAGAAACACTCTAGCCAGCCATTTCCTCTTGTAAGGACTACAAGGGTTTTGAACAGGCTGAACTCAGAACTTGCAACTTGTCTTCAAAATGGGGTTTTCAACAAGCTTGCCATGTTGCAGCCTCAAAAGCCACTGTAGAACTCAGTTCTCTCTCTCTCTCTCTCTCTCTCTCTCTCTCTCTCTCTCTGTCTCTCTAAGAATCCTGTTTTCTTTCCTCTCTCTGCTTGTAAAAACCAGAACCCCTCCCAAGGCTCCAAATCCAATCCTTAAAAGATCTTTATCAGCACCTGAGCCCAGACTTCTCCATTTGGACCTACTTCTGAAGTTCCTTCCGAAGCAGTTCCATTGTCTTTTGCAAAGCCACTGGTGCCTGCATGTCTAACTTCAGCAAAGCTCTTGCATTTTAAATGAGATGTGAAGTGACCTACACTAAACCCCCCACAATCTATCTCTTTTAAAAACATATTTATATGTAATGTAAAATATAGCCCATAACAGTACTTTTTCCTGTGGCCTAAATGGGTTTCCTCCTGATGCTCCAGTTTCTTCCCACTCTCTCTAAAATGTAGGGGTTGCCAGGTCATATGGGTGTAATTACAGGTTTCCAGGGCCAGAATGATATACTAGTGTTCTTTATAAAAAAAAGTGGAAAGGCAGGTCAAAAATGGTTGCATTTCAGTGCAGGTATTCGGATCATGCCAAAGTGCATTGCATCACAGCTGAGCTACAAATACTAGGTAGCACTGGTGAACTCTGTCCAGTATAGCAACTTGGCAGTGGTGACGGACATATTTTTGTTTCTCCTGTCCTGCCCCCAGATTTTACATTCCTTCCCCAGAAGAGGGTGATGGTTATGGTAGCAAGCGGACAACCATGGAATGGGGGTCCATTTTTATAAAAATGGAATAAATTGCTTAGGATTTGAATCTGCGACACACATCGAGCACTGTGGAGCTCTCACCAGCATGTGGGGAGGGCTAAATTTGCAAAGCATTAGAGATCAGTCACACTGGCCTTCCATACATCTTTTTGTGAATGCCTCAATGTGGTGGCAACTCACAGAATAGCCCCCTTTGGGTTCCTCTGGTCTCTCTCTATTACCTCCATGCTCACCATTTCTACAGGAAGCCTTTGTCTCTAATCGCCCACTTTTCCCCATGAGACTCGTGTGCAACCACCTGACCCACCAGTTTCTCTGGGCCCCCCCCTCCCCCTCTCTTTCTCTCTCTCTCTCTCTCTCTCTCTCTCTCTCTCTAACTCTCTCCCCCCCCCCCGTCTCACATCTGCCAATCCCCTATCACTGTGGATCGTGCTTCACCTCTTCATCGTTCACCAATCCCAAATGTGGGTGGGGGGGGGGCCTGCCCTCTTTACTCTGGCTTCTCGACTACATTCATCCAGCTATGATGAATGGTTTGGGCTCAAAACATTGACCGTTCTTGTTTTCCCACGGACACTGCTCAATTCCATGAGTTCCTCCAGCAAGCTTCAGATTCCAGCTGGTCAGAGACCCGTGGTGAAACCGCAGCACACCCAGAGCAAACTTTGCACTTCTAGCTGTCCTTGCTTTCAGATGAGGGCTAGAGATCCTTTTGAACGCTCCAAAATAAGCCAAGAGGTTGCCCGGCTGAAAAATCACTTGGAAATAGCGTGCAACAGCACTCAGCCTGTTTCTCAGTGTCCTTCTGCAAACGTTGACTCCTGAATGTTAAGACCTTTGGCCTTAGCACCTTCCTGCTGTAAGCTCCCCGACACAGAATTGTCATCTGTTCAATGACAGATCTCTGCTCACAAAAGCCAACGTTGCAGGGCTGTACTTCCCCTAAATCCAGGTTATTTATAGGACGGGTGCTCAAATGCCATGCCTTTACTGAGACCTGCAACCTTAAATGGAAAGGCTTTGTCAATGTCACTCTTTGTCCTGGACTCGGGAATCATTCCAGGCAGCTGCTGCTCTCTGCTGGATCCTGGAGTCAGCTACTCTCCACCCAAGCTTCAAGCTCAGTGAGGAGAGACTTAATCTACCCACGCTTCAGTAGGCAGAGTGGATGTTCCCAGTGCAGGCATACACACGCTCCACTTTTCAAAGACCTCCTTTGCCAGCAACACGTTTTTTTTTAAAATTCAGGTGCTAGAAATCTGAAATGAAACCTGTAAGTGCTAGAATTGCTCATCAGGTCACGCAGCATCTGAGGTGAGAAAAACAGTTGAAGTATTGGGTTGAAAGCCTCTATCAGAACAAGCTGGTTTTGAGAAAAAATGGGTACTGTACTTCACCTTCCTCTTTGGAATCGTCTGACAGCCTTGCAATGCTTTCACACCCTTCCTCCCAATACTACATTTAAGAATCTGCAGCCAAGAGTGCAGCTGCTAGTCTAAGTGATGACAGATGTGAGGTTTTAATGAAACTGGCAAAATGCAGCATAACACTAGAAACTCGACAGCATCATCTTGGTGAAGGAATCGCCTAATTGCCGCTCGTAATATAGCTTTAGCATTTGGGTGAAGTGGCCGTGCTCTTTCCCCTTCACTGTGGTTGCACACTGGTGTGCTTTGTTGGTCAGTCTTCCTGTGGGTGGAGCCTCCACGGTCAGTCTCCGCAGTTCCACTAGGCCTCTATTACATCAGCAAGGGCTGAAACTTCCCTCCATTGGCAAGAGCCTCTGCAGAATGGGTATGAGCTTGGCATTCGTACTGTTTGCTCTGGTGTTTCTCAAAGGTTTAAAAAAAAATTTGGTTAATCCAATTTGTGTTCTACAAATATTTGAGACCAGGGTTGTTGAGGGGATAAGTTTTCAACGGCTCATCCAGTTGGTGGGTTAATTGGGGGGGGTGGGGAGGACAGCGAAAATACAAAGTGTTAAGTGTTGTGAGTTGCAGGGATGTGGGAGATGTCTAGCAGGCCAATATTCACGAACAGAGGGAGAATAACTAAGGTAATATCACAGGATTACTTGTACCAGAAATGGCCACTTCTGATTGGATGTGAGTTACCTGAAGTTATGGAGTCCAGGCGACTGCTACATGCCCAGACAAATAGGTGAGGTACTATTCCTCGAGCGTGCTTTGGGCCTTAAGACACAGCAGCAGCAGCTCTACATCAAGAAAAGCAGTGGAAGCAACTTGGGCATAAATATGTTTTATCAAATAAGATATTCCACTGCTACCTTCAGATAAGATCTTTTCTGCAGGACAAATTAGGTCCAACTATGGCCCTACCAGAGCGCAGTGATGCAGAGGCCATGATTCGAAGGGGGAACATCTTGGCGATGTATTTCTTGCTCCAAATGGAAGGACCCAAACCAGGCCTTCACAAATCAAGGCAGAGGTGGGGGTTGAACCTAGGAATATCGATTGATGAGCTATGCTGATCCGACCTGTGTTGAATCAGCATTGGGTGCAATCATTAATGTGCGGTACAGGCTGGTACAACTTTCTACACCAGCTGTACCTGATGCTGCAAAAATTGAACAGATCTAAGCCAGAATTGTCAGACCAATGTTTCTGATGCGGCATTGAGACAGGACCCTTTGTGCACACAACCTGGACATGGACCACGGTGAGGCCCTTTTGGGTGGAACTAGGCCAAGTCCTAGAAAAAAAATCATAGGTAAAGAATTCCCACAAGACCCAAGGTTGTTCCTGTTGGGAAACATAATGGACATAAGACTTACAATCAAGTTGTCCAAATTCCAAATCCAATTCATAACAATCTCAGTAACAGTGGCCAGGATATGCACAGCGGTTACTTGGAAGTTCAAGTCCTGCCTGAGCATTGAATACGGAAATGCAAAGCTGTGTTCTCCTGGAGAAAATTACCTACAACTTTTTTTAAAAGTATAACACTTTTTTTGAAAATGTGGCAACCATACTTAAATTCTGTAGGGGCACGATTATAGTGTGGACCATTGCACTTCGCTGCCCTACCTTCCCTGTCTATCCCTCGATCAGTGGGGGGGGGGGGGGGGTGTGGGGAAGTATTCTCATCCCAAGTCAAGAGAAGAAAACAGCCTGAGCACTGGCCGCCGTGTTGTGTCGAACCCATAAACCCCAATATATGTCTTATACCTTTGTTGTGAGTGTCTAGAATGTTGTGTGTAACTGTGGTTAGTGAAGTGTTAAATGTGGGGGTTGGGGAGGGAAGGAGATGAAAAGAGCTTGAACTCTCCAGAAAACCGTATGAAATGGATAATTGTAACTTTTGTCGATGCTGATCCCGTTAACATTGACACCGATAATGTTGAGAGCTGTTTGAGTTAAAGTTTAGAAAAATCATAAAATATTCAAAAAGACCAGTGGAAGCGCCACACTTAAGTGGTGGCCACACTGGACAGCCCCTTTGCTTTCTATTTGAGCTGCAGATCAGTCTTTACTGAATGGTTCTAACCTTTTCACTTTAAGTGGAAGTCCTGGGTGGGATACTTGTTGCTGTGTGTGTGTGTTTAACAAAAAGGCAATTATGTGTTCCAACAGACTGAAAGCTGCTGCAAACAACCAGTATTCAACGTTGCTAGACCTGAAGGACTGAGTGGAACTCCTCAATACACACTGCCATATATTCCACAAGGGAGGAGCCAGAAGTCCGTAACCACGTTGGCTTGCACACCATTATTGGGTAAGTGTTAACTTGCAGTAGGAACCTGTGCAATAAATGTGAACACTTCTCTGCTAGCTTAAGCTGTCCTTAAGACTGTAATTCTCAACTGGTGGTACATGGGTTTGTTGCAGGTGGACTGCAGTTTGCTGATGCAATATTCAAATGTAGAACAAAAAAAATCTACAAGATGTACAGGCCCTTCGGCCCACAGTGTTGTGTTGATCTCAAAATCTAACAACTGGCTAGACTTCCCTACTGCATAACCCTCCATTTTTCTCAGTTTCAGATTGTTATGTCTCTGGAGTTACTTGGGAGGCTTCTTAAATAACTTAGAGATGCAAGATTCAAATAACAGAAGAGACTTTACTTATGATGCCTTCCTTTTTTTTTCTTTGGCTTGGCTTCGCGGACGAAGATTTATGGAGGGGGTAAAAAAGTCCACGTCAGCTGCAGGCTCGTTTGTGGCTGACAAGTCCGATGCGGGACAGGCAGACACGATTGCAGCGGTTGCAGGGGAAAATTGGTTGGTTGGGGTTGGGTGTTGGGTTTTTCCTCCTTTGCCTTTTGTCAGTGAGGTGGGCTCTGCGGTCTTCTTCAAAGGAGGTTGGTGCCCGCCAAACTGTGAGGCGCCAAGATGCACGGTTTGAGGCGTTATCAGCCCACTGGCGGTGGTCAACGTGGCAGGCACCAAGAGATTTCTTTAGGCAGTCCTTGTACCTTTTCTTTGGTGCACCTCTGTCACGGTGGCCAGTGGAGAGCTCGCCATATAACACGATCTTGGGAAGGCGATGGTCCTCCATTCTGGAGACGTGACCCATCCAGCGCAGCGTGGACTCGATGCTGTCGACCTCTGCCATCTCGAGTACTTCGACGTTAGGGATGTAAGCGCTCCAATGGATGTTGAGGATGGAGCGGAGACAACGCTGGTGGAAGCGTTCTAGGAGCCGTAGGTGGTGCCGGTAGAGGACCCATGATTCGGAGCCGAACAGGAGTGTGGGTATGACAACGGCTCTGTATACGCTAATCTTTGTGAGGTTTTTCAGTTGGTTGTTTTTCCAGACTCTTTTGTGTAGTCTTCCAAAGGCGCTATTTGCCTTGGCGAGTCTGTTGTCTATCTCATTGTCGATCCTTGCATCTGATGAAATGGTGCAGCCGAGATAGGTAAACTGGTTGACCGTTTTGAGTTTTGTGTGCCCGATGGAGATGTGGGGGGGCTGGTAATCATGGTGGGGAGCTGGCTGATGGAGGACCTCAGTTTTCTTCAGGCTGACTTCCAGGCCAAACATTTTGGCAGTTTCCGCAAAGCAGGACGTCAAGCGCTGAAGAGCTGGCTCTGAATGGGCAACTAAAGCGGCATCGTCTGCAAAGAGTAGTTCACGGACAAGTTTCTCTTGTGTCTTGGTGTGAGCTTGCAGGCGCCTCAGATTGAAGAGACTGCCATCCGTGCGGTACCGGATGTAAACAGCGTCTTCATTGTTGGGGTCTTTCATGGCTTGGTTCAGCATCATGCTGAAGAAGATTGAAAAGAGGGTTGGTGCCAGAACACAGCCTTGCTTCACGCCATTGTTAATGGAGAAGGGTTCAGAGAGCTCATTGCTGTATCTGACCCGACCTTGTTGGTTTTCGTGCCTTCCACCATCTCAGGAAACTGTTCTCATGCACACACTACAGTTACCAAAGTGAGAAGGGTATATTCTTATCCGGTTACAAAATAGTTCACATTATCCTGACTATTTAACATCCCTCCTTCTCAAGATAATGAAAAATTTTGTGTTCTTTATCACTTTATTTCTAGTGCAACTTAAGTAACTAAACTTGCACACTAGTTTATTTACACAACAATTTTTAAATAGTTCTTATCGATATCGCACTGGCGGCAGTATGTTGCTTCGCCATCGTGTGGATTTGGCTGCGACCATTGGGCTCTGTCTTGCTGGTACACATGGAGGTGATGTCACTTGTTGGGCTTCACCTGACAACTGTTGTGTTGATGTTTTGATATTAGTGGTTGTGGTCTCTTCACTTGATACCTCACTTGATGTTGGTGCTGCAGGGTTTGCTGGAATTAAAGCTTTCTGCTTCATCACATCTTGTGTCGGCCGGATGTGAATTCTGTTTCTCCTCAGCTGATTACCAGAGTCTGTCTCGACGACACATGATCTTGGTGTCTCAGCTTCTCTGATGACCTTTGCTGGGGTCCATGTTTTCAACATTGGTTCTTGAATATGTACATGCTGCCCTCTGAAGAGTTCTGGCAATGTTTGTTATAATGCTGGCGTCCTTCTTCTCACGTGTCAGCCAGTCTTCTTCTGATTTCCTCCTGGTCTTCTGGAGGGTGTATTTTGCTTGGCAGAGTTGTTTTATATCTCCTACCATTTAGAAGTTCTGCTAGGGACTTCGTGTCAGCCCTTAAAGGTGTTGCTGGTAATGACAGAAGGAACTAGGTACGAGTCTCCTTTTGTTTCGCGACACTGAACTAGTGTGCGTTTCACTGTTTGCACTTGCCTTTCAACGGACCCATGACCTTTGGGGTAGTATGGGGATGATGTAGTGATAACAAATCCATACTCTGCAGCCAGGTTTCTGAATTCTTGTGACATGAACTGTGTTCCATTGTCACATATTACTTGTTTGGGTATTCCTTGTTCAGCAAGGAGTGCTCTCATTTCTGAGGTGATAGTTGATGCTCTCAGGTCTTTCACCCTTTTGATGAATGGAAACTTAGAGAAGTAACAGGCTACTATTAAATACCACTCTTGATTCTCGATGAACAAGTCTGCTCCCACTGTGTGCAATAACCTGGCAGGTACTTCTGTGGAAATCATTTCTTTCTTTTATTGTGTGTTTCTGTTGATCCTTTTGGCATATCTTCATCTGGATCTCATAATTGACAGAGATCAATTGCAACTCCCAGCAGGTATCCAGACCTAGAATTGCTGGTCTGTCTGCATCTACCATGTGGAACGTACAGAGGATGTTCTTTCCCTTATGGCAGCCATTGATCTTAACTCTCCCTAGCTGCTTCATCAAGGGTCACCATTGGCTGTTAACGTGACATTTGCTGTTTCCAATGCACTGTCTTTTGGATACCCTTTTATGATGTTCTCTGGGAACATCTGGCGGTGGAGTCTGAGTGGAAGGACATTGCTTTGTGATCCAGTATCCAGCTTCACTTTTAAGTTAAGTATCATAGGCTTGTTCTGGATTGTCCTCTGTATTTGGATCCTTGTGTGCAACTCGCTTCCTTCTTCCATCTCACCCGACATCTTGTATGGATTCCATGTCCAGTGTCTGGGTGTGTTGTATGGGGTGGATCTTCTTCTTGTCTTTTTTCTTTACTGGTATTACTGTTTTCTTCATACCAGACTTGCACATCTTCGCCCAGTGGTTTGCTTTACCATAGGTTCAGAACCGTATACAGGGCATTTGTTTCGCTCATCAAAGGGGTTGTTTTCTGCCGCACTTCCTGCAGGTCTTGAGGGGTTTGCCCTTTATACCTTTCCTTCTCTTTGCTGTGGGTGAGTCTGCATAGAGAGGGATTTCATTTGCTTCCTCATAGCTTCAAAGGCTCTGGCTGTGTCTATAGCTTTGGCCAGTTTCAAACTATCCTTTCCTATAAGACTTTTGCACTTCAGGATGGACACTCCCCCATATTAGTTGATCAACTAATCTTTCCTCTATAATCCTTAAATTTGCATTTTGAAGTAACAATTTTTAGTCTAGTGAGGAAGTTATCAACAGTCTCATCAGTCTCTTGCATTAAGCCTTGAAATTCATAGCGTTTAATTCTATGATTAGACCTGGGTTTGAGAGAAACAAACTTTGCAAATATCTGCTCTGGATCATTTTTCTCCACCTCTGTAAGCTCCCAGCTATTAAATAAGTCAAGGCCTTGCTCCCCGTTCCAGAGAAGTATATAACTGACCTTCTCCTCTGCTTTTGCATTTTTAAAATAGCTAAATTGCCCTTCTGGTGAAACTTTTTAAACAATTCAGCAATGTCCTCAGCCTCCCCGTCCATCACTGGGTGGAGTGCTGTTGCTCCAGCCTTTTTTAAGTAACGTTTTTTACTTCCCCTTTGTATTTCAGTGACTTACAATATAGCTTTATTCCTGTTCTCTTCTTCCACTTGGAAGCCACCAGGATTTGTGGCAGAGATTCCTTGTTTAACTCACTTCTAATTTCTTTTTCTATTGGGGAATGTTTGTAAGTTTGGTGTAACACTGAGGTCTGATCTTTGCAATATGAAGTATTGGATGACTGGACCATTGAGCACGCTCCACTTTATTGGGTGGAAGGGGCTCTGTGGCGAAGTGAATCAGGAAGCGTTGGTCAAATGTTCCACAATGCACCCCAGTGTTCTTCTGTAGGTAAGCAAATGAGGACAAGGTGGCAAGAAAGCAACCAATTAGTTTTACGACACCACAGTGACATCTTTTATTTTAGACCTACAGCACATTAATTAACAGGCCCTCGAGCCCGTGCCACCCAATTAACCCACAACCCCCGTACTTCTTGAACAGTGAGAGGAAACCGGAGCTCCTGGAGGAAACCCACACAGACACGGGGAGAACGTACTGTTATGAGCCTAGAGGACTCCAAAACCCAGCAGCAAATGAAATTTGCCAAGACAAATGGTTACTTAAACAAAAGTTAATTTTAATTTTCTTAAACATGAAATCTTTAACTTATTGCAAAAAACTTAACTTAACCCCCTTCTAATTCTAAGGGCATATGTATGTAATGTGTGTATAAGTTTAAAAAAAAGTTCCTTAATTCACAGTCCAATCTCACTTCTCACTCCTCCAAGTTCACTGGTTGCAGCCAATTCTTGTACTGTGCACAGAATTTAACATTTATGAATCTTCATGCTTTGGTGCTTGGAAGGTAAATGGTTACCACTCAGGAAGGTTCTTGTCAGTTTTCAGAGAGAGAGTTGTTGCTCGTTGGACACCCACAACTGATTCCTTCCGATCAACCACTTCAGTGTTTTGCCAAAGAAACTTGCCCCATCAGGGTTCTCTAGATAATAATCTCTTTCTTTCAGGTCACCACAGAGTTCCTTTTTGATTCCCTTATTTCAAGTGAAACATTAGACAGCCGGTCCTTACCTCTTGCATGAACCACAAGGGCTTTAACCAGGCTGAACTAAGCTCACAACCCGTCTTCCAAATGGGGTTTTCCACAAGCTTTCCAGCTTGTCCTGTTCCAGTCCCAGCTGCTGCTGCTGACGGTAGCACTACAGAACTGAATTCTCTCTCTCTCTTCTCAGAGGAAAAAGCCTGATGTATTCTCTGCTTGCAAAACCACATGACCCTCTTAGAACAGCAAGTTCCACTCCAGACAGCCTGTGGCTCCGACAAGTTCTTTCATCTGTTGCCTTTTTGTAAACAATCCATTAGTGATGTCTCTTGGGCACTCCAAAGCTTTTGCAAAGAGTCTTGGTGCCGGCTTGTCTAGCATGAACAGAGCTCCAGTATTTTAAATAAGATCTGTTTTAAAGTGTTTGTATGTTACCTACACTAAAAAACCTTCCCCAGTTTATATCCCAAAAACATATCTATAATCTGTCACAGGCATCAGGCCAAAAATGTGATGAGAGCCTTTGCCCAGTTCCCGAAACCAACACCAGTTTCTTCGATGGTCACATGACCAGAGAGGGAAGTGTTTTGCTGGGTCATTCCTGCCCTGGAAGAGTACATTATCACTGGAGTGAATCTTGTTTGACAGGTTTTTGGATAATTAATGAGTATAGCATTCTTTTGTAAGATATGTTGATGTAAGCCTTTGCATCAAAATGTCAGTATTGTGAAAAACTGGAATTATTGGCTTTGCTGTTCAACACAAGAAGCTCGTTGTGTAATAATGATGTATTTTCCCACTTTGTAGCCTTTCAATGTGTTTTTAATTTGTATTGTTTTGTAAAAGTGACTAAGTTAAAGCATAACACTGGACCACAATAATTTTTCAAAAGGTTTGCTTCCTTGAAAAATAAATTGGGGATTATGATAGACAACTTCAAGCTAAACACAAATAAAAATTCAGATTTGCTGTGTCATGTAGCAAGTTGAAGAAACACTAAATCAACCTTATTGAATTCAGCATGGTTAATCGCACAATGATGCTAACCTAAAAATGTTTTCCCGCTGATTTTTGCCTGTACTCAGCATCTGATGCCTCTCATGCCAGTGTCCAACAATCGTCGATCAGCATTGATGGACTTGCTTTTACACGGTCGCAATGTACCAGTGAAACTTACCCTGCATTCGTCACTGACTGCACCAAGAGCAGCGAGGACGAAATCCAAGTGCAAATGCAGAAAATGAATTATCAATGCCATGTTGCACATCATAGATTTGTGTGCTTGAAGTAGACTTAAAATATGGCAGAAAAATCACAAAAATAGGTTGTATTGTTTTCAAAAAAATGTATGTGATAGATACACCCAACAGTGTTCAGGAAGCAAAATCTTCGTTGTTCAGCGTAATCAGGCTTCTCAATGGATAAAATGAACAGTTGTTGTTTTACCTTGTAAGACAAAGGAGGAAAAACCCAACACCCAACCCCAACCAACCAATTTTCCCCTGCAACCGCTGCAACCGTGTCTGCCTGTCCCGCATCGGACTTGTCAGCCACAAACGAGCCTGCAGCTGACGTGGACATTATCTCTCCATAAATCTTCGTCCGCGAAGCTAAGCCAAAGAAGAAATGTGCTCTTGAGGCCTCCTCTTCCAAGATGGTTTGTCTGTCATTGACACAGAACCTGTTTTCAGGTAACTTGCATGGTGAACTACTGAAAAATTTAGGTGTGGAGGATCACACCATCCAACCCAAATTAGTTTCACTGAAACAAAACCAGCCAAATTCAAGAATAATTGAGCACTAACTGGGGCCATTGAAGAGGAGGTTTGAAAAATAGGTGTTAGCCTCTCACTCCACATGTACTACCAACAAAATGATGTTTCTCCGGACCACCGTCCAAACACATACACAATACGTAGTGCCTAATAATGAAATTAAAAATATAAATACTCAGTTGGAGGATAAATCTCACAGGCCTGCAGGAAGAAGCTATTTCCCAGCCAGACGGTCCTGATTTTGATGCTCCTGTGCCTCCTTCCTGATGGTGGTGGGTCAAAGATACGGCGCACTAGAGGAAAGGGTCCTCAATAATCATCCAAGCCCTATTTACACAATTCTACTGTTGAATGTCATCAGTAAAGAAAAGAGAAATCCCAAAGAGCTTCTGGTTGCTTAAATGACCCTTTGACGCCCAGTCCAATACTTTGTAGCTATCGTAACACTGGACCCACAGCTATGCCATTGATCCGGAGACGTCTTTGAATCCGACTACAGCAGTTAGCAAATATCAGTGTCAATTAATTAAAATGGACTGAAATTAAAGCTAGGGTCAGCGATCATACTTGACTAGCGATCTATAATTTAAAATAAAGTCTTGTCCTCCTGGGATGGGGGAGAAAAATCTTTCCTTGGTTTAATCCAAGTGTAACTCGAGATCTATTAATGGAGCTGACTCAGTTCAGGGACAAGTAGGGATGGTCAATAAATGCTGGCTTTGCCAGCAATGCAAGAAAGTGGGAAAGGGCCTAGGCCATTGGAGCCAGCTCCATCAGTGAATGCGATTGCAGCTGACCTGCCCCAGCTTCTGTCAAGTCCATGCAACTTTTAATTTCTCCCCCCCCCCCCACCCCTTTCAAAAATGTTCATGGTCTCCAAGCTGGTGTATCCTTTCTGAAAGAGGGGAAACACAACTACACTCTATGTGCCAGGTGCAACACCCTGTTCAACTATAACAGTACTTCCACCTTTCTAAATTCAAACTCCTTCCCAATTGACTCAATACTCTTTCTTTTAAAATAAAAGTTTCAGACTCTGCCTAAATTGGACCATTTTCTTACCACGTTTTGAGTGAAGACCTTTCATCCTGCTTCCCCTGAGCTTAACATTAATTTTTCATCCCAGTTTCTTAGAACTGACACTACCCCAAAATACTTGAATGCCACGAGAGGCAGAGAGCTAACTAACCCAGTATTGTTCCCAACGATTCTACGTCAGGGGCCAGCCAGAACCCCATTGCACGTCTTCTATCCAAGAGACTCTTTTTAGCTGCTGTGCTTGGCTACCTCAATTTTTTGTGTTAATTTTAAGGGCATAGCAGTCAGTGCAATGCTGTTACAGCGCCAGCATTCGGGACTGGGGTTCAATTCCCGCGCTGTCTGTAAGGAGTTTAGACATTCTCCCTGGGTCTGCGTGGGTTTCCTCCGGATGCTTCGGTTTCCTCCCACTGTTCAAAGTGTACTGGGGGTTGTGGGTCAATTGGGTGGCATGGGGTCTCTGGGCTAAAATGGCCTGTTACTGTGCTGTATGTCTAAATATTTTAAATATAATAATTTAGAGGTACAGCACGGTAATGGGCCATTCCGGCCCACAAGCCCGCATTGCCTAAATACACCCATGTAACCAATTAATCTACCAACCCGGTACGTACTTGGAATGTGTGAGGAAACGCAGATCAAGGGGAGAACGTACAAACTATTTACAGACAGCGGCGGATTTGATCCGAGGCCGTTGGCAACTGTAATAGGATTGCGCTAACTGCTACATATGTGTAAATACACGGAGGACAGAGGCATTTTAATGAGGGACAGTCACACCCCAGGAATAGGCTATGGCATCCTATTGTGGCTGGGAGACGCTCACTTCGGGATTCAAGGACAAGAGCAGGGAAGTTTTTTTGCAATAGCACAGGGAGTCAATAAGACTATACCTTGAAAACCCCAACAGTTTTGTCTCCTGACCCATGGAAGGTTCTTGTGATGGTGTGCAGCAAAGAATAGCTTACTCCCATCTTCTGTATTGGCAAATTTAAGGGATAACTTTTTAAACATGTGGTTTGCTTGATAGATGCCTTGATGTTGGAGCATCCTTATCCACTCTCGTTCTTCCCGGGTTGTGCAGCGACCACCTTGAGAGTTTGCACAGTCTCCAGCACTCCAGGACACCAAAGCCCAATGACGTCTGCAACTGATGAGCTCTTTGGTGGCCGCTTGAGGTAACTATCCAGGTCGAACAGTCACTTTGAACTGGAGAAGAATGCCAGATCTCACTGAGTTCCTGTTTAGCAGCAGTTCATGGTTCTGGTTGGAAATTGATTCCAAGGCTACTTTGAATGTTTGTAGTAGGTACAAAATAAAGCGTGCCTGCCAAGTGGGGATGTACAGTAAAATCTGTAATCTAGCATCCAGTTGTTGGGAACTCCTGGAGACAGACTGGAGATGGCGGATCTGAAGCCAAGCACATTTTATTGGAGAAAGCCAGCAGTCGAGCAGAGTCGGTGGGAGAGAAAGAATGATCAACATTTTGAGCAAAAAAAAACTTCAGGGCTGAGAGAACAAAGGTAGTGGGAGGGATGAGGCAGGAGCCCTACGTTGGATTGGTCAAGCAACCCAAGGTGAAGCATGCTGAGCAGAGGCAGTTGATTGGCAGGGGCCAGAGAAACCAAGGGGATCAGGTGGAGGAAGATGTACAGTGTGGAGTGGGTGATTCGAAGGCTGCCATCGCTGGAATCTGATGGAGAAGGTGAAGATGGTTGTTGATATGCAAAAGTGTTGGACAAACACCGCAGGTCCCTCAGCATCCACAGGAGGCAAAGGAGTATAACCAGGCCTGAGCTCTTCGTCAAGGTTGACTTTGACCTTGCCCGAAACTTTGGCAGGAGATGTCAGAGCAAGTGTTGCACCTCCTGCAGTTGCAGAGGAGAGCACCAAAGGTAAGAGAGAGGTGGGTGTGGAGTGGACAGAGGGGGTAATCCCTACACAAGGTGGAAAGGGGTGGAGAGGAGTTAGATGTGCTCAGTGATGGGATCTAGTTGCAGCTGATGGCAGCCATGAAGGATGATTTGCTGAATGTGGAGGCTGCTGGGGCGAAGGGTAAGGTTGGGGAACCCCATCCCTGTTCAGTTTTTTGGGGGGGGGATGCAGATTTCCGAGAGACAGACAAAATGTGAGAGGTGGCTTTATCGACTAGCGTAGCAGAGAAGCCGAGGTGATTGAAGAAGGAGGGCATTTCAGACATCCTAGAATGGAAGGCCTCATCTCGAGCAGATGGAAGGGATGGCATCCTGGCAGGAAAGGAGGCAGTGTAGCTGAAGAGGAGGTGGATTGGTACTGAATGGTTTGTCACCTGAGATGGAGACAGATCTAGAAAATGCCAGAAATGATTGAGTGAATTTCCAAACAGTGTAGAGGTCACTCGCCAAGTTGAAACTGATGAGTTCTGCATCGTTGATGTGACGGGGGGTGGGGGGGGGGCAAGAGACCTGGGGAGTGGAGCTGGAGGTTCGGAGTGAAGGCTGTTCCACATTGGGGAAATCCTGACAGTTTGGCATCTGGCGTACTCATTAATCTGGAAAGTGAACTGGGAGTGCACACTGTGTGGCCAGGATGGTACTGGGATCAGGAACGCGGGCCAGTGTTGGGCCATCTTATTTCCCACTCCATGTGAACTCACTCGGTTTTGCTGAAAAAGTTGTGATGTAATGTGGGGAGGGGAAAAAAGTGAAGATAAGTGTTGGAGTGATACAGGATAGTGTGGGAAGCCTGCTGGTCTTCCCCCTTCCAGAGTCCATCAGCTGGGCAGGAGGGCTCAGCAGGACTCCAGTGTTTGGTTCTACTTCTGTCAGGTGGCTCCCCACTCTCTGCTGCTCAGTCCACTGTTTGAATTCTCCTACGAGTGCACCCCCTTTCTCCCATTTCCCCCTTCTTCCCAACGATATTCTTCAGGTTCCTGATCCCTGTGGTGCAGGCACGTCGCACTCCGGACGTCACAATCACCCAACGGTGATCTGCGGTCGATGGCACGGGGGAAAGGACTGTGGGCCCATTCATGTGGAGATCCATGAACTCCTTGCATCGGCTTCTCTTCTCCACTTCCCCAGTCTTGCTATCAGAGGAGTCCGGCCCATGTCGTCAGCCATTCTTGTCTTCCCGTTCGTCTTTACCAAGTGCCTCCAGCAGATTGTGTTTGGCACGTGTAGGTCTTAACTGTTGTGCTTTAATAAGAACTTGCTGCCCAGTCTCTGCAGATGGAAATTGTAAGCCCATGAACGCCTCTGTTCACAGTCCATTCCATCCGTCACGGATGCCAGCAGTTTATTTGAGCATTGCCACTCTCACATCTTGAGAAGGTGAGAGTTCCGCAGAATCTTTCATTGTGATCACAGCTTCCTGTCCTTCCTGACGTGACAGAGGTGCAGAACTTTTAAAACCCAGTTTTAAAGTTGATATGATAAAACCTGGCTGTAAATTTGCAATGCAAACTGGACAAAACTGGTGAATGTTGACTTGTTTTTGCTTTGCCTCCTGTTGTGGTTTGAATTTCCATTCCAGTGTTTTTGTCAGTTCCTACTGAACAGTGAAGGTTCTTGAAATGCAAAGAGCTGGCAACAAATTGACTGTGTTGGTCTGCTCCAATAATGTCAGGGAAATTGTTTATGGATTGTGAGATGCAAATAATCAACTTTATAATCTAGCAACAGATGCACGTTAAACCCAGATGGTGTCCAGACCAGTGAAGGACTTTCTGTTTCCAGTCTGAACGGCGAGCTTCTGATTAAGGTTAGTGTTGCTTCTTGCGTATTTGCTCTTGTTTTCAGGGGCTAACACTCTCTTTGTAGAGTTAAATCTATGAACTATTGAACACTGCAGCACAGAAACAGGGCCTTTGGCTCGTCGAGGCTGCACTGATCACGTTCTGCCTAGTCCCGCTGAATTGCACCCAGATGATAGCCCTCCATACCCACCCCCTTCCATGTACCCATCCAAATTTTTCTTTAATGTTGAGAGTCTGCATTCACTTCAGTTTGTTCCCCACACTCTCCGTGTGAAGAAGTTCCCTTTGCACATTTCCCCATTCATGCTTAACCCATGTCCTCTTGTTTTTGTCTCACCCGACCTCAGTGGGCGAAAAAAAAGCCTGTCTATCCCCTTCATAATTTTGTACACCTCTGTCAAATCTCCCCTCATTCTCCAATGCTCAGGGAATGAAGTCCTAACCTGTTTTACCTTTCCCTGTAACTCACTTCCTCAAGTCCCAGCGACATCCTTGTAAATCTCCCTTGCACTCATTCAACCTTATTGAAACAGGTTTTTACATTTCAAAGTTTTGAAAGTCTTGGTAATCATCTGGCATCAAATCAGAACCAATTGATAAGGTGTTGCTTTGAGGAGACGAGGATCAAAAAGGCTCTGCTGGTGGTGGTTTGTTAGGTGGGTGCATGTGTGTTTGTGAGCGCGTGAGAGAGAGTGTGTGTGTGTGTGTGTGTGAGTGAGTGAGTGAGCGAGCTTTGGTTGTGCACAGTAATCTCAACAAAGCATGTAGACAGAACTGTAGAACCAAATGTGGGAACTCAGCATAGAAATCTTCATGTTCCGAAAAGCAGAAGTAATGGGTTTTGAAATATCCCTCGGTTTTGAAATGTCAGAATTCTTAAGATTGGTACAAACAAATGTCTTTTTTTTGTGGTATTTTTTAAATTCTCTTAATTAAACTATCCTTCCACAGAGCACCATGTTGAGTATGTGACCAGTGTGAGGAAATAAAATTCTTTCTAGTATTATGTAAAATAGGGTTGCTTATGGTTGGGTTGTGATCTGAAATTTACATGGAACCTTTCATAGCCTTTGGATATTCAAAGTGTTTTAACATGGTCATTGAAGAAGAAATGCAGAGAAAGCTGGTACTGCAGAACTTGCAGAGATTGATTGAAAGGGAAATATTGATCAGGACAACAGAAAAGTGGGGTTTTGTTGTTGTTCCAGTCCTGGGAGATTCCTCAAGGCTTCAGATTAATTATTGACAGCACCTCCTGGAGTGACGCTGAACATCAGTAACTGATTGATCGGGTCCAGCAGTGTAACCCAGGCCCAGTGCTGAGGTAGATCAGGTATGGGTGGGAGAAGAACTACTAGATTTTCCATCCATTAATCCTGGTTTGGACTTGTAGGAGTTGGCCATGTGGCTTGGCAGAGATATTCTGTGAACTTCCAGCCACCAGAGCTGAGTAGCAGAGACCGCTCACTTTTAGTAGCATTTTGATTGTTTACTTGATGAGGCTGTGTACAATTTACTTTATGCATTGCCAATTAGTGGTAATTCTGTAACGCCCACAGGAGAAAGATTGTAAGGGATGTCATGTAATCAATCAATCTGAAATCATCAATGTCTCTCCTTGCCGGGAGCAGAGGAGAAATTCTGGGCTAGGGGTCACGTGGAAATGGGGAGCATTTACATTTAAAATGGGGTCAAGTGGAGATGAGCTGGAGGCCAGGTTCAGTAGAAGGCCAGGCCGAGAAGTGAAGGTGAATGGAGGGTGGGCCCAAACTGTGTCTGATTCACTTGGGTCCATTCTAGGACTTGCTCAGGAAGTCCTTCTGTTAAATTCAACTGCTGCAAATTAAAACTGTCAGGTTCTGCACCCGCAGAATGGTGGGGGGTGGACCACCCCACTGATGGTCCAGAGGAGGGGCTTCGCACAGGAAGCATCTTCATCAGATGCCTGACTGAAGAGGGGCTGGATCCTCCATGCCAGCAGGATCTGTAATTGAAATTTACAGACCCGATCTGGAAACCGGCCTAATTGTGGACCGTTCCAGACATTTTCAGCGGCACAGATCTGAAAAAGTTGGCACCAACCTTCTGAATCTCTGGGGAAAATCCACACAGAAATTCTTCCCACTTGCCTTCATGAAGAGATAATGTCCTTTTTGAAGTAGTATTGGCTGAGGGATAAATATTGGGCAGAGAATCATTCCTCTCCTTGAGCACATTTCCTTTCACTTTAAACCTGCTGGTATTTGATGTTTCCAGTCCATGGGATGGGAATGATTTTGGCTGTCTAGCTCTCCCCTCCTCCTCTGATGCTGAGATAACAATCCAAGTCTGTCCCACCTCTCCTTGAAGCTAGCAACCTCCGATGCGGTGATGTCCTGGTGAGCCTCTTCTGCACTCTCCCCAAACCCTCCACACCCTGTGAGGTGGTGACCAGAACTGCATGCAACACTCCAGATGCAGGCTGAACAATGTTTTGTACTATGGATTTCTGACATTTTGACTCAGTTGCCTGGCCAATTGAAACAAGCATGTCCCGTGTTCATCGCCACCACTTTTGGGGAGCTTTGGAATGGTGCCCAAGGTCTATCTTCCATCACCCGCCCCCCTCCCCAACATCAGTGCTATGAAGGACCTTCCTGTACATTTATCACACCGGATGGTTCCAGTATGCGTGGGCTGAAGTACATACTGGAACATTCCAGTGCAACGCTGGAGATTTCCAGTGTCCATGAATGGCCCTGGTGCCCAGGACCCTGGGAAAGGGGATCCTCCAAGTCGACACAGAGTCACTGAGCAATAGGGTTTTGTAGTCACCAAAATGGCCAGCGCAGAATCACTGGTTCGATCCTGACCCTCGGTACTGTCTAGAGTTTACACGACCTTCATGTGACTGGATGGGCTTCAGACATCTTTATGGCCAACTGTTTTTTTTTGTTTTGCCGAGAAGGTAGATCCAACATCATTTACCCAAAAAGCATTGGCAAAATACAGTTTCTAGCCTGTTGTGTATGCAGTTGCCTGTTGTGCTCAGTTGTATTCCATTCCTGCTCACAGCTGTGATGTTGCCTCAGGATATGGAGTAACCTGCTGGACATATTAACCTGTCCTGCAGTTTGCAGTTCCTAAGTTTGTTTGTCTGTGTTCTCCCTCTTGAACTGCTCCTACTCACCCACTGATCTGATTACCTTGTTTACAGCTGATCCCCATAGTCACCTCCATTTTACCCTCACTCTCCCTGCTCCTTTCTGTGGCTGAATGAGAAATGCTGCAGATGCTGGGGTCGAGAGCAGTGAATAAATGTGTTGGGGAACTCAGCATTGGGAAGTTAAGGTATTATCTAGTGAAGGACCCAGCCCTGGAATGTTTGCTTATCCTTGTATGATCTGCTGAGTTTCTCCAGCACATTTGAACTCCTTTTGTTTCCTTGCCAGTTCAGACGAAGGTCTTTGCCGTGAATCGTTAGCTGTTCCTCTTCCCACAGATGCTGCCTGACCTACTGAGTATACTTCCACTGTTTTCTGTGTTTGCTTCTTCGGAGTTTGTCATGCTCCCCATTTTCACTCCCAGGGTAGATGCAATGCCTGCATTTAGATTTTTAACCCCAGTTTCATTTTGCGGTTAACACCTTGCTTTCAGACGAAGAGGGGAACTTTGCTTCCCACCCACCATGTTGTGTCCAGCAGGAGCACAAAGTGAATTGGATGTGACCACAGAAGGTTTGAAGGGGCAGGATGTGTTGTTAATTGTAATGTGCACAGACATACAGTGAGAGTCTCCAGACAGCCTGCAAAAGAGGAGATCTAATTTTTTTTTTTTCCCCTCTCCCACCTGCCGAAGTCTTTGTGGGGGGGGTTGAAATTTGGAACCCACAGCCTGAGTAAGTGGTGGAGACAAAGTTCCTCAGAACATTAGGAAGATTTTTCAAAAATACTTGAATCACTGTGACATTAAAGCCTATTGGGTTCAGGATAGCCAGATACTTACCAAAATAGTCTCCCCAAAGGGTTTTGGCCTGAAACTTTGACTGACCGTTTCTCTCCACGGACTCTGCCTGACCTGCTGAGGCCCTCCAGCTTTTCGTTGCTTGCTCACCGATTCTACCACCTGCAGTTCTCGCTCTTCTCTCGAACCTTACTAAAGTTGGATTGTTGAAATTTTTTCTGTCCAGGCACCTGCTGAGGAGGCTTTGAACCACAACGAGTTGCTGGAGACTGGGTAAGACTTGCCTTCTTCTGCAAGGGATCTCATCATTTTTTTTGTTTAAGTTTGCTCAAACCCAGAACTAACCTTGTGTTGGGATCCTTTTTGCAGCGGAAACCCTGAGGTCCGCCAGCGAGGGGAAAATCGGGTGGTTGCCTCGAATGGTTCTGCAATGTCTGGTAAGTGCAAGGCATCTGGATTTGGGGATGGCGATGTGGAATGTGCCGTGCCCGTGACTTTCCTCCTGTGCCTGAAGCAGGGTCCGCTCCCTTGGATACCTCAACGAAACAGACCGACGACAGCTCACAGGATGTTAAAAGAACACACAGAGAAGACAGCGAGAGCAGTGCCATTGTGGATGGCGAAAGTGAAGGTAAGAACTCGAGTGCATTTCTTCAGGTACAGTATGTTAGTTTCTGCAAGTAGCCGCCTTAACATTTGCAGTGGTATTGTGTATTGAGCCAGCAACCAGTTTGTTGCAACCGGTTTTCTCCCATCAGTAGGGCTTTTTTTTACATAAGGAATGTTTGCAGCCAATTTGTTGGTGAGGGAATGGGGTGTAGAATTGAAATTG
This sequence comes from Narcine bancroftii, assembly GCF_036971445.1. NCBI lineage: Eukaryota > Metazoa > Chordata > Chondrichthyes > Torpediniformes > Narcinidae > Narcine > Narcine bancroftii. The sequence continues at coordinate 34,443,195 of NC_091481.1, forward strand.
TTGGCCATTATTGCAGCAGGCAGTGCGAAGGTGCTCAACAAAATGATTTTACACGAACCACGAAATTTGAGGTCTTTGAAATCGCCGAGTAGCAATTTATTACTTCTCAACCAACCTGTTAAATTTTTCATCAATAGATATAGCATAAGGAGTGTCGAGGCTTGATCTGATCATAAGGTGAAGTCATATTCCAGTCCATCTCACTACTCGTGCTCTTGAATCTTCTCCCTTGTCACTATTCGGGGCCCCAAACAGTTCTTCCAAGAGAAGCAACACTTCACCTGTCAATCTGCAGGGTCTCCTCTACATCGGGGAGACTGGATGCGGACTGGGAGATCGTTTTGTTGAGCACCCGCGCCCAGTGTGCTGCAACGGCAAGGACCTCCAGTAGCCAGCCACTTCAATTCCACGCACTATTGTCACACAGATATATCTCTCGATAATTTACTACCAAGTCAAGGCCACCTGCAAATTGGAGGAACAACACCTTGGCAGTCTCTAACCAGACGGCATTAACATCGACTTCTCCAATGTTGATTACCCCCACCCACCCACCCCGGTCTCTGTCCCACCATCTCCTCAACCTGTTTTTCCTTCTTTCCCCAATCAGAGCACTACCCTTCTTGGCCTTCTACCCTCGTGTGTAATGGTCTAATTTTGTGGACCAATTTTTAGGGTGAAATTTAGCGGTTTGATTATTACACTCATTCTACTTTTGGCCACAGTAAGTACCTGCATCATTCGAGGCATTGGGAGCTCAGATGTGCGGGCAGGTGGCTGAGGCGAGGGTCCACAGTCAGGAGATCTGATGGGAGGGTGGCAAGGGCCTGAATGAGAGCCCGCAGTCAGGAGCTCGGACGGGTGGGTGGCTTAGGTAAGCGTCCGTGGTTGGGAGCTCAGGAGGGCAGGGAGCTGGGACAAATTGGGGGGGGGGGAGGTCACCCTTTACATGGCGTCGAGTATTAAATGCGTATATTGAATGCTTCTTACCTGTCAGGGGTTAGTGTAGCAGTTAGCGCAATGCTCTTACAGCATCCACGGCCCAGGTTCAAATCTGTAAGGAGTTTGTACCTTCTCCCCATGACCTGCATCTGGGTTTCATCTGGGTTCTCCAATTTCCTTCCACCCTCCAAAACCTACGGTGTTGTAGGTTCATTGGGTGTAACTGGGCAGCATGGGTTTCAACGGCCAGAATCAGTTTCTACTGTGTTGTAAGTTTTTTTTTTGCTTCCCTTCCCCTCCCAAATCCCTTCCCCCACTTTTTTATTAGGGCACCTGGCTATTTGGCACTCCTGATGAAGGGCAGGGCTCAGGCCTTGAATGTTGACTGCCTTGAATGTCCTATGGATGTTGTATGACCTGCTGAGTTTCTCCAGCACATTTGTGTTCTACCTGTGGGGTAATATGTGGAGTATTGGTGTCTGTATTTGGCCAACAATACTGCTGCTTTGAGAAAGCAGTTCAGGGGTTTATTAAACTGAGAACTGAAATGGTTGCCTTTGAATGCAATAGTACAGGGACTTGCCACTCGGCCTACTAAATTTGTTCCTAATCTGATGCCAAATTAAACTAATCCCAGCCATTTGCACATGATTCTAGTCCCTCCATTTTGGCATATTGTCAATGTCTATCCAAATACCTTCCAACTGTAACAATATTATCAGCATCTCCCCGTAGCTTGTTTCAGGCACCCACCACTGTCGTAGTTTCAAATAAAGCTGCCTCATTTAAAACTTCCCCCTCTCACTTAAAGCTAATCCCTGGAGAATTGGGCTTTGGGGGTAAAAAGAGATCTCATTTTACATCGTCCACCCCTCAGCCTCCAGAGCTCGCTCGCTGTCCAACATATTGTAGCTCTGGTGACCACGTTGTGGGGAAAGGTTGTTCAGGACGAGTTTGTATCTGGTCAACTCAAATGAAGTCTGCATGATCCTGACGGCGCCCTGATGTAGCAAGGATTAGTGTATCTCAAACAAGGGACAATCATTTAAAGATGAGGATTGATCCATTTCTGATGCAGTTAAGATCTTTTTAAGTCTTTTTGGAACTCTTTTCCTTAAAGAGCAGAGGAAGGAGTATTTTGAATTTTCTTTTTAAGGCCAATAACGATCACTTCTTGACCAGCAAGGATGTGAAATGTTGCTGAGAGATGGTGGGGTTGAGAATACAGCCAGACCAGGCATGCTCTTCAGACCGACTTGAGAGGCAGAATATTCTACTCTTCCTCCAGAATGGCTGTTAGCACAACATGAATCTATGGGACTGAATTTGGAGTGCAAGTTGCCATCAGGATGCAATTTGTTTTTGGTAGAGTTAGAAGCTCATTTCAGGGCTCCCTCATCAAACCAACTCTGATGTGAATGTGGAAGTTTGAGCATGTGGTGAGAGTCTCTGGCTAGGGTCCTCCCTTGGGTGAAGGAAGTGCAAAGAGGGAAGTGAAGAATTGACTGAATTTCCATTTCTGCAGATGGTCCACGTCCTACAACTGGCAGCCAGCTTATTGCTGAATCTTGTGCCTCCCACAAGAAGCAACCAGAGTCGAGAAGCAGACTGAAAGTTAGCTTGGTATGGAAAATAAAATTGAAGAGAAACTGCTATTTGCAAAGCATAATGTTTGGGGGAAACCTGGTCTCTTTTTGTCAGTTATATAAATTGTCATGAGAGTGGAAAACCAAGTGAAGCTGGCTTCCATGTCACTGATTCCGCATCTGATTATCCAACAATCCATCCATCCTTGGCCCCATCTCCAGGTGATCAGCTCATCTGATGCCTTCATAGAATGGGACAGCACAAAGCAATCATTCATACACACCGTTTGTGCTCCCCCCCCCCCCCCCCAGTACGGTACAAACCAACCCACTATCCTTCTCCCACCACTATACAAACCCCCCCACCACTCTATAAACACCCACTACCCTCTCCCCACCCCTTTACAAACTTCCACCATCATGAGACCATCACACCCACCCCTCCCTCACCACTATCAAAACCCCACTCTGCCCACCACTACACAAAACCCATCCACCCCTTCCCCATCACTATACAAGCCCACCCACTACCCTCCCCCACCATGAGACAAACGCACCCACCCCTCTTCCACCATTACACAAAACCCACCCACCCCTTCTCCACCACACAAGCCCACCCACCCCTTCCCCACCACTGTACAAACACCCACTTCCCTCCCCATTTACGAACTCTTCCACCATGAGATAAACGCAACCCCTTCCCTTGCCACTCCACCCCCACTACCCTTCCCCTCCACTGTAGCTGTTGATATGCCATCAATAAGAGTTCAGACAAGTGAATGGAATAATACTTGGCTTTTATCAACAGACTCAATGCCACCTTAGTCTGGCCAGTGAGACACTGAGCACCATCGGTTATACCAGCTGGGCAGACACTCCTACAGCAGTAGCCAATACACAAGTATGTCTATATGAGTGACAGGTCAATCTTAGTACACCCGTTATCCTTCATTACAGGCCTTTCGGCCCAGAATGTTGTGCCCATCTATACAAACCTCCACAACAATCCTTCCCCTATCTCACATCCATAACCCTCTGTTTTTCTTACATCCACGTAGCTATCCAAGAGTCTTTTGAATGTTGCCATTGTACCAGCCATTATAATGCATTCCAGGCCCCCACCACACTGAATTTAAAAAGAACTTGCCTCTGCCTCCCTTGTAATTTTCTCCACGCACCTTCTGCAAATTTACTCTGGTATTGTATTTGCTCTTGTCCTCCCAGGAGAAAGATGCTAGCTGTCCACCCTCTCACAGCCCCTTGTGATCTTGTGTACCCAAGATTGTACAGGCCTTTGCCCAACTCATTCTTGGTGACCAAGTCTCTGACGGAGTTGGTCCCATTTGTCTCGGTCTGGTCCTTATTGTTGCTGAATCGTTCCTAAAGCCTGTCAACGCATTGGTTTCACAATCTTGTGCCTTCTCCTCTGTTGGGGGGGGGCGGGGGGAGGTGTTTAATGGGTAGACAGTTTCTTGCCTGCATTTCTCCAGGACTTGAATGTTCCTGGGAAGCGCTGGCTATGTGGAGTACTGACAACGGGTTTCCTTCTCAACCTCTCCCCCATCCCAATGTTTAGGAGGATACTCGAGGCTCCGTGGCTCTGGATGAGCCAAGCCCATGTGAAGGCAAGCCCAACTCTACAACCCCAACCTGCAAGGCTGAAGGTAAGAGTCATAAATTATTTCCAGTGTTTCTTTAGCAGCCTGAGTTGCAGCACAACGAAACACAACAAACTGAGAGGTTTAAATCCATTGCTCTATATAGAGATGAGAGAGCATTGTCATTTACAACCTGTCCTGACTTACAACCATCCGTACATACAACTGAAAAAAATACTGTATAAATGAACATCATAAATTAGCATCACCACCATGTATCATTAGGGGCTGGTGGTGGGCTGTCGGAGGTGGAGCAGGGCAGTGTGGGGGCTAGTGGCAGGCGGACGATCGTGAGACTCTTCCGGCGACCCACTCAGGGGCCCTGCATTCGTCCTGCTGCCCTGCTCTCCCCCAGCGGCCTGCTGTCAGTCCCCACACTGATCCCACTGCTCTGTTCCCTCCTGACAGCCCCCACGCCGATCCCACCTCCCTGGACCCTCCCGACAGCCCCCAAGCCGATCCCTTCGCCCTGCTCCCAATGGACAAACTATAAAACAGATACAATGAATTTCTGATTTGCATCCATTTTGAGATACAATCGGTCAGGATGGAACTCAGCCGTATGAGGGGGAAATATCGTTACATATATAATGTGCGGACACATCAAATTGTTGCTCTGCCATCAGGCAGGTCAGAAATACCAACCAGGATAGCATAAATGAAATTGCCACAATATTTTCAAGATAGTAAGAGAGATGAAAAATGTAACAGGATAGGTAAATAGTAACATGTGCAGTTTGTGCAAGAGAAAACTGTTTCAATAGGTCATTTGGTGGTCCCCGAGTAGTTTCTGATTGGGGTTGGTGGTAAGAAGAGGTTCAAGAGACTAATGTCTGTTGGACCACCTAGAGGGACTGGTCTTCAGGCTTATGCCTGACGAAGGCAGTGAGAAGAGGTTGTGACCAGGGTGCAGGGGTCCTTTACGATGTTGCCTGCCTTGAAGCAGTGCCTCAAAGGCTGTGCTGCAGTGGACGGAGGTCAGTATTTGTGATGGGCTCAGCTTGCCACTTGGTGCAGCTTTCTGTGTTCCTGGACACATGAGTTTCCAAACCAGGAGCAGAGAAAGGTGTATGGGGGGGGGGTTGTTCAGGAAGGGTCCTGGAGGCACTAGACAGTGGAAGGGGTCCTGTGATTTTGGGGGGCGGGGAGAGTCAACAGTTGCCTGTAGAGATTCTGAACATGAACGCGGTCAACCTGACCTCTCCATATGTGAACGAATAGCTGCAGAGATTGCAGTTAGGAATGAGTTCTGCATTCTCGGCAGACGTGAGAGGAACACCAGAAAAGGAAAATCAGGGAGGTGAGGCAGGACCTATGGAGGTCGAAGTAGTTTTATATCAGTGAAGTTCCAGCTGGCTTGGAGATCAAGATCCCTTTCTCTGCAGGGACCTAGGGCTCCAGGGCACACTGAATAATGAAAGTAATTCCCAGTGGGTCTATACATGACCTTATTTCCTCCTCCTTCCACCACCCGCCCCCCCCCCCCCCCACCAGCTTTCATCTCACCTGTAGCTGCTTCGTATCTCCCCTCTAGAGGTTCCATGCTTCCATTTCCCCTCCCCACCCCAGTGCTGCCAAGTATGGCAGTAATTGGAAGTCAGAAACATGGGTGGATGGGCTTAGCCACAGATGGCCTTGACCTTGCACCGTTGCTAATCGCTCCACAATCTGTCTTTCAGCTGAAGTACAGTCAGCTCAGTGTCAAGATCGGCCAAAAAAGACTACTTTGCAGAGGTAGGCATAGGAACAGTGTTCTCGCTGATCTCCGGGGGTTTTCCCTTGGCATTTCAGACTGACAATTTGCTTTGTTTTCCTACAGGGCTACAACCAGTGAACAGGAAGTGGAGGTAGGTACACTGACTTCAACCTCTCCATTATATACCGAGTCAAATCGCTGCAGAATAATAATTCTGAAAGTTTGGTAATTGAAGTCTTCCCAACTCCTATCTCCATGTCAATTTTTGTAAAGAAACTCTTGATAATTTACTTTTCCATAAAAATAATGGTACTGCCACATTTAATTCCTTAAAAAAATTATTTGGTATTAAACAAGGAATATATTGGAAAAGATCTTGAAAATGAGGAAATATTCTAATTTTAATGCAATTTACTCTTCCTATCAAAGGTAGGTCCTTCTATCTTTTCAAATTGAACTTAATCTTATTTAATAAAGATATGTAATTTAATTTATATAAATTTTGATAATCACCGTTACACCTAAATATTTAATTTTATTAGAACTCCTAAATTTTGTAATCTGTTTACAATCTGAGTAAAACTCATCAGAAATTAGGAGTATCTCACTTTTATCCCAATTAACTTTATAACCAGTCATTTCTCCATATTGTTTCAGTAGATTCTGAAGTTGCCCCAGGGAATTTCTAGGATGTGTCAAATAAATTAACACATCATCTGCAAAAAAGTTAATTTTATACTCTTCCTAACCAACTTTAATATTAACATTCTGTCTAATTACTTGAGCCAATGTATGGGTTTGGATATAATGTAAGTTTTTTTTAAGATGTAAAGGGCTGGCACACTCCACAGCAACTGATAATTACCCAAAATATGTATGTGTCTCCTGCATGGAGTGGGGGGGGGGATTAGTAGGGGTAACATTTTTAGCATGTTTTTTGCATGTATTTTAAAGTCTATAAATAAGGTTTTCAAAAAAAATCGCTGCAGAAGAAAATTGTCCCCAAGTAAACACCTTGCAGAGAAAACACAAAATTCAATGTCCAGAACCAATCCAACCCCCATCCCTCTGTGCATCTATTTGTGCTGCAAGTTCAAATTCTTCGTCTATTTGTACGTTGGATTGTCAGATCTTCAGAGCTTTCCACTGATCCGCGATACCCAAGTGTGCTGGAGAAATGTAGGAGGTCACATAGCATCCATGGGAAATCAGGGGAACCAACATTTTGGACCTGGGCTCTTCTTCAGGATTAAGAGGGGAAAAATAAATAAGGCAAACACCGGACTATAAAGGTGGTGTTGTGGGAAAGAAAGGCGCAGGAGGAAAAGCATTGGCTCGCAGCGAAGGCACGATAGGTGGATAGTGGGAGGGTAGAAAAGAGAAAAGCTGAGGAGTGGAGGGGGCAGAGAGCAGCTCTCTGATGAGAGAAGGAAGGGGGTGGGTGGGATGTGGGTGATGCAGGCAAGGCCAGTATTGGTTCACTGGCCATAATTAGGCAGTGGTGAGCTGCCTCCTCAGACCACTGCTGTGCCTCTGGTGAAGGGACTGACACAGTACTGATAGGTGTGAAGCTGGAGGTAGATCTAGTGACGATGAAGGACAGACAGAGTAACACTTCCCCATCCTGGGAAGGGGATGAGGGGGCAGCAGCTGTACAGGATCGTGTCTCCGTGCACCTGCTGCACGTGGGGGTGGGGGCGGGGGGGGGGTTGAGGTTGGGAGATGCTTCTGGAACAGGGTGGGGACAGTAACTGCAGTCCACTTTGTAGATGGTGCACCCTGCAGTGCCTTTGTCTGTGCACTGGAGACAGAACTTCAAGGTGGTGGATGGGATCCGAGCAAGTGGGCTGTTTTTCACAGGACGGTGTCGAACTTGTGGTGTAATTGGGGCTGCACTCATCCAAGCATTCCATCACTCTCTTCATTGGTGCCTTGTATGTTGTGAAGGGCCGAGGGGAGTAGGAGATGGATGCCCAGTCACTGTCCTGCACTTGTAAGCTCTACATTTGCCCCACTGGTCCAGTTGAGCTTGTAGACAATAGTCATCCTTCATTGAGTAAATGCAGGCAGGTTTTTTTTTTCCAGTGAGGCTGGGTGAGAGAAAAAACAGAGGACGGGGGTTAAGGGAGAAAGGGGAAATGTTTAAAGGGGACATTAGGGGGAACTCCATAGAGTGGAGAGAGTGTGGAAGGAGCTGCCAGCTGAAATGGTGAATGCTACATAGATTATAAGTGACACCACAAAAGTTAAAAGAATGGAATCCAACAATATTGGACAGATGTTTCCCTTGTAAACAAGAAATTGGAACAGTATTACATGCAATTTGGACATGTACAAAAGTGAAAACATTTTGAGAGGATTTAAGCTTAATATTAAATAGAATTACAAAAAATAAGATGCCAAAAATATCCAGAAATCTTCATGTTAAAAAAACATAAAAGACAAAGAATTAGGCCTAAAATTAGACAGGATTAAAAAAAGATTTATTATGATCGCAGTCGCAGCAACAAAAAAATACATAATGATAACTTGGAAAATGGAGGAAACCTTAAAAATACAACGATGGTACATTGAATTGAACAAGTGTATTCCATTAGAAAAAAATACCGACAATCTAAAAGACAAATATACTTTATTTGAACAAATGTGGGAACCATACATTAGAGTATATTAGAAACCACCAATTTCAGCCCTTCATTTCTTAAAGTGATAAGCTACAAGTACGAAAATACTTAAATATGAAATTTAGGATGACATGATTTCTTTTTTTTTCTCTTTTGTATTATTTTATTGTTTATTTATTTTTCTCCTTTTATTTTTGCTTTATGCTACAGGGGGTGGGGAGGGAAAAAATGTCACTGTATATTTTAATGATGAATGTTTGTATATATTGTTATTGAAGTAGTTCACAGTGAAGTATTAAATAAAAAATTATTTTAAAAAATTTGATGTTTGAGAAGAATTTGGATTAGTGCATGAATGGGAGGGGTATGGAGTACTATGGTCCATCAGGGGGACTAGATGGGCCAAAAGGACAATGAATCCAAAAAATAGAAAATAATTGTTCAATAATCTTAGTGCAAAAAGGTGCCTTGCAAGAGGGCAGAGCATCTCTTTGTGCTGTTGGAGCTTCCAAGTGTCTGGAAAGAAACTTCTTGAACTGAGAGGTGCTGGTCTTCAGGCATTTTCTGTACCCTCTGCCTGAAGGTCGTAGTGAGAAGAAGTTGTGATTAGGGTGACGGAGGTCCTTTATGATGTTAACTGCCTTTTTGAGGGAGTGCCTCACATACCCATCTGCAATGGACAGGAGGCCAGAGCTTGTGAAGGACCTGGTTTGAACTGTTGTCACTAATTACAGTGAGGGAAACTTATTCATGTGTTGTCTTAGAAGGGCTTTGGTCATCCAAGGGGTCAAAACCCTGCTGGTTTTTGTTCCTTGTTTTTGTTTGGGTGTCGTTGGAAGGTGGAGTTCAGGGAATGAGATGTAAGAAAAGCGTTGTTTTGCATGGGGCATAACAATCCTTCCTTTTAATGGATGTCCGTGGATCACCCAAAAATTATAGAAAAATTGAGATCACGAATTGTGAGGGTCGCAGAGTACAGTCAGGTTTCCCACTGTGGCGCTGTTGAACCTGGCATCGTATCACACCCTCAATCCTGATGATCCTTTGCAAGTTCCCACAGCTATTAGCAAGTATGATCTCTGCAGACACGTTTCACACACCGCAATGCCTGTGACGCTTTTCAAGCCCCTGGGGAGTGCGGCTACTGAACGAACATTGGGTTAGTAGGAGAGTGCCCATGGGGTGTCTCCAGGACCTGGATGAGCTAGTGAAATAAAAGAGCGTCAGCCAGGGGTGTGCTCTTCGTGAAAGGGGAGTGGCCTGTGCCTCTCCAGAATATGGCCAGCTAGTCCCAGCAGCCATTTGCTCGGATGCAACCCGAGGGCAGGGGTGCATGCCAGCGTGTGAACTTTGGGGAATCCTGCAGTGTCTTTGGCAATGCTGGTGTTTGTCCTGCAGAGTTTGGGTGGTCTTCCTGATACCAGATCACCTAGCGGCGATGGGAATAATCCTGGTGGTGAGAGTGACTCAGAGTTTTTAGGTAGAGCTGTCCAGGCATGAAAATCCTAAGGGATTCTGTGGGTATATTAATAGCCATGGATGTGGTGCTAGAGAATTGGAGGGTAGCTCACATTGTTTCGTTGTTTAAAAAAGGCTCCAAAAGTAACTCTGGAAATTATAGGCCAGTGAGCCTGATGTCAGTAGTAGGTAAATTATTGAAGGTGTTCTCTAAGAGATTGGATATACAATTATTTGGATAGCCAGGGACTGATTTGGGATAGTCAACATGGCTTTGTGTGTGGTAGGTCGTGTTTAACCAATCTTATAGAGTTTTTCGAGGAGGTTACTAGGAAACTTGATGAAGGAAAGGCTGTGGATGTTGTCTACATCGACTTTAGTAAGTCTTTTGACAAGGTTCTACATGGGAAGTTAGTCGGGAAGGTTCAGATGCTAGGCATTCATGGTGAAGTAGTGAACTGGATTCAACAATGGAAAGGTGGAAGAAGCCAGAGAGTAATGGTAGATGATTACTTTTCAGACTGGAGGCCTGTGAATAGTGGTGTGCCTCAGGGATCGCTGCTGGGACCATTGTTGTTTGTCATCTATATCAATGATCTGGTTGATAATGTGGCAAATTGGATCAGCAACTATGCAGGGACACCAAGATTGGAGGTGTTGTGGACAGTGAAGAAGGTTTTCAAAGCTTGCAGGGGTATCTGGACCAGATGGAAAAATGGGCTGAAAAAGGGTAGATGAAATTTAATCCAGACAAGTGTGAGGTGTTGCAATTTGGAAGGACAAAACAAGGTCAGGTATACACAGTAAATGGTAGGGTACTGAGGAGTGAGGTAGGTCACAGGGATCTGGGAACACAGATACATAATTCCCTGAAAGTGGCGTCACAGGTGGATAGGGTTGTAAAGAGAGCTTTTGACATATTGGCCTTCATAAATCAAAGTAATGAGTACAGGAGTTGGGATGTCATGTTAAAGTTGTACAAGACATTGGTGAGGCCAAATTTGGAGTATTGTGTGCAGATTTGATAACCAAACAACAAGGAAAGATATCAATAAGATAGAAAGAGTGCAGAGAAGATTTACTAGAATGTTGCCCAGCCTTCAGGAACTGAGTTACAGGGAGCGGTTGGATTTTATTCCCTGGTGCGTAGAAGAATGAGGGGAGATTTGAAAGAGGTGTTTAAGATTGAGGGGAATAGACAGACTAAATGTAGATAGGCTTTTTCCACTGAGGGTAGGTGAGACACGAACCAGAAGACATGGGTTAAGGGGGAACACGAGGGGCAGCTTCTTCACACAGAGAGAGGTGGGGCTATGGAATGAGCTGCTAGTTGAGGTGGTGAATGCGGGCTCAATTTTACCATTTAAGAGGGATTTGGACAGGTACATGGATGGGAGAGGAATGGAGGGCTATGGGCTGGGTGCAGGTCAGTGGGACTAGGCAAAAAAAAAATGGGTGGGCACAGACTAAAGGGGCCCTGTACCTGTGCTGTAATGTTCAAAGTCGTTCATCTCTGTAAAGGAAACAGCTCGAGGGATGAGTGTGCGAAAGTTAGAACTTCATTTTTTTTTTCTGCTGTAGACATTAAAGATGGTTTTTGGACGCTGCACAACTCCTGGCCTAAGGTCAAATTTTAGTTTGGAATAACCAAGCTGGATCAAACAAAAAATCCTGCAAAAGAAAGTATCAGGAGTCAAATTTCCTAACCGGAGTTCATCCATGCAGACAGTGCAATGTGTGTAAAGTTGGTGTACTTCTGGTTAAGCTGTCCTTTGTCAACCAGGCCATAGGGCGGGTTTTGGAATTGTGTGCGAAGCAGAGGTCAGACCCTTGATCACAGTGGTTTCACTGCTGGCCAGTTTAATTGATGGTCTCAAACATAGCAGCCAATTTGCAAACCAGCACAGTCAGCGATGTTTACTTGGCGGTGCTAAACAGAGAGGTTGAGTGGCAACTCATTGAAATAGTGCCGGGGTCTGTTTTGCATTTACCTGTGGAGCTTTGAGCCTGTGGTTTAACGTCTCACCTGAAATGTAGGACCATGCAGAGTGCTGTTGGTCAGTTGTTCCCCCGCAGTAGGTGATGAGGGGGCCCATTCCCACAGGCAGGATGGGATGCGGGGAAGTGGGTGGCGGGAAGCATCCCAGCCAGAGACCGCAGCTGTCAGCGTGCGCTTGGCTTTAAAGGGGCACGTTAACATTGAACCACCTCTTCTTTTCACAGGCTGAGTTCCTCCGCTTCTCATTGGCTTTCAAGTGTGACATGTTTACCCTCGATAAGCGATTGCGGCTGGAGGAGCGATCCAGGGATTTGGCTGAAATAAACCTGCAGAAAGAGATCGAGAAATGTCAGCAAACATTGCAGGTTTGGCACTGAACCCCCCCTTATTGGCTTGTCAGGAGAAAAGCAAACCAAACCTTGTGTGTGTGTCTCTCTTTCCCTCGCCCCGTCTCCTTTCTTCCTGCTCCCCGCCCACTTCGCTTCCTTCGATCAGACCTACACAGCCCTCCACTCTCGCCCTGTCACCTCTCTCTTCTACTCTCCCACCTGTATCCACCTCTTACCTCTCAGCCTTTGCTCCTTCTTCCCCCTGCCCTCACCTTTTTATTCAGAGGACTCTGTTTTTCCTGTTAGGGTGAAGAGCTCACCCCCTGCTTTTTGCTTCCTTTGGATCCAGCACTTTTGTGCAGTCCACTTGGCCCCAGCATCTGCTGATAATGATCTCCTCTCTTCCTATTCTCTAGCAACAAATAACATGCCAGAGGAACTCCGCAGGTCAGGCGGCATCTGTTGAAAGACACAGACAGTCAATGTTTCGGGCTGGATACCCTCCATGAGGAGATTTGCGCAATGAGATCCTCTGGTTTTCCAACACTGGACTTCTTGTCCCCATTCCCCCTCTTCCCCACACCCAAGGAAGGAGACACTGCACACGTTACTTGATGGGTGCATCCTCCTCTGGCAGTGGAAGGTTGTGACGCTGTTAAGTGATTCACTTCACCGGCATCATTGCAAGCTTGAGCACAGACTAGGCAGGCGACCAAACCTCCCTCTGCGCTCTCATTCCCACCTTCTCCTCCTCCCTGCCACCTTCCCCTTCCCGCATCTCATTTCACCCTTCTCTTTTCTCCAGACAGTGCGACCTCTGTGTGAACAGGAGCAGTCGCTGGAAATCTTTGAGAAGCTTGAGAAAAGTCTCAGGGTCCTGACACAGACCATAACCAGGGTAGTCAGCCGTGCCGAGATGCTGGGAGCCATACACCAGGTGATTGAAGTTGATTGTTGTCAGCGAAAGACTTTGTATCTAAGCTATCTGACCCAATCGTGTTAGATCAGGACACTGCCAGTCCCGAGTAAAGCAAGCACGTCAATGGCATAATGATCCCATGGAAGTACATCACACGTATCCACACTGTAGTTGCAATGAGAGGGATCTATCATTGAGAATCCCATTAACTATCAGAAAGAATGGTTGGATTCTGGCATTGGTTGTACTCCAAATGAATTAATAATGGAATGAAAGAGGGTTGAAATTTGTGATGAGCTCAGAGAGCAATGTCCTTCCTTCGTGTGAGTCCCTGATGCTTCATTCTCCGAGGTTACTGAAATGCAAGGTCATCGAAGAACCTTGGAATTGGAAGGGTGCTTCCTAGAGTCATACAGCACAGAAACGGGCTCTTTAACCCTCCATGCCTCCGCCGACTGGTCTACCCGTCTACGCAATGCCACATGTCTTCATTGGGTCCAATTTCCTCTATGTTATCTAAGTGTTTGTCTAAATTCCTCCTGAATGCAATAATCGCAGCTGATTTTACCACTTCCAGCATTTGTTCCAGCTACCGACCTTGCTCTCTGCAGAAAACCTTCACTTCAGATCCCCTTTAAAGCCCCTTCCTCTCACCTTAAAACTGTGCCCTCTTGCCTTGAAGTCGGGGAACACAATTAGGCCTTAACCACTTGGGACTAAGATCCCAAGGGTTCCTTTTATCAGAAGGTTCCATGTAAACACTGGAAATTCTGCCATTAGGGTGTACGAGGGCTGAGAGAGGCTGATTTTTAGAGTCTGGGGGAATTGGTCACAGGTTGTGATAGTTTAGATGTTGTGTTATGGCTATGTTAGACATTGATGAGACCACACTTGGACTACCATGTGCAGACCTGGCTGATAGGAAAGATGTTATTAGGGTACAGAAAAGATTCACAAGGATGTTATCAGGAATGAAACTTTTAACTTTTACTATTATCTGACTGTACGTATACCACTTGACGAAACAACATCTCTCTGGACCACGATGCGCACATTGTACGTTTCTCACACAGCACATAATGGCATATATAGAAATGTAATATAAAGGTGCACAAAAATTCTGGAATAATTACTCAATTTCATTTATCAGAGATCCAAGGTTACAGGTTACTATTCATCAATCTCACAGCCTCCAGGAAGAAGCTCTTTCCCAGCCTTGGAAGTTCTGAATTGTGATATTCCTGTACCTCTTTTATGTCAGTTGGCCCAAGATACTGTGTGCTCGATGGTAGGGGTCTCCAGTAATTCTTTCAGTCCAATATAAGCCATGCTCTCAATAGAGGAATGTGATCTTCTTGACAGTTTTGATGATCCTCTGCATTGATTTCTGGGTAATGTTGTGCAGATGCCGCACCACACAACCACGGAGCCAGACAAGACCCTCTCGATTGTGCTCCTGTAAACTGTCAAAATGGAGGGGGAGAGGGGTGCAGTAGCCTTGCCCTCCTCAACCTCCGAAAGGAGTGTAGGTGCTGTTGCACCTACTTGACTAATGAAGAGGTGTTTTGGTTCAGGATAGGTCATATGTACACCAGGATAGACTGAATAGGAGGGGGCTATTTTTTTTCTGAGCAGAGGGTAAGACTGATGGTTGATCTTGTAAAGAAGTATAAGGAGTAAATAGTTGGTTCTATTTCAAGGATAGAGGAGTCTAAAACTAGAGGGCATAGATTCAAGGTAAGGGAGGAAAGATTTAATGAGGGACTACTTTGTCATGTACGAGATGGTGTATCTGTGGAACAGGCTGCAGAGGCATTATTAATATGTTTACAAGACAGGTGCACAGATCCCAAATAAGAGAGCACCATCTGTCACTTTGATTTGGAGTAGACTGGGGAAACTACGATTAGCTGTGTCCTCGTTTGTAGAACTAACCTGGGTTATTATGAAGGGTATAGATAGAGCAAATGTAAGTAGGCTTTCTCAACTGAGGTTTGGTGAGTCAAGAACTGGAGGTTAAGTGTGAAAGGTCAACTGTTTGAAGGGAGCATTAAGGGAACTTTATGCGGAGAGTGGTGAGTGTGTGAATGTGGGCACAATTTTGACGTTTAAGAAAGATTTGAGTATGTACGTGGATGGGAGGGGTATGGATGTTATGGTCTGGGTTCAGGTCGATGGGTCTAGGCAGAATAATAGTTTGGCGTAGGCTAAATGGGTTGAAGGGCCTGTTTCTGGGTTGTAGAGTTCTCTGGGCAATTTTCCATTTGGTCAGGCTGTGGGCACTATGTTGATTGTATTGAAACAGCAAGTATAATTCCATGTAAAAATCCTCGGTATCCTGCACCTATGGGGATCGCCGATGCCGGAAATCCAAATTTTCCGGTTGCCTGAGACACCGTCTTCCAATGCCTAACTAATACACCTGCATTAAGAATAAGCAGTTTTAAAAGACAAAAGGCAGTGCAAGAAGTAATTTAAAGAAAATTAGTATTGCAGTCCTTAATATGCAAAGTTCAATCAGGTAATTCCTGTAACTTTCAAAATTTAGATTCAAGTTCAAAGCCCGATCGCTGTAACAGCGTTGCACTAACCGCTATGCAAACCACCATCATAACTAACCCTTGCCCCAAGTTTACAGATAAAGCCTATAATTAATAATATTACTCATGAAGACTCTTACTAGGTAGGGCTAGGGTGACACTTTGGGAGACCTTGGTCTGGTGACTTGCTATTTCGTCTGGTTGTATGTGTACAGTCAGATAATAATAAACGTACATGAACTCGAGATCCAATGGTAGCATTTAAGGGACTTCCAGATAAACGGGTAATGAAGGGTATTATTAGGGCAAGCGTCAGAATTTCACTTGGATTTTCCTGCACACATGGGCTGAAGGGACCTGTCCTGTGATGTGCAGATTTATGGTCTAGGGTGGTGGTTTTCAAGTTTTTTTTCCCACTCACATACCCTTACTAATCACAGAGCACCGATGGCATAGGGATTACTTAAAGTGGGATGTGAGTGGAAGGAAAAAGATTGAAAACCTCTGGTCTAAGTAAGCAACTTGATTGCGCCAGCTCAGATGGCAATTGAGATTCAATCAAAGAGAATGTTCAGGGATTGAAGCGTAACCGGCAAGGCAGCATCTGTTGGTGCTGTTTTGATGAAGGTTCACAGGCCCAAATTGCTGACCGCCCCTCTTTCCACAGATGCCCAACCTTCTGATGGTTTCCAGTGCTCTTTTCTTTCAGATTTCCAGCATTTTCCTTGAGTGGGCATAGGGTTGCATGTTAGGCAGGTAGGTAAAGGATGGCAGGGTTTGTTCTTTAAACATTTGTGTTCCAGATATATCAGCTATAGTGATGAATAATAGATACCGTTTGGGATTACGTAGTTGCCGTCTAACCCATCCATTTGTGTATCTGCCATTCCCTTGGGTTCTGTGAGCGTGTCCTGTGCAGACTGAAATTGGGCGTATCCCAGTTGGACTTCTGTGGAGTGAACAATTCCCTGAACATTGGTCCTTCTGCTCAACAGGAAACTCGGGTCAGTAAAGCGGTTGAAGTTATGATCCAGTACGTTGAGAACCTGAAGCGAATGTATGCAAAGGAACACTCTGAGCTGGAAGAGATGAGGCAGCTTCTTCTGCAGAATGGAGGTCCGGTGAATCCACTGAGAGAATTGCAAGGTAATATCAATGCCAGTGATTGGGATTTGAAAGAATTAAGAATTTAACTGACAGTCTCACTGCAGCTGCCCAGCTACATAAAACACACTAACCACAATTCAAATATAATTACGCACGACACCATGGAAATAAAAAGGAATGGCTCTTTTTGAATGTTTCCAGTCTTGTTCTTTGATGATTGGGTTAAATAGGGCTGGTTGAGGTGAATGAGCAATGAGCCTGTGGGACTGGAAGATGCATTCACTCAGTTTAAACCAGTGGTCCCCAACCTTTTTCTTTCCACAGAGCACTTAAGGTTTAGGGAATACTTTAAGTGGTATGTAAGTGGAAAGAAAAAAGTTGAGAACCACTGGTTTAAACATCCCTGTAAAAGTCACTTGCCTCCTGCAACACCTGTCAGATTAGATCCTGCCTTCCATTCCGATCTGCTTCCAGTGCTTTGTGTGCTTGGGCAGACAGTTATAATCCTCCTCTCCTCCAGGTTCCCTTATCGTCACAAGTGAAGTAGCACTTCACCTGTGAATCTGCAGGGGTCGTCGACTGCATCTGGTGCTTGCGCTGTGGCCTCCTTCACTTCGGAGAGACTGGACGCAGACTGGGAGATGGCTTTGTTGATCACCGCAGCTCTGTCCGCCACACGGTTAACGTCAGGGGGTGGCACAATTAGCGTAGTGGTTCACACAACACAATTACAGCGCCAGCATCCTGGTTTCTAATTCGGTGCGGTCAGTAAGGTGTTTATACATCCACCCCATGTCTGCATGGATTTCCTACAAGTGCTCCAGCTTCCTCCCATCTTTCAAAACATACGGGGGTTGGGGGTTAATTGGTGTATTTGGGCGGCACGGGCTTGTGAACTGGAAGGGCTGCTACTATACTGTGTGCTTAAAATTAATAGCAGGGTTCTCCCAGTGGCTACCCAATTCAATTTCTCCCCCCCCCCCCCCCCATGATTCCCTTACCAACATGTCTGCCCATGGTTTTGTGCGCTATCAGACTTGGACCACCTGCAAATTGGAGGAACGACACCTCATACTCTGTATGGGGACCTTCCAACCAGATGGCATTAACATTGATTCTCTGGTTTCATTAAGCCCCCCTCTCCCCCATCTTTCCCTGTCTCCTTTCCCCTGATTCTCTCTCTCTCCCTTCCTGTCTTCTTGACCCGACCTCTGCTTCCACAAAGCTCCAAACAACCCTTCTCCATCCTGGCAATTCTCACCTTTCCATGTCCAATTCTGGCCTTCTGCCTGTTGGCTTGTGCTCCTTCCCCCTCTGCCTTTTTTCCCTCCACGCCCAGCCTTTTTATTCAGGTGCCTACTTTTCACATACCCTGAAGAAGGGCTCAGGCCCAAAATGATGGTTATATATCTTTACCACCTACGGACGCTGCGAGGCCTACTGAGTTCCTCCAGCATTTGTGTTTTTTGTTACAATCACAGTATCTGCAGACTTTCATCTATCTCTCTCTTTATCATCACCTACATTAATCCACACAATTGGTTTGTTTGGCCTGTAAAGGTGCACAGAGGTGTCAGTAGACTAGCACCCCATCAAGGGTGTAACCTTGCAGAATGGTCCGGCCTTCGAATGGGGCCCTGCACGCTTCTCATTCCTCTGCATCCTGTTGGCCAGATTTTAAACTTGGCAAGGGGGAGCACTGAGACTTCGCTGTTGGCGTATAAGACAGCCCCTGGTTTTGGGGTGACATTTTAACATTCAAGGACTGTCTTGTAAGCCAGCATATACGGTAAATTAAGAAGCAACAAATGCAGGAGATAGATCATTGTGCCCTATTTTTCCCTCCACCAGACAGATCAGCTGCTATTCCTCAGTCTATCAAACCACCTCATGTGTTCTGCAGTCCCTGTGTCCACCTGAACACAGTCCCCACCTTCTGGACCTTTTGTTGTGATGACAAATCATATACTCAAGATGCTAATGGATTCTCACTGACCTGTTAAGCATTTTGTGCATTTTCTGTCAGTCTACCCATAGCTTTTTAATGCACAGTGATTACGGAGAGGATAATGACCTCTCATTATTACCTCACTCACCACAGCAACCTCACTGATGGAAATGATCTCGTCAACACTTGATTGACTGATGATTAGATCAAAATTTTCATTTGTAGAATTCAATTTTTGACCCGTTGTGGTACTTAACATTGCGATGCAGACTTTTGTGACAGCTAGAGGTAGTATTAAAATTGTGTCATTCATTTCCAGACGACCATCGGAATAAGAGGTTCCTCAGCTCCCACACATATGGCAAAGTAAGTATTGTGAAACTTGTTGCCCATTCAGAACATTGCCCGAAGCAGCTATTTACAATTATGTTTTTTTTAGATAGAATTTTCACAGTTCACACAAGGGTGACCAAAATTCAAAATCTCCGTTTCCTTACGAGTTTAGACAGCATGCCAGAAATTAAGTAGGTGGGACTAGCAACACCCGCCATTGATACGTCCTATTCATTAGTCTGTTTTTCACAGAACGCCTGCAGTTAACTTTAAGCAGCAGGTGTCCTGGGAAACTTACCAGGGAGTCAAGGAGGTAAAATATCGGAACGGGAATGGCACCCTCATTCCCTTTCCGACCTTTTTACCTAGCGTGCATTCAGGGAAAATAGCAACAATTTCTTGGAATGCAGTGGCTGTGTTTTTTAAAAGAAACATAATAGTGAAGACTGACACTCATCTAAGATAAGGAAGTGAGAGTTTAATGTCATAAGTACAAGAACAACATACAGATGCAATGAAATTCTTGTTCGCTGCAGCAGTTACACAAAGCACTAAGGGCAATTTAAGTATAATTAAGATGAAAGAGGCCACAAGGAGGAATAAAATTAATATTTGTCATTGTCAATACAGGATACGTGGGTTAATTGGTCACTTCGGTCTATGTGGGCAGCACCAGGCTCAAGGGCCAGTAGGGACTGTTACCATGCTGGATCGCAAGATAAAAGTGAGGCTTTCCCAGTGAGGCCAATACCCCTCCCCTTCCCCTCCTTTCTCTCTGCCTCCCACCTCCAGCTCTGGACCTCCACCTCCCTCCCTCCCTGACAAACCTCCACCCCCCCCCCCCCCCCCCCCCGCCAGTCTCTCTCTGTCCAGGGTTTCCTCCCCTGGGCTCTCCATTGAAGCATTTAACATTTTTGTGAGACCGGGTTACACAATTTAAGTCTGCTTTCCTGTGTTAAAGCAGCGACGACACTTCTATAGTCATTGTCCATAAAAATGCTTTTGGATTTTTCAGTCTCAAGACCCCTGACCGCCCCCCACCCATTCGTTATCTCCCCATCTCCGTCATCCTTATTGATGGCATCAGGGTGTGTAATTCTTCCACGCTACAGAGATGAATGTTCCTGGCAACCTGTTAAGGCTGTGTTCTCTTGAAGGGTTCCATGCGGAGAGTCAGCATTGCCACGCTTCCCAGAAACAGTGCAGGAATCCAGCAAACCATGGTAAGGAACTGTAGGCATGGTTCTCATAGCACTTGTTGATTTGCCAGGGGTGGGACAATAGCCATAAAGTCCCGGATATTTTTTAAGTTTTGTCAAAATCTCAGCCAATTTATTTTAATCTGTGGTTACGTGGACAAATGAAAATAGGCATTATGTCAGGACATAAAATGTACACACCAGCATTAAAACCAGAACTTGGTCACGAGAGTCCAATGGGATGATGTTGCAAGCCATGCAGCTGGGTAATTCACCTGAAGACCAGTAAATTCCACAGCACTGTACATGCCCTTTGGCCCACAGGGTTGTGCCAACATAATACCTTCCTCTAACAGCTGCCTAGGATTTCCCTGCTATATAAACCCTCCATTTTTCTTACTTCCATGTACCTATCTTAAAAGATCCCATTGTGCCTGCCTCCACTACCATTGCCAGCAGCGCATTCCATGCACCCACCACTCTCTGTGGAAAAACACACCTCTTGCATCCCCCTGCTCATGCTCCCAAGCACCTTAAAACTCTGCCCCCTAGTGTTAGCCACCACTTCAGCCCTGGGGGAAAAAGCCTTGAGCTGTCCACACAATCATCTTATACACCTATATCAGGCCCCTCCCTCAGCCTCTGTTTCTCCAAGGAGAAAAGACCAAGTTCACTCAACCTGCATGCTCTCCAATCCAGGCAACATCCTTTGGACACTTTGTATAGTATCCACATCTCCCCCCTTTGAAAGTGACCAGCGCGGGATTTGAACCTCAGTCCAAATCACTGGTATTGTAAAGGCGTTGTGCCAACCCCTATGCCAACCATGCCACCCCTAGCGCAAGGACATTACAGCGCCAGCAATTGGATCTTGGGTTCGAATCCTGCGCTGTCTGTAAGGAGTTTGCATGTTCTCCCTGTGTCTGCATGGGTTTTCCACGGGGGCTCGAGTCTTCCCACTGTTTGGGACATACTGGGGGTGCAGGCTAATTGGGTATAAATTGGGCAGCATGGACTCATGGGCCGAAAAGGCCTATTACCATGTCTAAATTTAAAAATTGAACCCCAATGCTAACCATGCCATCCCAAAAACCCTCCTCCTCATTGTCAACAGTTAATTCTTCTCTTGTCTACAAACTTGTTTATCGTGCTCTTCCACTACATGCAAGGGATGTCTATTATAACAATCACAGCCCAGATATACTGGGCCCTGTGGGAATTGCCCTGGTACCAACTTCCCAGTAACAACGACACCTATCGGCCATTCCTCCTTGATTCCCAGAGCTAGATCTTCTCCATTTTGGTGATCTCCCTGCACCTGGGATGGGAGGTGTGGTGAAGCTCCAACATTGGATTGAGATGCCCCATCGTGCATCTGCAATGAATCAGTTAGCATCTCCCCACTGTACTGAACTGCCCCCTCACTAAAGGTTCAGCTGTCGTACTCTGTGGCAGTTCTCAGTAGAACTGAGCTCCACACTACTTGAGTTTGTGGTGAAAAGCCCGTGTAGTCAAAGTGGCGACAAAGCCATTTAATTGTTATAAAACCAATGGTTTGCCAGTCACTTTTAGGAGAGGGATGTTGACCTTACCCATACTGATACTCAGTAGCAAGAATTGGCCGCTTTAAGGCCTGGCCAGCTGTTCCGTTGTCTTAGATTGTTGCCGCCTTGCCTTGTAATCCCATGACATTTACAAATTGATGATTTGTCAAAGAATTTCCTTTAATTATTGCTTGAAAGGTTCACTGAAAAAATTGCACAACGTGCTGCTAGTGATGGGAGGCGATGATGTTTCTGAAGAGTAGCAACTGCTCTCAAAGAAGTCATCACAACTTCAGTTTGCTGAGTTGCTGAATGACTGGAAAACACGAGACTGTCGGTGGCACGGTTGGTGCAATGCTGTTGCAATGCCAGCGATGGTGACCGGGGTTCAAATCCAGCGCTGTCTGTAAGGAGTTTGTACGTTCTCCCCATGGTTTCCCCGGGAGCTCCGGTTTCCTCCCACCGTCCAAAACCTACCAGGGGGTTGTAGGTTAATTGGGTGTAAATTGTTCAGCATAAGCTCATGGGACGAAAGAGCCTGTTACTGTGCTGTCTGTCTTCATTTAAAATTTTTAATTTAAATCGCACGGTGGTTCCCCGTGTCTGGTCATCAGGCTTGGACTTTTACCACATCCCAGATTGGAGCTATGTCTTCATGAGTCATTGGGTTGAAGCAAGGATCGGAGATTGGAATGGTTGAGGGAAAGGGGGTCTGCGATCATTTAAGTATCTCGTCCTCATCTTGCCCTCCCTTAGCACTTAGAATTAGAAGTTGAAGTGAATTTAATTGTTGAACTTGAAAACTTTTTTGAATTTACACAACAGTCGAGGTTGAGGGAGATCGAAGAAGGCAGAAGAAAGTCAGAAGGAGATCAGGAAAAATTATGCAACAAGTTCACGAGGAAGATGAGCAGTTGGTAAGTTGATTTGGTTTCAAGTAAGCTGGGTGTTGTCTGCAGATATTGTGCTCATTGTGACAGCTTCATGGAATCAAAGCTCAAAATTAAATTTTAATTTTTAAAAGAATTTTATTTTTAAATTTAGGTGTACAATACAAACCCAATTTACACCCCATTAACCTACACCCCGGAGTATGTTTTTCAACAGTGGGTGGAAACCGAGCCCCCGAAAAAAACCCACGCAGACACGGGAAGAATTTACAAACTCCTTACAGACAGCATAGGATTCAAACCCAGGTCCAGTCCCAATCGCTAGCGCTGTAAAGTTATGCTAACGGTGCCACCAAAGTTCCGATTTATCATCACATGCAACTCTGAGTGTTTTTACCCCTTTTCTACATTGGTAGATGGTGAAATTCCACTATATAACATAACATAACAATTTACAGCATGGAAACAGGCCATTAGGCCCTTCTAGTCCGCGCCAAACCAAACACCCCTTTCTAGTCCCACCTCCCTGCACAATGCCCATAACCCTCCATCTTCTTCTCATCCATATACCTGTCCAACCTTTTCTTAAATAATACAATTGACTCCGCCGCCACTATTTCTCCCGGAAGCTCATTCCACACGGCTACCACTCTCTGAGTAAAGAAGTTCCCCCTCATGTTACCTCTAAACCTCTGCCCCTTAATTCTTAACTCATGTCCTCTTGTTTTAATCTTTCCTCCTCTTAACGGAAATAGTCTATCCACATCCACTCTGTCTATCCCTTTCATAATCTTAAATACTTCTATCAAATCCCCTCTCAACCTTCTACGCTCCAAAGAATAAAGACCTAATCTGTCCAATCTCTCCCTATACTCTAGATGCTTAAACCCAGGTAACATTCTGGTAAACCTTCTCTGCACTCTCTCCACTCTGTTTATATCCTTCCTATAATTAGGCGACCAGAACTGCACACAGAACTCCAAATTAGGCCGCACCAACGTCTTATACAATCTCAACATCACCTCCCAACTCCTATATTCCATGCAATGATTGATAAAGGCCAGCATACTAAAAGCCTTCTTCACCACCCTATTCACGTGAGTTTCTACCTTCAGGGAACGATGTACCGTCACTCCTAAATCTTTCTGCTCTTCTGTATTCCTCAATGCTCTCCCATTTACCACGTATGTCCTATTCTGATTCTTCTTACCAAAATGAAGCACCTCATACTTATCAGCATTAAATTCCATCTGCCATTTTTCAGCCCATTTTTCTAAGCAGCCCAAATCCCTCTACAATCCTTGAAAACCTTCTTCATTATTCACTATTCCACCTATCTTAGTATCGTCTGCATATTTACTAATCCAATTTACCACCCCATCATCTAGATCATTAATGTATATAACGAACAACAATGGGCCCAATACAGATCCTTGAGGCACACCACTGGTCACCGGCCTCCAACCTGACCGACAATTATCCACTACCACTCTCTGGCCTCTCCCTTTCAGCCAATGTTCAATCCATTTGACTATCTTAAAATTTATACCTAAAGACTGCACCTTCCTAACTAACCTTCCATGTGGTACCTTATCGAAGGCCTTACTGAAGTCCATATAGACAACATCCACTGCACTACCCTCATCCACATTCCTAGTCACCTCTTCAAAAAATTCAATCAGATTGGTCAAACATGACCTTCCTCCCACAAATCCATGTTGAGTGCTCCTGATCAGACCCTGTCTATCCAGATGTTTATAAGTACTATCTCTAAGAATTTTCTCCATTAATTTACCTACCACAGACGTCAAACTTACAGGCCGATAGTTGCCAGGCTTCCTCCTTGAACCCTTTTTAAATAACGGAACCACATGCGCAATGCGCCAATCCTCCGGCACTATCCCCATATCTAATGACATTTGGAAAATTACCGCAGAGTCTCTGCTATTTCCTCCTTCACTTCTCTCAATGTCCTGGAGAAGATCCCGTCTGGTCCCGGAGACTTATCCACCTTTATATTCTTCAAAAGCCTTAAAACTACACCTTTTGTAATCTCTATATTCCCCATATTTACCCAATTTGCTTTTTTTTATCTCACATCTCCCAATATCCTTCTCCTTAGTGAATACCGAAGAAAAGAAACTGTTCAATATCTCCCCCATTTCTCTAGGCTCCACACACAGTTTTCTGCTCTGATTTTCTAAGGGACCAATTTTGTCTCTAGCTTTCCTCTTACCATTAACATATTTGTAGAACTCTTTTGGATTAGTTTTCACCCTGCTTGCCATAGTTTTCTCGTACCTTCTTTTAGCTTTCCTAATTCCTCTCTTAAGATTCCTCTTACATTCAATGTAGCTTTCAAACATCTCCTTAACTCCATGCTTCTTATATCTAATGTACGCCTCCCTTTTTCTTCGAACCAAGTTTCCAATATTCCTTGAAAACCACGGCTCTCTCAAACCTTTTGCCCCTCCTTTTAACCTAACAGGAACATAAAGCTTTTGCACTCTCAAAATCTGATCTTTAAAAGACTTCCATCTCTCTACTACATCCTGCCCATAAAACAAATTGTCCCAATCCACACCCTGCAAGTCCTTTCGCATTTCCTCAAATCTAGCTTTTCCCCAATCAAAAACCTCAACCCTTGGCCCTGACTTCTCTCTTTCCATAATGACATTGAAGCTGATGGCAGTATGATCACTGGACCCGAAGTGCTCGCCAACACTAACCTCCGTCACTTGACCCATCCCATTTGCCAACAGTAGATCTAACACTGCTCCTTCTCTGGTTGGCACCTCTACGTATTGTTGTAAAAAACTATCTTGCACACATTTCACAAACTCTAACCCATCCAGTCCTTTCACAGAATGTGTCTCCCAATCTATATGTGGAAAATTAAAATCTCCCATAATTACAACCCTGTGCTTATCATAAATATCTGCTATCTCCCTACAGATTTGCTCCTCTAGGTCTCGGTCCCCTCCGGGTGGTCTATAATACACCCCTACAAATATAACCTCTCCTTTCCTACTCCTCAGTTCCACCCAAATAGCCTCCGTGGATGTGCCCTCTAATCTATCCTTCCTAGGCACCGCTGTAATATTTTCCCTGACAAGCAATGCAACCCCACCTCCTCTTGCCCCTCCGACTCTATCACACCTAAAACAACAAAACCCAGGGATATTCAGCTGCCAATCACATCCCTCCTGCAACCATGTCTCACTAATCGCTACCACATCATACTTCCAAGTATCAATCCACACCTTCAGCTCATCCACCTTTTTTACAATACTCCTGGCATTAAAATATATGAATTTCAGGGATTTCCCAATTTTTAATCCCTGTTTTCCCTCATCTTTAAGAACAACATTATTTACTTTTCCTGCCAATTGCCCTTCATCTTCTTCCAGAGCCTTTCCCTTCTCTATCACCTGCCCATCCATATTCAAATACTTACTACAAACTTTCTTTGTTTGCATTCTAACCTTCTCCTTACTGCTCTGTACTATTTTGTTCCCTCCCCCCAACCATTCTAGTTTAAAGGATCCTGGGTAGCCCTAGCAAATACCTCTGCCAGGATTCTTGTCCCCCTGGGATTTAAGTGTAACCCGTCCTTACTGTACAGGTCACATCTCCCCCAAAAAAGGTCCCAGTTATCCAGAAACTTAAAACCCTGCCCCTTACTCCACCCCTTCAGCCACGTGTTAATCCTCCACCTCATTCTATTTCTATTCACACTGTCACGTGGCACAGGGAGTAATCCAGAGATTACCCCCTTTGCGGTCCTTCTTTTTAACTCCCTACCTAACTGCCTGTACTCACTTTTTAGGACCTCTTCTCTAATTCTCCCTATGTCATTGGTACCTACATGTACCACGACCTCTGGCTCCTGTCCCTCCCATTTTAGGATATCTGGGACACGAGCAGCAACATCTCGGACCCTGGCACCAGGGAGGCAAACCACCATCCGGTTCTCCTTGCTGCGTCCGCAGAATCCCCTATCCGTCCTCTTAACTATGGAGTCTCCTACCACAATTGCCCTCCTCTTCCTTTCCCTCCCTTTCTGAGCTACAGGGGCTGACCTCGTGCCGGAGGCACAGCCACTGTCACTCCCCCCAACCTTGATGTCCCCCTCAACAGTGCTCAAAGAGGCGTACTTATTGCTGAGGGTTACATTCACAGGGCTCGTCTCTGGCACCTTACGTTCTTTTGTCCCTCTCCTAACAGTTACCCACCTTTCATCCTCCCGTGGCCCTGGCGTGACCACCTGACTGTAACTCCTGTCTATGACTACCTCTGTTTCCCTAACCAGCCTGAGGTCATCGAGCTGCAGCTCTAGTTCCCTAACACGGTCCCTGACAATCTGCAGCTCGACACACCTAGTGCAGATATGGACATCCGGGAGTCTGGAAGACTCCAGGACCTCCCACATCCGGCACTCCCGACAACACACAGCCTTAACACTCATCCCTTACCCCAATGAAGTAGTAATGAAGACTATCTTAGCTTTCTCTCCGCCTGCTTTCGCCGAAGCCTGATGAGCCAAAGCCTGGAAGTCCCACTCCTTCACTGGGCCACTCACTCGCTGGGCCGCTCGCTGTCCCTCTTATTTATTGGCCTTTTACCAATTAACCCCTTCACACTCTCCTGTACGCTCGCTCGACCAATGGCCGCCTCCGACGCCGACTCCTCCCCGCAGACCCTGGTAAGAGACTTTTAAAAAAGTTTTCTTACCTGCCCCGGACTCTTTACTTTTCTGTCCTTCTCCTTTTCTCTCCTCTCCTCTCCTCTCCTCTCCCTACTGCTAGGCTCTGTCCCCAGTAAGAGTTTTTAAAAAGACCTTACCTTCCCGTCACACTCTCCTGTACGCTCGCTCGACCAATGGCTGCCTCCGACGCCGACTCCTCCCCGCAGACCCTGGTAAGAGACTTTTAAAAAAGTTTTCTTACCTGCCCCGGACTCTTTACTTTTCTGTCCTTCTCCTTTTCTCTCCTCTCCTCTCCTCTCCTCTCCTCTCCCTACTGCTAGGCTCTGTCCCCAGTAAGAGTCTTTAAAAAGACTGTTCAGTTGATTGCACCCTGACAAGCTCTCCATTTCAACTCGCTCACCACTAAGATACAATTTCCCTTATTTGAAAAACGATTTTCTATTTGACCAACTTATGACTATCTGGACATGAGAAATAATGGGTAAAGCAGAAAATGCTGGAATAGTCAGCAGGTCAGGCAGCATCTCTGGGGGTGAATATTTTTAGGATGAATATTTTTCATCACCACTGAAAAGTGTCAGAGACGTGATAAGTTCTGAGTTGTAGTAAAAGAGGGAAGGCCAGTGAGACTCTGGAGAAATTGAATGAGATGAATGATGGTGGTTCTGACCAAGAGTGATGGTTGGAGAAGAATAGAAAAGGTTTTTTGAGGGGAGGAGTGAGTAGGAGGAGGGGAGTGAGTTCTGAAGTTACTGAGGGGAGAAACTGAATGATGGAGAAATGGTGTACAAGGATGGAATGTGCCCAGTTGGAGGAAATGCTGTTGCTCAAGAGAGACACAAGATGGAGATGGAGACAAAGTGATTAAGAATGTAAGGACAGGCAACTGAAGACTTGGAGTCGACCTTGTGGATTGAACTGAGAGGCTCAGTCACTCAATCTGCATTTGGTTTATCTGGTGTGGGAGAGCAGGTTATGGAGCACGGAAGCTAGGGCAATAAACTGGAGCCAGTGCAAGTAAATCACTGCTTCAGTTGCAATGTGGGACCCTGCAGAGCAGAGAGGTGTGAGGAGGACATTTGATGCACTGTGCGATCTCATGTGGTCTCCACTCGATCTCAGGCCTTTGTATTAGCACTTTCCATCTTCTCCCTTTAATTTTTCCCCCCACTTCTAACTTAAAAGGTCATGAGCCTCAAGCGTTAACTCCTCTCACCGCACATGCTGCCTGACCTGCTAGGATCTTCTAGAATTCTTTTCATTTTTGCCACACCTGCATCACTTATTTTGCAAATGATTGCTGACCTCAATCAGTAATACAAAAATAAGCAAAACGAAGTTTAAGTTTTTATTTTTTTCAAAATGATTATATTTAAATGATAGTGACCGGGGAAACATCTCTAAAAAGCATTAGCTCTTGACTCAGTTGTCCTTGGTATCATAGATGGGGTGGACATGGTTAATTGTATTCAAGAAGGTCCCTGCAAGTGGCCCATAGAGATAGTCCAGCCTGGAAAAGGGGTAACTGTACAGAAAAATTAGCCTAATCTAAGTGTCAATGGGGGAATATTTTGGGAGAAATGATCACAAAGCAGTTTATGACTGGGAGTAGTTGGTATCAGGCAAGTCCACAAGTGATTTGTGGAATATGTTTATGGCAGCAGTTTTAGTTTAACTTGGGCATCGCGTTCAGTGCATTTATGTGGGCTGAAGGGTCTGTTCCTGTGCTATATTTTTATCTTGAGAACTCTGAAATCAAATGTAACAAGGGTCAGCTCAGCTACAGCAGAGGTGATGATCTGTGTTCCCGTGTTACCTTTTTTAATTTTTAAATCTCAACCTTGACAATTGTAGCGACTGCGAACAAGGAACAACGCCTTTTTGCTATTTCTGACTGCAACTTTCATGCAAAACTAAATCAGAATTTAATGTTTGATAATATTTCTTTGATCTGCAATTTTCTGCTTTAGGACATTTTTGGGGCAAAAGTCAAATGATGCTTCCAAATCCCAGCCATCACTACATCAGTTTATCAGCACCTGTACCTGGGGAGATGAGGGCAGTCAGCAGCTGAATAAAGAGTGAGTGCGCTCCTATTGATCATTTCTGATTTAACTTTGCCACGAAAGTAGGAACCTTTGTCATTGGGTTTGACCTTCCTCCCTTGAGCATTGGGGAAACAGAGGTCATTGTTCTTTCTCATATGCTACCTGGGGTTCAGTGGGTGAATGAGACCATGAGTTATTACTTCAGAATTCCATCTCGCAACTTGAGCTTGAGATCTAGGTTACCTCTATACTATCATGGAGCCATCCTTTGTGATGATAAATTGAGGTACCGTACACTCTTAAGAGATTCCCTATTTTAAGGAAGAGAAGGGTGCGTTCTCCTTGACGTCCTAAGCAACATTTTTCCCTATCCACCAAGGTGCTACTAAATGGGTGGCCAATAATCAGCACGTCGGATGCTACATTTCAAAATCTTCAATAAAAACATTTCTTCAAAAAATGTTTAAATAGTAGCACCAATAGATCCTGGGATAGTGAAAGAGACCTCTTGCCCTTTCTTTCCTTACCTCTAGCTAATATTGAGCAGCAGTCTTGGCATATGACACCCGCTCAAAGCTGAGCTGTGCCTCTTCAACATGTCCCACCTCACCTATGCTGAATCTCTGGGAAGCACCATTGCCCTTCATTAATCTCAATTCCCTCATAAGCTCTACATCTCCTCTTCACCACCCCACCATCCTGAATAATGTTCTCTCCCTTCCTTGGGTTTCTGAATTGGCTCTTGCCGCACCCATACACCCCATTATGTTAAATGCAAGGGAGTCACTTGCTGAACCCTTCATGTCCATCTCTGTGACATTCCCCTTCTATCCCACCTCTGCATCTTCCCATTTCTACACCATCGCGATGTCTCCAGTCATCCTTGACGTTCTCCCTGTGTTCTTTAAATCACTTCTCAAAATCCATCCTGTTACCTAACCTCTCCCTTCCCTGTTCCTATCCATTTTCTCAAGTGCTTTGGACTATTTTCTGGCTACTAAATATTTTTTTTTAATTGATGCAAATTATCCACTAAACCAATAGAGTAGTTGCTTGTTAAATCAAATATTGATTTGCGTTTATCTTCCACGTGTTGATCAAGAAAAAAAATCTGATGATCTACAAATAAAGCATGGGATCAGAGAAATGTTCATCAATTCTGTGCATCTTTTTCCCAACCAGCACCACTACTCCAGAACTGGAAGTACAGAGGACAAAGATAAGGCAGAGCGAACCCATCCTATCAGAACAAGGGAACAATGATCAAATCTCTTCACAAAGCACAGTGTAAGTATGTTGGTAACTGCTTAAGTTTGACTGAGGATGGTGCAGCTACCAAGTATGATGAGGGGCAATAAATGCTGGCTGGTTTATCAGATTGGTTAGTGCAATGCTGTTACACCAGTGACCCAAGTTTGAATTTGGCGCTGTCTGTAGAGTTTACACGTTCTCCGTGTCCGCGTGGGTATCCTCCATTCTCCTCATGTCTGCGTAGGTGTGCTCCGGTTTGCTCTCACCTCCCAAAGATGTACATGGTTAGCAGGTTAATAGGACACATGAGTGTAATTGGGTGGCTCAGATCATGGGCAGGAAAGGCCTGTTACTGTGCTGAATCTCTAAATTAAAGTGTATTAAAATATCTCATGAGAGCAGAACAAAATTAAAAGGCATGTGTCCTCCTCACAACTTGATTATTTTTGCCAGAGTGTATTCAGGTCCTTCATCCAAGTCTTCAATACAGTTTATCTGTAGTTTAGGACCCAGCACTGATCCCTGTGCCATTACCTTATTACTCATTACCAGTTGCCACCCAGCATGCTGGGTGGGAGGAGGGTAGGGTTGGATTGGCATTTGCACAGAGAATGTTGGTCCCACATGTTAATAATTATGAAATATCATGGTCTTTTCATGTAGATGACTATTTTTCATCTGTATTTTTGGGCACTGTCAGTAAAGGGCAGCATTTTTCTTCCCTTAAAAAGTGCTGGTGCCACAGAGTGGCTTGGTAGTTTTCTTCAGAGAGATTTTGAGAGTTGATCATGTGGAGTGTCCTGTAAGGATGGTAGATTTCCTCCTCTGAGAAGCATTAGTGAATTAGATAGGTTTTCATGACAAATGGTCTTTGTGGATGCCATTACTATGACGAGATGATGTTTTATTTCCCTTCCTACACTTGCATATCCTTGATCTGAATTTAAAGTCTACAGCTGTGCATGAATCCTGGTCTCTGAAGTAGTAGTCTACAATTAAGCAGTGCAGATAATAACTTCCGTGATGTTTTCAGTGCCCTTTCTCTGCTGTACCTTGCTACATTTCCTTGCGTAGAATTAATTTTGGTGGATCTTTGTTTTATTTTTCCATTGTCGGTAGCTAGGCTCTGGAACTTCCTCCTTTAATCTGTCAAGTTGCTCTGTATAACCAACAGTTTTGAGGAAACTTTTGGTCATCTGATAGCTTGTGAAAATTTTATTGCTGCAATGAATCTTGGGATATTTTGTGGTGCAGGTTGAATAAAGTATTCCAATGGGACTACTACTGTAGTGGGATGTTTGTACCTAGTTTCCAAACACCAGCAGGCCATTTCAGATGCACTGACAGTTATGCTGGAGGAGATGGAAAAAGCGAGCAATAGCAATGCTTCTGTGTTGCAACAGCAGCTCTGAGAACATTTGTACATGATCATCCACTTCTCTCCCAGCTCTCCTGACCTCTGTATGTTGTCTTTTCCACAAACCTTCAGGTCTAACTAGGGATTGTTATGATACTGCTCTTAGTGTACAATCTGTAGGCCTATAGATGCATAATCAACAAGTCAGCATTAAAACTGCTCCTTTGGCTCGACTCGTCCATGCTGACCAAGTTGTCAACTTTATGCTAGCCCCATTTGCCAGTGTTTGGTCCTTGTCCCTCTAAACTTTTCCTAAACATGTACCTGTCTGTCTTTTAAACATTGTAATTGCACCTTCCTCTACTCATCCTTTAGAAGCTCAGTCCATTTACCCACCATTCTGTGTGGGGGAAAACATGTCCTTCAGGTCCCATTTTAAAAAATTTTCCCCTCTCACCTTAAATCTATTTTTGATTCCTCCACTGAACATTTACCTTGTTTATTCACCTCATGACCTGTAAATCTCTGAAAGGTCACTCATCAACCTCCTTTGCTCCAAAGATAAAAGTCATAATCTATCCAGTCTCTCCTTGTAACTAAGGACCAGTAACGTCTTTGTGAATCGTTTTGGCACCTTTTCCAATTTAACAACATCCTTCCAAGTCTGTACACAGCACGGTCTCACCGACACCTTTTACAGTTATAATACAATGTCCCAAACCTTGCACTCAATGCCAGGACGGATTTAAAAAGGTGTGCCAAACACGGTCTTCACCACTTTGTCAGGGAAGATGGACGTGTCCCCCAATGTCTCTCTGTT
Source organism: Narcine bancroftii (assembly GCF_036971445.1). Lineage (NCBI taxonomy): Eukaryota > Metazoa > Chordata > Chondrichthyes > Torpediniformes > Narcinidae > Narcine > Narcine bancroftii. Next base: position 34,476,151 of record NC_091481.1, read on the forward strand.
GTACAGCTTTTTCCATGGCCCTACCATTTACTGCACAAATCCTACCCTGGTTTAGCTTCCCAAACTAGACCGCCCAAGGTAATTCCATCTCCAAAGCAAAGCCTGGATAAATATTTTGAATGCAGACCACTCACTGGAAACAGTTCCAAGAATAGATGTTCACCAAAAGTATCCATGCAACCTCAGTTTTTTCCGTTGGCATTCATAAACCTATTGATCACAAATTTTAAGTTCTGAGTACAATAAGGGTGCAGTTTTGTATGAAGCAGTTTAACATTTTGTCCTTTTTGTTATTATGCTTCCCAGAAACAAAAGGCTATTGCCCAATCTAGCTGAACTGTGGGACTCCTTGACCAAAAGCAACAGAGGACCGTGGCTGCCAGTATTACTACTCTTCACACTCAGTGTTTTGGGAAGCTTCCTGATTGGCTTGTCTTTACACACATCTGTTGACGCTGCTGCTGTGAGCACTGGGGACTCTTGGAAAGCAATTCAACAATTTCTGTCGCCTTATGCAGGACTTCAGCATAATGGTCAACCACCTGTCTGAGCAGTAACACAAATAGACATTAGTTTGTGATGTACAGCATCCTGTTGTTTCTTCACTGAGAATTATTTGTTTTAATTAAAATCTACTGTTTAAAATTTTAACTTTGATACATCTTGTCACACAAAAAGCATTAAATATTGGACAACACTCATTTTTATAGATTGCTTATTTGTTCATGTGTTTAGAAAATTTCTAACTTTTTAATTCAGCTATTCAACTATCATATTTTGCCTATTAGGGGCAAAATTAGTCACGAAAGCAGATAAATTGAAGTTCCCAATTGCTGTCTTTTTTTTGAAGTAGATGTATCTAAATGTGAAAAGTAGCAATATGAAAATGTAGCTGTAACCCTGATACCTTAGATGTTACTGTGGAAATAGTGTTCAATAAAGTCTTCAGTTGACCTGCATGGTGTGTGTCAGCAACTTGGTGGCTTGCAAAATTTCATTCGTGTTCATGAAGAAGAGATAGTCCGTGTTTAGAATCCTGTCTTGAGCAGCTTCGCTGGCTTGCCCCTTCACCATGTGGTACAAGTTGGAGTACAAATCTGTGTTCTCAAAAATTTCCTTCGTCCATTCTTCATCGGATTCCTTCATCTTCAGCCTCTGTGACCGCTCTGGTCGTAACAGGTAAAGGAACCAGCTATCCTCTGCTATTGTCTTGCCACTGACATTTTCGTAGCCCTGAGGATCAAAAAACAGAAATGCGTATTTTGTTCCATACAGTGATCAAGCTGAGACCACTGCTTAATTTTTTTTCTGGGAGTTGCAACTGCTCAAAATGCCATCACAACTTTACCTCACTGCCTGAGATCCATTGACTGGCATATAAGTCAACCACCCCCCCCCCCACCCCGCCCAAAGCTCATGATGCCTGAGAAGGGCTGATGTCAGGCGTATATGTTGGACTTCCCCCCCCCCCCAGTAGATCGCGCAGATTGATCTGCTGGAGGTGATGGCTATCATGGAGGGTCCATCGACACTACACAGTATGTGATGAAAATATGAAGCGAGCTTTAAGTTGAAAGAGATAGAAATGGCCAAGAAAACCAACAACTGGGCTGCTACGAACATTTGATGTGCATGAGGAGTTGGTCAGAGATTGGAGGAAGAAAGAAGATTGGAATTTGAGCTGAAGTTAAGGTCTCAAAAGTCCATCCAGTGTATAACCCATTTTTGTGGGTTTTACACTCGAATTATACGCCAAAATATGAGGATGTGTGTGTGTGTGATTGAAATGAGGAAAGTGCAGGATAAATACATACCAAAAAAGAGGTGATATTCAAATGAAAAAAATTTTACAACTGTGGTTGACAAAAGACAAGGCCAATGTAAAAGCAAGAGAGGGTACACACAAACTGAAAATTAATGGGAAGATAGAGGATTGGGAAGTTTTAAAACATGCAGAAGGTGACTAAAAAAAAATAAGATGGGAAAAGATGAAGTCTGGTAATAGGCTAGCAAAATAATATCAAAGCATACAAAAAGCTTCAAGTATATGAAGAGTAAAAGAGTCAAGATTAGATGTAGGACCAAAAGTCAATGACATTGAAGAATGATGGGAGACGAGATAACGGAGGAACTAAATGAATATTTTGCATCACTATGGAAGACATTGGCAGTGATCCAGAAACTGAAGGGTATCAGGAAAGAGAAGGGAGTGCAGTTAATATTTCAAGGGAGAATGTGATGAGATAGCTGAATGGTCTAAGGGTGGATAAGTCTCCCAGACCAGATGGATTGCACCCTTGGATTCTGAAAGAAGTAGCAGTAGAGATTGTGGAGGCCTTGAAAATGATCTTTCAGGATTCTGGTAAGGTGTTGGAGGACTGGAAAAATCACAAATGTTAACCCACTACTCAAGAAGGGAGGGAGGCAGCAGAAAGGAAATTGTAGGCCAGTTAGCCTGATGTCAGTGGATGGGAAGATGTTGGAGTTGATTGTAAAGGATGAGGTTATGGAGTACTTGGAAACCAAGGCAAAATAGGCCAAAGTCAGCATGGTTTCCTTGATGGAAAATATTGCTTGACAAGTCTATTAGATTCTTTAAAAGAAGCAGTCTAGATAAAGGAGATGCAGTACATGTTGTGAATTTGGGTTTTCAGAAGGCCTTCAACAAGATGCTGCATGTGAGGCTACTTGACAAGATAAGACCCCATGGTAGAACAGGAAATGTTCTAGTGTGGGTCGAGAATTGGTTGATTGGCAGGGAGCAGAGAGTCCGAATACAGAGATCACGTTCTGGTTGTCTGCTTGTTTCTAGTGGTGTTCCTCTGGGATTGGTGTTGGGGCCACTTCTTTTTAAGCTGTATATTAATTATTTGGATTATGGAATAATTGGCTTTGTAACCAAGTTTGCAGATGATACAAAGGTAGTTGGAGAAGCAGGTTGTGTTGAAGAGACAGAGAGGCTACAACAGGACTTAGATTAGGAGAATGGGCTGAGAAATGACAAATGAAATATGATGTTGGAAAGTGTACGGTCATGCACTTTGGTAGAAAAGCATAAATGGGCAGACTATTTTTTTAAATGAGGATAAAATTGAAAATTCCCAGATGCAAAGAGGTTGGGAGTCCTTGCAAAGGATAGCCTGAATGTAAACTTGCAGGTTAGTCAGTGGTGAAGAAGGCAAATGCAATGCTGACACTCGTTTCAAGAGGAATAGAATATAAGAGCAGGGATGTGATGTTGAGGTTTTATAAGGCACGGGTAAGACCTCACTTGGAGTATTGTGAGCAGTTTTGGGCTCATTTAAGAAAGGATGTGCTGATGTTGGAGAGGGTTCACAAGGGTGATTTCGGGAATGAAAGGGTTACAAAACGAAGAGCATTTGACATCTCTTGGCCTGTAGTCATTGGAATTTCTGTGGATGGTAGCGGGGGGTGGGGGGGGGAATCTCATTGAAACATTTTAAATGATGAAAATGCATGGACAGAGTAGTTGGTGGGAGACTAAACTTAGATGTGCAGCATGGTAACATGCCCTTTCGGCCCAAGAGACCATGCTGCCAAATTACACTCAAGTGTCCTACAACTCCTGGTACATATTGAATGATGGCAGGAAACTGGAGTCCCCAGGGAAAATCCACGCAGACACAGGGAGAATGTACAAACCCCTTACAGACAGCGCGGGATTCGAACCCAAGTCCCAATCACTGGCGCTGTGACAACATTGGACTACGCTAATTGTGGGAGAGTCTAGGACAAGAGGTCACAACTTCATGATTAAAAGATGCAGAGGAATTTCCTCAGCCAGAGGGTAGTAAATCTGTGGAATTTGTTGCCACAGGCTGTTGTGGAGAACAGGTCATTGGGTGTATTTAAGGTAGAGATTGATATGTTCTTGATCAGCCAGTGCATCAAAGTTTATGGGGAGAAGTAGGAGCTGAGTGGAAAAATGGATCAGCTCATGATTAAATGGCGGGGTAAACTCAATTATTTGAATAGCCTATTTCTGCTTCGGTATCTTATGGTCTATATCCTGTTGTAACCTATGATAACCTTCTACACTATCCACAACACCTCCCATCTTTGTGTCATCTGCATCATGGGCTGAAGGGCCTGGACTGTGCTGTAATATTTTATGTTCTTTACCCCCTCCCCCATTAATTGAAATAATGGAATCCCACTTAGCATTGTGAGTAAAGCGCATTGTGGGTTAAGTGAAACATGCAAGTCTGCAGATGTTGTAATTTTTGTAAAAGCACAAAACTACTGGAGGAAGTCAGCAGGACTCACAGCATCCATAGGAGCCAAAGGTATATAACTGACATTTCGGGCCTGGACCCCCTTCAAAGTACGAGGTGCACAGACCAAAGACAAAAGGTATTAATTAGATATGGATAGGACAAGAGAGAGAAAAGAAGATCTATACTATTGAATTGGAAAGAGGTTAATCCTCCCACTGTTTTCCAATGGTTTACCCAAACTATACTATGTTTAAATTTAGAGAAAATTAGAAACTCTGTCTATGAATCCCCTTCTAAGTTTGAGTTAACCTGGCGACCATTTATTCAATATTTTCATTTGTGGTGAGTTGATCTGGCTCTGTTTTCTTTTTATGATTATGTATGATAATTGGGCTGTTAGATGAGATCGGAGTGATCGGCGTGGTTTAGCTATATCGGTAGGTTTTTTTTTTAATTTTTAATTCAGATTTGTTTTTTCTTCCTTTTTGGGGTTTTTTTTTTCTCTTTTTGTATATTTTTATTAATTATATCTTTTTTTTTTAGAGATAGTTCATACTCTAAACTGATCTAAATTTTTTTTATGATATATCTTTATTCTGCAATATTATTGTTTAATATCTCTGTATTAATTCGTTATTTACTATGTATTTTTCATATCTCTTTGAACTGTTGTAGAACTGTTGTGGAATCATGTTGTAGTAGAGAGATGGAAGTCTTTTAAAGATCAGATTTTGAGAGTGCAAAAGCTTTATGTTCCTGTTAGGTTAAAAGGAGGGGCAAAAGGTTTGAGAGAGCCGAGGTTTTCAAGGAATATTGGAAACTTGGTTCGAAGAAAAAGGGAGGCGTACATTAGATATAAGAAGCATGGAGTTAAGGAGATGTTTGAAAGATACATTGAATGTAAGAGGAATCTTAAGAGAGGAATTAGGAAAGCTAAAAGAAGGTACGAGAAAACTATGGCAAGCAGGGTGAAAACTAATCCAAAAGAGTTCTACAAATATGTTAATGGTAAGAGGAAAGCTAGAGACAAAATTGGTCCCTTAGAAAATCAGAGTGGAAAACTGTGTGTGGAACCTAGAGAAATGGGGGAGATATTGAACAGTTTCTTTTCTTCGGTATTCACTAAGGAGAAGGATATTGGGAGATGTGGGATAAAAAAATCAAATTGGGTAAATATGGGGAATATAGAGATTACAAAAGGTGTAGTTTTAAGGCTTTTGAGGAATATAAAGGTGGATAAGTCTCCGGGACCAGACGGGATCTTCCCCAGGACATTGAGAGAAGTGAAGTAGGAAATAGCAGAGGCTCTGGCGGTAATTTTTCAAATGTCATTAGATATGGGGATAGTGCCGGAGGATTGGCGCATTGCGCATGTGGTTCCGTTATTTAAAAAGGGTTCAAGGAGGAAGCCTGGCAACTATCGGCCTGTAAGTTTGACGTCTGTGGTAGGTAAATTAATGGAGAAAATTCTTAGAGATAGTACTTATAAACATCTGGATAGACAGGGTCTGATCAGGAGCACTCAACATGGATTTGTGGGAGGAAGGTCATGTTTGACCAATCTGATTGAATTTTTTGAAGAGGTGACTAGGAATGTGGATGAGGGTAGCGCAGTGGATGTTGTCTATATGGACTTCAGTAAGGCCTTCGATAAGGTACCACATGGAAGGTTGGTTAGGAAGGTGCAGTCTTTGGGTGTAAATTTTGAGATAGTCAAATGGATTGAACATTGGCTGAAGGGGAGAGGCCAGAGAGTGGTAGTGGATAATTGTCTGTCAGGTTGGAGGCCGGTGACCAGTGGTGTGCCTCAAGGATCTGTATTGGGCCCATTGTTGTTCGTTATATACATTAATGATCTAGATGATGGGGTGGTGAATTGGATTAGTAAATATGCAGACGATACTAAGATAGGTGGAATAGTGGATAATGAAGAAGGTTTTCAAGGAGTGCAGAGGGATATGGGCTGCTTAGAAAAGTGGGCTGAAAAATGGCAGATGGAATTTAATGCTGATAAGTGTGAGGTGCTTCATTTTGGTAAGAAGAATCAGAATAGGACATATGTGGTAAATGGGAGAGCATTGAGGAATACAGAAGAGCAGAAAGATTTAGGAGTGACGGTACATCGTTCCCTGAAGGTAGAAACTCACGTGAATAGGGTGGTGAAGAAGGCTTTTAGTATGCTGGCCTTTATCAATCATTGCATGGAATATAGGAGTTGGGAGGTGATGTTGAGATTGTATAAGACGTTGGTGCGGCCTAATTTGGAGTTCTGTGTGCAGTTCTGGTCGCCTAATTATAGGAAGGATATAAACAGAGTGGAGAGAGTGCAGAGAAGGTTTACCAGAATGTTGCCTGGGTTTAAGCATCTGGAGTATGGGGAGAGATTGGACAGATTGGGTCTTTATTCTTTGGAGCGTAGAAGGTTGAGAGGGGATTTGATAGAAGTATTTAAGATTATGAAAGGGATAGACAGAATGGATGTGGATAGACTATTTCCGTTAAGAGGAGGAAAGTTTAAAACAAGAGGACATGAGTTAAGAATTAAGGGGCAGAGGTTTAGAGGTAACATGAGGGGGAACTTCTTTACTCAGAGAGTGGTAGCTGTGTGGAATGATCTTCCGGGAGAAATAGTGGCGGCGGAGTCAATTGTATTATTTAAGAAAAGGTTGGACAGGTATATGGATGAGAGGAAGATGGAGGGTTATGGGCATTGTGCAGGGAGGTGGGATTAGAAAGGGGTGTTTGGTTCGGTGCGGACTAGAAGGGCCTAATGGCCTGTTTCCGTGCTGTAATTGTTATGTTATGTTATGTTATGTATGTGTTTATAAATTATAATAATAATAAAAAGATTGGAAAAGAAAAGAGAGAGAAAAGGTCAGAATTGATTGGGGGAGGGAGAGTTGTCACTGTAACAGGGCCCTTTCATAAAGCCAGTAAAGGTGGAGATTCTCTGCCCTCACGTCGGAAAACTTGCTCCCCGACCGGCTCCAGGGCACCGACTCCAATCCCTCTCTGAGGCAGTGTCAACGGCAAAGCGCAGCACTCCTCCACACGTGAATGTACTGCCACTGCAAGTGGCTGGCTAGGGGTGGCCTGATGGCTAGGGGTGGCAGTAACATCGACAGGAGCAGAATTTTTCAAGCACTGGCAGCGTGCACTAATACTGAGACTGCAAACAGCGCTACCTGCTTTGGGGTTGCCATTCCCCGCTATAGGGCTCTTTCCGTGCTTGGCGCGTGTGAATGACGACGACTCGGCAGGTGGCACCAGTCACAGGGCTTCCATCTGCTCCAGAGGAGCCGCTCTTCATGAAAGTGGTGAAAGAACAGCCTTTTGGGGCTGCTCCATAAAAAGGTACGTTTGAATTATTTTCTCCGTGAACTTAGCCGCCCTCAAAGCGGAGGCTTGACATGCAACCACCTTGAGAGTGCAAAGCTGGGGTAAAGGAAAATGAGAGAGACAAAGCTCGAGGAGACAAAGGCCCCTTTTTCACTTGCATCCCATTAAATCGGCCGTTCAATGTCCCAGGATAGGAATGGTATTTTTGGTGTTCACACTTGACCACCCCTAACTGGGACACTGAAAGCTTCCATACTTGCAAGGAGCCATCCCTGGGGTTAGGACTGTTCTACCTTCTACCGGTGATGTCACTGATGGATCGAGCGATAGTGGACCTACCCTAAATCCTGATCAATGTATTATGTTCTTATATTTGAACAAAATGAATCAAGCTTAATTATCAACCCCTGTTGTTGTGCCGACCTATATAAGGAATCATGGGAAAGTGCAAGCAATAAATAGCAATAGCGGACAATTTTTAAACAGCATGGAAGAGTTGGTAATGCTATCATGCACAATTTATAAATACTGTAGGAAAGTTGTAGAAATACCGTGGGTAAAAGTGATAGCAGACCTGCTCTCCCATGTGGCAGAGAAAGGGCTGTATGCACAGCTGCATGCACTGAGTACTCATGGAGGGGTGTTTCTGCCACACGGCATTCTGGAGGGAAGTCATGTCTGCCATCACTTTTTTCCAACAGTCTTTATAAATTGCGCGGTGTAGCACTACCAACTTTCCCACACTTTTTAAAAATTGTCCACTATTGCTATTTATTTTCTCTCTCGCTGCCACTTTCCAATGACAAAGTTTATACCTTTATTTTAATCATTTCTTCCTTCACGTTCCTGCACTCACCTGAGTCATTCTACAATGGTCAGGGCCAGAACCTGTGTTAGAGGGGGGCATTAGCGATTTTTGAGGGGGGCTTGTTCAACATGGGGGCAGTGGGGTGGTAGCAGGGACCTGTTGACGGGGAGGGGGGATTACTGGCAGGGCGCCAACCACCCCTCTGAGGTGGGGCACAAGGATGCTCTTTTTATTGCGTCAAACTTCACTAGACACTACTGACACTTGACGCCCTCTTGTGACACGGCCGTTGACGGGTCTGATGGCCAGATATGGCTGCGACCAGATGGATGCCACAGCATCTCGTTTGGGAGGACAATGCCCATAGATGCTCTCCCTTGGCACTGACCATGCACTCTACAGTTGCCTGATTGCAACACCACCATCTGCAGACACCAGGGATTGTACTAAGGTTGAGGCCGTCAATCCCTGGCGCAAGATGATGTCATTTCACGATGGCGTTGAGAAGATTTTGCTTTTACACTAGACCCTTTTTAGGCTGATTGGCCGTTAATTCCTGGAACCACTTGCAAGTGTGAAAGGATTTGGTGGAGGGTGTAATAATGGAAACTAGAGAAGTCTATATTAATGCCATCCAGTTTGAGGGTGCCCAGGCAGAATAGAAGTTGTTGTTCCTCCAATTTGTGGGTGGTCTCAGTGTGGTAGTACATGAAACCAAAGACAGACATGTTGGCAAGGGAATGAAGAGGGGAATTGAAATGGGTGGCCACTAAATTGGAGGAGAAGTGCTCAACAAAGTGATTTCCCAGCCTGCATCCAATCTCTCCAACGAAGAGCACCAGATGTAGTAGATGACCCCTGCAGATTCATAAATGAAGTGTTGCTTCACTTGGAAGGTCTATTTGGGGTCCAAATGGTCGTGTGGGCGCAAGTGCAGCACCTGCTGCGGTCATGGGTAGATGCCAAAGTGGCGATTGGTAGGAAAGCAGTGAATGAAGGAGTTATGGAAGGGGTGGTTCCCGAAGAAGGAAGAGAGGTGAGGTGAAGGGAAGATGTGTCTGGTGGTGGAATCATGTTGTGGGTGACGGAAATGGTGGAGGATGATAATGTTGGGTGCGAATGCTAGTGAGGTCAAGGGGAATCTTGATGTTGCACATGGGGGCAGCCTCGATGTCAGAGCAGATGTATGAGTAATGAAGGATACACATGAGGGCTGAGTTAATGGTAGTAGAGGAGAAGCCACATTTCTTTAGAGGAGGAGGACATCTCAGATGATCTGGCATGTAAGAACTCCTAGGAGAATATGCAATGGAGAAATTGAGAGAAAGGAATAGAAAGGGTGTAGTTGAGTTTGCTGTGAGTTCATGGATTTGTAGAAGATGTCTGTCGAGATGGACCAAGCGAATTTGAGGTTGGGATGGAATTTGGCAGCAAAGTGGATAAAGTCGACGAGCTTATCATGGATGTGTGAGCCAGCACCAAAGTAGTCATTGATGTAATGGAGAAAGAGTTGAGGAGCCTTTCCTGTGTAGGCTTGCTCCAAGTAGCCAACAAAATGCAGGTATATCTGAGGCCCATGCGGGCATCCATGACTACCACTTTGACTTGAGAAACTGGGATGAGTCAAAGGAGAAGTAATTGAGGATGAGAACAAGTTCTGCCAACCGGAAGAGGGCGGTGGTGGAGGGGGACTGGTTGGGTCTGTCATCGAGAAAGAAACTTTGAGGGCTTCAGTATAGAGGAAGGAGGTGTATAGTGATGGGATATCTATAATAAAGGTGGTCGAGTTCAGGAAATGGGAAGTTGCTGAAGTGATAAGAGGGTGTGTAAAATATTGTGGATATAACTGGGAGGGTACAAAATGGAATTGAGAGTTTGGTGAGGCAGGAGCACTTGGAAATGATGGGTCTGCCTGAACAATTGGGTTTGTGGATCTTGGGTAGGAGGTAGAACTGGCCAGTGAGGGGTTGGGAAACAATGGGGTTGGAGGCCGATGGAGGGAGATGGATTAATTTGGACATTGGAGATTTCCAGTTGCATGCTGCTCATATGCTGACTTCTTTCTCTGGGAGTAGCTTGTAGCATGGATGGGACTTGGCCAAATGTAAACACTGGACTTAAATTTAAATATAGCAGGACTAAGCCAGGAGAGGTTCTGTGGAATCAGAAATCATACCAACAATCTTGGTGGGAAGGGGTGGGTTGGTGCAAGGACATGTTGCTGCTAGTCATGGACTAAGATAATCAGTGCCTGTGTGCCAAGGCATGGCTTGGTTGGGATAGCTTGTGACAAGAGCCAAGTCATCCATGGTCTCCCCAACCACTATCCCCAGACCATCACCATCTCCCACCATGATTTTGGGAAGAGGGGCCAGATACTCTACAGTTCAGGCATCATCCTCTTGCCGACCTCCACCACTATCCCCAACCCTTCAATGTCATCAGGGGTCAAAGTATAAAACTTGTCCACCTGGAGTTGGAGACTCAAATGACGAGATGGAATGATGCCAGCAGTGGGACTGATCAGGTTATTAACTGTACTTGTCCCAATCTAAACTCCTTCCATATTGCTGCCGGCTGGGGAATATTTAACATCCAAGCTATTGTAATGGAACAAATGCACTGGAAAGAATGATACTGTGACCTCATACTTCAAATGCACTTCAAAATAACAGGAAGAGAGCACTGAACCACTCAGATTTATTTTTGGGATTGGTTCAATGATATCCACCTTTGGATGTTAATCAATTGCTTTAGGATGTTTCACTGAGTTAAACTGCCACTTAAGTGCAAGTTATTAGTTATATTTACCTGAAGAACTATTTCTTCTTGCTCACAGTGTAAATTCCATTTACTCCATCTGAAAGCCATTGCAGAGGTCAGAAGAGCCATCTGTATGTACGTTTCCTGCTCCAGTTGCTTGTCCTGCGGATCAAATATTTTTGGATTGATTAATAGGTGATAATCTGGAGTATTTTAACGTAAAACTGGGACTAGAATTTATAGAATTATGCCGCATGGAAACAGGCCATTTGGCCCACTGTATTCACACTGACCAGTGGGTGCCATCTGCATTCATCCCATCTTTTGGTTATTGGGCCACAGTCTTCTAGGCCTCGGCTATTTACACACTCACCAAAATGAAGAGCCATCTGTAAAGGTTAAAACCTTGTGTTTGTGATTTGAGGAGCTCATTCTCATTCTTTGAATCACCATGGAAGGAGAGTAAGCTCACTTGAGAACCTTTTCTTTGAATTCATTATCATCATCATTTATTATCATTTTAATTCATTTATATTTGTTTGAAGTTGAGTATCATTATGCTTTGCTTTACTCATCGTTATGAAGTGCTGTTACAAGATCAAACCAGCAACCACAGAGAAGGCATAGTAAAGATGAACAATTACTTTATTAACAAAAATTGACCTTCAAACTTTAATTCAAAATCCCCCCTTTTATAACAATGCCCACTGGTTACTATGCAAATTCCTATAACAGTGTAAAACCAATAAATTCCCTAGCCTAAATATAACATATGTAATTAAGGTCTAAGCTACACTTCCAACCAGCCCACAGAAAAACTTAGACACAAAACACACAAGACTCTCAAAACTTCGAAGCAAAGATCATAAACAAAATTCAGCTTGTTTGGCAAACTGAAGCCAAAAGATCTTTGAAAGAGAGAGAGAGAGAAAGAGAGACAGACAGACAGAGAGAGAGAGACAGAGAGAGACAGAGAGAGAGAGAGAGAGAGCGCTTGCAGAGAGAGGAATCTGGCTTGGTCCGGATCCTTCTGGCTGCCTTCGGAATGTTCATCCTTTTTGAAATGCCCAATATTCTAAACTGTCCACCAGACCATGACTCCTGCTCTGGGCCTCCTTCCACTCCACAGCACCACTCAGTGGTGGTTTATTGTCCAAGTCCAGAAATTTTAGATCATTTTCTGCACATGCTCAGTTCGTCTCCCACTCTCTCAGCAGTCTACCTTCACCTAAGGCAAACTGTCACTTTTTAATATAAAATCACATAACACATAGGCCAATACACAACACAAAACTCTGTAACAAGTGCGAAGCAATGAAAATATTTATTCATTTTTATCAATGAAACATTAAAGTTATTTACAGCTGCAATTACGAAGTTTGATTATTTGGATGAAAACGATGCAATTCAGAACACTGAGGCTTGCGTTTCTTGGAAGATGACATGTTTTGAGATTGGGAAATATTAGAAGCTGGGAAGTGTCATCTATACCATCATTTGGCAGTCAGAACACATGTGGTCCAGACTGGAAACTTGTTGGGATTTCAAATGAAATGAGAAATGTAAAATTTCACTCCCATCTTAAGAAAAATGACATTGTAATTGTCTAATTATCCTTCCCCTATGCTGAATGATTCTAAAAAACATAAGATCTTGCATTTTTACACCTTAGATTAATTGGAAATATGCTTGAAATGGACAAAACATCAGCAAGGTGGAAAAATACCAAACAGGTAATGCTTTGAGGAAAGAGCAGATGTGGGAGTGTGTATTAGCAGAGCAGAGTCAAGAAGTGGAATCTCTCGCCTGTGAAGTAGGTGGAAAGGGTACAGGAGATTATTTCTTTGCCAGAATATGATGGTCTTGAGAGGGTCTGAATGTGGAGGCAGTGAGAGGATCATTTTTACAGTTCATTGTATGTGAAGGTACTACAAACTGTACTTTGGAAAATGAGCTGATATCAATTGATGAGTTGGAGGGGTGCAATTTGAAAAAGGACAAGAAATGTGGAACGGAGCTTGTGTTGTGAGTGAAAAATATCAAGTAGAAGGACTCAAGTTGTAAGGGGGGGGGTTAAAAAAAAAGCAGTTGTGTGCAACTAACATGGGTAGTTCTCAACACAGGTGTGATGGACCTTTCTCTGGAGAATATGAAAGAGGCAGTGCAAGAAAGCAAAGGTTTTAAATCAGATTGGGAAATGAGAATGAAGGTTAGTTCCAGATCAGGACGAACTCCAATTACTAATTTATACAACATTGGTTTGACCTTAGCTGGGGTACTGCGTGCAGTTCTGGTCACTGCACTCTAGGAAAGATGGTGCAAAGGAGACTCACCTGGATATTGCCTGGGATAGAGTGACTCAGTGATGAGAGACTGGACATGATTGCTGCGCATAAAACTTGAGGGATGTGGATGAGGGGGAAAGTTTCCTGCAATCCACCCTATCAGATGGAGCTAAAAGTAGATGACATAGATTTAGGGGAAGAGATTTAAGGTGGAGGGGGGAGGGGAGGTGGACTCTGATTCTACCCTTTTATCTGACTGTCTATTCCAGGTAGTCACCACTCAAAAGTAGAGATATTGTGGATTGGGGTGTGCTTTTGAGATTCTGGTGCATATTTTAACTTGGTTAGCAATGGCTTCATTTCCCAGAATCATAATTTGCATTCTTCTGGTAGGAATGATGACTTACATTTACACAACAATTGACAGGACAAGTCAGGATATAGTACCTACCTTTTAACTTTGGGAGTTGTGGACTCTAAACATATCAGCCAAGAAATAAAATACTGTGGCAGCTCACCACTAGGCAAATGAACCAGCCCCGCTTGTAAGACACTCAGCGGGGCAGCCGGGCAAAATGGCACCTTCAGGGGTTTTCCCTTCCTCCCAGCACGGGGCTCAGAAGCCCTCCAGCGCGGTTCTTAGCCAGGTCTGGGCTGGGAGTACAAGTGCAGCCCAGCAGCCTGCAATAAACTAGTCTGCTCACTGAGCTCAACCCGTTGTGTGTGTTATTGCAGGAGCAGAGTAGCTGCCGCTACACTACCATCTTTTTTACACTTTAAAAGAGTGGATTGAAATTAACAGGACAAAGAGCATCTGTAATGCATGAGGAATTTTTCAAAGAACACTGCATGACAAACTAATGCTTAGATAATATAAATACCTTTGCAACATGCATTCAGAGCCTTTATTTTAAATAAAGATCTCTAATTAAAGAACTGCAAGATCCACTTGCAGGAAATTCTGCAGCAGTACCAGGCACAACTCCTGCATAACTTAAAGGGGCAGATCACCAAACAGTTGTGGCTTTAGAAGTCTGATGCAGGCTTTCTTTTCAGGAGTTTAAACAACTTATGTACGACATTTGGATAAGTCCAGGGATAGGAAAGGTTTAGAGGAATAACATGGTAATAGTTCAAGGAGGCATTTTGGTCAGCATAGATGAATTGGGCAGAAGGGCCTGTTGCCATGCCGTATAACTCTAGGCCTTGGACATTAGAGCTGCACAGTTTTGAAAAATCTATGGATTTCTTAAGACTTCAGGCATCCTTCAGCATGAATTGTAAGGGCCATCATCCTAAATATACAGCACTTGTGTGACGAGGAGCTAAACATTTGCAATCCTGCTTCTAGGGGAGTTGCCAGTCTTTATCTTGTACTGATGTATTTCATGAGGCTACCTCCTCACCACTATCCAGGCTCATGGTCATGTTGGGATTGAGATTCTAATTATATGACCAGCAAGAATCTAATGAGAGTGCAACGGTAGCCCCTGAGGTGTAAAGATCTGCTGCCTAGATATTCACACCTTGCCTTGAGGATGATAATATTGGCCAGCAACAGGGAAGAGAGGATCTCTCCAGACATCCTGTCATGAGAAACAGATTTCCTTGATGACCCACTCCATACTGAGGAAAACTGGCATTCCCTCACCCAACGAAGCAAAACCTGATCACCAAAGCACATTCCAAACAGGGGCGAGACAAAGAACCACGTCCTTCCTCCAACCACCAGACCACAGCAACCAAGTGCACATAATTTGGAAAGTCAGCATTTCCAGATTACTCTTTCTCTTGATTCACTGGGTAGAACTCAGCCGGTGAGGGGGTGCAAAGCAGAAGCTGCCTACCTTATTAGCTTTCTTAACGTATTTCTCCGATTCATTTCCTGGGAAAATGTTCAGGCCGGCGTTTATCATCGAAATGATTAGAGTGGAAGGTCTCATCCACTTTCCTCTTATATGTGAGAGATTGTCCTCAACAGAAACAGGACATAGTTGACACAGATCCTATGAGTTAAAACAAAAACTAGATTGAAGCAGTACCTAGGCTTGCTTATTCAGACATTTCCATGCACATATTAGCCATTTTCTACACAATACTGGGCAAACATTCCAACATCAAGGTGACTGAAAGGAAAAATAAATGTAAACGCTTGAAGCTATTGTCAGAAATGAATTATGTTGGCGCTTCAGAATCAGAATTTATTGTCATGAACATATCACAAAATTCATTGTTTAACAGAAGCATTATAATGCAAACATGGCTATGAATTACAATTACAAATAATAGTGCAAGAAAATAGGAGAAAGAGAGGTAGTGTCTCTGATTCATTGTCCATTCATAAATCTGAAGGCAGAAGGGAACAAGCTATCCTTGTGCTGCTGGGTGTTTGTGAATTGGTAGAATATTGAGCGTTTTTCAGACTTAGCAGTGATTGTGCCTCTTCAGTACCTTTAGTGTCTCCTTTAGGTCATCCATCTCCAAAGTGTACAGAACAGCAGACTTCTGAGTCAACTGAGTTTAAAGCTGGGCTCAAAACCTTGCCCTTTGTACAGAATATTCTTTGAGTGCTGCCTGAAAAGTTTCACTGACCTGAAAAGTTAGCACGAGCCCTGGGCACCACTTGAAAGGGGCAGGGGGGGCACCACTGACCAGTTTCTATTAAAGTCAGACAAGCCATCCTCGGAGGAGCAGAGTTTTGGGGCATTGGTGCCTGTGCATTGACGTTGCTGCCGCTAAATGATTCAAAATCTAGAGAGGTGACATGTCAGTTACCAGGGGAATGGGAGTAAGTGCCGTAATCTTCACGGAGAGGGGACTCTGATACGCTCCCTGGGGCTGAAACAGAGAGCTCAGCCGTTAGAGCACAGATTGAGTGGTGAGGCCCGGTCCGGCCATGTCGAGCGGCGGCCCTGGTCTTGAGTGGCTCCAGGACTGTGTTTACGAGGTGTTCAGCCTGAGCAAGCCTGAGTGTTTTGAGGAGCTGCTGTACCACGACAATAGGCTGCAGGAGTTGTTCATCCTGTGCTTCCTCAACAGCACCCACACTGAAGACTGCCCATCTGTCTTGCTGGTCTTCAAGAGCAGCCACACCGAGCCTTCATGGGTCAAGGCAGCCTCTGTGATCTTGCTCTGATGAGTGTAGAAAGAGAAGAAACTGAAAAACTGGTTTTGATCACATCATAGTGAAAGCAATGACGGTGCAGTTATAGGTTTCATGTCGTGCCCTAATTTGACAATTAAAAGATTAATGAGTTTGATTTGTATTTTTGAGCTGATATTAAGGAAAAGTTATCTAAAAGATGGGTGTCAGATGTTTGGACAAGGGTGCAATTTCAGTACTTGCTATTGGCGCTATTTTCCGTAGATAAGCCCCTGGCCTGCACAATATTTCCACCATTTTCTACTTTCAAAGATATTTGATGAACATATCAATGATATTTGGGAGTGTAGACTCCAAATGTGTACAAAGGTTGGGATTGACATCGGGCTTGAATTGAGGATTATGTTGGTTGAAGAGTATTCAACTCAGAAGCTGGAGGGATTCAACAAGTTACACAGCATCCATGAAGAGAAATGGTCAATCAATGTTTCAGGTTGAGATACTTTTCTAAAAATTTCAGAGCTTTGTTACTTTCAGGGCCAAGAAATCATTTTTCTTTTCTGTTCCAAAAAGCAGACCTTTCTTTGAGAACATAATCCCAGGTTCTAGCCCTCAGATTCAAGATACCTTTCTTATCATGCAATATCACATGTAATATCACACAAAATTGCCCTGTCTGTCATAAGGCAAAGAGTCAGCATTGTTGTTGCACAGCACGCTTTAAAGAGAAAGAGAAGCAAAAGAGAGAGTCCCTTCAGAGTCACTGAGTGCCCGTGGATTTGCCTCCCCCACTCCTGCAAGTCTCTGCAGCCACATAAACTCCTGTTCAATTCATCGGCAACCCGAGCTCCGGATCCAAACCTCCCACGCAATCAGCAAGCCCTCAGGGCCTGAGGCTCTTCGAGACTTTTTGCCATCAGCACCCTCTTGAACCCTTGCTTTAATACCTGGTTCCCGTGAAACAGCCCACAACCTGTGTGGGTCCTCTGACCGCAAATCACCCTAAGCCGGTCCCTCAGCCGCTGAGCCTTTCATTGTTCGCCGCCTTGGTCACCTTTGCTGTAGGATTATCTCCTCTGCTTCTCCTTCACAATGTGTGTATTCTTCCTGTTTCTGGTGTCCTGCATCAGTCTTCTGCTCCCTGGAGGCTGGGAACCATCATGGCCACAGTTGACCACAGACACAGCCAACTTAGGGACAGATCTCTGCGGTTGCAAAATTTACTTACAAACACCATTGGCTCCTTAAACATGCTGTTTAAAGCATGTTCAGAGCCACTGGCATTAGGACCGAGCAGTTGAACCCTTAGGAGCAGTGCTGTGTCTCCACTCTGCTGTGTCCGCACCAGTGGCAGCGCTGCCATTTTTTCAAGTCTTTTCCTTCTCCCTGTAAAACTATCCATCCTAGTTCCTACCCTGGGAGAAAAAAAACCGGACTATTTACCTTTGCCATTCATTACTTTATACACGGTCCCACTCAGCCTCCCACACCCCTGAGAGAAAGGTCCCAGCCTATCCAGCCTCATTGCAACTCAAGCCCTCCAGTCCTGATAAAATTCTAGTAAATCTTTTCTGCATCCTTTTCTGCTTACTAATAGCTAACTAATTTTTCTGCCTTCCTATTCCCAATACACTTCCCCCATCCCAGCCAAATGAGACCCAGAATTTCCCATCACTCAGGTTTTCTGGCAATAATGGCAAGTGAGGCCAGACCATCCACTAACCAGCAACACATCTCCCATCAAAAGTCACAAACATTCCCCAGGACACCAGGCCTGTGAAGTTGATGATTGTGACTGCTACTGTCATGTTACAGCACGGCAACAGGCCCTTTGGCCTAACTTGTCTACCTGAGCTAGTCCCATTGGCCTATATTGCTCTAAACCTTCTCTATCCAGTTACCTGTCTAGCTGTCTTTTAAATGTTATGCTTATACTCAACCCCACTGCCTCTAGCAGTTCGTTCACCATTCCCACTACCCTCTGTATGAAGAAAGCGCCCATCAGGTCCCATAGAACAATTACAGCTCAGAAACAGGCCAGCTCGGCCCCTCTAGTCTGTATCGAACCATTTTTCTGCCTTGTCCCACTGACCTGCACCCAGCCCATAGTCTTCCATACCTCTTCCATCCATCTACCTGTCCAAATCCTTTTTAAAATTGAGCCCGCATTTACCAAATCAGCTGGAAGCTCGTCCCACACTCCTAAATGAGGGGGAACTTCTCTGTGTGAAGAAGTCCGGCTTCATGTTCCCCTAAACTTTCCCCCTTTCACCCTTAACCCATGTCTTCTGGTTCGTGTCTCACCTACCCTCAGTGGAAAAAGCCTATCTACATTTACTCTGTCTATCCATATAACCATATAACCGTTTCCAGCACGGAAACAGGCCATGTTGGCCCTTCAAGTCCGTACTGGTTCACTTGAACAACTCCACTAGCTCCTCCGCAAACTCCTGAGGAAGTATTCCATCTCATAATTTTAAACATTTCTAAAAAATCTCCCCTCATTCTTCTACGCACCAGGGAATAAAGTCCAACCGTTCCCCGTAACTCTGTTCCTGAAGTCTGGTCAACATCCTAGTAAATCTTCTCTGCACTCTTTCAATCTTATTGATATCTTTCCTGTAGTTTGGAAATCTGCACACGATACTCCAAATTTGGCCTCACCAATGTCTTGTACAACTTTAACATAACATCCCAACTCCTGTACTCAGTTCTTTGATTCATGAAGGCCAATATGCCAAAAGCTCCCTTTACAACCCTATCCACCTGTGATGCCACTTTCAGGGAATTATCTATCTGTATTCCCAGATCCCTGTGTTCTACCGCACTGCTCAGTGCCCTATCATTCACCATGTATGACCTACCTTGGTTTGTCTTTCCAAAATGCAACACCTCACATTTGTCTGCATTAAACTCCCTTTTAAATCTTTCTCCTCTCACCTTAAATCGATGCCCTACCCTGAGAAAAAAAAAACTGTGAGAATTTACTTTATCTATGATTTCATAATCCTAAGGACCTCTTTCAGCCTCTTTTGCTCTCGGGTAAAAACACCAATGTTAAATTAACTATCAGAAAACACACCTTGATGCGAATTTCCACTGTGGTTAAAGCAGCAACAACAGTTAAAAGAGCTTCATTTTCTGCCACAGGCTTAATTTCCCAGGACTGGAAAGGCATATTGACATAATTTCTCTGAATCAGGGTAAAAGTGTTGAATGTGTCCATCTTAAAGGATAATAGTTTTGTTTCCGCCTCAAATGTGACGTTGTGAATACCATCTGTCCGCCACTGTACTCCTTAAAGAAAAGCAACATCAGGAGTTAAAAACCTGGATGACAAAGGAATCAGGTGGTTTATGGAATGCAGCAAAATGGCATGTAGATTTTGTGAGAGAGAGAGAGAGAGAGAGAAGCATAGGACACTGTGGTTGCTGGTATCTGGAGCAAAAAAAATAAACTGCTGGAGGTTAGAAATGGCAAGTCGATGTTTTAGTTCAAAACACTACATCAGATTTGAGAGTATAATGAGATAGCCAGTACAGGGGTGAAAGAGATGGGTGTGGCAGGAGCTGGCAATCACTAGGTAGATCCAGGTGAGGTGGGTTTATTGGCAGTTGGGTGGGGGAGGGAAGGGTAAAAATACCTATGAGTTTGTCTATGTGAAGAAGGATGTTGATGACAGAATCTGATTGAAAAGGTGACCACATAAAGGAGGGATGGTGAGCAGATGGGAACAATGGGTGTGAGTGAGGGGCAGATTGAGGGGAAATAAACTAGGTAACCAGGAGCAGGGGTGGGGCTGGGAGCCTGAGAGAAGCTGGGGTGGAGTTGAATGTGTGAGAGGTTCTGGTTAGATTAGGAGAGAAATGGCCTGTTACAGTGTTGTATGTCTAAATTTAATTTTAAAAGATTTAACAAAGGAACTGATGGGGTGTGGATTACCTTAAATGGGGTGAAAGCATTGAATGCATGTTGAAAGGCTCAAAGAGGAGAAAGGTTTATATTCTCGATCTATGAGAAGACCTCAGGAAAACAATATGTTCTTGATGTTTTGTAGATTAAACCTATGAATGAGTAAAAACGAGGAAAAATTGTTGGTAAATTTTATTGAACCTGGATTCAAATATGATCAAAAGCACAGCAGAATGAGACCTCTGCATAGTTCATTCCATCTGGTTACACCCTCACTTCGAACTTAAGTAAATTTAATTTATATAAACAATTGTATACTTCAGAATGTAAAGATGTAACTGGAGGCGCAATAGATTCTTTCTTGAAAAATATTAACTTGCCACAATTGAATCAAGAAGATAGACAAGAGTTAGATAAACCTTTTACAGACGATGAAATAGAAATGGTAATAAGAGATAAGCCGAATGGAAAGGCACCTGGTGAAGATGGGTTTTTTATAGAGTTTTATAAAGTTTTTTATGCTGATGTATCTTATATTTATAAGGATGTATTACAACAAACATAATACTTTTCAATTACCCGAGTCTTGTTCTAACGCAATAATTACGGTTATACCAAAAAAAGATAAAGACCCTTTACAGGTTTCTTCTTATAGACCAATATCGTTGTTAAATGTAGATTATAAAATTATAGCTAAAATTATGGCTAATAGATTAGCTCAATATCTGCCTAAAATTATACATGGTGATCAAACGGGATTTATAAAAAATAGGTATGCGTCAGATAATATTTTACGGTTAATAACCTTGATAAATAAATCTAAATTTCAGTTGAATTATCCAATAGTGGTTTCATTGGATGCAGAAAAAGGTTTTGATAGAGTGAAATGGAAGTTTCTGTTCAAAGTACTTGAGAAATTTAGTTTTGGTTCTTCATTTATTGGATTGATAAAGGCTTTATATAATAGCCCGAAGGCTAGAATTGCTGTTAATGGCCAAATTTCAGAATCTTTTAGTTTGACAAGATATACTAGACAAGGATATCCATTGTCACCTGCTTTATTTGCTATAGTTATTGAACCTTTCGCACAATTAATACGTCAAAATGAAAATGTTAAAGGTATGAGAGGTCTGAATGAGGAATACAAGATTAATTTATTTGCTGATGATGTTTTATTATATTTGGTGGATCCGGATACTTCTTTACCTGCAATTCAAGAATGTTTAGAAATTTATGGTCAATTATCTGGTTATAAAGTAAATTGGGCTAAAAGTGAAATTTTGCCAATTTGTAAAGATGATTATTCAGTGTATAAAAATATTACAAATTTGAAGTGGACTACACAAATTAAATATTTAGGAATTAATGTTAATACGAAATTTCAAGAATTATACTCAATTAATTATCTTCCTTTAATAAAAAGGATTAAATTAGATTTGATTAGGTGGAGGGATCTACTTTTGGGTTTACTAGGGAGGATTAATACCATAAAAATGAATATTTTTCCTAGAATACAATATCTGTTTCAATCAATTCCTTTTTTTTAAAGTTTTTTTAAGGACTTATATAAAGCGATTAGAGAATTCTTATAGAAGGGAAAATTTCCGAGAGTAGCAATGAGAAAATTGATGTGGGATTTTCAATTTGGAGGTTTAAGATTTACCGAATTTTCAGCATTATTACGAAGCAGCTCAATTTAAATTTCTTAGTGCATTAATGAATATGGACGACCCACCTAGTTGGGTAAAGATAGAAATGGCGGTTATTTTAGAAAAATTTCCTCATGAGTTTTTGTTTCGATGGAATAAAAATTTACTACGAACTTACGATGTGCCAATATTGAAACATTTATTGAATTTATGGTCAAGTAAACTTAAAAAATTGGGACTTAAAAATATATATTCTAGTAGATTGCCATTATATAATAATCAACTTGTTCCTTTTACGGACTCCAATGCCACTTTGAAACAATGGGAAAAGAAGGGAATAAAAAATTTATCTGATTGTTTTTCTGAGGGTTGTTTTTGTTCCTTTGACGAATTACAAAGGAAATATGGTATTAGTGGAAATTCTATATTTGTATATTATCAATTAAGATCTTTTGTAAAACAGTTATGTGGTTGACATATGATTTTATTACCTGAATCTAGTTTTGAAGAATATGTACTTTCAATACCAAAAAAGGGATATATATCTGATTTGTATTGTATTTTACAAGAAATTGATAGTAAAAAAGACTGAGATAAAGATAAGTTGAAATGGGAAAAAGATTTAGAACATAAAATAGCTGAAGAAGCTTGGATGGAAATTTGTCAGAATAGTATTCGGAAATTAATTAACGCTAGACTAGTGATGATTAATTATAATTTTATTCATCAGTTATATTTAACGCCGGAGAAATTTTAAAAATTTGGTCTTAGTAAGTTGGATTCTTGTTTTCGATGTGATCAAACGGCCAATACTTTTTTGCATACTGTTTGGCTTTGTGATCGATTGCAACAGTTTTGGAAAGGTATTCAATCTATTTTTAACAGTTTATATAATATCCATCTTGTATTAGATCCCGATATATTTTTATTAGGGAACATGCAATCATTAATTGATTTAGGTTTAGAGGATTATCAGATTTCATTTATCTATTTAGCTTTAGTCGTGGCTAAGAAATGTATAGCACTTACTTGGAAAGATAAAAAATACTAACTTTAGATAAGTGGTATTTGGAGATGAAATTTTGTTTGACTATGGAAAGGATATCTTTTTCAATTCAGGATAGGATGTCTTTTTATAAGTTAAAGTGGACTCCGTTTGCTAATTATATGCATTTAAGTTTGATTTAAATATATGTTTAAGCGTGATATTTTAGTATTGATAAAATTTTTTGTTGTTAGAATTTTTTTTTAGGTTAAGTTTTATCTCTTTTTTTGTAAGTGGGTATTTTTTTTTCCATATATAATTCTTTGGCTTGGCTTCGCGGACGAAGATTTATGGAGGGGCAAATGTCCACGTCAGCTGCAGGCTCGTTTGTGGCTGACAAGTCCGATGCGGGACAGGCAGACACGGTTGCAGCGGTTGCAGGGAAAAATTGGTTGGTTGGGGTTGGGTGTTGGGTTTTTCCTCCTTTGCCTTTTGTCAGTGAGGTGGGCTCTGCGGTCTTCTTCAAAGGAGGTTGCTGCCCGCCAAACTGTGAGGCGCCAAGATGCACGGTTTGAGGCGTTATCAGCCCACTGGCGGTGGTCAATGTGGCAGGCACCAAGAGATTTCTTTAGGCCTTGTACCTCTTCTTTGGTGCACCTCTGTCACGATGGCCAGTGGAGAGCTCGCCATATAACACGATCTTGGGAAGGCGATGGTCCTCCATTCTGGAGACGTGACCTACCCAGCGCAGTTGGATCTTCAACAGCGTGGATTCGATGCTGTCGGCCTCTGCCATCTCAAGTACTTTGATGTTAGGGAGTTAGGAAGTCGCTCCAATGAATGTTGAGGATGGAGCAGACACAACGCTGGTGGAAGCGTTCTAGGAGCCGTAGGTGATGCCATGATTCGGAGCCGAACAGGAGTGTGGGTATGACAACGGCTCTGTATACGCTAATCTTTGTGAGGTTTTTCAGTTGGTTGTTTTTCAAGACTCTTTTGTGTAGTCTTCCAAAGGCGCTATTTGCCTTGGCGAGTCTGTTGTCTATTTCGTCGATCCTTGCATCCGATGAAATGGTGCAGCCGAGATAGGTAAACTGGTTGACCGTTTTGAGTTTTGTGTGCCCAATGGAGATGTGGGGGGGCTGGTAGTCATGGTGGGGAGCTGGCTGATGGAGGACCTCAGTTTTCTTCAGGCTGACTTCCAGGCCAAACATTTTGGCAGTTTCCGCAAAACAGGACGTCAAGCGCTGAAGAGCTGGCTCTGAATGGTCAACTAAAGCGGCATCGTCTGCAGAGTAGTTCACGGACAAGTTGCTCTTGTGTCTTATTGTTAATTTTATTAACTCTTCACTCTTTATTTTGGGGGGGGAGGGTTGAACTAATTTTAAGTTAGATTACTAATATTGTGTTACAATTAACGGGGGGGGGGTTATTTTGTGTAGTTTCTGATGTAATATTGTAATCATACTATTTTAATTTTTTTTAAATTTTTCTTTAAATGTAATTCTCTATTGTATTCATGTTATAAAATTTTAAATAAAGTCTTCAAAAAAAAAAAGAACTTAAGTAAATTAATTATTTCTTTTTTGATTGATCCATTTTTCATGGATCCATTGCAATGATATGCCAAATTTCACCTGGATTTTTGAGAGCACTTAACTATCCATAGAAACAACTTGATCTCTCAGTAGTTATCAAGAGTTCAAATTCAAGATCATTGTCATGTGTACTGAAGTACAGTGAGGAAATTTGTTTCGTGAGCAGTCCAGCTAGTCGAGCCATACATAGGAGTCACAACCAGAATCAGATGGGCCTGATCTCAGACAATCTGGAGGTGGAGAAATTGGACAATATGAGGGGTGGGGGTGGGGGAGGGGTGTGATATTGGACATAATATAGGCTACAGTAGAAACAAAGAAATTAAAGTCGCATGTCAGAGGGGCACTGTGGTCATTGTGAGAAATTATACATGTGGATATGCTGTATTTGGATCTTTAGAAGGCTTTTGATGAGGCCCTACTCAGGAGGTTAAAATAACATTGGAGCAAATTGAACTGAGTTTTACGTACTTGCAAAGATTTGTTGACAAGTAGAAAGAAAATGGTGAGAATAAACATATCATTTTCTAATTGGCAGGCTGAGTCATGGGGTACCATAGAAACCATTGCTTGGATCCCTAACATATACCACAATCTGGCTGAGAGGACTAGAAGTAATATTTCCAAGATTGAAGATAACAAAATTAAGTGGGAACATTAGTCATGATGCAGGTGCAAAGAGGATGGGGACAAACTAAATAAATAAGTGGTTAACAACATGGCAAATAGAGCACAATGTGCAAAAATGCAAGGTTATCTAATCTGGTAGAAAAGAACATTTCCTTCCATTTATGTCCCTTTTTTTGAAAGGTTGATATTCAAAGTGATCTCAGATTCCTTGAACAGAAATCCCAGTAAGTCATAGTTTATTTCAGCCTACTGCTGGTCAACAGATGGCCTCATGTTTAACTGAGGACTGTGTTCTCCTCCCACCTATTATTCCTAATACAGCCCAAAGCATTGAAAACGAGGAAGAAAACCGAAAATGCTGACAACATTCAACAAGTCGGATTGCTGTTCTCTTTCTACAGATGCTGCCTGACCTGATGAGTGTTTTCAACATTAACTTTTTTTTATTTCAGACTTCCTCAACCTGTAGTTTTATTTTTGTTTTGATTTACAAATGAAAATTAGATTTTCGTATTGGGAGAGCTCAGATCATTGCATTAAGATAACACGCAGCTATCACACCCCAAAAGTTAAATAAATGGGACCCAACAGTATCAGACAGATGTTTTCGCTGTAAGAAGGAAACGGGAACAACAGTACATGCAATTTGGGCATGTGAGAAAGTGGAAAAGTTTTGGGACGATCTAAATCAGATATTAAATAAAATCACAAAAAGCAACATACCAAAAAATCCAGAGATCTTTCTTCTAAGTAATTAGAAGAAATTAAGTAAATTACTTAATTCTAAGTAAAGAATTAGGCCTCAAACTGGATGAAGCACAAAAAAGATTTATTACAATAGCCTTAGCTGTAGCAAAAAAATGTATAATGTCAACCTGGAAATCAGAAGAGAGCAATGGTACATAGAAATGAATAAATGTATTCCATTGGAAAAAATAACATATAATTAAAAAAATAAAGTCACATTATTCGAACAAATTTGGGAACTGTACATGGAACACAACAGAGAGGGCTTGCCTCAGACCTCCACCCCCTAAAATGATAGAATGAGAAAACGACGAAATGAACTGACCCAGTGTGTAAAAGCAGATGACACAATTTTCTTGTTTATTTTCAGTGTGATGACATTGTTTAATGGGTTTATTGTATTGTATATGTTGAACGTTTAGTGGGTAGGGAGGGGGATGGGAAGGAGGGAGGAAAGGGAGGGGGGAAAAAGGGGAGAAAATGACACTGTGTATATTCAAGAGGGAAATGTTTGTGTGTATTTTGGTTAATATGGTTCATAGTGTGAAAAATAAAAAATTTTAAAAAGATAACATGCAGCAATTCTGGGTCTCTTGAGCATTTTGATTTTTATTTAATCTGGAATAAATACAATACCTGTTGCATCCCATCTAGCAGGCTTGGGCTGCTCAAAGAACAATGCCCTTGGAGGGAGTTTGATAGTGATTCCTACAGACGGTACAGGATGGTTTTCCCCTTCCTTTTCATCAAGGTTTCCCAGTGAGGTCATGCTTTCCTTGACTGACTCCATCGGATAGGGAAATGCCTGCAAACCTGTCTCTGAAAGCTCAACATACAGAGGACAAAACAGGTTTGATTATTTTCATATTTTCTCAAAACATCGTCTTTGATAAGATACCACAAGACATTGAAACAAAATATGGAATTTGACCCAACTGGGCAGAATCACGGCCACAGCCCCTGCCTGCCTGCATTTGACCGGTGATAAGTGGAGAGATGATTAAGCGGAACATGAATCATGACTCGGTTTCAGAGGCAAACAAAGGCTCAGGTCACATTCCAAGAATCCTCTGACTGTTTTTCAGGGTTTGGGTTGGAACGTCCCCTCCTGATAAATCTGGACTACAGTTTAAACCTGTTTTTAAATATCCCTGATATTCATGCATAATTAAATGCTACAATCAGCACAGTAAATATTTGAAAAATTTACTTTCTTAAAAATACCAAAAAACACAGTGATGATTAAATATATAATAATTAATAATGTATTTTCACAATAGTTAGAGCGCTGGTCTTGTAAACCAGGGATTGTGAGTTTGTTCCTCACTGGGGCTATATTTCTGTGAGGGGCGCTGGACAAAGTGGCGACTCTCTGTCTTCCTTATGGTAGACAAAGTTAAAGAATTTAATATACGTTACATTCTAAATGTAGTATTACATGACAACAATGGAACCTTTTACAGCACAGTACATCCTTTTGGCCCTCAATGTAGTGCCGACCTACATATTCCTACCAAAAAAAAACTAAACCCTTCCTACCTTGTAACCCTCTATTTTTCTTTCATCCATGTGCCTGTCTAAAAGTATCTTAAATGCCCCTAATGTTTCAGCCTGTATCTCCACACCTGCTAAGGCATTCCAGGCACCCACAACTCTGTAAAAACTTACCCCTGCTGTCTCCCCTAAACTTTCCTCTTTTCACTCTGTACAGATGTCCTCTAGGTTTTGCTATTTGTGCCCTGGGAAAAAGGTGCTGGCTGACCACCTTATCTATGCCTCTCAGAATCTTGTAGACTTCTTTTAAGTCTCCTCTCATCTTTCTTTGCTCCAAAGAGAAAAGTCCCAGCTCTGCTAACCTTGCCTCATAAGACTGTTTTCCAATCTAGGCAACATCCTGGTAAATCTCCTGCATCCTCTCCATAGCTTATACATCCTTCTTACAATGAGGTGACCAGAACCAAACACAATTACTCTAAATGTGGTCTCACCACAGATTTGTAAAGTTGCAATATGACTTCTCGACTCATGAACTCAATCTCCCAACTAATAAAGCCCAGCATTCCATAGGCCATCTTAACTAAGTTTTCAACCTGCGTGGTAACATTGAGGAATATATGGGTTTGGACCCAAGGTCCCTCTGTTCCTCCACACTATTAAGTATCTGACCATTATCCCTGTACACTGCCTTCTGGTTTGACCTTTCAAAATGCATCACCTCACACTTATCCAGATTTAACTCTATCTGCTATTTTTCCACCCAACTCTGCATCCTATCACTATCCTATAGTAATCTAAGATAATCCTCAGCACTAACCACAACTCTTCCAACCTTTGTATCATCCACACACTTGCTGACCTATACTTCTGCTTCTCAGGGTTATATGTGATGTATTCTAACAATAAATCTGAAATCTTCATCTTGGCCATTTATAAAAATCACAGAGCAGGGGTCCCAGAAGAGACCCCTGCAGATCCCACTAGTCACTAACCTCCAGGCAGAATACTTTCTACATGCAAGCTCACTTTTGATCCACACAGCCAAGGTTCTATGGATCCCATGCCTCATGACTTTCTGAACGAGTCTCTCGTGGGAAATCTTATCAAATACCCTACTAAAATCCATGTAGACCACATCTCCACCCTACCTTCATTAGTTCTTTTATTGCCTCCTCAAAAAACTCAATTAGGCTCATGAGGTATGACCTTCCCCTCACAAAGCCATGCTATTCCTGAGTAGAATGTACTTCTCCAAACACTCATAGATCCTGTCATTTAGAATCTTCTCCAATAGTTTGCACACCACTGATGTAAGTCTCACTGGTCTATAATTCCCAGGATTCTCCCTATTTTCTTTTTTAAACAAAGGAACCACATTTGCCGTTCTCCAATCCTCCAGCACCTTCCCTGTGGCCAAGATCATAGCCAATACCCCAGATCTCTTCCCTCCCTTCCCACAGCAACTGTGTATCATGTCCGGCCCCAGGGACTTATCAATCTTAAAGTTTTTAAGAAGATCCAACATTTCCTCTTTCCTAATCTCAACAGTGTACAGCACATAAGCCTATTCTGACCTCACCCTTATCAAGGTCCTTTTCTCTGTGAATACTGAAGCAAAGTATTTATTTAGGACCTCCTCAACCTTCAGGTACATGTTGCCTCCTTTATCCTTAAGCAACCACCTTCATTCTCATCATCCTTCTGTTCTTCACGTATGCATAGAACACCTTTAAGTTCTCCTTAGTGCTAGCTGCCAAGGCCTTCTCATGCCCCCTTTGAACTGTCCTAAGTCCTTCTTAAGTTCCTTCCTGGCTACCATATAATTCTCATGAGCCCTACCTGTTTCCTGCTTCTTAAATCTAATATATGCTTCCTTCTTCCTCTTAACTAGTTGATCACCTGTTTTGTCAACCACTTTTCCCTTTTCTACCATCCTTTTCCTGGTCTCAGTATGACAAACCTATCCTGAATCATGTGCAATTATTCCTTGAACATCCTCCACATTATTTCTGTGCTTTCTCCCATGAACATCAGACAGGCCTGTCACCTGACCAGGTTCATTAACCAGTACTAGATCCAGTATGGCCTTTCCTTTAGTCAAAGGGTCCACATAATGTGTCATGACACATCTGACAAATTCTGCCCTCTTGCAGTCAGGAGGTGCCAATCAATAATAGGGAGGTTTAAGTCTCCCATATTCACAACTATGTAATTTCTGCACCATTCCAAAATCTGCCTACTTATCTGCTCCTCGGTGACCCGATGGCTATATGGAAGCCTATAGTCTACTTCCAGTCCAGTGATTGCACCCTTCCTATTTCTGACTTACGACCACACCGAAACTCCCTCTACGGCATCCTCCCTCTGTGCTACTATCCCTGACCAGTAATTCTACCCCTCCCCCCCCCACCACCTCCCCTTACCTTCCATCCTATTCCTTTTAAAACACCTAAATCCTTGTACCTGCATCAGCCAATCCCGTCCTTCTACCAGTCAATTCTCTGTAAAGGCCACAACATTATAATTCCATGTACTGATCCATATTCATCTCCTTTATTCCTAATACTCCTTGCATTGAAATACTCATTTCAAACCCTCTAACTGACTATATTTATGCTTCCTCCCCTGCCTGTCCTTTCTCACAAACCTACAACACATTGCATCATGCTTTCCATCTTCTGCACTATTCTCTGTTTCCCATTCACCTACTAAACTAGTTTCAACCCTCCGGAACAGCTCTAGCAAACCTTCACTGGCATGTGGCACAGGCAGCAAACCTGAGACTATCACCTGTGAGGTCATGATTTTCAGCTTCTTTCCTAACTCCCTATAGTCCTTCTTCAGGACATCATCCCTATTGCCATCTATGTCATTGGTATCATGTTCTTCATATGCAGACATGCAGTCCAGCACCGCTGGTAAAGGATCCCAGAGGGAGATTCCCCAGTACAATTCTGTGACTGGGCCCTATTACAGGTACAGTAGCCCGTATCCAAAATGCCTGGGACCAGAAGTGTTTTGGATTTTTGTCAGATTTTGGAACAATGTGTAAGCACACATTGCTAAGCAGCAAGTAGCATCAGCAGAATACCTGTATCAGCTGTTAAACAGCAACGGCAGGCTTTTTGAGTGCAGACATGATGCCACAAGTGGAAAATTCACAGGAAAATAATGTTTGTATTTTCCAAAAAAAAACTTGATCTCTGCTTACAAAAGAAGATAAATGCAGCACCAAATACTAGAAATTCTGCTGAATGTTTTTTTTCCAAATGTTTCTTCCAGAGTCATTTGCCTCATTAACAATGGTTTTTGTTTTCAAAGTCTCTCTGATTCTATAAACTGACAGATTTTCACTATTATAGAGCTCGTCGAAAGAATCAAAGACTTGTTGATCCAAACCAAGGCTTTTACTAGCAAAAGACAGGAGCTCTTCACAGGTAGCCGACCAGTCCGGAATGATCCGACCTGGCTAGGGACACAACCCTTTAAGGCCCAGACAGTAGGCTAAGCTCTCAGCCAATCGCTGTAAGCACAGTCTAGATACTGTAACTATATACACTATATACATTGGTGATAGATCTGTACTATCACAACCATGTCATCTATAGACACTTTTTCTGCAGTGTTTACAAAGTCATCTTCATTGCAATCACCTTGATTCAAAACAATTCCGAATATTTCAGTCAGAGAATGAACAACTGGAGCCTCATTATTAATGTTAAAAACTTCTTCGATATCCACTTCTTCCAGATTACTGACGGACTCTGATGTATTTTTTTTGCATAGGTAAGGAGGTCAGCCAACATTTTTTTCTCACTTGACATACGGAATCCTTCAAAATCACCATCTTGTTCACCATCATCACTGAACATAGTTGCAGGCCAGAGGTTGTGCCAGGCATGTTCAACAGTGTCTTTAGTTTCTGTGTTCCAAGCGTTGGCAACAGCATATACAGTATAGTTCATGCTAAACTCCTTTTGGAAATCTGCCACACCTAAGTCTCTGTTCACTGCTGACAGCACACTGTTCAAGAAAGTGTTTTTATATTCACTCTTCATAGATCTAAGGATACCTTGGTCACAATGGCTGAATTAATGGTCACATTTGGGGGAAAGTACATGGCATAAATGTTATTAATGATGAGGATTTCTGCTGCAGGATGACCAGAACACTTTTGAGGAATAACAAATCTTGAAGTTGCCATCCAGTCCTGCAGTGAGCACGAGTCGCTGCTACAAAATGTTTGTGAAACCAATCAGAAAAGATGGCCCTGGTGATCCATGCCTTTTTGTTTGCATAATAATGAATTGGTAAGAAATTGACTCCTTTAAAAAAAATGAGGATGCAGGTTTTTTTGCTCATCATAGCAAGTTCACACTTATGTGTGCCTGCTGTATTAGCACATCCCAGCACAGTTATTCTGTCCTTGGCATCTTTAATTCCTGAATTCCTGTAGGGACTGTCTCATCAGCTGTAGCCAGTATCTTTCTGGGGCATAACGACAAAACAGTGATGTTTCATCAGTATTCTGGCAAACTCGTCAATGAATTTCTTGCTGCCTGTGATCACCAGAAATCTTTTTAAAAATTTAATGTCTTGTCTTTATTCCACCAACCTGTTTTATTCATAGTTCCCTTCAATTTTCAGTTCATCATGATACATCTTTGCTTGTTTCATGATCAGCAGACCCTTAAGTGGCTTGTGTTCACTGTGACGCTGATGGATCCACTCTATCAATGCCCACTCAAGATCTTCACTTTTAGCTTTATGCAGTGGTTTTCTATTTTTCATTCACTTCTGTTCAACCCTTTCAGCAAAGAACTTCAAAAGTTTATCCTTCTGTTTCTTCAGGTCATGGATGGTGGTCCTTCCAACACCATAAATGTCTAGTTTCTCCAACAGCTCGACTTTCTGTGCTAAAGATAAACATAGACACTTCTTTTTTTTATCACTGTTGCTCATTTTCAACAACATCTTTGTAGCACAGAACTGTTGTAACATACTGGCACCAACAGTGTGAGGTCAGGTGTGGAATTTTTTTTCCACTTGTGATGTCACGTCAGCATCTTAAAAAGTTTCCGATTTTGGGTCTTTTTAGTTTTCAGGTTATCGGATACAGGGTACTGTACCTGGATGGAGAGGAGAGACACATGCTCTGACACCATAAAGGACCCCCATCACCCTCACCACGACCACCTCTCACTGCTACTTTCAAACAGAAGGTACAGAAGCCTGGACTCCAGCACCTCGAGTATCAAGTGCAGATTTTTGTCGGCAGCTATCAGGCACTTGAATCCCCCTCAAGTTCCCAAAACATCAACTACTCCAGGACCACAAAAGATGTGTCTACATTATTGAAACATCGTTTTTTCACATTAACTGTAACTGAACATTTTTACTTTTTCAATTATTTTATATTTATTATCTCTTTTTTCTGTCTCATGGCATATTTATATTATTGTTTTTAGTATACATTACATACCTGCAGCAAGTAAGAATTTCAGTGCTTCTGTACATTGTACATTCACATGAGATATATTATATATATTTATCTCACACAAACTGCAGGTTATTTGGGCCTTGTGTAAAAATCAGATAAGAAGCCTGCGATTCTCACAGACAAATCATCTGAAAAATTGCAGAATTTAAATGGGAAGTGAATTAACAGCCTTTCCTTGAACTTCTGCCATCATTCATCCTGATTCAGAGTTAATTTTCCTGATGTAATCACTGTCCATTAGGTTGCTATTTTCATCCATTGGCTATGGGGCCTCCAACTCTATCCAGTCATGGGTGTTAATCAGGTTTTGAACAAACTACAAGCATTTTTGTTTACATTAATCTAGTAAAGCCCTCCAAAAGACAGCCCAGGACCTACAGGTCAAACCCTCCCCACTACTGTATATATCTACAGCGCAACGCTGCCATTGGCGAACAACAGCAATCATCAAGGACCCACACCGCCCAACACAAACTTTGTTCTCACTGCTGACATCAGGAAAGAGGTCTCGGTGCCCCAAGACTCGCTCCAGCAGGTTCAGGAACAGCTGCTCCCTCTCCACCATCAGACTCCTCAACGACAAACTCAATCAGGGACCTTTTCTTGTGCATTTTATTGATTTTTTTGTTCTCTCTGTATTGCACTGTGTTTGTTTACATTAGTTATCTGTTTACAGTTCTTTGTTTACATGTTTAATTATGTACAGTTTTTTGCATTACCAATTAGTAGTAATTCTACCATGCCTGAAGGAAATAAGAATCTCAGGATTGTATGCAGTCATGTATGTACTCTGACAATAAATCTGAAATTTGAATCTGAAATGACATTTTACAGAGTGTTAAAGTTTTGAAGTGGAGGGTTGAAACACTTGGCCATCTAATTTGTGAACCTGCCATCTTTGAGACCACATTGAATTGGGGGGATGGCTGGATTTATCACTGCATGTTCAGAAGCGTGCTCTTTACCAGTTTTATATACTACAAAGTTTATGAAAAAAACATTTTGGATTTTTGGATATAAAAAGGTAGACACCTACCTGGACAATTCTCCATACATTAACAAACTTGGGCTGAGGTGGCAACTTTAACACATCAAAATAATAGACTCCACCTACTGGTGTAAACTGATTAAAGACAACAATATGGTCATCTATTGCCTTTGTGGATGGAATGGCTGCATGGATACAAAAGACAAGTTAAATCACAGCATGACAGATACAGAATTCCATTTCCAAGTATTGAAAAATTATCTCAAATTCTTATGTTTCATTTTTCCTTACTATTGTGAGGATTGTGACTTCATGATTAACTGCTCAAATCTTGCAAAGTTGTTCCTTAAAAATGTACCCTTGGGATTAAGGAAATAGCAGCAGCTAAATAAATAATTTAAAAAATTAATCTATGGTATTAAAAGTATTATCTAAACCCAAAAGATGTTAAAATGCCCTGACAAAATAATTTTAAAAACCATTCCAGTTCTAAATTATTGAAAATTTACTCAAAACAGACCATAAAACTGGGGTGTATAGATCTCTCTTATGTAGCTGCAGGTGCCAACACTCCTTTAATATGGTGCATGAATTGCACCCTCACCGTAACAGCAAATTAGAACTATAGCACAGAACAGGCCCTTCGGCCCTTCTAGTTTGTACTTAATTATTTTTCACACTCTTCCCACTGACCTGAACGCAGACCATAGCCCTCCATACTCCACCTGTCCATGTGCCTGTTGAAATGTTTCTTAAATGTCAAAATTGAGCTAATTCAGCTGGCAGAACATTCCACACTCCTATCACCCTCTGCATGAAGACGTTTCCCCCAAGGTTCCTTTTAAACTTTTCCCCTTTTATCCTTAACCCATGATCTCTAGTCCTCAGAAGAAAAAAAGAATTTGAACAATATAGATACTGAAAGCCATGGATAGCAGACAGAAATTGTTTTGTGTGTATTTGATGCCATCTGTCCTTAAATAACACTGATTTGAGACCAGCCTTGCCTAGTTAGCCTCTGACAATTCAGCTGGTGCTCTTTCTTGAGCTTGCAAGGGATAATTGGTGCTGAGCAACAAGAACCCCTCACCCGTTCCATTACTGAACTACTTCAAGGGATTAGCTGTTAAAGTGTGGTGGACAGGAGTGTCAGATTGATTTGCAATATCAGAAAAATCAGGAAACTTTGTGTTATTATCAATGTTAGAATAAATGATTGAATTCTGATGAAAATTTATTTTATCTGAAATATTAACTGAGTTTCTCTTTGCATGAATGCTGTCTAAGTGTACTTTGAATGTTTTCTGATCATTTGGTGTAGTTAGTTCTTAGAGTTTAGGTTTTTTTTCTTTGGCTTGGCTTCGCGGACGAAGATTTATGGAGGGGGTAAAAAAGTCCACGTCAGCTGCAGGCTCGTTTGTGGCTGACCAGTCCGATGCGGGACAGGCAGACACGATTGCAGCGGTTGCAAGGGAAAATTGGTTGGTTGGGGTTGGGTGTTGGGTTTTTCCTCCTTTGCCTTTTGTCAGTGAGGTGGGCTCTGCGGTCTTCTTCAAAGGAGGCTGCTGCCCGCCAAACTGTGAGGCGCCAAGATGCACGGTTTGAGGCGTTATCAGCCCACTGGCGGTGGTCAATGTGGCAGGCACCAAGAGATTTCTTTAGGCAGTCCTTGTACCTTTTCTTTGGTGCACCTCTGTCACGGTGGCCAGTGGAGAGCTCGCCATATAATACGATCTTGGGAAGGCGATGGTCCTCCATTCTGGAGACGTGACCCATCCAGCGCAGCTGGATCTTCAGCAGCGTGGACTCGATGCTGTCGACCTCTGCCATCTCGAGTACCTCGACGTTAGGGGTGTGAGCGCTCCAATGGATGTTGAGGATGGAGCGGAGACAACGCTGGTGGAAGCGTTCTAGGAGCCGTAGGTGGTGCCAGTAGAGGACCCATGATTCGGAGCCGAACAGGAGTGTGGGTATGACAACGGCTCTGTATACGCTTATCTTTGTGAGGTTTTTCAGTTGGTTGTTTTTCCAGACTCTTTTGTGTAGTCTTCCAAAGGCGCTATTTGCCTTACTCTGGTAACCCTACACTCTCAATAAGGTCTCATTGCACTACTGTTCTGCAAACATACAACCTGACCTCTACACATTGGATTCTAGGCCTTTATATAAAAGTCAGCTTTCCATTAGCCTTTCATGAACTGTGCCTGTCTCTAACATTTACAAAGTAATCCGTTTGATTCTGCGGTATTTTGGACTCACATTTTCTGACACTGAAATACTTGCAGCATAATTCTGCACCTTTACTTAATCCATTAATACCTGCATCGTGGTATAATTTAATTCTTCCATCTGCACTGCTTACAATGTTATGTCTTACAGTACTGAAGAACTAAGGTATGCAAGCTTTCTGTCCCATCTTCTAAGCAATGTACTGTATAAACATAGCAGATAGTAAACACCTCCTCAAAGAGCACTAATCATCACATGCTGACAAATTGACAGTTCTAAATCTAATCTACAATATTCATTCTTGTAAATCAGTCAGTTACCAAAGCAGGAATAAATTGTTTTCAATTCCATGAATTTTAATTTTAGCTAACAGTGTCTATTGAGGAACTTCATCAGATACCTTCTCAAGGTTTCTAGCTGGTCCTGAAAATGCTCAATGGAAGATCATTCAGAGGTAAGTTTAAACGAATCTGGAGGTCAACAGAAGCTAGCTTTACTCACTGTTACCATACAAATCCTAGACTCTTGCATCAATCAGGCAAATAGTCTTCCATCCTCGGTGACAACAGAGTCTGGTGGTTGAATGATAACTGGGTAGGCACTGTCCTGACCTGGACAGCTGTCATTTAGCTGCTGCTGAGAATTGCACCATTGTTACACGTGGTAGAGATTTCCTCAGGGAAATATTCTGGTCCTGACCACCTGCAGATACTTCAGCAAAGACCTTCCTTTCATCACAAGATCAGAAGTGGCAATATCCACTGATGAGTCCGCAAGACTCAATTCCATCTGCAACTCTTCAGAAAATGAATTAGCCCATGCCTTATGAAGCACGATCTAGACAACATTCAGGTATGGGCTGATAAGTGGCAATGTCCACATCAAATTAAGTCAATCAATGGTGTTGGCTTTGAAAGTCCCCTGTTATCAATATCCTGGAGCCACTGTGACCAGAAACTCAACCAGGCCAATTGCATAAACACCGTGGCTACAACCACAAGTCATACAAAGTTGTCCAGGGTGGATGACTCACTGATCATCCCAATAGCTCAATCATCCCAATATCTTTCCATCAAGAAAAGAATACAAGTTAGAGAGTGTTACAGAATATTTCCCAATTGGTTGGATGAGTAATATCTGGAAGAACACTCAAGAAGCTTGAAACCTACCAGGACCAAGCAACTCACTTGATTGGCACCCCATCCACTACTCTAAAAAAAGCTTTGCCTCCACAGTGAGTACCACTCACAAAATGCTTTGCCAATATGTTCCTGGACTAGTTCAATGTCTCCACACAACCAGCAACTTCTTTCAATGTGAGAACTTCAGGTATATGGAAACACTACTGCCTGTAGGACCCCCCCCCCCCCACTTCACCCCCACAAATAAGAAATCGACCTGATTTAGAAATATAATCACTGGGTCTGAATGCTGTAAGTCCTTCCTCAATGTATAACATAATGATACAGCAGCACCTCAGAGATTCTGACCTCTGGTGCTGAATATGCACTTTCTCCCTATAACCACATGGGTTTTCCCCAGAGGTTCTGGTTTCTTCCCACATTCAAAAGGTATGCGGGCTGATAGGTTAACTACCGGTAGTTACTCCTCCTGTGGCAGGGTGGAGTTTATAGCCATGGGAGTGAGAATAAGTTACAGAGGAGGAAGGGCCTGTGGGCAATGTTTTGAGAGCTGGCAGAGTCTCAATAAGATGAATGGCCAATAAAGAGAAAAAAAAGAGAAATTTCCAACAGTAAGAGGACCTTCACCAGAAGGACTGCAGAGCTTCAAGAAGGCAACTCAATGTCATCTTCTCAAATACTGCCATTGTGATATCTCTATTCCAGGAGGATGTGCGGCAAGCAAGAAGCAGGTAGCTGTAGGAGATCAATTATAATCTCCTTAATTAGATCAGTTGCAAAGTAGATAACATTCAGAATTTTATAATCTGCTGAAGAAGAGTCAGTACAGCTTCACAGGGAACTGATAGATGTAATATATTTGGACCTGCAAAAATTGTACCACACAAAAGGTTGTTTTGTTAGATAAGAGCTCTTGATATTGGTGGCAGTACTTATAAAGGATTGGCTAACCACCAGGAAAGAGTAGACCTATGGGAGTCATTTCCAGATTAGCATGCAACTATTTACAATATACATTACCAGGTTTTGAGGAAGACGCAAATTTAACTGTAGCTAAATTTGCAGATGATATTAAATCAAGAAGGGAAGGTAGTCTGTAAGGAAAATACAAGCAGTTTACAGAGAGATCCTGATAAGCTACACAAGAGGCCAAGATGTTGGCAGATGCCAAAAAATGTGCTAAAACATGAACATGCTTTCTTTGGATGGAAGAATAATAAAACAGATCACCATTTAAATAGAGAAAGACTGCAGAATATTGCATCACAAATTGATGTGGGTATCCCTGTGTATGAAGATGATAATACCATAAGACAGTATGATCTTATCATCTTCATACACAAGGATATATAGGATCAGAAGTCGTGTTCATCCCACTCAGCCCTCCCCATAACCTTTGATCCCGACTATTCAGATACCTTTCAATCTCTGCCTTAAATACACTCCACAGCTGCCCATGGCAGCAAATTCCAGAAGTTCACCACACTCTGGCTAAAGAAATTCCTCCACATCTCTGTTTTCAATGGCACCCTTCACTCCTCTAATCTTTGACTCCTCTACCATGGGAGAACTTTGCTACATCTACTCTGTCCAGGCCTTTCAACATTCAAAATGCTTCTATGAAGTTCCACCCTCATTCTTCTGAACTTCAAAGAGTACAGTCCAAGAACCATCAAACGTCCCTCATATGCTAATCCCTTTTTTCCAGGAATCATACTTGTAAATCTTCTTGGAACCCTCTCCAATGCCAGCACATCCTTCCTTAAATAACGACCCCAAAACTGTATCCTGCACTACAAGTAAGGCTTCCCCAGTGCCTTATAAAGCCTCATCATCAGAACCCTGCTTTTATATCCTTTTCTTCAACATAGGAATGCTAACATTCCATTTGCCTTCTTCACTACTGACTCAACCTGGAGGTTAACCTTTAGAGCAGGTGTGTCAAACTCAAATTCACCGAGGGCCAAAATTAAAAACTTGGACTAAGTCAAGGGCCGAACTAAATATTTATTGAAAATTTTAAACAACATCTGCACGTTTTCTCTCAACATATGTAACTTTTTCTTATTAAAATAAATGTTTAATAATAGTTTTGGTTAAACTCTTTCCATAAGAAGCATTAACAAATAAGAAATAAAATATTTAATAAATAATATTTCTCTCTAGCCTTTAAGCCAAGGATCGCACATTGCCGAGAAGCATGCCAGGGAGCGGAGGTCTGCAGGGAGCCCTCCCCAGCCCAGCCAGCAAACCTGAGCGGCATCTCCCCACCCTGCCCCCTCTACATCCTCCGACCCCGCCTCCACCACCGCCTCCTCCTGCCGCAACCACCGCCAACAACCCAAGGAGTCCCCGCTGGTCTCGCCATCTCACCAGGAATACCGTGAGAGCGGTGGAACTCGTCCGCGACCTCCACCCCAGCGGAAAGTCCGATGCCCAGCAGCACCCACCCTCAGATGAAGCTCAAGGAGACGTTGGAGCTAGGCGGCGGGTCCGCTGGAGCTAGGCGGCGGGTCCGTTGGAGCTAGGCGGCGGGTCCGCTGGAGCTAGGCGGCGGG
This sequence comes from Narcine bancroftii, assembly GCF_036971445.1. NCBI lineage: Eukaryota > Metazoa > Chordata > Chondrichthyes > Torpediniformes > Narcinidae > Narcine > Narcine bancroftii. Next base: position 34,516,122 of record NC_091481.1, read on the forward strand.
TCCGTTGGAGCTAGGCGGCGGGTCCGTTGGAGCTAGGCGGCGGGTCCGTTGGAGCTAGGCGGCGGGTCCGTTGGAGCTAGGCGGCGGGTCCGTTGGAGCTAGGCGGCGGGTCCGTTGGAGCTAGGCGGCGGGTCCGTTGGAGCTAGGCGGCGGGTCCGTTGGAGCTAGGCGGCGGGTCCGTTGGAGCTAGGCGGCGGGTCCGTTGGAGCTAGGCGGCGGGTCCGTTGGAGCTAGGCGGCGGGTCCGCTGGAGCTAGGCGGCGGGTCCGCTGGAGCTAGGCGGCGGGTCCGCTGGAGCTAGGCGGCGGGTCCGCTGGAGCTAGGCGGCGGGTCCGCTGGAGCTAGGCGGCGGGTCCGCTGGAGCTAGGCGGCGGGTCCGCTGTAGCTAGGCGGCGGGTCCGTTGGAGCTAGGCGGCGGGTCCGTTGGAGCTAGGCGGCGGGTCCGTTGGAGCTAGGCGGCGGGTCCGTTGGAGCTAGGCGGCGGGTCCGTTGTATCGGCACCGCTGTGAATATCTAATTAACGTTCCTGTTAACTATATCGGTGTCCTGCTGTGCCTGCTGTGAAAGTGCTAAAAACTACTATGGTGGTGCCTGCTGCTGTGCATGTGCTATACTTGTGCGGCGGCTAGCGAGCCAACTCTCATATATATTTAATATGATCTTGAGGGCCAAATATAATTATATCTGGTCCGCGGGCCAGAGTTTGACATGTGTGCTTCAGAGTATCCTGCAAGAGGACTCCCACTGTGCTCCTCTGAATTTTGAATTTTCTACACAACCCAATAATAGTCTGCCCTTATATTCCTTCTACCAAAGTGCATGACTGTACATTTTTCAACATTGTATTCCATTTGTCACTTCTCTGCCCATTCTCCTAAGTCTCTGCAGCCTGTCTGTTTCTTCCTCACTACCTGCCCCTCCACCTACCTTTGTATCATCGGCAAACTTAGTCATAAAGCCATTTATTCTGCAATCCAATTAGTTAACATGCAATGTAATAAGAAGTAGCCCCAACATTGACCTCTGTGAAAAATCACTGGTAACCAGTAGCCAATCACAATAGGATCCCTTTATTCCCACTCTCGGTTTCCTGCCGATCATTCAAGGCTTTACCTTTCTTGTAATTCATAGGCTCTCATTTTGTGAAGTAGCTCTTGTCAAAGGCCTTTTGAAAGTTCAAATCTACACCATCCACCCCATGTCCTTTGTCCAGCCGACTTGTGGTTTCCTCAAAAAATTGCAGTTGTTATGTCAGGCAAGATTTTCCCTTAAGGAAACCATGTTGACTCTTGTCTTACCAGATACTCTGAACCTCATCCTTGACAATCAATTCGAACAACTTCCCAACCTCCGACGTTAGGCTAACAGGACTATAATTTCCTTTCTGCTGTATCCCTCCCTTTTTAAAAAGGAAAGTACAATTTTCTAGTCCTCTGGAACCATGCCAGAATCTATTGTTCTTGGAAGATTATTAAAACCCAAGGGTGCTCTCCATCTGTTCCGTAAGACTTATCTACTCTTAGACCTTTCAGCTTCCTAAGCACCTTCTCTCTGGTGATTGTGACTGCATCCACCCCTCTTCCCCAACACCTTTGAAAGTCTGGTATACTGCTAATGTCTTCCACAATGGTGCAAAATACTCATTCATTTCCTCTGTCACCTCGTCTCCCATTATAATTTCTTCAGCATTATTTTCCATCAGTCCCATATCTACTCTTGCCTCTTTTTTACTCCTAATATACTTTTAAAAAGCTTTTATTATCCTTTTGATATTATTTGTTAGTCTCCTTTCAAAGTTCATAATTTCCCTCCTAATAACCTTCTCATTTGCCTCTGTGTGCTTTTAAAAGCTTCCCAGTCCTCCATCTTCCCACTAATTTTTACTTCCTTGGATACCCTTTCTTCTCCCTTAACTTTGGTTTTGGCTTCTCTGGACAACCACAGTGATATCATTTTTCCACACAAATATCCCCTTTTTTTGGAATATACCTTTCCTTGCAGAAACTCCAGCCATTGCTGCTCTGCTGTGCACCCTGCTCGCGTGCCTTTCCAATTAACTTTTGCCAGTTCCTCACGCATACCTTTGCAGTCTCCTTTGTTCCACTGGCATACTGACACTTCTGATTTTAGTTTCTCCCTCTCAAACTGCAGGATTAATTCTATTATATCATGATCACTGCCTCCTTAGGGTTCCCATACCCTCAGCTCCCTTATGAACTCTGGTTCATGACACAACACCCAATCCAGAACTGCCATTTCCCTGGTCGGCTCAGCCACAAACTGTTCCAAGAAGTGATCTTGTATGCATTCTACAAATTCTCTCTCGAGGTCCAGTCCCAATGTGGTTTTTCCAATCTACTTGCATGTTAACATCCCCCATAACTACCACAACATTGCCCTTCTGACATGCCTTTTCTATTTGCTGTGGTAATTTGTTGTCCACATCCCAGCTATTGTTTGGAGGTCTGTATATAACTGCCTAGAGTGGTTTTTCACTCTTGCCATTTCTTAACTCGATCCACAATTATTCTAAATCTTCTGATCCTATGTCACCTTTATCTAATTATTTAATGTTATTCCTTACCAACAGAGTCTCACCACCCCCTCTGCTTACCTGCCTATCCTTTTAGTACACTGGATTTTTTTAATCCTTGGACATTCAGCTCCCAATGACATCCATCCTTTAGCCATAATCACTCCATGAATCACAGAAAGCTAGCATGTAGGTGCCACGGAATATTAGGAAGATTAATAGAATGCAGGCTTTTGTTTGAAAGGGACTGCAGTATAAAATTAAGAAAGTCTCACCACAACTTAAAAGGCACTGGTGAGACCACATCTAGAGACAAGTCTCAGGCTTGTCATCCTAAATATCCATAGCCTTAGCACATCCACAGAGTGTGAGCTCAAGCTCCAGTGGATCCAAGGACAGTTTCTTTCCCATCGTTACCAGACTCCTTAATAAACCTCACATAAGTATAATCATGATGCCTTTGTTTTGTACCCACTGATCTCTCTGTAACACTGCACATCTGTACTTTGTCTTATTTACTGTACTATGCGTGGGATGTCTAGCTGCTTTGCTGACAAAATAAACATTCTCACTGCACTCTGGTGAATACAACAGAAAACCAGAACTAATGTCAAATTACATTCAACAGTTGTTACCAATAATTTCTTAAAAGGAATAATTGTACAGAATGTATGTCCTACCCTCAATGAACTCTGCATTTGCAAACTGATCCAAAACTCTGTCATCGTTCGGTGTCCTGGGTCTCCTTATTTCTCTGTTGGAAGAGGTGCTCAAAGCACTCTGCAAAATAATAATTTTTTATAAACCAACCACAAATAATTCCAGATTTATTCAAGCAAAACATGGCTCGTTTGGATCATTGTTTTCTGATCAAAAGTCATTAATTCTACAGATTAATAAATGCACTTTTCCATTTTACAAACTTATGTGCTTCAAGAACACATTCAGGGCAAGGCTAGGTGCTCAAACTGCATTATATTAGGCTTTTTAAACATTGGAGTGAAACAAGAAAGACTACAGATGCTGTGATTGTAGTTAATATGCAAAGGTTCGGCAGAAACTCAGCAGGACCTGCATCATCTATGGAAGGCAAAGATATATAGCCAATGTTCTAGACCTGAGCCAGTCATCAATGTATGAGCATAAGCATAAAAGGACAAGGGGACGAGGGAAGAAGAACAGTCCAATAGCCAAGAGGCCATATGTGGGGAAGGCAGGAGAGAAAAGCTTAGAATTGTTCAGTGGAAGGATGTAGCTCTATAAATGCAGAACTGGAGGAAAGAAGACAAGAGGGAGAGAGAGAGATTGGAGGAGGGAGATTGAGGAATGGAGGCATAAGTATATGGAAGAGAGAGAAGGGGATGGAGGGCAGAACGGAATCCGGAAAAATCAACATTAATGCCATCTGGTTAGAGGGTGCCCAGAAGGAATATGAGGTGTCGTTCCTCCAATTTGCAGGTGGTCTCAGTCTGGCAGTACATGAGACCATGGATAGGCATGTCTGCATGTGAATGGGGCAGGGAATTAAAATGGGTTGCCACTGAGCCTATAGAGCAAAGGTGCTCAACGAAGCGATCTCCCATATTGCATCCATTCTATCCAATGTAGAGCAGGCCATAACGGGAGTATGGGATGACCCAGGCAAATTTACAAGTGTTGTTTCAATTGGAAGGACTGTTTGGGATCTCGAATGATGGTGAGGGAGGAGGAGTGGGCAGAAATATAGCATTTCCTGTAGTCACAGGGATAAGTAACAAGAAGATGATTGGTGGGAAAGGGTGAGTGGACAAAGGAGTCATGGAGGGATCATCCCCTGAGGAATGCTTTCCCTGAGGGGAAAATGTGTCTGGTGGTGGCATTACATAGAAAGTGACAGAAATTGGATGTGGAAGTTTCTGGGGTGGCAGGTAAAGACAAGGAGATTCCTGCTCTTGTTGCATCTGGGGGCAGAGGGGGCCAAGGCAGATGTACAGAAAATGGAGGATAATATGGGTGAGGGGTGAGTTGATAATGGGTGGTGCAGGGGAAGTTACAATTTTTGAAGGAGAAGGACATCTCAGATGTGCTCACGTGGAAGCAGAGCTTAAAAGTTAGTTGTTCTGAATAAAGTCAGTGCCTTCTTGACCAATGGGGTTGAAAATCAAGCTGAATATTAATTTTGGGTGTTACGCTATTGTTGACTTCATTTGGGAGAAGCTTTATGGCTGAAAAATGTTCAAGTGCTGACAAAAATTCAACAAGAAAGTTGGTGGTCAAATTTCCCACAGGCGCTGTAGGCTGGGCTAAGCTTAATTCCAAACTCACAGGTCTAATCTCTTGGAACTGGGAGAAGGACTTTCCACAACACTGTAGCCAGAAGAGTTAAGCAAGAGAAAGTTGATACTATCAGTTCTAGGAAGCAGGAATAATTGTATCGGCATTCAATTAGTCTAAAAATGCTATAAATAATTTGTCACTGATAACCATAGATATGTGCTTCTATATTGTAATCCAATATTCTGTACCCTTGTTCTCATTGGACGTAGAGATTTCGTTTCTTCAATTTTTAGTTTCATTTCAAAAGCATGCTTAGCTTCAATGAGATTTTGCTCTTCAATGGGGTTCTGCACTTCAGTGGCTTCCTGGTCTTGGTCCTTTTCCTCCTGGTCCTCCTTAACTTCAAATATGACTGGCTTATTTTTAAACATTCTCTGATGAGCTTGAAACAAGGGGATGTGGCAAGATATGTGGTCATATTGGGTATGTAAGATTCGTACGGCAATATCACACATAGCCAGGGGTCGAGGGAGCTCAAATTCCACATTGTTGTTGACAAATTGATAGCCCTTGAATCTGCAACAGAATCAGCATCAGAAATTATTTTAAACTGTGCGTTATGTCTTTTAGTGCTTCTGGTTCCATTTATTATATGGCTTCACCCTTGAACAGGTTATCTATATGCCTCCTCTCCACTTAAAATTTTTTTTTTCCAAAATATACATAATAATTTTTAACATACAATATATTAAACTTTTTTTTTTACAAACAAAATCAAAAGTATTTCACTCCCACCCCCTCTTCCATACATACAAATCTGCTTACAAAGAATGACATACACCCAAGAAGTCAAAGCTGCACTGGCAGCTCTGCTTATGTTCTCACCCCGCTGCTGACGACAGGAGTGATGTCACAGCAGCACCAGCCTCGGATTGGTTGCCCTTCCCACCATTTCTCGTTGTTTCCCACCGTGCAGGTTGCCACCTGGGATGAAGGTCATTGCCCCCCGCAGATCTGCACGGCATCTTGTGTAACAGGCCGAGTCCCAGTTAGCAGGCTGCTACATGATCTCACCCCCACCCACAGAACTGGCAATCAGAGCACAGTCCACTGCATTTGGTGGCCTACCTCTGCTGAGTGGAGACCAGTTGGCTAATGTCCAGATGCGCTGGCTTGAGGCGATCGATGGTGAAAGTCTCCTCACCGCTGATATCCAGCACATGTCAATCAATTGTGTCTGACTACTTTGTACGCCCCCTCATACGGCCATTGCAGAGGTGACCGGTGTGACCCCTCCAAACAAAAACGTATTTACTCTAAATTTTTGGGGACCTAGGACTTGGTCTGCACATGAGGAAGAGGCTGCAGAGGGGCTAGAGTACCCAGTCTTTCCCTCAGCTTTGTCAATGAGGCTGTTGGGTCCTCTGTATCCTTGGTGGTGGCCAAGAACACCCCTGGTATCACCAATGGCACGCCATTCACCATCTCGGCTGCTGAAGTGTTGAAATTATCTTTCAGTATGGTGCAGATCTCCAGGAGGATTCAGAATAGCTTGCCTGCCCAGTTCAACCCCTTGAGTTGAGCTATCAAGGTCACCTTTAGATGCCTATAGAACCATTCCACCACCTGTTGGCCTGAGGGAGGTACACCATGGTGTGGTAGAGCTGGATTCCTAGCAAGTTGGCCAGTGCCACCTAGAGTCCCAAAGTGAACTGTGCACCTCTATCAGAAATCATATGCTCCAGTACTCCAAATCTCAACATCCAAGTGTTAATCAGTGCCCTGGCACTGGTCCCGGTGGTTGTGTCGGTCAGCAGAACCACTGCCGGCCACCTCCTGGAACGGTCAATCATGTTGAGGAAATATCTCACCCCAAGGGACACCAGCAGCGGCCCTACAATGTCACTACGGATGTGAACAAATCTACGTTGCGCTGGCTCGAAAGTCTGGGGGGGGGGGGGTTTCTTGACATGTATCTGCACTTTGGACATCTGGCAGGGCATGCAGGTCTTGGCCCACTCACTGATCTGTTTCCAGAGACCGTGCCAGACAAAGCTACTGGTCACCATGTTGGTTTTACCTGCGATGTGTTGAATGTCTGTGGTGAACTCAGACATCTATGAAAATTGTCATTGCTGCCCGGCTGACCACAGGTCCAACACTTTATGGAAGGCAAAGGTGAACGGTTTATAGTTCATGAAAAAACCTGAAGTGCCTGATTCCCAAGTGCAGTGCCAATAGCTCCAAAGGTGCTGCATTTAAGTTCAGGTGGCGGAGGTGCCTGCTGAAGAAGGCCAGGGGCTGTCATTACCCTTCGATGAATTGCTCCAGTGTGCCCCCTTCCGCTGTGCTGGAGACGTCTACTGTGAGAATAGTTGGCACCTCTGGCCTGGGTTGTACCAGAAGGGTGGCATTGACCAGTGCGTCCTTGGCCTCTGGAACACCTCCAAAGTCTCATTGTCCCAGGTAATGTCCTTACTTTGCCCCGCCATGAGTGCGAAAAGGGGGCGCATGATGCGGCTGCTGCCAGTATGAATTGGTGATAAAAATTAATCATACTCGTTAATTCTTGCAGCCCCTTCACTGTATGCAGCTTGGCGAAGCACCTCTATCTTTTCGGAAAGGGGTTTCGCTCCATGCCTGTTGATTCGATGCCCCAGGAAGTCGATCATTTCCAGCCTGAACTGGCACTTAGCAGGGTTTATAGCTAGTCCGAATTCATGCAGTTGGGCGCACAGTTGCCTTAGATGGGCTGCATACACTGTGTGATTGCAGGTGGTGATGAGAATATTGTCCAAATAGATGAACGTGAATGTGAGATCCTGGCCTGCTGCAGCCATCAGCCTCTGGAAGGTCTGGGTTGCATTTTTAAGTCCAAACGGCATTCTCAGGAACTCAAAAAGTCCAAAATGGGTAATGATGGCGGTTTTAGGGGTGTCGTCAGGATGGACCGGGATCTGTTAGGCCCCTGATGAGGACGACTTTTGAAAATACCCCTTGTAAGTTAGTGGTGATATGAACCCAGAGGACCCCAAAACCTAGCAGCAATAGATATTCACCAAGACAAATGGTTACTTAAACAAAAGTTTGTTTTAATTATCTTTAAACATGAAAAAAACTTAACTAACCTAATGCCCTTCTAATTCTAAGCACACGTGTATGTAATGTGCGTGTAAGTTCAGAAAAGTTGTTTGATTCGCAGTCCAATCTCAATCCTAATTCCTCCAAGTTCATTGGTATCAGGCAATTCTTATTCTGTGCACAGAATTTAACATTTATAAAGTTCACCAGGCTTTGATGCTTAAAAGGTAAATGGTTACCGCTCAGGAAGGTTCTTGTTGATTTTCAGAGAGAGATTCTTTTGCCAGGACACTTGCAACTGATTCCTTCTCAATCAGTCTTGCTGACAAAACTTGCCCCCTTCAGAGTTCACTCGATGATAACCTCTTTCTTTCAGGTCATCACAGAATTCCTTTTTGTTTCTCTTATTCCAAGTGAAACATGAGACAGCCAGTCCTCTCCTCTTGCATGAACCACAAGGGCTGAACCAGCCTGTACCAGGCTGAACTAAGACCTCACAACCCATCTGCCTGTTTGACTATCTCTATTTGTAAAACCACATGACCCTCTTAGAACAACAAGTTCCCCCTCCAGACTGTCTGCGGCTCCGACAAGCTCTTTCATCTGTTGCCTTTTTGTAAACAACAATCCATTAATGAAGTCTCTTGGGCACTCTCCAAAGCTCTTGTAAAGGCTGTGGAGCCGATATGTCTAGCATTAGCAGAGCTCCAGTATTTCAAATAAGATCTGTGTTTGTATGTGACCTACAACTAACAAACCTTTCCCATTTTTTTCTCCCAAATTCATATCTATATACTCTGTGCACAGAGGTAAAGTCTTGGATATGATGCACAGGGTATCTGTCCGGTGTGGTGGCCTTGTTGACATGGCGATAGTCTCCACATGGCCTCCACCCTCCTGCTGCCTTTGGAACCATGTGCAGGGGGAGGACTGTGTGCAGGGCTGTTGGAACGCCGCACTATCCCCAGTTCCTCCATTTTTCAAAAACTCCATCTTGGAGAGGATGAGCTTCTCAGGGGTGGGGGGGAAAGGTGGCACGCCCTGATGTAGAGCAGGGGGGCCCCTCAGTGAGAATGTGGTGCCTTACCCTGTGCTTTGGTTCAACAGAGGAAAACTGTGGCGCCTCAATCGAAGGGAACTCTGTTAGGATCTGTGAAAATGTGTTGTCGGACAAAGGTGAAGTGGAGGTATTGTTTAAAAAGTCCTGGCGCGCACCAAACACTGTCCTTTAAAGTCCACCAGAAGGCAGTTAGCTCATAGGAAGTCTGTTCCCAGGAACGGTTGTGCCACCGCTGCAATCGTGAATGTCCAAATGAACTGATTGCTGCTGACACAGAGAGGGATGGTGGGGTGCCGAAAGTTCGTATGGTGGTGATGTTAGCTCCCCTCAGGGCTCGACCCGGCTTGTTCTGGGTGTCGTAGGCCAAGGGAGGAAGGACAATTATTTTGGCACTAGTGTCAATGAGGAAGCACCTTCGGGTCAGAGTCCCACATATGGAGGAGGTTGTCACATTGGCCTACTGCTGCAGCCATTAATGAGGCCCCCTCACCCCATTGGTAATAGTAACAGTACTGTTGGGTAGTGGGTCCACTTGCCTCTCTGTCTGCTGTGGCCTCGTTGCCGGTTGTATGTGGGCCCAGCAATCTGCTCCACCGAGGCGTTGCTTTCTTTCTTCACTCTCCAGAGGATGTCCATCCGAGCTGCAACTTTCCTGGGGTCACTGAAGTTCTTATCATGAGCAAGTCGAATATCTGCGGGCAGCTGCTCCAGGAAAATCTGTTTGAAGAGCAGGCAAGGCCTGTGCCCCTCAGCAAGGGCGACCATCTCACTCATGAGGGCGGATGGGGCCCTGTCCCCCAATCCATCCACAGGCAACAATCAGGCGACACGCCAGAAAGTACGGGTTAATAGCTCCTTCAGGGTATCGTATTTGCCTTGCTCTAGAGGCTGCTGCCGTGTCCTGATTGAGCGAACAACATGTGGTGTTGGCGGTGATCTGTCGGAGGTGGAGCTGGGCCTTAGCCTGCTCGAACCACACTTGTGGCTGCGATGTCCAAAACATTGGCAGCTTCAACATAACAATGGGAAGAGCTACCTGGTCCATCATCTTCGAGTTCAACTGGTGGTTGGACTTGCCGGAGTCACCAATGTAGCGTGCGCGCTACTGCAAAGTGTGGAAAGAGTAACACACACCCAAGAAGTTGAAGTCGAAGACTGGTTTATTCCACTGGCAGCTCTGCTTATATTCTCTCCCCGCTGCTGATGACAAGAGTGACATCACAGCAGCTCCGGCCTCGGATTGGTCGGCATTCTCACCCTTGCTCGGTTTCCTGTCATGCATGTTATCACATGGGACGAAGGTCATTGGCCCCCGCAAGGTCTGCACAGTAGTTGCATTTGTCGACCATCTTGTGTACTGGGTTGCATCCTGGTTAGCGGGCCACTATAATATATAGAATACAATTGGGGAAACTATGTTTTTGTATATATAACAGTTACTTTTATAGCCCTTTAACCTTTTATTGCTGTATCTGGGCCCCTATGTGGTCCAGGTATGGCTGCCAGATCTTTACAAGTGTCGTATTTATTCTTTAAGTTATATGTTATTTTTTTTTCCCATCCGCATATAGCTGTTGATTTCTGTAGTCCGTCATGTTAAAAGTAGAGGGGAGTCGAACTTCCAAGAGATCGCAATACATTTCTTTCCTACCACCTGTACTATTTTTATAAATTTGATATTGATTCAATTTATTACTAATTTCCATAAAATTACCTAGTAGATATAGCTCCAGCTCACCCGTGAAGGCCACTCCTGTAATCCCGGTTAATTTTTCTGAGATGTCTTGCCAAAATGGCCTTGATTTTCACATAACCACTTAGCACGTAAAAAGGTTCGTCTCAGTCCCACATCTGAAACACATCTCTGACATTTCTGCTTTTGATCTATGTAATTTCTGAGGGGGTAAGATATAATTGGTACAAAAAACTATACTGAACTAATTCATATCTTGCATTTATAATTGATGTAGTCTTTAAACCAATCTGAGCAGCTTAACATAACATAACAATTACAGCACGGAAACAGGCCATTAGGCCCTTCTAGTCCGCACTGAACCAAACACCCCTTTCTAGTTCCACCTCCCTGCACAATGCCCATAACCCTCCATCTTCTTCTCATCCATATGCCTGTCCAACCTTTTCTTAAATAATATAATTGACTCCGCCGCCACTATTTCTCCCGGAAGATGATTCCACACAGCTACCACTCTCTGAGTAAAGAAGTTCCCCCTCATGTTACCTCTAAACCTCTGCCCCTTAATTCTTAACTCATGTCCTCTTGTTTTAATCTTTCCTCCTCTTAACGGAAATAGTCTATCCACATCCATTCTGTCTATCCCTTTCATAATCTTAAATACTTCTATCAAATCCCCTCTCAACCTTCTACGCTCCAAAGAATAAAGACCCAATCTGTCCAATCTCTCCCTATACTCCAGATGCTTAAACCCAGGCAACCTTCTAGTAAACCTTCTCTGCACTCTCTCCACTCTGTTTATATCCTTCCTATAATTAGGCGACCAGAACTGCACACAGAACTCCAAATTAGGCCGCACCAACGTCTTATACAATCTTAACATCACCTCCCAACTCCTATATTCCATGCAATGATTGATAAAGGCCAGCATACTAAAAGCCTTCTTCACCACCCTATTCACGTGAGTTTCTACCTTCAGGGAACGATGTACCGTTACTCCTAAATCTTTCTGCTCTTCTGTATTCCTCAATGCTCTCCCATTTACCACATATGTCCTATTCTGATTCTTCTTACCAAAATGAAGCACCTCACACTTATCAGCATTAAATTCCATCTGCCATTTTTCAGCCCACTTTTCTAAGCAGCCCAAATCCCTCTGCAATCCTTGAAAACCTTCTTCATTATCCACTATTCCACCTATCTTAGTATCTACTAATCCAAATCTTATATTTACTAATCCAATTCACCACCCCATCATCTAGATCATTAATGTATATAACGAACAACAATGGGCCCAATACAGATCCCTGAGGCACACCACTGGTCACCGGCCTCCAACCTGACAGACAATTATCCACTACCACTCTCTGGCCTCTCCCATTCAGCCAATGTTCAATCCATTTGACTATCTTAAAATTTATACCCAAAGACTGCACCTTCCTAACTAACCTTCCATGTGGTACCTTATCGAAGGCCTTACTGAAGTCCATATAGACAACATCCACTGCGCTACCCTCATCCATATTCCTAGTCACCTCTTCAAAAAATTCAATCAGATTGGTCAAACATGACCTTCCTCCCACAAATCCATGTTGAGTGCTCCTGATCAGACCCTGTCTATCCAGATGTTTATAAGTACTATCTCTAAGAATTTTCTCCATTAATTTACCTACCACAGACGTCAAACTTACAGGCCGATAGTTGCCAGGCTTCCTCCTTGAACCCTTTTTAAATAACGGAACCACATGCGCAATGCGCCAATCCTCCGGCACTATCCCCATATCTAATGACATTTGGAAAATTACCGCCAGAGCCTCTGCTATTTCCTCCTTCACTTCTCTCAATGTCCTGGGGAAGATCCCGTCTGGTCCCGGAGACTTATCCACCTTTATATTCTTCAAAAGCCTTAAAACTACACCTTTTGTAATCTCTATATTCCCCATATTTACCCAATTTGATTTTTTTATCCCACATCTCCCAATATCCTTCTCCTTAGTGAATACCGAAGAAAAGAAACTGTTCAATATCTCCCCCATTTCTCTAGGCTCCACACACAGTTTTCCACTCTGATTTTCTAAGGGACCAATTTTGTCTCTAGCTTTCCTCTTACCATTAACATATTTGTAGAACTCTTTTGGATTAGTTTTCACCCTGCTTGCCATAGTTTTCTCGTACCTTCTTTTAGCTTTCCTAATTCCTCTCTTAAGATTCCTCTTACATTCAATGTATCTTTCAAACATCTCCTTAACTCCATGCTTCTTATATCTAATGTACACCTCCCTTTTTCTTCGAACCAAGTTTCCAATATTCCTTGAAAACCACGGCTCTCTCAAACCTTTTGCCCCTCCTTTTAACCTAACAGGAACATAAAGCTTTTGCACTCTCAAAATCTGATCTTTAAAAGACTTCCATCTCTCTACTACATCCTGCCCATAAAACAAATTGTCCCAATGCACACCCTGCAAGTCCTTTCGCATCTCCTCAAATCTAGCTTTTCCCCAATCAAAAACCTCAATCCTTGGCCCTGATTTCTCTCTTTCCATAATGACATTGAAGCTGATGGCATTATGATCATTGGACCCGAAGTGCTCGCCAACACTAACCTCCGTCACTTGACCCATCCCATTTGCCAACAGTAGATCTAACACTGCTCCTTCTCTGGTCGGCACCTCTACATATTGTTGTAAAAAACTATCTTGCACACATTTCACAAACTCTAACCCATCCATTCCTTTCACAGAATGTGTTTCCCAATCTATATGTGGAAAATTAAAATCTCCCATAATTACAACCCTGTGCTTATCACAAATATCTACTATCTCCCTACAGATTTGCTCCTCTAGGTCTCGGTCCCCTCCGGGTGGTCTATAATACACCCCTACAAGTGTAACCTCTCCTTTCCTACTCCTCAGTTCCACCCAAATAGCCTCCGTGGATGTGCCCTCTAATCTATCCTTCCTAGGCACCGCTGTAATATTTTCCCTGACAAGCAATGCAACCCCACCTCCTCTTGCCCCTCCGACTCTATCACACCTAAAACAACGAAACCCAGGGATATTCAGTTGCCAATCACATCCCTCCTGCAACCATGTCTCACTAATCGCTACCACATCATACTTCCAAGTATCAATCCACACCTTCAGCTCATCCACCTTTTTTTACAATACTCCTGGCATTAAAATATATGAATTTCAGGGATTTCCCAATTTTTAATCCTTGTTTTCCCTCATCTTTAAGAACAACATTATTTACTTTTCCTGCCAATTGCCCTTCATCTTCTTCCAGAGCATTTCCCTTCTCTATCACCTGCCCATCCATATTCAAATACTTACTACAAACTTTCTTTGTTTGCATTCTAACCTTCTCCTTACTGCTCTGTACTATTTTGTTCCCTCCCCCCAACCATTCTAGTTTAAAGGATCCTGAGTAGCCCTAGCAAATACCTCTCCCAGGATTCTGGTCCCCCTGGGATTTAAGTGTAACCCGTCCTTACTGTACAGGTCACATCTCCCCCAATTCCTTTCTGGAATTGCCAGCCCTTAAGTCCAACTTCTATCTTTCCTTTGACCTCTGCAACCCTGGCTTTGCACGTTTACTCTGGAGAGCATAGTATATTTTTGTTATGAATTTGGGTGTATTCTCCATCTAGACCATTCGTTCAGTTTAATTAATTTCAGGTGGGCTCAATGTTGGCCCCCATCTTTCTCTTAAGAACAATCTAAGCTGGAGAAAACAGAAGGAGGTCCCATTGGCCACTCTATATTCGTGTTTTAATTGTTTGAAGGACATAAGAGTTCCTTGTGTATAGCAGTCCTTAATATATCTTATACCTTTGTCATACCACAAATGTAATAATCTATTGCCTATATTCATAGGCAATAATACATTTTTTCACAGTGGTGCTTCCATTGATACCCCTACTTTTTTTTCCTATATATGGCGTGATGGCGTAGGAAGAGGATGTAGAATAACACCTCCCCCTGACAGAACTAATTAAAACCTGAATTACAAGTTTTGAAAAAAGTTTTAAAGATACTTAAAATACTGGTGAAAGTGTCTGTCTTACAACTATGAGGAAAGTTAAAGCACAAGTTGGGAAGAAAGCAACAGTAAAATAAGCTGGAAGCACAGAAGAAATGCGGCCTACCTAACAAAGTGCAGCTCCTCCCTGTCCCCAACGGACATTGCTGGGCAAGGTATTTTTGACTCCGTCCCCAGCCTTGCGTCCCATGGCACAAGATGGCGCTGGTGACCGGCATCAATCTTTCCCCGATGTGGAGGACACTTTGCCATTGCGCAAAACTTCACACATGCGCACAATGACCGAACGGGCCCAGGCTGCAGGGGGACCCGACTCCCACCGGCCTAGAGATGCTGGGCTCGGTGGAGGTCCGTACCTGCAATTGGGTGGCCCCGACTGTTTCAACGATAGAGGGGGAGGAGAAGGAAGAAGATCACACGCTGGCTGAAGAAGAAAAGCATACCATTTTTCAAATAAATATTGCACAACAATAAAATCTTTCCTTTTTTTAAATAATGTTGTAACATTTCCCTTTTAAGAGACATTTTCATCACATGCATTTCCCCTTTAAGAAACACACACACACGACGGTGACATTAATAGAACCTGGAAGCCCAAGAGAAAAGCCCATAGAACCTTCAGAACTGCCCCTTTCCCGGTGCCATTTTCCCCTTAAATCGGAGTTCCCATCTTGTTACTTTCCTAACTACTTTTCTATCTTTTCAGAGCTCTCCATATAATGGTTTTTCTTTTAACAGTGAATACAAGACAGTTCAGTACTACTAAATATAAATAAAAAGATATATCTTCCAGTTAGACCCGTTTTAAAATGTTTTTTCCAATCTTTTCAGCAGGTGACTTTAATCTTTTCATAACTTCCTTAAAAATTCTTCCACGTTATTCTTGAAAATTTGTTGATTACTCTCTGAGACATTCACTCTCAACGTTGCTAGGTAAATCATTGAACATTTAAAGTTTTTAGATCATACTTGTCTCTATACCTCATCAAATTTCTTTCTTTGTTTGACCAAGACAGAGCTAAAGTCCTGAAAAAACATTACTTTTGCATTGTCCACCACTAATGGGCCATTATTATTTTTTGAATATTCATACGCTGCTCCCAAGATCGCACCTCTCTCCCGGTAACTTAAAAGTCTCACCAGGACTGGTTGTGGTCGCTGTTCACCGATTCTTCAGGGTCCAAGGGTCCGGGGAGCCTTTTCAATTTGCAACTTTGCATTTAACTTGTTTTTGTGGGATCCATGTTTCAAAAAAACTCACCACATCTTTTCCCTCTATTCCTTCTCTCACTCCAATGATCAATCTTGTCCATCAATCCTTTTTTTTTCTGAGTCCTATGTTTTTGTCTTTTCTTCTAGTGCCTTTAGCCTCTTTTGTTTTGTCCAGCTCAGCATCCGAACAAGTAATTTGTTCCATTAAATCTTCCACGACTTCTTTGATTTCTGATACCTTTTCTGATATGTCTCTCACTGCTGATTCCACACTTGTGAAACGAGTGCACAAAATTTCCATCTTGTTCAGGACGTCAGCTATATCTTGGGCCGACCCCTCAGCTCTGTTAGGTTCAGCCAGTCCCAAAACTGCTCCTGAGTCACTCCTCATCAGGCTTCCACTCGATGTTTCTGGCTGTGTCGTTGCTTCTTCAGTTTTTGTTTTTGGTTGCCTTGGTCATTTACCACTAGTTTTATCCATTTTTGGTGATAACATTCGGTTTTTGAGCTTTATAACCAACTTTTTACTACTTTTTTGTGGAGAGCTCTTTCAAAGCATTTCTGCTCAGCTCCTCAGCATCTCCTCTCCAACTTTTACAAGCTACTAGGCACAATGGTGGTTTTGAGTTGTGCCCTTGTAACTATTAAAACACATATTTTACCAACTGCCTGTGATAGAATACGTTGTGTTTGTATTGTATTATAGATATAATTTTGGGAGATAAAATGTGGCAGGTTTTTTTAGTGTAGGTCACATAAAAACACTTCATAACAGTTCTCATTTAAAATACCAGAGCTCTACTCAAGCTAGACAGGCCGGCTCCGAAACCCTTTGCAAAAACTTTGAAGAGTGCCCAAGGGAGTTCACTAATGGATTATTGTTTTGAAAAGCCACAGATGAAAGAACTCATTGGAGCTGCAGTCTGTCTGAGTGCAGTTTGCTGTTCTAAAAGGGTCATGTGGTTTTGCAAGCAGTGAGAGTGAAACAGGCTTTTCTCTGAGAGAGAGAGATCAGTTCAGCAGCAGCAGCTGGGACTAGAACAGGACAAGCTGGAAAGCTTGAGGAAAAACCCCATTTTGAAGATGGGTTGTGAGTGCTTTGTTCAGCCTGGTCAAAGCCCTTGTGGTTCATGCAAGAGGAGAGGACTGGCTATCTCATGTTTCACTTGGAATAAGAGAAACAAAAAGGAACTCTGTGATGACCTGAAAGAAAGAGGTTATCATCGAGTGAACTCTGAAGGGGGCAAGTTTTGTCAGCAAGACTGATTGAGAAGGAATCAGTTGCAGGTGTCCTGGCAAAAGAATCTCTCTCTGAAAACCAACAAGAACCTTCCTGAGCGGTAACCATTTACCTTTCAAGCATCAAAGCCTGGTGAACTTTATAAATGTTAAATTCTGTGCACATAATAAAAATTGCCTGCAACCAGTGGAGGAATTAGAATTGAGATTGGACTGCGAATCAAAGAACTTTTCTAAACTTACTCACACATTACATACACGTGTGCTTAGAATTAGAAGGGGGTTAAGTTAGGTTAAGTAAGTCAATAGTGATAAGTTAAAGTGTAATCCTGTTTTCATTTTTAAAGATAATTTAAAGCAACTTTTGTTTAAGTAACCATTTGTCTTGGTAAATATCTATTGCTGCTGGAATACATACTAAAAGTGACCTATAAGGTTAGATAAACTTCTTGCATGCACTCTAGCTAATGTAAAATATTAGTTTTTGTGTTCAAACCATCATAACATTTTCACTTGCAAAAATATAAAGTAGAAAGATCCTCACTGACAACAATCTGCCTACCTGGGATTTTTGTTGAAGTTTGCCCACAAACAGAGAGTGATGTTCTCATCATTAACTTCTTCTTGCATGTTTCCAGTTTCAATGTCAACAAGGTCAACAGCTTTCTGAAAGACATTTTAATTTATTTCCCAGAAAGTACTTTTAAAAACTAAGGAGCTGTATATGAATGGTAAAACATCAGCAAAATTCTCTCCTTGTTTTACAAATGTTTGACAAAAAAACAAGCCTCAATAAAAACAGGATTGGTTCTGAATTTCTGGGCCATGGAAATTTCCTCCATTTAACCCTTGCTTTCCCTCCAATACCACATCCCTTATGTGGCTCACCTAGCACCAGCTTCATGACCAAAGTTTTCAATAAAGCTCTGATCAGTTCAGCACCTGCCACATAAATGCCCCATCATGCAGCCAGAATGTGCCGTGTCTACCAAGGGGATGAGAAAAACATTGACAGCCAGCTGCAGCAAGCCCTTGGCCATCAAATTTTTGACATTCAGATTGAGTTCAGGAGTCCTTCTTGCCCTCAGCACACTCCTGAATCCTGGTTCCAATACCTGGCTTCTATGAGCCAGTCTCCAGCAGCCTGCAGCCCATGTAGGTCCTTTGACCACGTCGCCAAGTCTGTAGCCTGAGTAGCTGCTCAGCCCCTCACTGGCCTGCTGCCAAGGTCACCATCCTGTTTGGTCATCTCCTTCTCAAAGGGGTGGGGGGAGTTCTCTCAATTTCTGGTGCCTGCACCAGTCCCCTGCTTCCCCAGCATTTACAATTCCTTGTGGTATGCTGCCCAGCACAGACACCACCATTTTGGGCATAGACATCTGATTTTTACAGGATTTTTAACAGGCCATTTAAAGTCAGTATGGATCCATCTACATTAGGACCAGGCAATAGGACTCTGCAGAGCAGCACTGTTTCTCAGCTCCCCACTCTTCTAAGTCCGCACCTCCAGCAGCGCCACAATTTTATTTTGGTGTCTACAACAACGAATGGTGTCAGGAGTAATGTAGAGACTTCATGGAGCATAATCAATAACCACAAGCAGACACAAAGAATGTGATCAAAGGCTTTAATGTCGTGAAACATCCAGCTCCTGGCTTAGATCCAAGGAGGAGACTTGGGCTCTCAGCCTTTATTGGGAAACTATGGGGAGAAGTTATCAAGTTGGAGGTGAGCCAGCCTGAGCAATCCAGTGTTTCTCCACACTTTGGAACTGACATCAATTTAAGCAGCTTTTCCAGGAAGAGGAGAAAAAATGGCCCACTTGGAATGTCTTCATACTAATTCAACTGATCAAAAGCCAATGTGGTGAAAAAAGGGGTTATGCTGCAGTATCTCAGACCAAGTTATGTGGCAAGAGGCAAATCCTGCAACATTTATCTGCTACACTTTGAGATCTTCCTGAGGCTTCCAGGGGTTTTTAATAACAACAGCTGGAGCAGCTTTGTGATTATTATTTCTAATGGCTGATTTTAAAAAGAAGACAGCTATGTGATTGAATTCAAATTCTGCATCCACATTGGTGAGATCTGAACTCGAGTTGCTGAACTAGTAGTCCAGGCCTCTGAATAATTGAGCTGGTAACTGACCAGTGCCCCACCACCATCACCACTCCATCAGTTAGTTTAGACAGGAAATACTTAATGTATATTTTGGTGTAGTTAGTTGATTGTATATTCACCTGTAGGAGGATGTCTGTTGCTTTATCATTGATGTTGGAGAGGAGGGTCTGCAGATCCAAAATGGTTTGTTCGTATTGGGCCACAGTCTCCTCGAGCAGTTCGTCAGATGGAGTGTCACGTAATAACATTTCCAATTCATCTAGAAGCTGCAACAAAAAATAAACTATTTGAAAATCATAGGGCAGGCTTAAATTATTTTTCCCAACATAAATCACTCTCGACACTGATTAAACGCTTTCAAAATAGCTCAAAATGATATGCAAGGAAGTAATCCAGAAAGACACGGGGGCTTGACATCAGATGACACACACAATGCATCAGAAAACCGAAGCAATGTGTAACTGTGCTCATGCCCAGCTCCCATTGTATGGCTCCAGAAATTCAAAGGAACTTTCAAGTTGGGATACATGTTTGTTGATATATGTTATTTGTGTCAGATATGCATCTATTAATCCTTTTGCAATACCGATTTTCATTTTATTGGTATAAACCTTAAAACACTGGTCCATTGAAGTTAAACAATAAAGTAAACAATGAGAAGTTAAGTGTGACCAATCAGGTTTAAGATGAAGAGCCCAGGCCCAAAACATCAGTTATTTCCTATAGATGCTGCGTGACCTGCTGAGTTTCTCCAACATGTTTGTGTGTTGCAGATTAATATAGAATCAGGATAAATGGATGGTCTATTTCCATCCTGTGTCTCTCTATGACTCCATATGTGTTCATTCAATTACCTTATGCTGAATTGAGAATGACCGATGTATATATCTCAGTCTCTCCAATGAGCAACATCTGTGGATACTCCATTTCACCAAGGCAATTATCACGGAAATAAGTGAGATTTTACTGGCAGACTTCAATCCTATCAGTAAGTACACGCCTATCCTACCAAGACTGTTCTAACCATAAATGTCAAAGTCACTTTCATCCTCAACTTCTTGCCTTAAGGATCGTTTTCAGGTTGCCACAGTCAATCTAAACTATATGCTCCACAAGGCTACATACTCATTCCTCTATACTATATACTCTTGGTTGCATGGTCAAATACTGCTCATATCTCCAGCGGAGAGCAGCAGCAATCATCAAGGATCCACACCACCCTGCTGCCATCAGGAAAGAGGTATAGGTGCCACAAGAAACTTGCACCACCACGTTCAGGAACAGCTGCTTCCCCTCCACCATCAAACTCCTCATCAGAAAACTCAATCAGGGCCTCATTTAAGGACTCTTACTTGTGCGATTTATTGATTTTTTTTTTAATTCTCTCTGTATTGCAGTTTGCTTACATTTGTTATCTGTTTACAGTTCTTTATTTGTTTACATGTATATGATGTGTAGTTTTTTTATGTTTGTTTTTTTTCTGCACTACCAAAAATTTGTAATTCTGCCTCACCTGCAGAATAAAGAATCTCAGGGTTATATGTGATGTCATGTATATACTCTGACAATAAATCTGAAATAAAATGAAATTTAAAAGCTTGCAGATGACAGCACCATTTGAAGGCAGGATCTCAAACAACGATAAGATGGAGTGCAAGAAGGAAAGAGAGAGAGACAATGTTGCTATGGTGTCAGGAGAACCACCTCTCCCTCAATGTTAGCAAAATGAAGGAGCTGGTCATTGACTTATCGTTAGTGCTGAGGTAGAGATGGTGGAGAGCTTCAAGTTCCTAATAGTGAATATCACCAACAACCGATCCTGGTCCAACCACAGTAATGCTACCAACCAAGAAAGCACAGCCACAACTTCCTCAGAAGTTCAGCATATCCCCAATACACCATGGAAAGTATCCTGTCCAGAGGCATGCCAGCTTGGTATGAGAACTGCTCTGCTCAAAATCCCAAGAAAGTGCTGAGAATTGTGCAACTTCCCCTTCATCTACACTTCCTGCTGCCTTAGGAAAGCTGCCAATATATTAAAGGATCCATCCCACACCCATCATATTTTTCTCTCCCCCTTCCATTGAGCAGAAGACACAAGGGCTTCAAAACACAAACATCTATACAATTATCTAGGCTGAAATTGAAATATAATACTTTGCAATCTTATCAATTTGAATGTGTCATTAATAGGACTAAACAACGGTATTACAAATGGGGAGAGAAAGCACATAAGGTTTTGGCGTGGCAATTAAAGAAAGAACAGATATCAAGGATTATTAATGCTGTTAGATGGAATTCTCTTATTACTTATGAACCTCGTGAAATTAATGATGAATTTTATTTATTTTATAAAAAGTTATATACAACTGAAGGAAAACAGGAAACTGGATCGATTGATCTTTTTTTATCACAGTTGAATTTACCGATATTAGAGGATGGAGATATACAGGTGTTAGAAGAACCATTTACTGATTCGGAAATTAAAATGGCTATGCTGGAAATGCCGAACGGTAAATCGCCTGGTGATGATTGATTTTCGGTTGAATTTTATAAAATTTTTGATGATGATTTATCTAGTGTTTGGGGATGTATTACGTCAAGTTGGAGAACATTATGATTTACCTGAGTCTTGTTCTAGTGGTTTAATTACAGTAATTCCTAAAAAAGAGAGATCCTTTGAAAGTATCTTTATGTAGACCAATTTCATTGTTAAATATAGATTATAAAATAATAGCAAAAATATTAGCGAATAGATTGGCTAAATTTTTACCAAAGTTGATTCATATGGATCAAACATGTTTTATAAAGAATAGATATGCTTCAGATAACATTTTGCGCGTGATTAGTTTGATTAATAGATTTCGACAATCTTTATATCACCCGATGATGATATCCTTAGATGCAGAAAAAGAATTTGATAGAGTTGAATGGAATTTTTTGTTTTGAAATTTAAGTTTGGTCCTTCTTTTATTGGTTGGATTAGGGCTCTATATAGTAAACCGGTAGCTAGAGTATTGACGAATAGTTTGATTTCGGAATCTTTTAAGTTAACTCGATCAACTCGTCAAGGTTATCCTTTATCACCAGCTGTTTGCGTTAGTGATTGAACCTTTAGCACAGTTGATAAGACAAAATACACAGATACAAGGTATGAAAGTTTTAGACAAGGAGTATAAAATTAATTTATTTGCTGATGATGTATTGGTGTATTTAACAAGCCCAGCTCAATCACTTTTGCATTTGAAGGAATGTTTAATACAATATGGATGTCTTTCTGGATATAAAATTAATTGGGAAAAAAGTTAAATATTACCAGTAAGTGAAGGAGATTATTCAGTTTATAAGAATATTATTCATTTGAAGTGGACTGATCGAATTAAATCTCTGGGTATAATTTTGAATGTTAATTATCAATCTTTATATAAATTAAATTATGCTCCATTAATGAAAAAAATTAAAACTGATTTGATTAAATGGAAAGATTTACCTATTAATTTAATGGGAAGGATAGATACAATTAAGATGAATATCTTTCCGCATATACAATATTTGTTTCAAACTATTCCATATTTACTTGATAACATTTTTTTTGGAGATTTAAATAAAATGATTAGGGAGTTTTTATGGAGGGGTAAATTTTCGAGAGTAGCTTTGAATAAATTAACTTGGAAATATGTTAGGGGGACTATGTTTACCACATTTTCAAAATTATTATGAGGCAGCCCAAATTAAATTTATTAGTTCATTGATGGATTTGGTATGGCCGCCTAGTTGGGCTAAAATTGAGATGGCAAATATTTCTGAATTTGAAATACATCAATTTTTGTTTAGGTGGTATATAAATTTGTTACAACAATATAATGAGCCTATACTAAAACATTTAATGAAGTTATGGATAAAGAAAAATAAAATGATAGGTTCTAGGGGTAAATTATTAGCTTTGACTCCGTTGTATAATAATCAACTTATTTCTTTTTCAATACATAATCAAAGTTTATTGCATTGGAGATTTAAAGGTGTGAAAAATTTGGGAGATTGTTTTAAAGAGGGTAAGTTTTTATCTTTTAATCAAATGAGAGAAGATTTTGGTATTGATAAGAATTTTTTATTTCTTTATTATCAAATTCGATCTTTGGTAAAATGTATGTTTGGTAGAGAGATGATTTTACCTAAATGACTAAATTTGAGACTTCTCTTATGAAGGTACCAGAGAAGGGTTATATTTCATTTATGTATCAAATATTACAGGATGGTTTGGATAAAAAGGGTTGGGATAGATCTAAAATTAAATGGGAAGCGGATATTGGTTTTACTTTTTCTGAAGAGGATTGGTTGGATATCTGTTATGATAATGTAACTAGATTGATAAATGCACGTTATGCAATGATTAATTACAATTTTTTACATCAATTATATTTGACACCTGAAAAATTTAAAAAATATAGTTTTAATTAATCAGATTTGTGTTTTAGATGTGGTGATATGGTTGGAACTTTTTTTCATGCTGTTTGGTTATGTATACATATACAATCTTTTTGGAAGAAAATTCAATCGTTTTTAGAATACCTGTATAAGATTAAAATAGTTTTAGATCCAACAGTATTTTTATTGGGTAGTTTTCAACCTCTGAAAGGTTTGGGTTTAGATAAATTCCAGCTTGCTTTTGTATATTTAGCTTTATCCGTAGCGAAAAAATGTATTGCTAGTACGTGGAAAGATACAAATATGATTGATATTAATAGATGGCATAATGAGATGAAATATTGTTTAATATTGGAAAAAATTATGTATGTTTCGCATGATAATTATAATTTTTTTTATTACTAAGTGGTTGTTACACTCGGAATATTTTCATTTCAATTTATATATGTATATTTAACTTTTTTTTAATATTCTTTCTTTTTTCTTTTTTCTGGCTCTCCTTCGGAGAGTTGGCTGAAGGGGGGTCTTTTCTTTTCTTTTTTTTTCTATATATATATAAAAAAATACATGTTCATGTTTAATTGCTGTATATGTCATATATTAATTGTTTTTGAACAAATAAATAAAGTTTAAAAAAAACACAAACATCTAGATTCAAGTACAATACACAGATCAGGAAGTATCAATTGAAAGCATTAGACAATCTATGTTAAAGGACAGTTTATTTCTGGCTGTTATTAGACACTTCAATGACTTCTCATTGATAAAAGATGCACTTTAACTGTACTTTTCTTGATATACTACACTTTGCTCCAGTAACACTATACCCTGGACTTTTGTTTTATTATTGCACCATTTACTATATGATACAGTTGTCACTGTATCTTGGCATGACATAAAGCAGGAGTGGCCAAACTGTGGCTTACGAGCCACATGTGATTCTTTGTCATATCCTGTGTGGCTGGCAAAATATTGTATATGCCATTTATAAGATGATCTGTGAAACTTAAAATGTTCACCTTAAAATCAGGTTGTCCTATACAAAGGTCTAAAATTCTTACCATTATGACAAAGTCACAACAGTACTGCCATCTTCCTGCTGGCGCCAATGCAATCTTGCGCATGGCCCATTAGTTATTTGCAACGTCTCAGCACTCCTCCACAGGATCCATTCATCCAGTCCCACTGATGTCTGCTCTGCACAGGCTTCATACAGCCTGTTAGAGGAGCTGACAGTGGTTTATTTTAAAATATCCAAATAAAATTTAAACCTTAAATGATCATTTGTTATTAAAATATTGTGTTTTGCTTTTAACAGCATCCACTGGTCAGCAATAATGCCAGATTTTGGATTGTCTAATTCAAAGGGTATTGCTCAAAACCACCATATTAGGTGGAAATTCCAGGGTCATCCTATACAGTACGTTGGCTGTGACAGGAATTGGACAAGCCACTGCTCACAATAGCCCCTTTCACATTGGCTAACCGCTAAATTTGCAGTTCAACCAACCTTTTTAAAAAAACTGGTAGAGCCGTTCACAGTGGACTAATGTTAACCGGTTCTCTGTGCCCTTTCATATTCACCAACCAACATCCTCCAACAATGATGTCCTGCATATACCCTGTCCTATTCACACTGGGCAAACTGGTACGCTGATTCAAAAACGAACCAGCGATGATACTACTTCCCTAGGCAGTTCATCCCTGGGGCGATTTGACCCCTGCGTGGTTTGCGAGCGTTCACACTGGCATGTTAACTGATAGAGTGGCAGTTAATTACTAGGTTAAAGTGCCAGTGTGAAAGGGGCAACTAATCTAAAGTTTATCATACCCCTGACATCAACCATTCAACCTCTCAATTCCAAATCTCAGACTGCAGAGCAAAGATGTTTTTAATGTTATTCTCTGGAGAAGCACAAATCTGTCACTACAAATCAGCCACGCTTGTTACGCGCGGTCAGCGGGGCAGTCGCAGCAGAGATGGGAACGCTTTCCCATCTCTTCCTCTCCACGATGGAAGTTGGCGCGTGTGCTTGCGTCACAGCTGAAAAGCCAATGCGCAAAGTTTAAATAAACATTCCTGCTGTGACCTCAGAGCTCACAGTCTGTGTCTCCAGTCTGTTCACTCGCTCACGTCCAGCACGCCACAATTGGTGACCCCCAACGAGTTTCCACGTTCTGCAGGCTCTCGTTACATGGATCCTGCAGAGGTCAGTACCACAGCGCTCAAGCTACCCACATTCTGGACCAAATGGTCCCACACTTGGTTCAGCCAGGCAGAGGCCCAGTTCTAGCTCAAGCAAATCTCAGGTACTTCTACAATGTTAGTTCCCTCGATCAAGAGACTGTTACCTGTGTGGATGACCTCATCCAAGCATCGCCAGAGGAGGGTAAATACCTGGCCTTAAAAAAACCTCCTCATTTTTGGTTTCTCGCACCATGAAAAGGCAGCCAGGCTCTTGCATCTCATCAGTTTAGGGGACCGCATGCCATCCGCCCTGATGGATGAGATGCTCACACTGGCCCTGCCTTATGTTCGAACAGGACTTCCTGGAGCAAATGCCTGAGGACATTTGCCTCCTGCTCACTGACACCGATTTCAGCGACCCTCAGAAGGAAGCAGACTGGGCCAACATCCTCTATTGCACGAAACGTGAACATCCAGAGGCCCATAACCGACTAACCAAACTGCCACAGCAACTGCCCTGCAAACCAAGCCCGCCGGCAGAGAAGCACCCCACCCGCCAGGCTCAGAGTTCCACAGAGCCACGTCTGTGCTTCTATCACCAGCGGTGGAGGGCAGAGGCACAAAAATGCTGTCACCCCTGCTTGTTTCAAGGAAACGAATGGGCCAGCCACTGTTAGTGGGCGTGTCGGCTGGTCAAAGGAACAGCCTACTCCATGTGTGGGACAGTATCTAAGACTGCAGGTTTCTGATCTCCACCGTCTCCACTTTTGGGTGCAAATGCATTCCCCTGCGTTTCGGAGATACGGATTTCCACAGGCATTTCACCCTGGCCACGGTGGTCAAACCCCTGCTGGGAGCAGACTTTCTCCAGGCGCCCTCCCTCCTCATCGACCTGCAGGGCAGATGGCTAGTACATGCAGAGACATTTCAAACCATCCCCCTTGGAACTTCAAACGAGCAGGTTACCCACCTCACTGCAATGCAGACAGGTACAAACCGCTACTCACACTACTCACCGAGTTTCCAGCCATCCTGCATTCACAGTTTTCAACTACTTTCCATCCCATGAAGTGCAGCATCACACTTCAACCAAGAATCCACCCTTCTACTCTTGGGTCCACCTGCTGGCAACCAACAAGCTCAAGCTCGCAAAGGAGGAGTTCACTCTCATGGAAGAGCTAGGCATTGTTCGCAGGTCAGACAGCCCATGATCCTCGCAACTGCACATGATACCAAAGACTAACTTCAGTTGTGGCGACTACAGATTAAATGACACCACCATTCCCGACTGCTATCCAGCCCCACACATCCAAGACTTCACGGCTAACCTCAATGGCGCCTGTATTTTCTCCAAGATTGACCTCATCGGGGGCTGCCGTCAAATACTGGTCCACCCAGACTGCGTACAAAAGACAGCCATCATCACCCCATTCGGCCTTTTTGAATTTCTACGGATGCCCTTTGGCCTTAAAAATGCAGCCCAAACATTCCAGAGGCTAATGAATGCCATAGGTTTGACATGCCCTACCTCTTTATCTACCTGGATGACATCTTGGTGGCAAGCACTAAACCTGAGGAAGACGTCGCCCACCTCCGCCAACTCTTTTTCAACTTATGCCAGTTCGGCCTCACCATTAATCTGGCCAAATACAAATTCAGCTGCCTACAAATAAATTTCCTGGGTCATACCATAACCAAGGACAGCGCAGTACCCCTCCCAGACAAAATAGAGGCCATTCGCCAATTCCCACAGCCTACCACACATAAAGGCCTGCAGGAATTTGTAGGAATGGTCAATTTCTACAACAGGCTTATTTCCCGGGCTGCTGCTATTATGCAACCCCTCCAACCTCATCTCCGCCTCCACCAATGCTACAGCAGCTTTCCGGAAGATGAAGGATGCCCTCGCTACATGCTCGTACGCCCAGATGGAGGTCTCAACTGCCCTTACGGTTGATGAATCCACAACAGCGATAGGAGCAGTCCTCCAGCAGTTCATAGACAATACATAGAAGCCACTTGCCATTTTCAGTCGCCATTTACGCCCGTCCAAGAACAAGTACTGTGCCTTCGACAGGGAACGCTGACTCTGTATCTGGCCATACATCATCTCTGCTATTTCCTTGAGGGTAGAGATTTCATGGTCTTCACAGACCACAAATCGCTGATTTTGCCTTCGCCAAACTCTCAGACCCCCTGATCGGCTCATCAGCAGGGACACCTATTGTACATCTCCGAATTCACCACCGACACACGCCACTTCTTGAGAAAAGACAACTTTGTTGTGGAAGCCCTCTCCAGGCCAGCCATCTGCCACTTGTCACAGGGCATGGACTACTATGATTTGACCCATGCAAAGCAGATGGACCTGGACACAGCCTGCTTCCACATAGCACTGACAGGCCTCCTGCCGGTGGACCTGCCCCTCGACAATGGCAAGACCACTATCTTGCACCAGTGGTCCCAGCGAAATGGCGCAAGGTGTTCCACCTGATACATGGTTTGTCTCGCTCCTCATTCGCACCACACTCCACATGATCTCCAACAGATTCATCTGGCACAGCCCTGACTGCAAACTGGCAGAAGTCCAGACCCATACCCGGCCACCAAAACAGGAGTTCAAGCCCACCACACGCTGTTTCCAACATATCCATGTGGACATTGTCAGGCCCCTCCCCGTCTCCAGGGGGCAGAGATACCTACTCACAATAGTGGACAGGTACACCAGGTGCCCCGAGGCAGTTCCCCTTCCTGACATAGCCGCAGAGACTTGCGCCAGGGCATTCCTCTCCTCCTGGATCGCCCGTTTTGGCATTCTATCACACATCACCAGGGACCCGGGGGGTGGGGGGGGGGGTCCAATTCACATCATCCCTGTGGTCAAATGAAGACTTATAGCTGAAGCTTTTCTTAAGCAACATACTTACCCTTAATATTATTCTACTTCTTTCAAACAACGACCTTATGTCTATATTTAGATCCTCTCTGGAAAGATTTATGAAAGTATTAATCTCCTGGGGAATTGTTGGATCAGGAGTTCCATCACATTTCATGTAACGTTGCCACTGAAGGAGGAGAGACAAAACAACATACAGTACTAGTTATTTCAGGCTTGACACACAACTGAAATATTGAAAATCATAGTTCTAACTGTTTTATGTTCTCAAATGGAATGAATTAAAATGCATTTTGCTTC
The DNA here is from genome assembly GCF_036971445.1 of Narcine bancroftii. Classification (NCBI taxonomy): domain Eukaryota; kingdom Metazoa; phylum Chordata; class Chondrichthyes; order Torpediniformes; family Narcinidae; genus Narcine; species Narcine bancroftii. The sequence goes on from NC_091481.1 coordinate 34,545,165, forward strand.
AAATTATATAGTAAATTATTCTAGGAGTATATTAAAGCAACATTCTCATTAAGTGCATAACTGCTGCCCACTTATCTTCTTCACGTGGTCCTTTATTTCAGAAATTCTCAATACATGATCACTGAAAGCAAATAAATTTTTTTCCCAATAAATAGAGCAATGCAGATTCTGAAAATCTGAAAGGTAAAATACTGGAAGTACTCAATAGGCCGGGTGACAAGTGTACTGAAAGAAAACCATTTTAATCTTTTTCCAAGCAAAAGACAATATTCATCAATACTGTGGAGAGGGAAGATGCCCAATATAAGGAGAATCAGGTGGATGGGGTGAAGCAGGTCCAGTAGGGGATTGGTAAATCAGGGAGAGGGGGAGGGGGCGAGAAAGGGGGAGAGGGGAGAGTGCATTCATCCATCCATGTCATCCCAATTTTCAATCTTTCCTCAGGGTATTTTTTTTGGTGGTCAAGGTCTGACCAAAATACTGCAGGTGCAAGAAATCTGAAACAAAATGGAAAGTCATTAACATGTAATTTTTCAAGCCTTTTTAATGCATTAGGAGATAGTTTGCAAATTTTGAATATCTTTCTGCGAAAGAGGTGGAGCAGGTACTAATGCAGAATACATTCCACTTGGATTCAGTTTCACATTAAGCGTGTTTTTCATCTGACATCGGTGCATTTGTTGGTACTGAACACTTTGAGGAAGTGTCATCTTGTTCCAACCAGATCCTTCTTTTTACTTGAGGTCAAAGCCTCAGGGTTTGGATATTGGATCATGTTTTTCTTGTGGCAGGTAACATTACTCCAGGCAGCTCATCAATGTTCCCCAGCTGTAGTTTGGGGAGTTCAGAGAATCAACGTCACTGAGTATGTGATCATCCTCCAAGTCAGGAGAAGCAGAGGAGAAGACCCACGGGACCAATGAGGGGGCTCTGCAGCTGAAAGTCCAGTGCATGAGGCGGGCAGCTGGTGACTCGAGGCAAGGAACCCACGGAGGCTGTGGGCTGCTGTCGGGAGACTCACGTCAGGTTGCAGACTGCCTCGAAACTGGCTGAGGGGGCACCAGGTTTCCGGAACCGGGATGCGAGGGGGTGCCAAAGGGTTCCTGACCGTGTCAGAAGTTTGGATCTTGACCTCAGGTTTTCAATGATTTGGACTCTACCCTGAGTGGCTGCGGAAGTGGCTGGAGGTGACTCTACGGACACTCGGTGACTGAGGGGACTCTCCTTTGCTTCTCTTTCTCTGGCTCTAAGGGGCCCTTCAGGCAATTTCTGCCGATGGTCAATCTGGCTGCCTTATAGCAGGCAAAAGCAATTTCATGTAATATGACACTGTTTTATTACAATGACAATAAATTGAATCTTGAGGATTTTGCATGGATTTCCCCAGAGTACCATTTTAAGTTTCATTTACTATTTATTTCATTTACATAGACTATTTCCGTTAAGAGGAGGAAAGATTAAAACAAGAGGACATGAGTTAAGAATTAAGGGGCAGAGGTTTAGAGGTAACATGAGGGGGAACTTCTTTACTCAGAGAGTGGTAGACGTGTGGAATGAGCTTCCGGGAGAAATAGTGGCGACGGAGTCAATTGTATTATTTAAGAAAAGGTTGGACAGGTATATGGATGAGAAGAAGATGGAGGGTTATGGGCATTGTGCAGGGAGGTGGGACTAGAGAGGGGTGTTTGGTTCGGTGCGGACTAGAAGGGCCTAATGGCCTGTTTCCGTGCTGTAAATTGTTATGTTATGTTATGTTATGAACTTGAATAGCCAAATTATCAGTCATTCAACAGCAGCTGCTTAAATTGTTCCTGTGATAATCCTTGTCGCTGTAAATAATTGTGGATCTGGTGTCTGACCAGTGGCCACCCATTCAGGAGTACTGTCCTCCACTTTACTGGTTTGCTAATTCAAGTTCCCAGGAACACAGAGCGTGCAGAAGGTAGTAAAGATAGCCAGGTCCATCACAAACTCTGATTTCCCATCCATTGCATCATAAAGGACTCCCAGTGCCATGCTCACAACAAGACCAGCACCTTTAGGTTCAAGAACAGTTTCTTTCCACAGCTATCAGACTCTTGAACCTCCCCTTGGTACAAAAATCATAGACTGCTCCAACAGCACATAGGGCTGTTTGTACTACTGCAAGTCAGATTCTTTGCACCAGGATTACTGTGAATATTTATATCTATATTATGTATTTATCGTCTCTTTTAATTTAAAACCTCTCCTTTCTGGAATTCAAGCAATAGGCAGCCTCAAGCAACTGACAAAAAATGGCAGAAAATTGTCGGGAGTCCGGTAATCCACACAACATGCAACCTCAAGCATCCAAAAAATTCACTTATCCAGCATCGGCCAATCCCCATTAGGTGCTGGATACAAGGGGTTTTACTGTATTGTAGTTTTACTTTGCAAGTACTCGTTTGGCTGCAGTAAGTAAGAATGTCAGTTCATTTTTTTTAAATTTAAATTTAAACATACAGCACAGTAACAGGCCATTTTGGCCCACAAATCTGTGCCACCCAATTTACACCTAATTAACCTACACCCCCAGTACGTCTCGAACAATGGGAGGAAACCGGAGCCCCCGGGAAAAACCCACGCAGACATGGGGAGAACACTGCCTTACAGACAGTGCAGGATTCAAACCCTGATCCTGATCGCTGGCGCTGTAAAGGCGTTGCGCCAACCCCTACACCAACCATGCTGCTCTAATGCCAATCATGTACATTTTATAATGTGTATGACAATGAACTAACCATCATGCATTAACAATGTAATTTCTTCAACCATGAAGTGGGATTCTCCCTATATAAAATGGAAGAGGGTGGCCAGAGTTAACATAGGACCCTTGGAGGATGAGAAAGGAAAACTGGTAACAAAAAATGAGGAAATTGCTGAGGCATTGAACAAATATTTTGTGTCAGTCTTCACGGTGGAAGACACATCCAACATGCCCAAGTGCGGAGTTAAGGATGCGAATGTTGGGGAGGGCCTTGATAAAATAGTTGTTACAAAGGAAGTAGTGATGGAGAAACTAATGGGACTAAAGCCAGACAAATCACCTGGTCCTGATGATATGCATCCAAGGGTTCTGAAGGAAATGGCAGAAGTTATAGTTGATGCATTGGTGGTTCTATACCAAAATTCCTTGGATTCTGGGCAGGTCCCGGCAGACTGGAAGACAACAAATGTCATGCCACTTTTTAAGAAGGGATGTAGGCAGAAGACTGGAAATTATTGGCCAATTAGCTTGATGTCTGTAGTTGGAAAAATGCTTGAAGCTATCATTAAAGGTGAAATAGTGAAACTTTTGGAACGCAAGGGTTCAATCAGGCAGATGCAGCATGGTTTTAGAAAGGGAAGATCTTGTTTGACAAACTTGTTAGGATTCTTTGAGGATATAATGGGTGCAGTGGATAGAGGGGAACAGGTTGATGTTGTGTATTTGGATTTCCAGAAAGCTTTTGATATGGTGCCACACAAGAGACTTATCAGTAAGTTACAGGAAAGTGGAGTCCGGGGAAGTATATTGGCCTGGATTGAAAATTGCTTGTTTGACAGTAGGGAGAGAGTCGGGATGAATGGGAATTTTTCAGGTTGGCAGAGAGTGGTAAGTGGGATGCCACAGGGGTCAGTGTTAGGCCCACAACTGTTCATCATTTACATTGATGACTTGGAGGAGGGGACAAAATGTGATGTAGCCAAGTTTGCGGATGACACCAAATTGAGTGGAAGAGCAAACTGTAATGAGGATATGGAGAGTCTGCAGAGGGATATAGTTAAGCTGGATGAGTGGGCAAAGGTCTGGCAGATGGAGTACAATGTTAGTAAGTGTGTGGTTATCCACTTTTTAGCAAGAAAAATAAAAGAGCTGAATATTATTTAAAGGGTGAAAAACTACAGCATGCTGTTGTGCAGAGGGACCTGGGAGTGCTTGTGCATGAATCGCAAAAAGTTAGGTTGCAGGTGCAGCAGGTTATTAAGAAGGCAAATGGAATGTTGGCCTTCATCGCTAGAGGAATTGAATTCAGGAGTAGGGAGGTAATGTTGCAACTGTATAAGGTACGGTGAGACCGCACCTGGAGTACTGTGTCCAGTTCTGGTCTCCATATTTGAGGAAGGATATACTGGCTTTGGAGACGGTCCAGAGGAGGTTTACTAGGTTGATCCCTGGGATGAAGGGATTGACTTATGATGAAAGATTAAATCGTCTAGGATTGTATTCGCTCGAGTTCAGAAGAATGAGAGGAGATCTTATAGAAACATATAGGATTATGAAGGGTATGGATAGGATAGATGTAGGTTTTTTGAGCTGGCTGGGGAAACTAAAACGAGAGAACACAGTCTCAGATTCGGGGGAGTAGATTTAGGACAGAGATGAGGAAAAATAGTGGTCTGTGAATGTTTGGAATTCTCTAACCAGGGAAGTGGTTGAGGCTGCTTCATTAAAGATATTTAAAATTCGGTTAGATAAATTTTTTACATGATAGAGGAATTATGGGATATGGGGAGAAGGCAGGTAGGTGGAGTTAGGTCATAAATTAGATCAGCCATGATCGTATTGAATGGCGGAGCAGGCTCGATGGGCCATTTTTGGCCTACTCCTGTTCCTACTTCCTATGTAGAATGCTTATACAATTTAGACAAATTGCAAGAAGGCCTTAAGATGAAGACAATTCATTATGACATTGTACTGCACTCTAGTGGCATTGTTGTGCCGTCTGGGGCACCATCTTTTCAGACGAATATAGCATATTCTACGGAACTATTTCAAAGTGAAGATGACTTGAATGAAGTGACTTGACCCATCATCTAACATTGTCATGCTGCCAATTGTAAAACTGGCTGCTGAATTTCTTACGTTAAAATAGTCATCAAAAATATTTTATTGCTGCAGATTGCTTTGAGACAGTCCAAAGTTGTGAAAGGCATTTTTAAATACAAGACTATTTTTATCGTTTCAAAAAGCTAATGAAGATCTGCGCTAATTTCAATGCCAGACATAAATAGGGAAAATACTGGATCTACTCCACAATCAGGCAGCATTGTTGGACAGAGAAGCTGACTAAATGTTTCAAGCTGACAAAATATTGCTGAACTGAAATGTTAAGTCTGTTTCTCTCTCTTTCTAATGATGCTGCCTGATCTGTTGGGTGCTTCCAGCATTCTTTGCCTTCATTCTAGATTTCTAGCATCTGTAGTTCTTGCTTTTTAATGTGGTAGCTCCTGTGTGTTTATCACAAAGAGTGATTTTGAGGGCAGACTGCCAGCCCATCACTTCAGCTGGAGCTGTGCTAAATGATTACACTTAAGAAAGTATACAAGCAAAAACGTATTATTTGTAAAGGGTTAGAGAATCCATGCTACTCTATATCCACAAAGTAAAGGAAAAACAAGACTGAAACTAGTCATTTGTTCTGTTATTTTGTTATATTGTGAATGAACGGCATCTATCCCATCTAGTTTTTATATCCCTTGCATAACCATACTTTGTTACATTGAATTGATTCATTTTCATTAACTTGTGTGTAAGAAAGTACCTCCTGACATTACATGTATGACTTTGATCAAAATTTTAATTTATGACATTTTAATCTGAATCCCCATTAAAAATAGTATTTATCATTACAGACCCTTTACTGATATCATAAATGGGCAGCAACCTCCTTTGAAGAAGACCGCAGAGCCCACCTCACTGACAAAAGGCAAAGGAGGAAAAACCCAACACCCAACCCCAACCAACCAATTTTCCCCTGCAACCGCTGCAACCGTGTCTGCCTGTCCCCCATCGGACTTGTCAGCCACAAATGAGCCTGCAGCTGACGTGGACATTTACCCCCTCCATAAATCTTTGTCCCCGAAGCCAAGCCAAAGAAAGAAAGAAATGGTGTATCAACAATATGCTCAAGTTTAACACCACACAATCTTTTATACTCAGTGAAGTAGCAATACATAATATTGAAAAACATTACCTTGGTTACCTCAATAAGATTTCTGCACGACCTCTGAACATAAGCCATATTTCTTTGCAAAATTTGTATAAGTTCAGGTTGTTCATTATCTTTACGTGCCTTATCCTGTTAAAGATAAAATCACACCATATCACATTACTTTAATGTATAAATTAGGTTTTATCAGTACCCATACACTTTGTCACGAGCTTTTAGGAATGTATTCACAGGACCTTGACAAGGGCTCAGGTCATTTGCTTCCTATAGATGCTGCACGACCTGCTGAATTTCTCCAGTACTTCTCCAGTGTGTTGCACTACAATCACAGAGTCTGCAAACTTTTCTGTTTAGGTCCTTGTTATATCTAGTGATTGACCTGTTGTAATAACAATGTGCTATCAATTTCCTTTATAATTATATACCATGATCTGGTAGTCCACAGATTATATTGGGCTATCTGCATAATCAGAAAACATAGAAGGAAGCCATTAAGCAACGGAAGAACATTCCGAAGAGACCTGTCTTTTGTTGTTTAGACAGAGCCCTGTAATTTTTCTTTTTAAGTGCATCTAAGCAGCTCCCAATTGTTCAATTGTTCAGAGATTTAAAATTTATCAGTGACCTTCTTAAACTGAGTAGCATAAACAGATACTTCAATCTGGAGCAGGAGTACAGAAGCAGAACATCTGGGCATCAAACAGTCCTTCTGAATATGTATAACACTAACACAAAGAAGCTTAGATAATTTTCTTCACTGTCCCCTATTCCACCCATTTTGCACCAACCTCTGCTGTAATTCTTTCTCTCTCTTCCTCCTCAAGTCTCTTTTGCTCAAGAATTTCTCGTTCCAGTCGTTCAGCAGCCACTCGTAACTCTTCTGTTAAATATAAAGTGTTTATTAGTCTTTGCAGGTCATACAAATTTATTTGCTCTACAGTAATGAGAATATTTTAAGGGAGTTTTGTTATATTTATTTCCTTTCACATTGCCTAATTCCAGTCCTGCATTTCTGCCCCATTATTCTTGGCCAATCTTTGGCTCTGTTTTTGAAGGGAATAGAGTTGGGAGATAGCATTGTACATCAACTGTCTCTCTAATCACTGCTAATTTGTTGAAGTACTGAGTTTGACAGTCCAAATAATAGACCAAAATAAATTGCAATCTTCAGTATGTCATGAATAATCAGGGCCCTGTGAAATAAGTAGGTGAACTCTGAAAGCATTTTCACTCTTGATTTCATTGCACCAGGTGGGAATTATATTCAAGTCAAGTTTATTGTCATCTGATTTCACAAGTACAACCTGATGGAACAGCATTCTCTGGTACTCGGTGCAAAACACACGAACATACAACCAGACATAACACACTTAAAGACAAACAATAAATCCACAAACAAGTATTCACATAGACAAATAAATTAAAAAATATAGTCTCATTACTATGAATGTCTTGGATGGTCAGTGTGAGCAGTTGCTTTGGTCATTCAGTGTTCTCACTGCCCATGGAAAGAATCTGTTCCTCAGCCTGGTGGTGTTGGCTCTGATGCTCCAGTATCTCTTTCTCGATAGGATCAACTGGAAGATGCTGTGTGCATGGTGGAAGGGGTCCTCAATGATTTTGTGAGCCCTCTTCAGACAATGATGTCAGTGGATTACGTCGGTGGGGGGGGGATGGGGGGGTGGGGGGGGATGGGGGGGTGGGGGGGATGGGGGGGTGGGGGGGGATGGGGGGGTGGGGGGGGATGGGGGGGTGGGTGGGATGGGGGGTGGGGGGGATGGGGGGGTGGGAGGGAAGAAGGGAGACTCCAGTGATCCTTTCTGCCACTCTTATGGTCCTAAGGACTGTAGTAGAGGGTGGTCGTTCCTTGGTCCTCCTGAAGTCCACAATCATCTCCTTCATCTTGTCCATATGAAGACTCAGATTGTTACTCTTGTGATTTTCCACCTCTTCTCTGTAGGGCAACTCATCGTTGTTGCTGACGAGGCCAACTACAAACAATGACACTGTTGGAACTGGATCTGGGGAGTGGGCTGAGCACACAGTCCAGTGCTCAGTGTGGCTATGCTCGACCTTCTGCTACCAACCTGGACCGACGGTGGTCTTTCTATTAGAAAGTCCAGAATCCAGTTACAGAGAGGAGTGTTGAGTCCCAGTGAGGCCAGCTTCTCCAGCAACCTATGGGGAATGATCATAAATTCCAAGCTGAAGTCAATGAACAACAGGAGTAAGAGGCTTTGTTCTCCAGGTGAGTCATGACAGAGTGAAGGGACAAGGCTACAGCATTGTTTGTGGAACAGTTTTGATTAGAGGTGAATTGAAATGGGTCCAGCATCTCTGGGAGGTGTGCTTTGATGTGTCCCACCACCAGAGACTCAAAGCATTTCATGATGATGGAAGACAATGCCACAGAGCGGCAGTCATTGAGGCCTGTATTGTCGCCCTCTTGGGTACCGACCGGGATGACGGTGGTAGTCTTGAATCCTACTGGAACAATGACTGCTGCAGTGAGGTTTTGAAGGTACACTAATTCAGTGCACTAATGGACTGGAAAATGCAGAACTTCACCTGAACCTCTGCTGCCTTCAGAAGCAAGATTTAATTCTTGCTCCAGTCTGTGGAGGATCTGAAGGTTTTGATGAGAAAGCGGCCAGAGCCAAGGTGCGAGTCCAGGGTCAGGGTGTTCGGAGCTTAGATGGGCAGGCAGCCATGGCCAAAAATAGGGGGGGAGGGGGTGGTTTTTACATACAGTAAATGGAAAATACCAAACTTTTGGGCCAAGGGAGAGGGGGTCAACTTTTACGTTGCATAAACTATTACATATGATAGATAATCACTCCAATTGTAAAACTACTGGACAGTTGAAGTACACAAAATTCAAGATTCAATTTATTATCATAGCAAATAAAACAGTGTCATATTACATGAAATTTCTTGTTGCCTGCTGCAAGGCAGACCGATTTGGCACAGGCAGGAATTGCCTAAGCGCCACTTACAGTCAGAGAGGGAGAAGCAAAAGCAAGCTTCCCCAGAGTCACCGAGTGTCCGTGGATTCACCTCCAGTGCTTCCGCAGCTTCTGCAGCCACACAGAGTCCAGTCCAAACCATTGACAATCCAAGCTCCAGATCTGAACCTCCGACACAATCAGGAACTCTTCAGCACCCTTGGCACCATCTCACGTACCAGTTCTGATACCTGGTGCCCCTCCAGCCAGGTCGAGCCAGTCTCCAGCAGTCTGCATCCCAGCTCGAGTCTCTCGACAACGGTCTCCAGCAGCCCACAGCTTCCACGGGTTCCTCGCCTAGAGTCGTCAGCAGCCTGCCGCATACACTGGTCCCTCAACCTCAGAACCGCCTCACTGGTCCACCGTCGTGGTCACCATCCCCACAGGTCATCTCCTCTGCTTCTTCTTCTCAGACGGTGCGTGACCTTCCTCTGGTGCCCTGCTCCAGTCCTCTGCGTCTCTGGAGTCTGCAGCCCCCTGTGGTCGCGGAATTTCAAATAAAGCCACCACCAGCTGCCTCAACGGGCCCTTCAAAGCCTGTGGGGAGCAGGCGGCAGTCGACTGGGTGGCTGAACCCGCTGGAGCGCTGCAACTCCATCCCCTCGCTCCCTGAAGATCTGCACCAACGGCAGGGCTGCCACTACAGTGGCTCCGGCAGTGCCGCCATGAGGAACGCTGATATAAATATCTTTATTAATCTAATATCCACCAATCAACTTTCTACTTAGATTTACAAATGGCAACAGAAAATTTAACTCATTTTCTATTTACCATGTTTCAATAAGATTCTAAATGAAATCATAGGTACGCATCTTCCCAAAGTTTATGTTTGTTTGTAAATTTGCAAATATGGTGTGGCTATCCAAGGCAGCAGTGAATTATATGGATTTAATGAGGCTGATCATATACTTAAGATTTTGAAATTATTTTCCTAAGATTTGTCAGGATTTTTTTTCTGTTAGCTTTTGGATGCGCAATACCTCAGGAAGCTCTATAACTGATGCAAAATGTCCCAAGATTATTTTGGATTGTCCACAAATATTATTCGAATCAATTCTAAATATCTCAAAATAAAAAGTTGGTGAGAATGATCATAATCCTTTGCTGTACAGTTAGTGTAGCAGTTAGTATGATGCTACCGCAACACCAGCAGCCCCGGAGTCAGATCTGCTGCTGTTCACAAGGAGTTTGTACATTCTTCCCATGTCTGAATCCTTTGGTTCCACCCTCATTCCAAAGGCCTACAAGGTTAGGAAATTTATTGGTATTCGGCCAGTGTAGGATTGTGGGTTGGAAGGACCAGTTACTGTGCTGTATCTCTAAATTTAAAATAAATTCAATTACAATTCATACATCCTTTAGTACTTCTCTTCCCAGTGACTTCATTCTCAATGGCTTAGAAATAAAGATGATATTTACCTTCTTCCAAACGCTTTTTCTCTTCCTCTTGTTTTACAAGTTTTTCTGCAGACCTGCTGGGTCTCTGTCCCTTCTTTGATACGGCTGAACTTTGAACTGAAGTCTTAAAGTAATCAAGGTCAAATCAGTAACCACAAATTGTGCTGACAATCTGTACACATCAGTATTGAATTTCAGCAGTAGCATTCTAACCTTAGGTCTAAAGTATTTGTCTGTGCAACATGGAAAGAAAATGAGTGCAAAGCTGAAATTCACATTAACCTGGAGTAAAACAATTGTGTGCATAATTTGGTATGTTTCAGTCGGCCTTGACACCATCATGTTTTTTTCTTATGACTGAGATTTTCACACTTCTTATTGTGCCAACCATCTTCATCAATGAGATTATTGTATTATTTACACCACATAATTTTCAAATCAATCTTCATTCACGACCCAATCAGCTTTTACAAAAATATTTAGAGGAACCGTAATCCTCTAAGTCGGCACTTTATGCAAACAGGTTCATTTCTCCCAAAGAAGAATATTGGTATGATATGGAAACTTGAATAAAGGACTATTCAAACTCATCAGCTTTAAGAGTAAGTTACCGTTAATAACTGTGATAAAGGCAAGCATTTGGAGAATTGAAAAGTCATTTTTAAGTTACAGCACCACGGTTCTTGACAGTAATCGACCGAGAGCCTGCAAATGACTTATCAACTGGCTTATTAGTGTCAATCACAGCAAACTAATCTGTAGATCAAGGATATCACTCATCTCGATATTAATGATTGATAATAATACCCAACTTTTAAGTATTACAAGATTAGTATAGCCTAAACACATTGGTACGGTGGATAGATTTTCATGGAACAAATTACACAGATCATTACATGATCAGTGGATGGTTAGGAGCTCTCACCTTCAGCCTTCAATAACATAACATTTAAAATTATTAGAAATTTTTCCGTTTAAACACGGCTCCCCAATACAAGCTTATAACTGCAATAAAATGTCCAAATCTATAATGTATCATTCAATAAACTAAACTATACCTCCCTCTTTCCACGCTTTTTTTTCTTTTTTTCCTTTGGTGCCTGCCACCATAAAGAGATCAAAATAGAATAGGTGAGATGTTTTATAAAGAATCAGGAGAGATTAAAAAGTTGTTTAAGCTCTACAATTGTCTAAATAGAAAAAAAATCAAACAACTTCATATAACCAGATTTATATTCTAATGCATAAAAGTGCTGGGGAAACTCAGCAGGTCATCCGGTGTCTATAGAAAGTGAAAAGCAGTTGACATTTCTGGCAGTAGACATTTCAGGGCTGAAACATTACTGCTTTTTATTTCCTATGGATGCTGTGTGACTTACTGAGTTTCTTCAGTGTGTACCGCTAATGACCCCAGCATCAGCATATTTTCTTGTTTATCTAGATTTATATTCTAATTTGTTTAATATGTTATAAATGAGATATTGTGGAGAACTTTGTACCAACTTTACTGTACTTGGTATTTCTCTAGGCCCCATACCACTTATACACCAAAAACAACTTTGTGTGGATGAAAAAAAAAGTTCTATGACTGGGCTTTAAAATACATATACAGTTAAAAAAAAAACCCACATCCAGAATTCAAGCAAGCAGCAAAGACAACAGAGGAAACCAACAGATAGATAGATAGAAATTCAAATAAATAAGAATAAATAAAAAGATAAATTTTGTCTGAAGCAACACACACCCCTTGAGTGACTGTTTGAATAAAGTTAATTTTGAATAAAATGGCCTCACCCAGGATGAAGAGCCAGCCTATAATGTTGGGGTGTTGGGGTGACTCTCCCAAAGTGCTATATCTCCTTATCCCTTCCCAGTAAGAGTCTTTATCTTTATTAGTACTGTATATAATTGAGTATATTAGTAAGGCTTTATCTGTGAACTCTGGTGGGAGGGGGAGGGGGAGTTAATCATGACAGCAACATGGTTAACTTAGCAGTTCATACAACACTGTTACAGCGACTGCCACCGAGGTTCGAATTTAAATTTAAATTTTCTAAGTTTCGGGAATTTCCTGATTAAAATGAACTTTACATAATTAAGAACTCTAACACTGATTTTCTATCAAATTTGCACTCTTTAGTCTTTTAAACTGTTTATTCTTAATGTAGGCATATTTTAAAATTCACAAAAAAGGCATACAACATCATCTACAAATTTGCTGATGGTACCATGGTAGTGGGTGTAATGAGTCAGCTTACAGGAAGGAGATTGCAAACTTGGCCGAATGGTGCACTAACAACAACCTTGCTCAATATCACCAAAACTAAGGAGCTGATTTTGGACTTTAGGAAGGGAAAACCAGAGGTGTACAACCCAGTTATCATTGGGAAATCAGAGGTGGATAGGCTGAGCAAATTTAAATTCCTGGGAGTCACCATCTCAGAAGACTTTTTCTGGGCTCAACACACTAATGTCATTGTGAAGAAAGCACGTCAACACCTCTACTTCCTCAGGAATTTACAGAGGTTCAGTATGGCATCAGAAACCTTGACAACCTTCTACAGATATGTGTAGTGGAAAGTGGGCTGACTGGCTGCATCGTGGCCTGAAATGGGAACACCAATACCTCTGAGCGAAAAGCCCTGCAAATGGTAGGAATCACATCCCACTCTCCCCACCATCGAGAACATCTACATGGAACAGTGCCATCAGAGAGCAGGAGCAATCATCAAGGATCCACACCACCCAGGACATGTTCTGATCTCGGTGCTGCCATCAGGAAGGATGGTTTAGGTGTCACAAGACTTATACCACCAGGTTTGTGAACGTTGCTACCTCTCTCCATCCAAAAGACTGTACGCAGATTAGGAGGCCATTTTGTAGAGCACCTAACAGGGATCTCCCAGTGGCTAACCATTTCAATTCCACACCTGTTGCATATGGAGGAAACGTGGCCTTCCTGCCTGTCTGGAATGTGCATATTGCAGGTGATCTCGTGTCCTCCCTGCCTGAAACTTATTTGGAAGTCACTTCACATGTCAAATCAAGATTGGAATCTGCCACCCATTAGTGCACACCTTGCCATTGGCTAATTTAAATTACTTAGGGCCATTATTGGTCAAATGCCCATATCAGAACTATATAAAACATCAATGCATAGCACATTCTTTCTCTCTGCCTCATGGTCCAAGCCTCAGACATTGCTCTACCCCAGGTTGCTACTGTAGACATCACTGGAAATGTCGCAGGTAAGTTGTGCACTACACTAAAACTGAGCTATAGTATTGCAATAGATCAATACTTGCAGAGAGCTACACCCCCGATGGTACAGGGAACTAGGTTTGTGTAAGAGTCCCTGTTTGTAATGTGTGTACTCAAGTGTGTGAGCGTGTTGAGTATAGGTTCACAATTGTCAAAGTCCATCTTAGGTCCAAGGTGAATGCCTATATCGTTGCTTAAGTGAAATAGTAATTGAGTACAATTTAACGTTCTCCCCTATTTGTCTCCCGTATGTTCATTAAAGTTATGCATGATTGTAACATGTGTCCAGACTCATCTCTCTATAAACCCACTGAACCGGATTCTCTTTCCAATGAAATAATTGGCGCTGTGAACAAGGTTCAAAGAGTTGTCGGCTGGATACACATGGAGTACTAACCATGTGGGAGATTGTACATGTGTGTGTGGGTGTCCTATCAGGTGCATGTTTTATTATGTACCTGGTCACCAACAGGGGCAGCAGGAGGTGACCCACAGCTAGCAAAGGAATCCTGGGGTCGGAATATAAAATCCCCAGTGGACTAACTACCATTAGGGGTTCAGCCATTCGGCAGTGTGGCTTGCCAGCTATGCCATGTCAATCATCTGGATCAACAGGCTAGACCCTACGAAGCAAAGATAGGCACCACATGGTCTCCCTCCTGGAGGAACCAGGATTTCCCGAGGCCAAGGGGTGTTGTGGGGAATGCTATGGTTACTGAAATCCCTATCTTGTGGCCGTCCTCGGAGAAGTACCCTATTTCGTGGTCAGAGAGACAGTTGTCTACCAGAATGCAGTGAATCTCCTCCGAACCTATTATGATATGCCACAAAACACCTTGATTGGAATCAATTTTTTAAAATGTCTTTTAGTTTTTTTCTCCTTTTATTATAGTTATAACATGTAGATGAAGTTATTGATCATCTTCATCATGATTATAGAGTAATGTGACTTGCGAGGAGTGGAATGTTGTTTTGGAGAAAAAGTGGCCTCCCTGCCTGTCTGGAATGTGTATATTGTGGGTGGTCATGTGTCCTCCCTGTCTGAAACTTATTCGGAAGTCACATCAACTGTCAATCAAAGTTGGACTCCAGCCACCCATTAGTACACACCTTGCCTTTGGCTAATTTAAATCAGCTAGAATCATTATTGGCTAGATCCCCAGATGAGAACTGTATAAAACATCAATGCATCGCACATTTTTTTTCTCTCTACCTCATGGACCAACTGGGAAGCCAGTGGAAAAGGGGCTAATGACTTATTCAGTTTCTATTATGTCCCTCCCCATCTCACTCTCTTTCCTTATCCCTCTGACTCCATACCCCCAGCATCCCACACACTTCCCTCTTCGTTTAGAGAGCTACCCTCCCCGCCCCTATCATTTCTCAGCTTTTTTCCTCTTCTGCCCTCCCATCCCTCTTCTTTGGCTTGGCTTCGCAGACGAAGATTTATGGAGGGGTAACGTCCACGTCAGCTGCAGGCTCGTTTGTGGCTGACAAGTACGATGCGGGACAGGCAGACACAGTTGCAGCGGTTGCAAGGGAAAATTGGTTGGTTGAGGTTGGGTATTTCCTCTTTTGTCTTTTGTTAGTGAGGTGGGATCTGTGGTCTTCTTCCAAGGAGGTTGCTGCCCGCCGAACTGTGAGGCACCAAGATGCACAGTTGGAGGCGATATCAGCCCACTGGCGGTGGTCAATGAGGCAGGCACCAAGAGATTTCTTTAGGTAATCCTTGTACCTCTTCTTTGGTGCACCTCCGTCTCGGTGGCCAGTGGAAAGGTCGCCATATAACACGATCTTGGGAAGGCGATGGTCCTCCATTCTGGAGACGTGACCTGCCCAGCGCAGTTGGATCTTCAGCAGCGTGGATTCGATGCTGTCGACCCTTGCCATCTCGAGTACTTCGATGTTGATGATGAAGTCGCTCCAATGAATGTTGAGGATGGAGCGGAGACAACGCTGGTCGAAGCATTCTAGGAGCCGTAGGTGATGCCGGTAGAGGACCCATGATTCGGAGGCAAACAGGAATGGGGTATGACAACGGCTCTGTATACGCTAATCTTTGTGAGGTTTTTTCAGTTGGTTGTTTTTCCAGACTCTTTTGTGTAGTCTTCCAAAGGCGCTATTTGCCTTGGTGAGTCTGTTGTCTATCTCGTTGTCGATCCTTGCATCCGATGAAATGGTGCAGCCGAGATAGGTAAACTGGTTGACCGTTTTGAGTTTTGTGTGCCCGATGGAGATGTGGGGGGGCTGGTAGTCATGGTGGGGAGCTGGCTGATGGAGGACCTCAGTTTTCTTCAGGCTGACTTCCAGGCCAAACATTTTGGCAGTTTTCGCAAAACAGGACGTCAAGCGCTGAAGAGCTGGCTCTGAATGGGCAACTAAAGTGGCATCATCTGCAAAGAGTAGTTCACGGACAAGTTGCTCTTGTGTCTTGGTGTGAGCTTGCAGGCGCCTCAGATTGAAGAGACTGCCATCCGTGCGGTACCGGATGTAAACAGCGTCTTCATTGTTGAGGTCTTTCATGGCTTGTTTCATCATCATGTTGAAGAAGATTGAAAAGAGGATTGGTGCGAGAACGCAGCCTTGCTTCACGCCATTGTTAATGGAGAAGGATTCAGAGAGCTCATTGCTGTATCTGACCCGACCTTGTTGGTTTTCGTGCAGTTGGATAACCATGTTGAGGAACTTTGGGGGGCATCCGATGCACTCTAGTATTTGCCAAAGCCCTTTACTACTCACGGTGTCAAAGGCTTTGGTGAGGTCAACAAAGGTGATGTAGAGTCCTTTGTTTTGTTCTCTGTACTTTTCTTGGAGCTGTCTGAGGGCAAAGACCATGTCAGTAGTTCCTCTGTTTGCGCGAAAGCCGCACTGTGATTCTGGGAGAACATTTTCGGCGACACTAGGTATTATTCTATTTAGGACAATCCTAGCGTAGATTTTGCCTGCAATGGAGAGCAGCGTGATTCCCCTGTAGTTTGAGCAGTCTGATTTCTCGCCTTTGTTTTTGTACAGGGTGATGATGATGACATCACAAAGGTCCTGAGGCAGCTTTCCTTGGTCCCAGCAGAGCTTGAAAAACTCATGCAGTTTGGCATGCAGTGTTTTGCCACCAGCCTTCCAGACCTCTGGAGGGGGATTCCATCCATACCTGCTGCTTTGCCACTTTTCAGTTGTTCAATTGCCTTATATGTCTCTTCCCGGATGAGGACCTCATCCAGCTCTAGCCTTAAGGGCTGTTGAGGGCGGATTCTTGGACTGAGCGGTTGGCACTGAAAAGAGATTGGAAGTGTTCTGACCATCGGTTGAGGATGGAGATCTTGTCGCTGAGGATGGAGATCTTGTCGCTGAGGTGGACTTTGCCGTCTGAACTGTGCAGCGGGCTTTGGACAGGGTGAGTGACCGTACACAGCCTTTAGAGCCTCGTAAAAACCCCTGAAGTCGCCAATGTCCGCGCTGAGCTGGGTTCGTTTGGCGAGGCTAGTCCACCACTCATTTTGGATCTCCCGGACTTTGCGCTGAAGATGGCTGCATGCGCGACGAAGGCTCGTTTCTTCTCTGGCCAGGACGGCTTTGCAAGGTGAGCCTGGTGGGCAGCTCGCTTCTTTGCCTGCAGCTCCTGGATTTCCTGGTTGTTTTCGTTGAACCAGTCCTTGGTTTTCCTGGAGGAGAAGCCCAGTATCTCTTCAATGGATTGCAGTATGGCAGTCTTCAGCTGATCCCAGAGGGTTTCAGGGGACGAGTCCGTGAGGCGGATTGCATCCTCGAGCTTTGCTTTGAGGTTTGCCTGGAAGTTTCATCTCACTTCGTCTGACAGCAGGTTTCCAACATTGAACCTCTTTCTGGGGGCTTTACTCTTCCTGGACTTTGGCTTAAAGTGAAGGTTGAGCTTGCAGCGAACCAGCCGGTGGTCAATGTGGCATTCCGCGCTGGGCATGACCCTGGTGTGGAGCACATCTCGTTTGTCTCTTTCTCGCACCAGGACGTAGTCCAGGAGGTGCCAGTGTTTGGATCGGGGATGCATCCAGGTAGTCTTAAGGCTGTCCCTCTGCTGAAAAAGGGTGTTTGTAATGACAAGCCACTGTTCTGCGCAGAGCTCCAACAGGAGGTGCCCATTGTCGTTTCACTTGCCGACACCATGCTTGCCCAGGATTCCTGGCCAGGTTTCTGAGTCTTTGCCGACGCGAACGTTGAAATCGCCAAGGATGACAACCTTGTCGGCTGTAAGGGTGCGTTGAATGAGGTTGTGCAGATCAGTGTAGAACTTGTCTTTTTCTGCTGGTTCTGCCTGGAGGGTTGGAGCATAGACACTGATGAGGGTGATGCAATGCTTGTTTTAAAGGGGGAGTCGCATGGACATGATCCGGTCCGAGTGGCCTGTCGGGAGGTTTTCGAGTTTGGAGGCAATGGAGTTCTTGACCATGAAGCCTACACCAGATAGGCGTCGTTCATCTATAGGCTTGCCAGACCAGTAGTGTGTGTAGCCCGCGCCGCATTCTTGGAGGCTGCCTACATCTGCAAGGCGGACTTCACTGAGAGCGGCTATGTTGATGTCAAGTCTGAGGAGTTCATGTGCGATGAGGGGAGACCGACGTTCAGGTCGGTGGCTCTCAGCCTTGTCTAGCATAGTTCTGATGTTCCAGCATGCTAGCTTGAGTTTGTGAGCATCTTTTGAGGGGGAGGACGTGGAGGGGGAGGA
The DNA here is from genome assembly GCF_036971445.1 of Narcine bancroftii. Taxonomy (NCBI): domain Eukaryota; kingdom Metazoa; phylum Chordata; class Chondrichthyes; order Torpediniformes; family Narcinidae; genus Narcine; species Narcine bancroftii. The sequence continues at coordinate 34,563,479 of NC_091481.1, forward strand.
CGTGGACCTGTCCTCGGGCCTGCGCAAAGGAGCTTTTAGGTGGAGTGCAGTGCGCGCAGTACTGGCCCCACCCTTTACACCCATGGTTCGTGTGCCATGGCCAAGCAAGCTGGGACGTGGCAGCGAGGTTCTTGGGTCGTAGGTTTTATATCGGAGTGGCCTTCTCCTATGCAGGTTTCTTACCCGGGCTGGAGGGGCCTGCCTCCCCTCCTAGGTCGGACATACTGCCCGGACCGGGGCCAAGGCCGCCGCTGCTTTCCCTGTGCCCAGACCGGGGCCGCCGCCTCCTTCTTTCTGCCTGGACCGGGGCCTTCGCCTGCCTCACTCATCTGAGGCCGGGGCCGCCGCCTCCCCTTCGCTCTTGCCCGGATCGGGGCCACCGCCGCCTACCCTCTGCCCGGACCGGGGCCGGGGCCGCCACTGCTTTCCCTGTGCCCGGACCGGGGCCACCACCTCCTTCTTTCTGCCTGGACCGGGGCCTCTGCCTGCCACACTCAACCGAGGCCGGGGCCGCCGCCTCCCCTTCGCTCTTGCCCGGATTGGGGCCACCGTCTGCCTCACTCGACCGAGGCCGGGGCCGCCGCCTCCCCTTCGCTCTTGCCGGATCGGGGCCGCCGCCGCCTCCCCTCTGCCTTCTTCACTTTATGCCTTCATATTAAATTTCATACCTCTACATTCACCCAATTCTGTGGACACGGGTGGGGGGGGGGGAATGGGGGGGAATGGTAGTGAAAACACAAAAAGCTGGAGAAACTCAGCAGGTCAAACAATGTCCTTTATGTAGCAAAGGCAGGGACACAGAACCAACGTTATGGGCTTGAGCTTGCTTGGCCACGGCACACGAACCATGGGTGTAAAGGGTGGGGCCAGTACTGCGCGCACTGCACTCCACCTAAAAGCTCCTTTGCACAGGCCCGAGGACAGGTCCACGTCCTCCCCTCCACGTCCTCCCCCTCAAAAGATGCTCACAAACTCAAGCTAGCATGCTGGAACATCAGAACCATGCTAGACAAGGCCGAGAGACCTGAACGTCGGTCTGCCCTCATTGCACATGAACTCCTCAGACTTGACATCGACATAGCCGCTCTCAGTGAAGTCCGCCTTGCAGACGTAGGCAGCCTCCAAGAATGCGGCGCGGGCTACTCACTCTACTGGTCTGGCAAGCCTATGGATGAACGACACCTATCTGGTGTAGGCTTCATGGTCAAGAACTCCATTGCCTCCAAACTCAAAAACCTCCCGACAGGCCACTCGGATCGGATCATGTCCATGCGACTCCCCCTTCAAAACAAGCGTCGCATCACCCACATCAGTGTCTATGCTCCAACCCTACAGGCGGAACCAGCAGAAAAGGACAAGTTCTACACTGACCTGTGCAACCTCATTCAACGCACCCCTACAGCCAACAAGGTTGTCATCATTGGCGACTTCAACGCTCGCGTCGGCAAAGACTCAGAAACCTGGCCAGGAATCCTGGGCAAGCATGGTGTCGGCAAGTGCAACGACAATGGGCACCTCCTGTTGGAGCTCTGCACTGAACAGCGGCTTGTCATTACAAACACCCTTTTTCAGCAGAGGGACAGCCTTAAGACTACCTGGATGCATCCCCGATCCAAACACTGGCACCTCCTGGACTACGTCCTGGTGCGAGAAAGAGACAAACGAGATGTGCTCCACACCAGGGTCATGCCCAGCGCGGAATGCCACATTGACCACCGGCTGGTTCGCTGCAAGCTCAACCTTCACTTCAAGCCAAAGCCCAGGAACAGTAAAGCCCCCAGAAAGAGGTTCAATGTTGGAAACCTGCTGTCAGACGAAGTGAGATGAAACTTCCAGGCAAACCTCAAAGCAAAGCTCGCGGATGCAATCCGCCTCACGGACTCGTCCCCTGAAACCCTCTGGGATCAGCTGAAGACTACCATACTGCAATCCACTGAAGAGGTACTGGGCTTCTCCTCCAAGAAAAACAAGGACTGGTTCGACGAAAACAGCCAGGAAATCCAGGAGCTGATGGCAAAGAAGCGAGCTGCGCACCAGGCTCACCTTACAAAGCCATCCTGGCCAGAGAAGAAACAAGCCTTCCGTCGTGCATGCAGCCATCTTCAGCGCAAAGTCCGGGAGATCCAAAATGAGTGGTGGACTAGCCTCGCCAAACGAACACAGCCCAGCGCGGACATTGGCGACTTCAGGGGTTTTTACGAGGCTCTAAAGGCTGTGTACGGCCCCTCACCCCAAGTCCAAAGCCCGCTGCGCAGCTCAGACGGCAAAGTCCTCCTCAGCGACAAGATCTCCATCCTCAACCGATGGTCAGAACACTTCCAATCTCTTTTCAGTGCCAACCGCTCAGTCCAAGAATCCGCCCTGCTCCAGCTCCCTCAACAGCCCCTAAGGCTAGAGCTGGATGAGGTCCTCACCCGGGAAGAGACATATAAGGCAATTGAACAACTGAAAAGTGGCAAAGCAGCAGGTATGGATGGAATCCCCCCAGAGGTCTGGAAGGCTGGCGGCAAAACACTGCATGCCAAACTGCATGAGTTTTTCAAGCTTTGTTGGGACCAAGGAAAACTGCCTCAGGACCTTCGTGATGTCATCATCATCACCCTGTACAAAAACAAAGGCGAGAAATCAGACTGCTCAAACTACAGGGGAATCACGCTGCTCTCCATTGCAAGCAAAATCTTCATTAGGATTCTCCAAAATAGAATAATACCTAGTGTCGCCGAGAATGTTCTCCCAGAATCACAGTGCGGCTTTCGCGCAAACAGAGGAACTACTGACATGGTCTTTACCCTCAGACAGCTCCAAGAAAAGTGCAGAGAACAAAACAAAGGACTCTACATCTCCTTTGTTGTCCTCACCAAAGCCTTCGACATCGTGAGCAGGAATGGGCTTTGGCAAATACTAGAGTGCATCGGATGCCCCCCAAAGTTCCTCAACATGGTTATCCAACTGCACGAAATCCAACAAGGTCGGGTCAGATACAGCAATGAGCTCTCTTAACCCTTCTCTATTAACAATGGCGTGAAGCAAGGCTGCGTTCTTGTACCAACACTCTTTTCAATCTTCTTCAGCATGATGCTGAACCAAGCCATGAAAGACCTCAACAATGAAGACGCTGTTTACATCCGGTACCGCACGGATGGCAGTCTCTTCAATCTGAGGCGCCTGCAAGCTCACACCAAGACACAAGAGCAACTTGTCCGTGAACTACTCTTTGCAGACGATGCCGCTTTAGTTGCCCATTCAGAGCCAGCTCTTCAGCGCTTGACGTCCTGTTTTACGGAAACTGCCAAAATGTTTGGCCTGGAAGTCAGCCTGAAGAAAACTGAGGTCCTCCCATCAGCCAGCTCCCCACCATGACTACCAGCGCCCACACATCTCCATCGGGTACACAAAACTCAAAATGGTCAACCAGTTTACCTATCTCGGCTGCACCATTTCATCAGATGCAAGGATCGACAACGAGATAGACAACAGACTCAGCAAGCCAAATAGCGCCTTTGGAAGACTACACAAAAGAGTCTGGAAAAACAACCAACTGAAAAACTTCACAAAGATAAGTGTATACAGAGCCGTGTCATACCCACACTCTTGTTCGGATCCGAATCATGGGTCCTCTACCGGCATCACCTACGGCTCCTAGAACGCTTCCACTGTAAGGTAAAAACATCATGAGATGGGACCGGAGAAGGAGTCACCCAGTACTAAGGAGTAACAGAACGCAGATGTTACCTTGTACACTCAAGATAAGCTTGGCACTAACAAGAATGATGTGCAGCAGACTAACAGAGAAGGATAGCAACAGTTTATTCATTGGACAATGTCATGGTATGATAATTTACTAAGTACGTATCCTAAGGTATATAAAAAACACCACTTGCTGATAACGGCAGAATGCGGCTTCTCCAACTAACACTGTTAGTTGCAAGTGTTACAATCCGGCAATAAAGAACAAAGAACCTTGATTTCGACTCAGTCTGGTGTTTGACTCACTCATTCATGAACAAAGCAGACCTAACACCACCAGCGTTGTCTCCACTCCATACTCAACATTCATTGGAGCGACTTCATCCCTAACGTCGAAGTACTCGAGATGGCAGAGGCCGACAGCATCGAATCCACGCTGTTGAAGATCCAACTGCGCTGGGTAGGTCACGTCTCCAGAATGGAGGACCATTACCTTCCCAAGATCGTGTTATATGGCGGGCTCTCCACTGGCCATCGTGTCAGAGGTACACCAAAGAAGAGGTACAAGGACTGCCTAAAGAAATCTCTTGGTGCCTGCCACATTGACCACCGCCAGTGGGCTGATATCGCCTCAAACCGTGCATCTTGGTGCCTCACAGTTCCGCGGGCAGCAACCTCCTTTGAAGAAGACCGCAGAGCCCACCTCACTGACAAAAGACAAAGGAGGAAAAACCCAACACCCAATCCCTACCAACCAATTTTCCCTTGCAACCACTGCAACCGTGTCTGCCTGTCCCCCATCGGACTTGTCAGCCACAAACGAGCCTGCAGCTGACGTGGACATTTACCCCCTCCATAAACCTTCGTCTGCGAAGCCAAGCCAAAGAAAAAGATATATATAAATATATAGAGCTGCACAATTAAGATACCTATCAGATTTTTATCAAACAAGGGAAAAACCAGATTGGACCAGATTAGAGCTAGATAAAATAGAGAAGGTACCTGAACATATACTATAAGTGGGATGAAAAGCTGGTGCAACATAGGAATTCACCAGCACTGCACCATTTGCTCAACATTTGAAAGAAGATTCACGTAGAAAGGAATAAAACAAATTATCAACTACCAAAATTAATATTGATGCAAAATCAACTAATCCCTTTCACAATAGATAACCTTTCCTTTAGAGAATGGTAGAGAAAAGGGATCAAAAGAATAGAAAATTGTTTTTCAAGAAATAAATTATTATCTTTTGAACAAATGAAGGACAAATGTGGTATAACTCACGGTACAATGTTTGCACACCACCAACTGAAAACCTACTTGAAGGACAAATTGGGAAGCAGGCTGAGGTTACCATAAGGAAGTAATTTTGAATATGTGATTACAGACACAATGATAATTAAAAGATTTATAACAAACATGTACATCAGACTGCAAGAGAAAGAGAATGAGGAAACAAGCTGTAAACCCAAACAAAAATTGGAACAAGATCTAAACAAAGATAAAAAATGAAACATGGGAAAAGCTATGCTCCAGAACTATGAGAAATACAATAAACATGAGGTTACACATGATACAATATAATTGGTTACACAGGCTATACACCACGCCCCAAAAGTTAAATAAATGGGACCCAACAGTATCAGACAGATGTTTTCGCTGTAAGAAGGAAATGGGAACAACAATACATGCAATTTGGGCATGTGAGAAAGTGGAAAAGTTTTGGGACGATCTAAACCAGATATTAAATAAAATCACAAAAAGCAACATAGCAAAAAAATCCAGAGATCTTTCTTCTAATAATATAAGAAGTAAAGAATGTGGACTCGATTTGGATGGAGCACAAAAAAGATTTATTATGATAGCCTTAGCTGTAGCAAAAAATGTATTATGTCAACCTGGAAATTAGAAGATAGCCTGAGAATACAGCAATGGTACATAGAAATGAATAAATGTATTCCATTGGAAAAAATAACATATAATTTAAGAAATAACATCACAGTATTCGAACAAATTTGGGAACCATACATGGAACACAACAAAGAAGTCCTACCATGGACCTCCACCCCCTAAAATGACAGAATGAAAAGAAGACGAAATGAACTGATCCAGTGTGTAAAAGTAGATGACACAATTTTCTTGTTAATTTTCATTATGTGATGATATTGTTTAATGGGTTTAATGTATCATATATGTTTGAACGTTGAGTGGGTGGGGAGGGGGGGCGAAGGAGGGAGGGAAGGGAGAGGGGAAAGGGGAGAAAATGACACTGTGTATATTCAAGAGGGAAATGTTTGTGTGTATTTTGGTCAGTATGGTTCATAGTGTGAAAAATTTTTTTAAATTTTTAAAAAGGGCTTAGGTTCAAAATGTTGGTTATATATCTTTGCTTCATACAGATGCTGCATGGCCATCACTTGTGTGGTATTGCACTTAAAACAGCATCTGCATATTTTCCTGTTTAAGTCTGAAAAACAATGGTAGAAGAATTTCAGACCGATAACTCTGGACAACAAAGATGTTTGTTCCTGAACACCTTTGGGTATATTTTATGGATTTGGGGCTGCTGGTCATGAAAATCACCTTAAATTTTTCCTATCACGAAGATTATTTTTAAGACTGTGTTCAGCATGAAGTTGTCTATCATAACCCCCAATTGTTCTTCAGGAAGCAAACCTTTTGAAAACAAATTTGTGGTCCAGTGTAATGGAATAGTTCAGATAAATAATGGAGGTGGCCAAATGGATAATATTGATGACAACTTGGGGCCATTAGTGGGGTCGTACAGTCAAAGAGCTGAATTGAGGTTCAGACAGATGACAGCACTCAGCATCCTTACAGAAGGGCAAGAGGCCACCTCTCCTGTCTCATTTCCCATGCAACAAATATGTCCATTCATCTCTTCCCTTCCCACCATCCAGTGACCCAAACAATTATTGCAGGTTGTTGCGTGGGAAGGGTAAAGTTCAGTGGGTTCAAAGAGTAATGTGTTTGAACACCACAGTGCATCTTTATTAAAACACACATAAGGGGACCATAACAGGGATAACACACACTAGTCCTCTCAATCATGAAACACAGTACAGTCAATTCAAGTACAACCCGACGAAACAGCCCTCTCCAGTCCTTGGTGCAAAAACATGCAGACATACAACCAGACATAACACACGCACAGAAAAATAATATATATGCAAGACAAGTATTATATCTATAAAAATAAATAAACATTGCTTTGTACAAATGAGTGTAGCAGATGATTAGTGTGAGCAGTTCCTTTGGTCATTCAACAGTCTCACTGCCTGTGGGAGGAAGCTATTCCTCAGCCTGGTGGTGCTGGCTCTGATCCTCCTGTATCTCTTCCCTGACCAGAGCAGCTGAAAGATGGTGTGGGCAGGGTGGAAGGGGTCTTCAATGATTTTGCACGCCCTCTTCAGTCAAAAATCCTGGTAGATCATGTTGATCAGTGTGGGAGGCGGAGGTAGGGAGACTCCAGTGATTCTCTCTGCCACTCTTATGGTCCTGTGGATTGACCTCCAGCATATCTCTGCAACCATACCACACAGTGATGCAGCTGCCCAGTACGCTCTCAATAGAGCTCCTATAGAAGGTTGACAGTAGTGTTGCCTGCTCAGTCTTCTAAGAAAGTGCAGTCACTGTTGCACCTTCCTGACAAGTAAGGAGATGTTGAGTTTCCACGATTGGTCACTAGTTAAGTGAATTCCAAGGAATTTGGTGCTCTCCACTCTTTCTACTACAGAGTTACTAATGTGCAGTGGAGTGTGGACGTTCATGGTCCTCCTGAAGTCCACGAACATCTGCGTCGTCTTGTCCACGTTGTTATGGACCGCGCGTAATGAACAACAATAGAAAATGAACCAGACAGTGTTTAATTTTAAACCACTAATTTTATTTCTTACTCTTAAACTAGAGTCTTAACTCTTAAACTATCCTTAACACTAAATCCATCCCCAGCTAAGCATAGGTGTCGTGTGCATGTTTTATACCCAAACCATTACAGTCCAGGCCAAAATCTAGAGTCACTTCAAAGTTCAGTCTTTCAACTTCAGTGTTGAAGCGTAGGCCTTCTAAATTTAATGCCCAGAATTGATGTTGAACTGCTGGGAAGACTGGAGTTGTGGCTGCCACAGACACATGAATTCTCCTTGCGTTGCCTTTGAAGAAATGTCCAATCACACGAGATTTGGCCACAACATTCCTGGTCCTTTTGTGGGCAAGACTTGAACTGGGCAGCCTCCACGAAGCTTCCAAGACCCTGACACTGGTACCTTCACTGCTAGTCACACTTAAAATGAAGCAGTCTCTCTAAGTGTCATCCACTGTTTGTCACAATCAAAATGTACCACTTTGCTTCCCAAAAGATCCATCAAAAAGGCCCAGTTATTCACATTGCTCTGAATTCCACAAAAATGGTCACAAGAGCTGCTTCAAAAACCTGCTTTCTCTTCACCCTTCAAAATGGTTCTCCCTTTGCAAAATCACAATGTTTTTGTAAATGTATCGAATTCTGGAACAGATTGTGACAAACCAATATATTGGTTCTTTCAATGTATTGAATTATCACTGGGCTGTGACTTGTGTTGTGCTTGTGTTAAAATGTTAACTGGGACCATTTAGTCCCTCCTGTCTATGCTATCCCTTACAGTGATAATCCCATTTTACTAAAATGGGAGCTTGTAATAATGTCTTTTCTTTTTCAATCTTTTTATTATTATTATAATTTATAAACACATACAGTTCAAAGAGATATAAAAAATACATAGTAAGTAATGAATTAATACAGAGATATTAAACAATAATATTACAGAATAAAAATATATCATAAAAAAATTTTTTAGATCAGTTTAGGGTGTGAACTATCTCTAAAAAAAAGATATAATTAATAACAATATATGAAAAAAGAGAAAAAAAAACCCCAAAAAAGAAGAAAAAACAAATCTGAATTAAAAAAACTTAAAAAAAAACCTACAGATATAGCTAAACCACGCCGATCACTCCGATCTCATCTTACAGCCCAATTATCATACATAATCATAGAAAGAAAACAGAGCCAGATCAACTCACCACAAATGAAAATATTGAATAAGAGCTTGTAATAATGTCGAGGCTGAGGTTGTTACTCTTGCACCATTTCCCGAGATTTTCCACCTCTCCTCTGAAGTGCCATTCATCAATGTTGCTGATGAGGCCAACTACTGTCGTGCCATCAACAAACTTGATGACGATGCAGTCGTGGGTCAGTAGTGTTAACTGGAGCAGGTTGAGCACACAGTCCTGAGGGGCGCAAGTGTTCAGCATGAGTGCTCGATATTTTGCTACCAACCCGGACAGACTATGGTCTTTCCATTAGGAAGTCCAGGATCCAGTCACAGAGAGGGGTGCTGAGTCCCAGCGAGGACAGCTCCTCCACCAGCCTTTGGGGAATGACTGTACTGAACGCCCAGCTGAAGTCAACGAATAGCAGCCTGGCATATGGCCCAGGATGGAGTGAAATGTCAAGGCTCTCGCATCGTCTGTGGAACAAATTGAAATTAATCGAACGTCGCTGGGAGGTGTGCTTTGATGCGTTCCATCACTTGAAGCATTTCATAATGATGGAGGTCAGTGCCACAGGGCAGTAGTCAATGTGGCCCTCTTGGGTACCGGGGATGATGGTGGCTGTCTTGAATCCTGTGGCAACAATGGACTGCTCCTGTGAGGTGTTGAAGATGTCCGTGAAGACCTCACAATTGGTCGGTGCAGTCCTTCCGTACCCAACCAGATATGTTGTCTGGTTCTGCCGCCTTGTGGATTATGATAGACAACTTCAAACTAAACAAAGATAATTTCAGATTTGCTCTATCACATAAGAAGTAGGAGAAACATTAAATTAACTTTGATTTAATTTATCCTGTTTAATCCCGTAATGATGCTACCACATTGCATTAGTTCAACTGACCTGATAATATTCTGTTGCTGATATTTGTTTTACTCAGCATCTGATGCCTCTCATGTCAGTATCCATTAGTCAGTGGTGGACTCCAGTTACCACTTTTCCACGGTCATGATGTCCTTTTGAAATCTTTCATCATATTTCTCACTGACTGCACCAAGATCAGCAGGGAAGTACAAATGCGAATGCAGAAAATATATTTTCCATGACATGATGCGCTTCATATTTTCGTATGCTTGAAGCACGTTGTCAATCAGATGGATGCAGTTTGTTGCACTGTATTTGACAAGAAAATTCTCAAAAACATCTTTAAATGCCTTCTGTGCTATTTTCTCTGGCTTCACTCGCAGATCTTTGAATCACCCAGGCATGCTTGGATTGAGCAAAACAGCATGCTTTTTGGGCAATATGACAGGAAATTATAGAACTATTAGTGTCAAAACGGTGGGTAATATTAAAATTTTAAGATGATTTTCAGGTTCAGCAGCTCAAATCCATAAAATATACCTAAAGGTGTCCAGAAAGCAAAATCTTTGTTGTCCAGTGGAAAAGACAACATGGGGTGTTTAGAATCTTTCACAATAAATGATGCTGGCTGGATTCTAGAACGTCTTCAAGGTATCATAATCCCTGACACTCAAGTTGGCCTAGAATCTCAGCACCTTGCATTTTTTTGAATTGAGAATTTTGATTTGTGGTATGGAAGCAATTATGAAATGGACACAGCTTGGTGTATTGATAAGCCACAGCAAAGTTAACAAAAGATGAGGAACTTGTTGACTCAAAGAGGCCCAGATACAAACCTTAACAGCGCTGGTAGAGAAAATGAGCATAAAGGTTCAAGTCCAGCACAGTCTAAAACCAACATGATGTCGTTTAGTAGGTTAAACCAGGCAGAAATTACACAGTAAATGGCAAGGCAGAGGGACCTAGTTCATTGAAAGTGGTGATGCACTTAGACAGGGTGGTGAAGAAAGCATTTGGCATTCATCAGTTAAGGCATTTAGTACAAGACTCGGGATGTCATGTTATATTTATACTAGATGTTCATAAGACTGCATTTGGAGTATTGTGCGTAGTTCCAGCCTCCCAGCTATAGCAAGGATGACATGAAGCTGGAAGAGGTATGGATTCACAGGTATGTTACCAGGACTGGGGAGAATTGTGCTGCAAAAGACTGGTCCGGCAGAGCTCCTTTTCTCTGTGGTGCAGGAAGTTGAGGGGTAACCTTATAGGGGTACATAAAATAATGGAAAAGTAATGGAAAATAATGGACTGTCGTTTTCACAGGATAGGAAAAGTTATGATTATAGGGCATAGATAAAAGGGACTCAAAGGGTAAATTTTTCAGTAGGTAAATGGAACGAGCTGACAGAGAAAGTGGGAGAGGAGGGCAAAATGACAATATTTAAAAGGGGCAGCATGGTTAGCGTAGCAGTTAACTCAATGCCTTTACAGCACCAGCAATTGGAACTGGACCTGGGTTCAAATCCCGTGCTGTCTGTAAGGAGTTTGTATGTTCTCCTGAGTCTGCGTGGGTTTTCTCCAGGTGCTCCGAATTCCTCCTACTCTTCAAAACCTTACTGGGGTGTAGGTTAATGAGGTGTAAATTTGGCGGCACAAACTCATAGGGCCAAATTGGCCTGTTACAATGCTGTATGTCTAAATTTTAAAAAGACATTTAGACAGGTACATGGACAGGAAAGGTTTATAGGGCTATGGGCCAAACACAGACAAATGAGACGACCTCATATTGGCAACTTGTCCAACGTGGACAAGTTGAGCTAAAAGATCTGTTTCCAGGTTTTGTAATTCTATGACTATAACATAGATTCCAGGAAGTAATTTGGGCTATTACAGTACTGTATATCTAATTTAATTAATTTAACTGAGGCAGTGATGGACCAAGAACCTGTAAGAAATCCAAGTTCTGATGCAACAGTGATGTGGACTGCTCCAGATTTTTTTTAAAAAGACTGAAAAATTGATGGAAATTTTAAAAAGAATATGAACCTTGACTCTGATCATTCAGGTTAACTACCACATTTGTTACTCAGGGAACTTCAGATGGTGAATACATAATACATAAAGGAAGGGGACAGTGAAATTCACACCAAATAATTTAATTTATAAACCGAGCAATGGACAGCCAAACCCTTAAATAAATTAAACTATCAGCATTGAGTCTTTGCTTTGTGGTGACTTTTTAGCGCAGCAGAATTGAAAAAAATTGTTCTGGTAGATACAAAGCATCAAAAGAGAAAGTAGTGAATCAACTCATAGTGAAGGCTAAATGGATAAATGAGAAAAGTGGAACAATATTATTTAGAATTGGATAAACTAATACTAAGAATTGTCCATCTTTCTGCAGTTAGCTCTGAATGGCTAACAGCAATTCGTATTTTGTTGAAATGGCATTTTAAATTACACATATTAACAAAAATCAAGAACATTACATGTATCGACCCAATTAAAACAATGCTGAAGAAACACAACAGGTCAAACAGTGTACTTTCTATAGCAGAGACAGGTACAATATCCAAAGGTTCAGGCTTGAGGTATGATATATCAACCTACTGCCTTCACCAGAGATCCTCAATCTCTGACACAAGAGTAATTCAACACAAAAACAAGCCCTTCTTTGTGCCAATTTACTGAGCCCTTCTCCAGCACTTGGTCTGTAAGCCATTTTTGCCTTGACCAAGGAAGTGCTCATGCATATCCTCCTTCAATATGTAAAACATGAAAGTCTGAAGTAAAAATACACTTTAACCATGATAAATACTTCAACCATTATTCTGCAGACTTACATGTTTTAAGAGTGTCCTTTATTTAGCAAAGATAAAGATACATAACCTATGTTTTGGGCTTGAGCCCTTCAAGGTATGAAAAAATATTGGCAGGCATTCGAACAAAAAAGGTAAGGGGGGTGGCAATGTGGAGGGGGGGGGGGGGGCGGAGGGAAACAACATGGTCCCAAAGGAAGGAAGTAATAGGTGAAGAAGGGAGGGAGGGCACACCTGCAAGCAGGGGAAGGGATGGCTAGGTGAATCAAGGTGGAGACTTGAGGGAAGGAAGACAGGAGGAAGGGAAGGGAAAGGAGGGAGAAAGGAGAGCAAGTTAGCAGAAAGCATTGACTTTTCCGGTTTCTGCTAACCTGCTCTCTTTTCCCCCTCTTCTTTTCCACCCGTCAGTTCTCACCCCTTTCCCTCTCAATTCACCTGGCCATCCCTCCTCTCCTTGCTCACTGCTGTGCCCTCCCTCCCTCCCTCCCTCCTCCACCTATTACCTCCTGCCTTTGCAACCATGCCATCCCCTTACCCTTTTTATTCGGATGCCTACTGAAAATTCTCCATGCCCCAATGAAGGGCTCAAGCCCAAAATGTCACTTACGCATTTTTATCTTTGCTATATAAAGGGCACTGTTTGGTCTGCCGAGCGTCTCCAGCATTGTGTATTGACTTTTTCTTATAAGCCAGCCAGCTGGAGGGTGTCCAGACTGAAAATCAGGTGTTGTTCCTCCAATGGATGGGTGGTCTTAGTGGGGTAGTACATGAGCCCATGGACAGAGATGTGAGCATGGGAGTGGAACGCAGAACTGAAATGGTTGGCCACTGGTGCGGACAGAGCGAAGGTGCTCAGCCAACCGCTCACCCAGTCTCTCCGATGTAGAGGAGGCCACGAAGGGCACAGTAAATCAGTCCTGCGGATACACAAGTGTTGCTTCATTTGAAAGGCCTGTTTTGGGTCCTTTCAAGTGAAGGGAGGAGGTGAGGGGTTTCTGCCTCCACCAAGGCAGTGTGTTCCAGTTCTAAAGCATCTGCCCCAAATCCACTACAGTCCTTCCCCCTAAGCCCAGGTCCTCTGGTTTTCGACATATTTCTCCATGCACCCCCCCCTTTCCCCACTCTCAACTCTTGCCCCTCCACCTATCCCCCTCAACTCCCCCTCCCCTCCTCCCTCTCCCCTCCTCCCTTCCTTCCCCCCCTTCCCCCCCCTTCCCCCCCCTCCCTCCCCCCTCTCCCCCCCCCCTCCCCCCTCTCCCCCCCCTCCCCCCTCTCCCCCCCTCCCCTCCCCTCCCCTCCCCTCCCTCCCCTTCCCCCTCCCCTCCCCTCCCTCCCCTTCCCCCTCCTCTCCACTCTCCCTCCCCCCCAGTTTTGTGCGCATCTCACTGCTGTCTTCACGACGGCAAACCCTGCCCTTGCCAAGGCCGCACTCACCATCTCGCCTCCCCAGGCCCGCCCGTTGACGCGCGCCGCACTCCCGTCGCCGGGCAACGCCGGGCCCGCCCCCCCCCGTCCCCGTCCCCGTCCCCCGGCGCAGGCGTGCTGCCGACCATTGACGCAGCGCCCTTCGCTCGGTGAGCGACGGCCGTGCGGGGAGGTTGGTGGTTGGCGGCGGCAGCGGTTTGCGGCCTTTGTACGTGCGGCGGGGGAAGGGGAATGGTTCGGGCCGCGAGCTGGCAGCGTCCGAGGTCAGTGCTAGCGGTCAGGGAGAGGAGCAAGGGCTTGGGTCGTGGGGGTGGAGGGTGAAGAGGCCGCCCCCACCGCTGGCCCTGTACAAGCCCAGCCTGAGCTCCCGTGTTGGGCTGCAGCACCCGCTACGAATAATCGGGGCCACTTCCCATCCCCCTCGACCCCTTTCATGCACAGTGCAGACCCATGGGGCGAGGCGGCACCGTAGAGGGGCCGAAGGGCTCTGCTAGTTCCGCCCCTTCACTACGAAAATGTTCTACCTCTTGCTCTGACTCCTCGGCCAGGGTTTACACTCCTAATGATGGGAGTGGCAGTGCTGGGCTGAGAGGACAAGCAGGAGATTGGGAGGGAGTGGAAATGGTGTTTTATTCCAGTTACATTTAGAAGATTGAATTGGGTTTGAAATGGCTGGGGGTGGGGTGGTACATTGGGACGTTTAGATGGGCACATAGATGTAAGAAGAATGGAAAATTATGGGTTGAGAAGGGTTAAATCAGTGGTTTTCAAACCCTCCCTTCAAATGCGAGTGGGAAGTACTCCAGACCCAATTGTTACTGAAATATTTTGCTGGAGAAAAATCGTCATTGACCCATTTCCTTTGGTGTTACAAAACTGGTTTTCAAACCTTTTTTCTTGCAATCCCTTTCTAATCACAGAGCACTTATGGCATAGGGATTGCTTAAAGTGGAATGTGAGTTTAAGGGGGGGGGGGTGAAGTCTGAAAACCACTGGGTTAAATTGATGGAATAGATCAGCATAACATCTTGGGCTAAAGGGCCCATACTGTGCCGCACTGTTATCAGTGACTTGACAGTGATGTCTAGAAGGGAAGGAGAAAGGAGAGCAGGTTAGCAGAAAGCAGATATCTTTGACTTTTCCAGTTTCTGCTAACCTGCCCCCTTTTTCCTCTCTTCTCTTCCACCCCCCCCCCCCACCCCCAGTCAGCTCTCCACACCTTTCCCTCTCAATTCACCTAGCCATCCCTCCACCTCTTGCTCACTGCTGTGCCCTCCCAACCTCTCTCTCCACCTATTACCTCCTGCCTTTGCGACCATGCCTCCCCCTTACCCTTTTTATTCGGATGCCCGCTGACATTCACAAGTGAAAAACGTCACATACATTTTTATCTTTGGTACATAAAGGGCACTGTTTGGCCTGCCAAACAGCATTGTGTATTGACTTTTTATTTTAAGCCATCCGACTGGAGGGTGCCCAGATGGAAAATCAGGTGTTGTTCCTCTAATGGACGGGTGGTCTTAGTGGGGTGGTACATGAGCCCATGTATTTTCCAGTATTCCAGGAAAAGTCCTCTGATGTTGAAATAATGCTTTATTGTCATGTGTATGGAGATAGTGAGAAGCTTAATTTTGCATGTCATTCAGGCGTAACCAAATTGTTGCCACATTTTTGTGCTATCTGGTAAGAAAGTAACAAGATAAATCATAACAAGGTCAAACTGGGTTTCCAGCATTTTAACAGAACAGGCAACCGGATTAATTCACAGTGGCTTTCTGCCATTATTTGAGAAGATGGGATCTCATCAGTCCAAATTCTGGAATGGGATCCAAACCCATTCTTTTCTGATTAATTTGTACAATTTTTTTTAATATTGCCTGATCTTGAGCTTTTTTTGTTCCAGTATCATTCAAAGTTTGGATGAAAACATCTTTAGAACATGGCAAATCCACTAAGAAGTGAAGTAATAAAACTGTACAAAAATGTAAGTTTTCACCTTATCATCTGTAATAAACTTTTGCTTTGAATTTACAATGCATAGATACACAGATTTCCACAAGACCACCAAGTCATGTAGTTCTTCCTCAACGGACAGAACGAAGGTGATCAACAAAACAATCTCCCAGACTGAATCTCCAGGGTCATCTACAGTATCCAGAGCTCCCGTTGTGCCCTCTTCTACATTGGAAAGACTACATGCAGACTGGAAGATCGTTTAAATGCCTGTCTACAGTAGTAGTGGGGACCGCCCAGTGGCCAACCATTTCAATTCTATGCCCCATTCCCACACCGACTTGTCTCTCCATGTCCTTATGTGCTGCCAAACTGAAACCACCTACAAACTGGAGAAACAGCACCTAATATTCTGTCTGGGCACTCTCCAACTGGATGGCATATCTTTGATTTCTCTGGTTTCCATTAGTTTCTCTCTCCTTTCCTTCCCTCTCCATTCATTCCCTCTCCATTCAGAGAGCTACCCCTTCTCTCTGAAAACTACTTTTTTTCTCCACTGTCCTCCTACCCACATCCACTAACAACCTCTTGCCTTTGCTCCTGTCCCTTCTTCTCTCCTCTTAACCTTTTCATTCAAGTGCTCAGGCATGAAACATCAGTTATGCATATCTTTGCTTCCTGTGGGTGCGGCATAACCGGCTGAGATTCTCCGGCACTTTTTTTTAGGGCTATATGGGTCGACCAACATCGAGGGTCCGCACTGTAGTGTTTTATGAAACTTTACAGGCTGTATATATTGATGTGAATGTCTCACCTTCAGATTTACAAAAGTCATTCCTCCAAACGCAGTCAGCCAGAGAAACATAGTTTGTCTTTCATAGTTCTACAGGTTCCTCCAGATTGAATAATGGCAAATAACGCCACTGTTTAAGATAGATGGAAAAACAAGATCTACAGATTATTGATTCCAGTCTAACTAGAGTATGTGAAACAGGACAGTTTGAATATTTCATGGGGTTTACAATGTCATGGAAGGGAAATAATGTGTGACATACCTGAAGTTTTTTTTGAGGCTATTGGTAAACTGGTTTTAATAAGATTTTCAGATGCCTTTGATAAAGTCCCACATAAAGCAGTCATTAGCAAGGTTTCCATATGGCTTCACTGGATATTTTACATTCTTTTTCTCTCCCCCCCCCCCCCCCCCAACCATGAAATTGTTAGTACCTGTATAGACCACAGCCTCTGGCTGCTCATCCTCCCCATCAGAATGTCCTGTACCTGCTCTGAGACCTGCTTAGCCCTGACACTTCTGGAGTCTCGTCATAGCCATAGAAATGCTCTCATCTTATTGCTCACCTTCCCTATTGTACAGCGAAGCTAGCCATAGTTCCATTAATTTAGTCGATGCTATTGTATCCAAAATGGCATACATCCCCTAGAGAATCATTTGTGGAGAACTTGGGCAGTACCTCCTGCTTCTCACACCAATCACCTTTAACATATTCCATCTCCTGATTCTCCTTGGTTAGTCCAACTGCAGTCTGACAGGAGCTGGACACACTTCCTGCAAACAATTGTCTGGGACACTTGACAGTTTCCTTCTTCCACATTTCACTGACAGCCTTTAAGGTATTAAAATGTTATTGGTAGTTCTTCAGTTTGAAAAAGACACATTGTTGTGCAACTGTGGACACAAAGGTGACTTTTCAGTAAATGATCACACTGGAAAACATGTTTTTGCCAACAAGTAGAAACCCAAGCCAATTTTAGAGGTGAGTCATTTGAGAAATAGTCTGAAACTCACACTGGATTTGAATTGTACACAAGGTAATCTCGGATGCAAATTTTGTTGAAAAGAATTTTTAAATTTTTTTTTTTTAAATTGCATCTGCTGTGATAGTTGTCTGTTGTCCCAGAAAAGAATCGCTTCAGGCCAAATTTGTTTCCTACATTTGAGATTGCAATCCTTTGATTTCCCTATTCAAACTCCTGTCAAACAGTTCACATCCTCATCTCTTTGTAACCAGACTAAACCTTTCCCCATGTCATGAAAATAGAACGGTTTCAACACTAAATAGATCCCCCTCTTAATTTGGAACAGGGAATAAAAAGCAATAAATTGCAGGGAAGACAAAATTCTTTCATCTCAACACTCCTGGAGGAACCCACTTGCTTCCTCCAGCAGTGTTCAGCTTCAGATTGCAGCATCTGCAGTTTCAGGTGTGTCAACAGAATTCTTTAATGCTTGATTTGTTTAAATGCAGCAGAAGTTGACATTTTTAATTAACCCTCAATTAAAAGATCAATGTTTTGCCTTAAAGTTGCTTCACCTTGGCAAAGAATACCCAAAGGGAGCAGATTACTTCAAGGAGCATCTTAAGAAGGCTTTCATGAAAAACAGAGACGTCACAGATCCTGATCAAATCAAGGAATTAATAGCCCGGGGGGAGTTTGTGATCAAGGAACTGGAAGCTTTGTATTACCTTAGGAAGTACAGAGCAATGAAACAACGTTATGAAGAGAACAATGAATAATTAGAACTTGTAGGTTCCAGAATGAATCCTTGTAAATGCAATTCTAAGATCGACAGGTAGATTGCCTGCAATTCATAAACACACTCATTTGAATCCACTAATCACATGAATTTTGAAGCTGGGCTCTTAAACACAATATTCAGCGTATAGAAGAATTAAGAATCAGCAAGTTTTCAGTTGCAATGAAGAGGTTGGTTTTTGCGTGGAACCCAGTGACTCAGCACAATTCTTTAAGAATATGGAATTTAATTGCCAATGGATTAACCTACTTTGTTCTACTGATCCAATTTTAAAAGTACCATTATTAATCCATTACTGCATACCGTGCTGAAATAATGGCAAGAGACACCTGCTGCAATTTTTCAAAGCTAAAATTGTGTTTGTCAGAAAAGGCCAAGGTGTAAAATACCACTAATATTAATTTCATAAATTTGAGCAAATTGTATTTAATAGACAGCTGATAAAATGGTTTTGATTACACATTACTGATTGATGTATTTTTTTAATCAAAAGCAACTTAATGTTAAAAGTGCTGGGTCAGATTTCTGACTTATTGACAGAGTACATACACATCACATACAACCCTGAGATTCCTTTTTCCTGCAGGCACAGCAGAATTACCACTAATTGGTAGTGCAAAAAAACTAGTGCAAACAAATAAAACTAAACAACAAATGTAAACAAACTGCAATACAATGAATACAAGTTTTTGTTTTAACAGATTTGATACTCAAGAGTGGCCTTTTAGAACCTAATGGTACATGATTCATGTAACATCCTTGGAATGGAAAAAGCATACTCATCCTGTTGCTGAGATTTCCTTGGAATCAATTAATTCAATGTGTATGGGCCCTGATGAATCATTGGGTGATTTCAAATTGCAGCACCCAGGAATTCCCTCCTGGGACCTGGATGTAATTACTGGGTTGAGGATGCACCTTTCAAATTGTAGCCAGACCTACCTGATAAATTGCCAATCTGGCAATTTAAGGGGATCCCCTTAAATCCGTCAGTTGCCCCCCCCCACCCCATTGCCGCGAACCAGGGTGGGAAGGGGGGTGGTTGCTGCCAGGACATGCCACTCTGGTTCACAGCAAAGCTCAATGTGGTAGCATGGCCATCTTCCTTACCCATAATCTCCCACACCGCTGGGTAGTATACTTTTTTCAGGGGAATGCCCACAGGGGTGCCCAGCACTACCTGTCCCTTTTCCCTCTCCTTATTACCCATCTACTCTCCTCCTGCCTCCCAGGTGTAATAATGTCACTATAACTTATCAATCACCCCCTCTGCCTCCCAAATGTTCTGGACTTTATCCAACCCCAATTCCTCAACCTGGTTTTTCATTGACTGCCACGACCAACTCTCTCACTAATGCACATTCACTATCTCCTATTTCTATCAGACACCACTGTTCCTTATGGATTTTCTACAACTCTGCCCTAATGTGTTGGCAGTGTAGCTCCTGGGGGAGGTTAAAAAAAACAGCCAATTGAAGGAAAAAAATGCCATTAGGGAATTGGGAAGAAATGTTCTGATCAAGCAGAGCTCCAGGAGATCTCAGAAATTTGTGATACACTACCAGCAAACTTTATTCTGATACTTGATCTCCTCTCAGTCAAGCTCTCACTTGCTTCTTCCTCAGATCTGTCCTCAGGACAGATTCCACTGTGGCTTCCTGGATCACCCACCATCAATTCAAAGCAACAGGAAGGCTTCCAAGGACCCTCACCCGAAGTGCAGTACACAGCATGTCAAAGAGGGAACCAATCCATCTGCCCAAACCTTGATGAATATTTGTCCAACACTTTCCCCTACCACATTTAGATGTACTGTCAATGCTTTGGGTTTATATTAAAACCAATACTTCAGAAGCAATGAACAGCCCAGCAACAAAAGACAGACGCACTACCTGATGTCGTTTTGATGGGTTCCTACACCTTCGTTACATTGGATACTTTCTCATTTGTTGCTTGCATCTCCATAAATTTAAAAACTGCACAAAAGTGCACATTTGCTCAGGATTCAAAGTAATCATGGACCAGAATGTTTATCAAAATGAATTACAAGTTTTTATACTCAATTAGCAACAAGATGGGTAGAGGTTTAAGACACTTTAATTGAGAATTAAACTATATTCAATACATTATGTTCAAGTTCTGACTTGTACATTAGATTCAAACAATGATAAACAGCTGTGTGCATATCACAAGCAATTAAATCATGACTGCTCTGTGGTACAATTAAATTTCAAGAAAAAGTTGTATGGAATAATTTTAATACATTTTTTTTTACACAAGTTTCCCCAAAAGTAAATGGGCATTTAGTCAACTGCACATAAATAGCGCAGGACAACTCAGCAGACCATATAATGCCCCCTCTCGAATATACACTTGCACTCAGTAACACAAAGTACTAATCTTGTGCCCTTAGAAGCTCATTAACAGCCAAGAGGAGAACTTTTTGCCAAATTCTCATTAGTAGAGAAGCAAGCTAATTTTGGGGTAACCAACAGCTTAAGCCATCTTCCACAACTTTAAGAGAATTAGAATGCAAACTTCAGTCATGAAAGCTTACAATAGTTTAAAAAATTATTTATTTTCAGAAGTAAAAAAATTATGTAGTTATTTTATTTTGGCTTTTGCTTTAGGAACTGAAAAGATTAAAAATAGAATCTTGAGTGAATAATGTAAACATTTCCATTCTCCAAGTTGCTGAATACATATGATTGCACTTGATGTGGTCTGAGGCTCATCATTCAGATTCCAAATTTACATCCACTCTACAGATTGGGCAAGTTGAATGTCCCTACAGGAGAAAGGGGACAATTAACTTATTTTTGCAATTTAATGCTGATAAAAGCTAAAGCAAAAATTCCCAAACTAACATGCAGTGTTTATAGGTGAAATTTCAGATTTTGTCCTGTACCAAAACTGAAAGACAAAGTGTACAGTATATCTGCTCAGGAAAAAAAAGTACATAATGTTGCTATGAGGAAGGTAGAAAGACTGCCTTTCTTGGGAGGAGAGTCAGTAAACAAATGACATACACCAAGAATCTGAAAATCTTATTCAATAACAGAAGAATGCAACAGGACAGATTGGTTTTTTTTAAAACAAAATACCCTAGTTACAGTGGAACCCTGTTATAATGTGATAGTTGGGGTCCAAAAAAATGGCGAAAAAAGCAGGGTTGCGCTAAATCCAAGTAATGTACATAATGTACACAAATCAAGGCACCACCTACCTCATCAATGCAATGAATTCCCCAAGATAAACATGACATTGATCATTCAGACGTGCCACTTCTAGATGTCCGCTGCGCCACAGGGTGGCCTTCCCTGGTACTGCAACTTTTAAAACGGGCGCACTTCACGTTCCATCTCAAAGAATGGAACATTAAGGGGTCCAATATCCGAATTCGCATTAAATCAGGGCACATTAAAACCGGGGTTCTACTGTATTTGTTAATTAAATGCCTTGAACAAAATAAGTATTATGTTTTAGCTGAAATTTGTGTCCTCCACACTCCAAGGGAAGCATTTACTCCCAATCAAAACTAATAAAATCAGAAATTGGTTTAATCACTGCCCTCCAGATGTTGGTTTGTGATATGATCTTTGAACTATTTCCAGAATAACCCTGCAAAGTGTTTATTCCCTTATTTTGAAGGAGTACTAAAATGCATTTTGAATTTACAATTCATACCTTTAACCAACGGTCAATACATCGGCTATGATAATCATGAAGGCAGGGCAAGATCCTCAACTTTTCTCCTGAAGAATAGTCATTGAAGCAAATATGACACCTGAGATTAGAAATCATGTGCATTACAAAGTGTTTTCCAAATGACCAGCCAAAAGGCAAGAAAACTTGAAATTAGATGCCTTTGCAGATGTTCAAACATTGGACACAAAGTATGCGTTAAATGTGGCAGTTTTGGGCTGAAATAGCAATTCTGTCATTTTGATTTTATGTGCAAGTTCCCAAAATGGTACAGGTTAACATGCCCAATATTGAAACAAATGTTGCCTACAAACTTAGAAAATAGATGTACAGCACAGAATTGGAGCCTTCAGCCCCACCTCATTTGCCCATCTTGAGACTCATTTGCACCAATTCCATTGGGCTGCATCCCTCTGCCTTCAAAATTGTCCAGAACAAGCTGTTGGAGGGGAACTACACAAATGAAAAACCTATCCCCCACATCTCCTTAAATGTCTCCTCTGCTAAGAAGCAATCAACTATTCCATCTAGGCCCCTCAATAGTTAAAACTACAAGGTCACCTCCAAGCCTCCTATGTTCCAGTAGGAGTTTGTATTATATTTTCTAAGGCAATTTGGAGTGTCTAAAAGTAGCAGCCAATATGGATCTGTTGCAAGTGTCAAGAATAACCTTGGAACAAAGATTTTTGCATAGTGGGATCGTTAAAACACGACCAAAGTTCAAAATAAATAGACAACCACCAAATGGCACCTGCCGCAAGTAACACTGGCAGAAAATACAGATGTATACATGGCAAAAGAGCAAATAATTTTGTTCCACACATGCAAGGGCTGGAGACCAAAGCACACATATCAGATCATTAACAAAATTTCAAAGAAGAGATAAGGCCACCCATGATGGATTGATGTCCCAAATGCAATCCTCTCCACATCAACTTGATAACTAAGGCAGCATCTTGGTAAGCAGCTTTTGCACTCGTATCCAAAGCCTCCACATCCTTCGGTAATGGGACAATCAGAATTGCCCAGTACTCAATGATATCTAAATAATTTCTAGGATATGACATAATACCCCATCTAATGATGCAAAGTGTACCATATCCTTCTTTACCAACCTATCTATTTGTACGGTGGGAAGCACTGTTAGTGCAATACTGTTACGGTGCCAGAGATCGGTTTCAAATCCTGCACTCTAAGGAGTTTGTATGTTCTCCCCATGTCTGTGTGGGTTTTCCCCAGGGGCTCTGGTTTCCTCCCACTGTTCGAGACGTACTGGGGGGGGGGGGGGGGCGTGTAGGTTAACTGGGTATATTAGGCAGCACAGATTTGTAGACTGAAGTGGCCTGTTACCATGCTACATGTTTAAATTTTTTTTTAATTGAAAATTAAAAACATGGTTGACTAGGTCCCCTAGATCTCTCTGTACATCAATGCTGCAAGGGTCCTGCTATTATATATTTCTCTTGCATTTGACCTCCTGAAGTGCACCACTCACTTGCTCAGATTAAACCACATCTGTCCTCAGCTCACATCTGTAACTGTTCCGTTGCATTTATCACTGATTGGTTCTCTGCAAACCCATCCTTTTTGTGCATCTTCATTTCACAAAACAGAACCCAAAGGGCCAAATTTAGAGCAATGGGGGAGAATAGGCATGCCAACGTGGCCTGTTTCTGCTCCGTAAATGGTTATATGTATAGGTTGACAAGTATGGCAGCAGATCCTGACAGCAGAGACAAGGTGTAGAGTGCCGTCATTTATTAATTCAGACACAAATAGAGTGCAAAGGGCAAACTAAATTCGCGATCCCCAGTTCTAGTACTACATGGAGGAAAGATGAAATGGCATTTAAAAGGGCATAGAGGATATTCAAGGATCTTTGCAGGAATGGAAAACAAACTGTTATATTTTAAAGCAAAAATAGTGGATAAGGTTTTTCAAAATTAATACTTAGAACCACAAGTGCAGAGCTGCAGACTCAAAAGGCAAGATGGATTGAAATGCACTTTGCAAATAGATTTTCCCAATCTACAAATTCTTCTTCTCTGTCCTTCACTGCCCCCCCCCCCCCCCTGCCAATGGTAACTGGTGATTAACCCAGAAGCTTACTTACTGTGTCTTTTCCGCAGCGCATTTTGGGTCAAAAATCTTTATAGGCAATCGGTTAATCTGAGAACTGCTGAGTTTTTTCTGTGCAACAGCTGAACCCTGGATTTCTTCAAACACTAGCAAATCCTGGTTAAAGATTCCCAAAATAAGAGAATTAAGTCTTGGGTTTGAATTTAAATACATTTCTTAATGGAACAAAAACTCACCTCGTAGTCATTGCCATTATTTGCTTCTTCATTTAAGTACATTGAGGTAGTTTGTCGGCTGTGCCATCTGGTTCTCCTACTTCTGCCTAAGACAGTAATTGTTTAGTTTACTTGGAGGACATGCATGGAAGTTGTACAATTTAAAAGTCCATCTTAGTGAATCAATACTGGGTGTTTCTGCTCGTTTCAAGGGAGTGCACATTCTACTGCGCATCAACACCACCTGGTCACCAAATCAGGAAAGAGTGATCAGTAGTGGAAGACAGTTGGACCCTTGCAGCCCAAAATGCAACACTTTGTATTTTTAATTTATTTTGCTCAATTTTTTTGCCAGTTTCTTGAATTCCAGATACCAGGGGATTTGCTGTATTTCTTCTATTCCCATCCTTGTCCACTGGTATACTGAAAGTCAGAGTTATGATCACACACTGAGATGTGTCACCTGACTAATACAAGATCTCGTATGGCCTGTCCTCCTGTCAGCTTGTCCACATACGGTGTCAGGAATCCTTCTTGGACACCTGACAAATTCTGCCCCTTTTATCCTTCACAGGTAAGAAGGTACCAGTCAATATTAATATAGTTAAAACCTCCCATAATAACCTGTTACTTTTAATCCATTCCAAAATCTGCCTATTTATCTGCTCCTCAATGTCCTACAGGCTATTTGGGGAACCTACAGACTCACTCTTCCCGTTCTGACTTCCACCCACTCAGTAGACAATCCCTCCACAACGAACTCCCTTTCTGCATCCTTGATTAGTAATAGCTCCCTTCCTATACCTTTTGAAATATCTAAACCCCTGACCTTACCTCAGCCAAGTCTCCAACAGTCAGAGCATCATAACTGCACATACTAATCCATGCTCCAAGTTCATCTTCCTTATTCTTAATACTTCTTACATTGAAATTAACATTTCAATCCTTCCAGTTGACTACATTTATGCTCCCTCCACTGCCTTTAATTCTTCCCAAACTCATTGCACATCACATCAACCTTTCCACCATCTGCTCAATTATCTGCCCTATTATTCTGGTTCCCATTCCATCAGGATATTGGTCCCCTTCCAACTTAAGGTAACTGGTCTTTTGTTAAAAAAAATACAGGCTGTACTTTCCCCAGAAGATCATGATCCAGAAACTAATTATCCTATTCTTACCCTTGCATGGCTCAGGCAGCAATTTTGAGATTACAACCCTTGAGGTCATGTCTTTCAGCTTCCTACCTAGCTCACTATATTTTGTATGTTATGCAGTACTGAACAAGATTTACCAGGAGTCAAGGAACACAAGAAATATCAACTGGCAGGCCACATACCAACCCTTCAGCATTTGAAGGGTCAAACAGACTCCTTTTACTCCATTTCCTAGTTCCAGGAACAAGTCTCAGACCAAAATATTCATGAGTTCTTGCCACAGTTGGTCTTAGCTTACCATAGTATCTTTGTCTTTTAGCTTGTCACTCAAGTTTCCAGCATTTTCTCCCCCCAGACTTCTAGCAGATGCAGTACTTTAATTTTTAAAAAACTGAATGCTGGACATTTGCACTTAAATCCAAAATCTCAATTGAAAATTTAGCAGATCGAGCATTATGGCTCACGACTTGCTGTTACCTGGTTAAATGGGTTGAAAGCCATCCGGTTGAGAATATAGACAAGTCAAAAATAGATCCAAAGCAATTTGAAATTATCTACTTTGTACAGTTAAAGGGCAAAAAATTAGAAGTAACATGAGGGGGAACTTCTTCTCAGAGTGGTAGCTGTGTGGAATGTGCTTCTGGGAGAAGTAGTGGTAGCAGGCTCAATTTTGTCATTTGAGGAAAAATTGGATAGGTATATGGATGGGAGGGGAATGCAGGATTATGGGCAGGGTGGGACTAGAGGCGAGCACTTAGTTTGGTGCGGACTAGAAGGGCAAAAATGGCCTGTTTCCATGCTGTAATAGTTATATGGTTAACAAGCATATTTTTTAAATGGAGGTATTGGTCATTACAATTTGGAAAGACCTCCTCCCCCCACCTCCCAGTATCCGGATTAGGGGAATTGCCCTAGAGGTTCTTCTGTTCAATGCACAGACTTTGGACATCAAAGACTTCAATTATGCCAGTTTCCTGCACCAATATAGAAGATCAGCCATGACCAAAGCAAGCTCAAAGGGGTCTGCTCTTTGTATTCCCATTGTCTACATCTATCAATACATCTCTAAAAATTAACATTTATAAATCTGTGGAAACAATTCTCACCATTTGTGTCAAAAAATCTTTCCAAGTCATGTAGTACAGGATCAATTGGCTCCGAAGACAGCATACCATTTCTGCGCTGATACTCCCTGCATCCAGGCTTTCCACAGTACCCAATCTCTGAAGATGTCAACAGATCATATTCACCACAGCCAGGCAACCCACAGAACACGGGGAAGGAGTTTTCCCTCATCTGTGTTGAGCATAAAGTAAACAATCATTTGCACTCATCGACAGTCATATCTTACTCAAGATTCAAATAATCTAGTTGCTGTGATTATACCACTCACTAGTCATCGGTTTCTATATTTCATTTCTCAGAACTTGAGGGACTGATTAAAGATACCAGTTCCAATTTGCATACCAGAACCACAATGTGGGAAAAGTAAACAAAAATAAACTATTTTGTCAGCAAGCCACATACAAAAAAGATAAACTAGAAAGCAATCAAGTAAAATTGGGGTGGCACAGTTAGCGTAGATGTTAGTACAAAGCTGTGATTGGGACTGGGGTTTGAATCCCTCACTGCAAAAAGTTTGTATGTTCTCCCTGTGTCCGCATGGGTTTCCTCTGGGTGCTCTGGTGTCCTCCTACTCTTTAAAATGTACATGGGGTTGGTTGTGTAGGTTAAATGGGCAATAGGAGCTCCTGGTTCAAGACCTGTTACATGCTGTATGTCAAAATATAAAAATCTGAATTGAAATTAATTTTTCTGAAATCAGGAATATTGTGTCACAAGAAAATTTGAACGTATTAGACTCAACATGCATACAATTGTGCAGTACATGTTGAACTGCTATCCAGTGTTACGAGCCCAAAGGACCCCAAAACCCAGCAGCAATAGATATTCACCAAGACAAGTGGTTTTTAAAACAAAAGTTATTTTTAATCAACTTTAAACATGAAAACAGAATCAAATTTTAACTTCTCATACTTAACTAACCTCCTTCTAATTCTAAGCATATGTGTATGATGTGTGTGTAAATTTAAGTTCTTTGGTTCACAGTTCAATCTCACTTCTTCTTCCAAGTTCTCTGGATGCAGGCAACCCTTAGAGTGCACAGAATTTAACATGGATAAAGTTCACCAGGCTTTGGTGCTCGAAAGGTAAATGTTTACCGCTCAGGAAGGTTCTTGTAGGGTTTGCAGAGAGAGATTTGTTGTTCCAGGATTTCCACAACTGAGGTACCACCATTAGTCACCTCAAGGTCTCGCTGATGAAACTTGCCCCATCAGGGTTTTCCAGATGGTAACCTCTTTCTTCAGGCTACCACCACAGAATTCCGTTCTGTTCCTCTTATTCCAAGAGAAACACCAGACAGATAGCACTTCCAGCCATCCACTGCTTTGAAACTTTGTTTCCAAACAGCTCTTCCTGGCTTGTTTCAGCTGTGACTGTTCAGTCTCTTTCAGTGTCACCCACACACTAGCTGAGAGGGCTTGTTTTCCCTTTTTTTCTGAACAGCCATAAAGCCCATGTGACTCTCACTTACAAAACCCCCACCTTCTTCAGCAAACAGGAGTTCTCCTTGGTCAAAATATGGTCTTAGCACTTCTGGTCACCCAGAAGTGACCTTTCTGTATACTCTGTCAAAACCCTTGAAAAGAGCTTCCAACAGCCAGAGTGTCTCCAATCCATTCATTTAATGATATCATTTCAATTAGGACCTACTTGTGAAATGTGCATCACATTCTCCAGGTATCCTGCGATGTTATTGAATATGAATCTTCAGTCTTTCAAATAAGATCTGTTTTAAAGTGTGTGTATGTATGTAACTCACTAATCTTACCAAAATCCCAAATATTTATTACACCACCATTGTTCAACTTCTAGAACTGTTCTACACCAAAACAAAGCAGCAATCTCTAGTTTGAAAGGTTACACCACTTCAAAAAGGAACAAATACTTGTTTTTTGAGGACCAAGTGCTAATGTATAACTTGATCTTTAGTCTCATTACCATTTCACTTCAGACTTTAAACATCAAATGACAATTGCACATTCACATGTAGAAATCCAGAAGGATATTGCTGCAGCTCTTTGTAGAGCTCTACCCTACTTCAGGTCACCTACTGCCAAAACTCATGCCTTCTTTTGTCGGGTCCACACCTGTCCCACCTCTTGTTTCATGCTAAGAATCTGCTGACCTGCGCAAGTCTGGACAATTCTTGCTTGCAGGAATATTCTTAAGGGGTTAATGGCTTCATTTTTGAAAGTTTAAACACTTCCAAGGCCTCACTTTTCACCAACTTTCACATTACTACCACCAAGATTCTGGTTCCTCTTATTTCCTGCATATCCAGGTCTTTTCTCTAGATGAAGCCATACCTTCAACTGAAAAATTTCCCATACCTTCAACTGAAAAATTTCCTTTATAACTTTTTCTTTTAAAAAGTCAGTCAAATGGCCTAGCAGAGCATGGAACAATGGACTTTAGTTCTTCACCTCCTCCTCCGACCCCCCCCCCCCCACCTCCCAAATTAAAAGTGGTGGAGAACAAATTCCTAGCTCAGTCAGCCTTTGTTGCCACTTTAGAAATGACTAATTAATGTTGCAACAGGCTGCAGCATTAAGGTGTTGTGCAAGTGGTCAATAGCTACAATTTTCAAGAGAGTCCTAACTTTGCTACTTACTGCATGGAGAGGACTTCTAAGATCAGGAGAATGAACTTCCAAGTCAAATTGTGCCTGCCAAAAAAAAGTTTAACAGTATTAAAGCAAAACATTCAGAATCCTGTAGTGGATTCAATAGTTGATGACATTTAATACAGAAATACAAGGGGCCCAGAATGAAGGGCCACACGTCAAAACACAAAAGCATAAAATCAATGCCAAAATTAGATTAAAAGTTAATCTGGATTTCTGTTTAGAGCACAAATTATAAACTTAAAATAAAATAATCTTGAAAAATATTTTTGGGACAGGATACTGAGAAGAAATTGGTGAAGTCCAGCATAGGTCCGGTCTTTGTATTTTGTAATGCAATCTAAAACACATGCAGCATTTCTAAATTACATTTATTTTGTGACTGAACAATCTGGAAATGCTTCAGAAGCATATTCCATTTTTTAGAATTATTATAGCCAATTTCAGAAATTCACCAAGATCTCAAGATCAGAGGACTTAAATGCTCCAAAACCACAAATTGGGAGGCAGGTTTCTAGAAGCAAATTTAGAAACTGTAAAGCTCGTCGAAAGAACCAAAGTCTTGTTGATCCAAACAAAGGCTTTTATTAGCAAAAGACAGGAGCTCTTCACAGGTGGCCGACCAGTCCGGAATGATCCGACCTGGCTAGGGACACAACCCTTTTAAGGCCCAGACAGTAGGCGTGGCTAAGCTCTCAGCCAATCGCTGTAAGCACAGTCATTACATACTCTAGGTACTGTAACTATATACATTGGTGATAGGTCTGCACTATCACATTCACCCCTTCTTGGAGAACTGACCCTGGGGTGGAAGGGCTGAAGAGGGAGAAGGGAAGGAAATAAAAAACGAGGGAGAGAATGAAAGGAAGGGGTAGGTTAAGGACTGTAGCGGTCAGGGGGTCTGACCATCCGGCGTGACCGCCGTGGTGCTGGGATTGGGGTCGCTGGAGTGGTGTCGTCAGCGGGCTCGTCGGGTGCAACCGCTCCTTCGCTCAATTCCCCAGCCGTGTTGTTGGCAGGGTGGCCTGGGTCGTTGGGGTGCTGTTGGTCCTTCTGTCCCGTCACAGGGCCTGGGGAATAAAGAGTTGGGGAAGGTTGGGTTGCGGGGGTTGCTGAGCCTACCGCGTCCTGAGCTAGGTCCCGCACCGATATAGTGTCCTCCCACCTGTCTGGGAACTCAACGTAGGCGTAAAGCGGGTTCGTGTGGAGTAGAATCACTCGGTCGACCGAGGGGTCGTTCTTTGAGTGCCGGACGTGGCGTCGCAAAAGGACAGGGCCAGGGACGGTGAGCCATGCCGGTACAGTGATTCCTGATTCGGATTTCCTCGGGAAAAGGAACATCCTTTTGTGGGGGGAGGCATTTGTTGCGGTACATAGGAGGGAGCGGATGGAGTGTAAGGCACTAGTGAGAACCTCCTGCCAGTGAGAGGTGGGGAGACCTTTAGACCAGAGAGCCAGTGTAACCGCTCTCCAGATGGTGGCATTCTCCCTCTCGACCTGGCTGTTACCGCGTGGGTTATAGCTGGTGGTCCTGCTTGAAGCGATATCACACTCCAGAAGGTACTGTTGCTGCTCTGTGCTCATGAATGAGGACCCCCTATCGCTGTGGATGGAATTGGGGTACCCAAAAGTGGCGAAGATACTGTGAAAGGCCTGAATCACTGAGGTGGCGGTGGTGTCTGGGCAGGGCACAGCGAACGGGAAGCGGGAGTACTCGATGGCCGTAAGGATGTAGTTATTACGGTTGGTCGACGGTAGGGGCCCCTTAAAGTCTACGCTAAGACGCTCGAAGGGGCGGGTGGCTTTGATAACGTGGGAGTTCCCCGGACGGAAGAAGTGGGGCTTGCATTCAGCGCACACAGAACAGGCTCGGGTCATGGAGCGAATCTCCTCGACTGTGTAGGGTAGGTTGCACGCCTTCACAAAGTGGGCAAACCTAGTGACCCCTGGATGACAGAGCGCCTCATGGAGTTTCTGTAGACTGTCCATCTGTACGCTGGCGCACGTCCCCCTGGAGAGCGCGTCAGGCGGGTCGTTGAGCTTACCAGGCCGGTACAGGATGTCATAGTTAAAGGTGGAGAGTTCGATTCTCCATCTGGCAATTTTGTCGTTTATCTTACCTCGCTGGGTGTTGCTGAACATGAAGGAGACCGCGCGTTGATCAGTCAACAGTGTAAAGCACCTCCCAGCGAGGAAATGTCTCCAACGACGCACTGCTTCAACTATGGCCTGGGCCTCCTTCTCGACAGAGGAGTGTCTACTCTCTGGACCCTGGAGGGTTCTGGAGAAGAAGGCTACAGGCTGACCGGCCTGGTTCAAGGTGGCTCCCAGGGCGAATTCGGATGCATCGCTCTCGACTTGAAACGGGACAGACTCCTCGATCGCATGCAGCGTTGCAGCGGCGATGTCGGATTTGATTCGATCGAAAGCCGCTCTGGCTTCGGTCGAGAGGGGAAAGGAGGTGGTCTTGATAAGAGGACGCGCCTTGTCAGCGTAGTGTGGAATCCATTGGGCGTAATATGAGAAAAAGCCCAGGCAGCGTTTGAGTGCTTTCTGGGTATGGGGGGGTGGGGGGGTAAGTCCATTAGGGGACGCATGCGGTCAGGATCTGACATCGCAACCTAGAATCACAAGTCGTGTGGTCCAGAAGACACACTTGTCAAAATTGTAGGTCAGGTTCAGCTGACCGGCAGTTTGAAGAAATTTGTCTAGGTTGGCGTTGTGGTCCTGTGCGTCGTGGCCGCAGATGGTGACATTGTCCAGATACGGGAAGGTAGCGGTTAGCCCGTTCTGGTCCACCATCCGGTCCATTTCCCGCTGGAATACCGCTACACTATTCGTGACCCCGAATGGTACCCTGATAAATTGATACAGCCGCCCATTCGCTTTGAAGGCCGTGAATGGTTGGTCCTCACAGCGGATCGGGAGCTGGTGGTAGGCTGAACATAGGTCAATGGAGGAGAATATCCAGTATTGGGTGATCTGGTTCACCACATCTGTGATGCGTGGCAGGGGGAACACTTCCAGGAGCGTGAAGCGGTTAATAGTCTGGCTATAGTCGACCACCATCTGTAGCTTTTCCCCGTTCTTGACAACCACCACCTGGCCTCTCCAGGGACTTGAACTGGGTTCGATGATGCCCTCATCCAGCAATCTACGCACCTCACTCCTAATGAATTGCCTGTTTTTGTAACTATATTGCCAACTTTTGGTGGCCACAGGCTTCCAGCCAGGGGTAAGGTTTGCGAAGAGTGCTGGCGGGGCAATCCAGAGTGTGGAAAGGCCGCAGGAGTGGCACCGGGGCACGGGGTGGGTTGTTCGGGTGCTTCAGGAGTGGAGCAATGGCAGACTGAGAGGGGGGCGTGGGGTCCCCCAAAGTGTAGGTACACCGTTCGAAACTGACACTGAAAGTCTAATCCCAGCAACACTGGGGCGCACAATTGGGGAAGGATGAATAATTTGAAGTGGGTGACCGTTACGCCCTATACTTCCAGCGTGGTGATGCAATACCCCTTTATCCAGGTTGAGTGCGACCTAGTCGCTAATGAGATCCTCTGGGTGGTGGGGATAATGTCAAGTCCGCAACGGAGGGCCAGATCTGGCCGGATAAAATTGTCAATTGACCCAGAGTCAAATAAGCAATTGGTGTAGTGTCCATGCTTTCGTGAGGGGATGAGAGCATTGCTGATTTAGTGTTATAGAAGCAGCCACTGATCCTGTCGACAGGGGAGTTCCGCGTGTTGACGTCACGCAATGGGATGATGTCATAGACGCAGTCAGCGCTGGAGGTGCAGGTTGGAGGTACTCCCGGAAGTGCTGTTGAGGCGGCATCAGCGGATGAAAGGTAAGTAGTGGGGTTTGTTGCTCGCGGTTGGCGGTGGGTAGGTAGTCGGTCGCGGCAGTCGGGCCCCAGCGGTTGTCAGCGATGGACGCTAGGGCGAATACCTGGTTGGCCGCGGCGGGTCCCCAGTCGGTCGCGGTGGCTGCACCGGCGGCGGCGTGGGCAGCGGCAGCAGGGGAGCAGGCAGTGATAGCGGTAGCGTCGTCTCCGGGGGTGGCTGTGGCGGTGGCAGCATTGGCCCCGGGGGTGGTCGTGGCAATAGCGGGCGCTACAGTTGGGACGAGGCCAGGTCAAGTGATCTGCACGGGGGCGAGAGGCGGGCCAACATCATGGTTGCGAGGGTGGGCTGCCCCTTCCGGGTTCAGCATCTCCATGACGTCAGGCGTTGCCGTGCAGGGGAGCCCTCGCTCTCAATGGACGAGAGCTCTGGGGAAGAATAGTTTGAATGGGATAGTGGCGGTTGGGCTCAACACGAGGCACTGTGTTTGCCGGCGGCCATTTTAGACCTACAGACTGCAGCAAAGTGGCCCTTTTTAAAGGCACTTCTGGTACCTGGCTTTTCTTGCTGGGCACTGGGTCCTGCTGTGCTTGTCCCTCCCGCAGAAATAACATTTTGGGTTCGCAGGGGGCAGTGTAGCAGCCGCCGACAGGCCGTCAATATATTGGGGGGTGGTAGGGTAGAAGGGCACTCTACTCACATCAGAACGTGGGGTCCAGTCCCTAGAGAACTCGTTTGACTTTTAAGGCTGTATCCTCCATGGTGATTACAATCCGGGCCACGTCCTCTAGTTTTTCTACCCCTTGTTCGAGCAAGCGCAGCCACATTGGCATCCCGGACGAGATCGTTTGTGATCTCGGCAGCAGTTTTGTCCAGTTACAGTCCTTGCCCAACGCCTTTACTACTTTTAAATATGCCCTGCTGGACTCGCCGGGCTGTTGCTTCCTCGACGCAAGCACGAGCCGGGCATGAACTCTGTTCATTGGTTGATCGTACAGTTCTTTCAGTGCCTTTATGGCTGCGGTGTAAGTGGTCTCATCCTGGATGTTCTCGTAGACTCTCAAGGACACCATAGACAGCAATGCTGTTAGATGCTGGCTATCCTCCTCCACCTCAATGAGCCTTAGGAAGTTTTCAAAGTTCAACAACCAGAACTTAAAGGCTTTGAAGGCTGCAGCTGACTGTGGGTCGATATCAAGTTTTTCTGGCTGAGTCAGACGCTCCATCCCTTTTTAAAAAAATTCTTTTTGCTAATAAAATTGTAGAGCTCGTCGAAAGAACCAAAGACGTTGATCCTAACCAAGCCTTTTATTAGCAAAAGACAGGAGCTCTTCACAGGTGGCCGACCAGTCCAGAATGATCCGACCTGGCTAGGGACACAACCCTTTAAGACCCAGACAGTAGGCGAGGCTAAGCTCTCAGCCAATCGCTGTAAGCACAGTCATTACATACTCTAGATACTGTAACTAGATACATTGGTGATAGAAACAGGAGCCAGACATTAGTCCTCAAATGCAAAAGAATCTGGAATAGGTGGAAAAAGTTGAAAGATATGAAACCTGTTGATCCTGAAGCTCAGGAACAGGCTTCATGAATGCACGCAGAGTGGGAGATCATTTTGATGAGTTCCTTTACTCTGTCCACTACAATAGCAGGACTGCCTAGTGGCCAATCATTTCCACACCAACGTGTGCACTGCCAAACTGAGGCCCCCTGCAAATTGGGGGAGAAACACTCAACATTCTGTCAGGGCACTCTCCACTGGATAGCGTTAACATCCCCTTCTGTACGGGATGGGAAGACAGGGGAGTGGCCTATGTCTCCTTTCCTCCAGCTCTCCACCCCCTTATCTCTCCATTCAGAGTTATCCCCCTCCCACCATCACTTCTCAGCTTTGTCCTCCTGCCCCCTTTCCCACATCTACCTATGCCCCATTTCCTGTGGGCCTGGGCTCTTTCCCACTATTTTCTTCAGGCACTCATCTGATTTTTGCTCACACTTTGAAGGCCAAAACAAATTGGTTATGTATCTTTACTACATAAAAAAACTGTAACTTGCTAAGTATCTTCAGTATTGTGTA
This sequence comes from Narcine bancroftii, assembly GCF_036971445.1. NCBI lineage: Eukaryota > Metazoa > Chordata > Chondrichthyes > Torpediniformes > Narcinidae > Narcine > Narcine bancroftii. The sequence continues at coordinate 34,598,663 of NC_091481.1, forward strand.
AACAACATTCATAAAATTCATCCTTCCCTGCACACTTTCATGTGACTATTCCAAAAAGGAACCCCTTCCAGATCAGAGTAGATCCTACTCCCAAGAATTTTCAGTCATTTCCCATATATGCATAACAAATTCACTTATTAGCACAGATCTTATTCTTTTCTGGAAAAGAATGAAAGATTTCAGTGGAGGAGCCCAATCTACCTGTAGGTGTCTAGCAAAAGCTTCATCCTCTTCCAACTGGGCAAAACGGACATAGTTATCAGTTGAATCATCGTCTATTATTATGGGAGAGTCCCATTTCCACTGATCAGAGGAATCTAAGAACAGATGGTACAACATGGAACATTACTGTCTCATTTCCAAACCTCAAGACAAAGCAAGCCAATTGAGCAAAGTTTGAAATGTTAGAAACAGTGGCCCAAACTGAAGACCCTATGGGTTAGCAAGAATACAGTATTAAGTACAAGATGCAATCAAGTACCAGTTTATTAAATTGTGTAAAGTCCAAATAAAGAATCTAGTTTATTAGGAGAGAAACATCATACAGTGGAAACTGCTACCATCATCTTGCCAACCACGTTACTCCACCATGCAATGGTGACAGACTCTAGAAAAGGTCTGGATGGCCATTACCATTTTCTGACATCCCAGCACCCTACAAAGGTAAAGTTTCCTCCCTAGTCACTTTAAATCTTTCCCCACACATTAAAATTGTGCCCTTAAACTTTCTCTGGGGAGAAGACCAACCATTGAACTTATCCATGCCCCTCATGAAAGCAGGCATGTAGCAACAGTGAGGGTAGGACATTTTGGTCAGCATGGGCAAATTGTACCAAAGAGCCTGTGTCCATGTGGATAACACTATTGACTGATCTTGTACACTTCTATAAAGGTCACCCTTAGCCTCATGTTCCAGAAAAAAGCCCTCTTTAAAAATCAAGCCTTCCATTCTCAGTCATATGTTAATTCTTTCTGCACACTTTCCAGCTCAATATCTTTTCTACTGTTGGGTGACTAAAATAGAGCTCAATACTCTTTGGTCTTAATGTTTTGTACAGCTGTACAAATATATCCCATTTCTTGAACTTAATGTCCTGACTGATCAGGCAAGTGTGCTAACTTCACCTTGTCCACCCATGTCACTTTTAGTGACCCATGTACTTGTATCCATAGATTGGTGTTTTTTTTTTTTAAATTGATTAACAAAAACCCTTTACACAAGGTATATTAATAGATCTGTTCCACACCACTTTCCAAGGCCCTACTATTTACTAGTCCTTCTGGCTTGATCCAAAATGTATTAATTCATCTGCTAATTAAATGCCATCTTTGACCCACTTTAAAATTGCAAGAAGGTCTCAATTTTTAACGTGCTGAAAGGTTTAAATATTTTATGGAGCTTAAACATTTTATTTCAGTTTGAATTTGCCTTATTCAGCTTTACAAGACTTGCCCCCATTGGACAGAAGTGCTGGACACATTCAGCAAGCCCCACAGTGTTCGTTGAAGGCAAATATCTACAACTAACCTTTTGGGCCTGGGCCCTTTGTTGGTCATACATCTTTTCCTTACGTGGATGCTGTAGGACTTGCTGAGTTTCTCCAGCACTTGTGTATTAAGTGTGGTTATAGCATCAGCAAACTTGGTTTCATACTTGCACTAGAACCTGCCTTCAGTGAAGCACTCCCCCAAATCATAATGGAATCAATTTGTTTAATAAAATACAACCATTGTGAACCCATCAAGGTCTAGTTAGGAAAGTCAAATCAGTCAGCTTGTGTATTATACTTCCCTGAAGGAGACTCTGCAAAGAATCATCACCCTGTTGGAACTCTACTCATTAGAAGGATATTACCCAGGAATGAGGCAAAGAAAGCTTTGAAAATTAAAATGAATTACAATCCAAGTATTAATAAGGAACAAGGTAGATTGAAATCTTACAACTGATAATCTTGGTGGAATTTTAATGCTTAGTTGGGCTTGTTACCTTTCCACTCCATGGGTTAAGATTAATTTAAGAACCCAGAAACAACTCTTCAGTGTTTAAATTGCAGGGAGAATAAAGTGTAGGTCTAGACAAGGAGCCAGAAGATTTATGGTTTGAAAGAACTGTTCTGATACAAGTCCCACAGCATTTTCTCCTACCAAAAGTATTAAGGACATTGGTATCTAATGCTCAATTATGCAAGATATAGAAACCTACCTAGTATTTCACTCTCATGCAAGAGATCAATGCAGTCACTTGTACCACATGTTAATGTTTCAGGATTTGAAGACTCTGCTGGCTTCAAAGCAGAGGACACTGAAGGGTGCATTAGTGATCCCACAAAACCCAAGGAAGCTCTCAATGAATGTACGCACTCATTTTCCTTCAATTGCGCACTCTCCATCTTGTGTACTGAAGAACGTCTTGAATGTGAGTTACGGGCAGTTGGGAAATCTTCAGAGTTTGACGACTTGGCTCTTTTCATTGCCGGTGAACAAGAACTAGGCACAGTCAAAGTGGAATGAGAGTTTCTGTTAACCCAGTAGTTTGTTTGAATAGGAGACACATTAGAAACTCTAGACTTGGGAGAGAGTTTTGACTTTTCAGCAGGGGATATTTTTGATGGTACTTCCAAATATCTTTTAGAAACAGAAGCTATTTTTGTAGAAGCTGTGTTTGACTTCGGAGACTTTTTACTGAATACTAAACTTGAGGAAGATTCACTTTGCTTTAAATGAACAGAAGTCTTCTGCTGTAAAGAGGGCAAAGCAGCTTTGCCCTCCACATATAATTGCTTGCCACACTGAGGAGTATGAATTGCGGTAGTCCTAACGAGGCACTTCTTTGGTTGATGGATAGTAGCCTATAAACAAGAAAATAAGTTTTTAATTTTGTTGAAAGTTATTATCTGCTTATTATTCCAACTTAATTACGATATTTGATTGAATGACAGAGGCTTTTCGATTCATCAGTGTCTTGCATACAAATTTTCCACTTTTGATCCATACACTCATCCACAATCTTGTTAATCCAGAGTTTGAAAGGCATTTCTGCCTCCACTCTCCTACTGAACAATCTCAAATAACTTGCCCCTCACATCAAGAAACAAAGAAAATCCCAAACTTAATCTACATTTCACATTGCTAACTTCTGCAAAGAAACCAGGCCCCTCCTATTCACTCTTTGTAAAATCCAATGTCAACTAAAAATCCTTCCTATTCAGTTTCCAATAACCTGCCAGCCTGGTTTACTTTGTTCCACTGCATTCGCACATTTTGCCACAATCATCCTCCAGTCGACTCCTCAGCCTTTCGTGGCATTACCCATGTCTTCAGCAATTATTACTAGGTCAAGAGCACAAGTACTTCTATATTGCAATTGTTTTACCGTGATACAAATGCCACTTGAAATTGCCTTTCCAATCACTAGTATCCTTCAAGATATTCAATAACTATTTGTAGAAAATTTAACCCTTTTCTTTTCGTCATGCTTTACATGACTAATATTTCCACCCCCCCCCCCCAATCTTCACATGTACCGTTTTCAGTTGACAGCATCATCATTTTAAATGTGCACAGCAGACAATCTGACATGTCTAGCATCTGACATTTTAAACTGTTTTCCTTGTTCACTGTCCAGATCAAACACTAGAAATAGGAGCACTTGTCTTCAATGAGATCAGGGCTGATCTGATGCTAGACTCAACTCCACCTGCCTTTTCCCCACATCCTTCAGTTCCCCAACTATGTAAAAATTTACCCAAATATATTTATTGAGGTAGCCTCCACTGCTTCAATGAGCAGCAAATTCCACAAATTCACCACCCTTTGGGAAAAGCAGTTCCTCATCTCCATCCTAAATCAAATCTTGAGGCTATAATATCAATACAATATAATCTGTTAGATTAAAATGTGGAGCATCTTGAATGAAGTGATAAGATTTAAGTGTAATGCATCTTTTTAAAATTAACATATATCCATATATACTGTATTTTCACACATGTAACAATCAAATTGTGTAAAAATATTTTTGTACAACTCACACTCATAACACGCAGGTGTAGTATTCCAAATTCCAACTGGCAAAATCAATTTGCATTTAAATAGGAAATGAGACAAAGCACATACTAGTATCTGCCACAATTAATCTCTTGCAATTAACACTCAACTTCCCCAGAAGTGTCAATCATCCATTATATAGTAACACATTAGCCGCTTTCAGGTGGCCAGGATACCCCAATATAAAGCTGCCTAAAGTACCCGAATCCAGTAGGTGTATTCTCCACTTCCGAGCGCCCCCCCAGGCACCTGAAACCGGGTGGGACTATGGCCACAGTTGACAGGAGCTGGGGTTTGCTCCACGGTGCCTCTCCCCGTTGTGGACCTTTCAGGTGCCAGAACAGCACCTTCAGCATTTCTATCTGAATTTCGCTTCACACACACCCACAGCTGGCTCCGGAGCCACATTCTCACAGTGATTCCACCTGAAATTGGCTATTAACAAACTTTGAGGGGAATCAATTAAATAGATCAAAGACCAGCGTCAGTGTTAAGCAGGATTTTAATTCTAATGTCTCAAATCAGAGGCACTTGATATGTTGATCTCCTTCCTCAGGGATGGGTCTGGGGAATTAGGTGCAGTGCCCTAGCCAGAATATCCTGTTTATAGGAATATCAAGCATTCAGTACAAAGATGTTTCCAAGATCAAAGTTACCCACAACCATTCTTTCATTGCCACCATTTCTACGGTCTCTATAAATTGCTGGCACGTCTTTGCCACAACTGCTCTCAATTGCGCGTTTTCTTTCAACAGTAAAAATATTCTTGTATTTTCTTTGGCTTGGCTTCACGGACGAAGATTTATGGAGGGGGTAAAAAAGTCCACGTCAGCTGCAGGCTCATTTGTGGCTGACCAGTCCGATGCGGGACAGGCAGACACGATTGCAGCGGTTGCAAGGGAAAATTGGTTGGTTGGGGTTGGGTGTTGGGTTTTTCCTCCTTTGCCTTTTGTCAGTGAGGTGGGCTCTGCGGTCTTCTTCAAAGGAGGCTGCTGCCCGCCAAACTGTGAGGCGCCAAGATGCACGGTTTGAGGCGTTATCAGCCCACTGGCGGTGGTCAATGTGGCAGGCACCAAGAGATTTCTTTAGGCAGTCCTTGTACCTTTTCTTTGGTGCACCTCTGTCACGGTGGCCAGTGGAGAGCTCGCCATATAATACGATCTTGGGAAGGCGATGGTCCTCCATTCTGGAGACGTGACCCATCCAGCGCAGCTGGATCTTCAGCAGCGTGGACTCGATGCTGTCGACCTCTGCCATCTCGAGTACCTCGACGTTAGGGGTGTGAGCGCTCCAATGGATGTTGAGGATGGAGCGGAGACAACGCTGGTGGAAGCGTTCTAGGAGCCGTAGGTGGTGCCGGTAGAGGACCCATGATTCGGAGCCGAACAGGAGTGTGGGTATGACAACGGCTCTGTATACGCTTATCTTTGTGAGGTTTTTCAGTTGGTTGTTTTTCCAGACTCTTTTGTGTAGTCTTCCAAAGGCGCTATTTGCCTTGGCGAGTCTGTTGTCTATCTCATTGTCGATCCTTGCATCTGATGAAATGGTGCAGCCGAGATAGGTAAACTGGTTGACCGTTTTGAGTTTTGTGTGCCCGATGGAGATGTGGGGGGGCTGGTAGTCATGGTGGGGAGCTGGCTGATGGAGGACCTCAGTTTTCTTCAGGCTGACTTCCAGGCCAAACATTTTGGCAGTTTCCGCAAAGCAGGACGTCAAGCGCTGAAGAGCTGGCTCTGAATGGGCAACTAAAGCGGCATCATCTGCAAAGAGTAGTTCACGGACAAGTTTCTCTTGTGTCTTGGTGTGAGCTTGCAGGCGCCTCAGATTGAAGAGACTGCCATCCGTGCGGTACCGGATGTAAACAGCGTCTTCATTGTTGGGGTCTTTCATGGCTTGGTTCAGCATCATGCTGAAGAAGATTGAAAAGAGGGTTGGTGCGAGAACACAGCCTTGCTTCACGCCATTGTTAATGGAGAAGGGTTCAGAGAGCTCATTGCTGTATCTGACCCGACCTTGTTGGTTTTCGTGCAGTTGGATAATCATGTTGAGGAACTTTGGGGGACATCCGATGCGCTCTAGTATTTGCCAAAGCCCTTTCCTGCTCACGGTGTCGAAGGCTTTGGTGAGGTCAACAAAGGTGATGTAGAGTCCTTTGTTTTGTTCTCTGCACTTTTCTTGGAGCTGTCTGAGGGCAAAGACCATGTCAGTGGTTCCTCTGTTTGCGCGAAAGCCGCACTGTGATTCTGGGAGAATATTCTCAGCGACACTAGGTATTATTCTATTTAGTAGAATCCTAGCGAAGATTTTGCCTGCAATGGAGAGCAACGTGATTCCCCTGTAGTTTGAGCAGTCTGATTTCTCGCCTTTGTTTTTGTACAGGGTGATGATGGTGGCATCACGAAGATCCTGAGGCAGTTTACCTTGGTCCCAACAAAGCTTGAAAAACTCATGCAGTTTGGCATGCAGCGTTTTGCCGCCAGCCTTCCAGACTTCTGGGGGGATTCCATCCATACCTGCTGCTTTGCCACTTTTCAGTTGTTCGATTGCCTTATATGTCTCATCCAGGGTGGATCATCCACTGAAGAGGTACTGGGCTTCTCCTCCAGGAAAAACAAGGACTGGTTTGACGAAAACAGCCAGGAAATCCAGGAGCTGCTGGCAAAGAAGCGAGCTGCCCACCAGGCTCACCTTACAAAGCCGTCCTGTCCAGAGAAGAAACAAGCCTTCCGTCGCGCATGCAGCCATCTTCAGCGCAAACTCCGGGAGATCCAAAATGAGTGGTGGACTAGCCTCGCCAAACGAACACAGCTCAGCGCGGACATTGGCGACTTCAGGGGTTTCTACGAGGCTCTAAAGGCTGTGTACGGCCCCTCACCCCAAGTCCAAAGCCCGCTGCGCAGCTCAGACGGCAAAGTCCTCCTCAGCGACAAGATCTCCATCCTCAACCGATGGTCAGAACACTTCCAATCTCTTTTCAGTACCAACCGCTCAGTCCAAGATTCCGCCCTGCTCCAGCTCCCTCAACAGCCCCTAAGGCTAGAGCTGGATGAGGTTCCCACCCTGGATGAGACATATATTCTTGTATAACAAGCACACAATGCACAGGGGTACCTGGATTGTAAAATATACCCTATCACTATTTTTAGATGTGAAATTTCAATGTTAATAAAAATATTGAAAAAGAATCTTAGCAATCCGATACCCAAGTATTAGACTAGATAATAATCTAGGCCATCTATACAAATTAAATTATCAGCCATTAATGAAATTACAAGAAGACTTAGAACATTGGAAAGATTTACCACTAACACTGATAGGAAGGGAAAATTGCATTAAAATGAATATCTTCCCCAAGGATACAATACTTATTTCAATCGTTACCAATTCCCTTAATAGAAAAATTCTTCATTGAGCTGAAGAAAATAATAAGGAAATTCTTATGGAAAAGGGGGAAACCGAGTATAGCGGTAGATAAATTAACAGAATGATACAAACAAGGGGGGCTTACAGCTATCAAACTTTAAGAATTATTATAGAGCAGCACAATTAAGATAGCTATCAGATTTTTATCAAACAAGGGAAAAACCAGATTGGATCAGGTTAGAGCTAGATAAAATAGGGGAGAAGGTACCAGAACATATACTTTATAAGTGGGACGAAAAGCTGGTGCAACATACAAGTTCACCAGTACTGCACCATCTGCTCAACATTTGGAAGAAGATTCACATTGAAAGGAAAAAACAAATTACCAACTACCAAGATTATTATTGACGCAAAATCAACTAATCCCTTTCACAATAGATAACCTTTCCTTTAGAGAATGGGAGAGAAAAGGGATCAAAAGAATAGAAAATTGTTTTTTTTGGGAAATAATTTATTTTCTTTTGAACAAATGAAGTACAAATATGGTATAACTCACGGTACAATGTTTGCATACCACCAACTGAAAACCTACTTGAAGGACAAATTGGGAAGCAGACGGAGGTTTCCAGAAGGAAGCAATTTTGAATATGTGATTACAGACACAATGATAATTAAAAGATTTATAACAAACATGTACATCAAACTGCAAGAGAAAGAGAACGAGGAAACAAGCTGTAAACCCAAACAAAAATGGGAACAAGATCTAAACATAAAGTTAAAGAATGAAACATGGGAAAAGCTATGCTCTGGAACTATGAGAAATACAATATAATTAGTTACACAGGTTAAATAAATTGGACCAACGGAATCAGATAGATGTTTTCACTGTAAGGAGGAAACGGGAACAACAGTACATGCAATTTGGGCATGTGAGAAAGTGGAAAAGTTTTGGGAAGATCTAAATCAGGTATTAAATAAAATCACAAAAAGCAACATAGCAAAAAATCCAGAGATCTTTCTTTTAAGTAATATAAGTAGTAAAGAACTAGGCCTCAATTTGGATGAAGCACAAAAAAAGATTTATTATGATAGCCTTAGCTGTAGCAAAATAAATGTATAATGTCAACCTGGAAATCAGAAGAGAGCCTGAGAGTACAGCAATGGTCCATTGGAAAAAATAACAATTAAAAACGTCACAGTATTCGAACAAATTTGGGAACTGTACATGGAACACAACAGAGGGCCTACCGCGGACTTCCACCCCTTAAAATGACAGAATGAGAAGACGACGAAATGAACTGACCCAGTGTGTAAAAGTAGATGACACAATTTTCTTGTTTATTTTCATTGTGTGATGACATTGTTTAATGGGTTTACTGTCTTGTACATGTTGAACGTTTAGTGGGTAGGGAGGGGGGTGGGAAGGAGGAAAAGGGGAAAAAATGACACTGTATATTCAAGAGGGAAATGTTTGTGTATTTTGGTCAATATGGTTCATAGTGTGAAAAATTGTTTTAAATTTTAAAAAAGAATCTTGAGGCTATGTCCCCAATTTTGGTCACTCTCTCTTTTCTCCCCCCCCCCACCCCAATTGAAACAACTTACCTACCACAATCTTATCTACACCTTTCATAATTTTACACATTTCTACAAGATCCCCCCCTCATTCTTCTAAATTCCAGTGAGAACAGGTAGTCCTCGACTTCCAACCTACGCAAGTTAGATCCACCCACACATATGACCAAAATTTTTTAAAATCTTTATTAAAACTACTGTTCAAGTACATATTTTGCATTAAAAGTACTGTGTATAGCGGTTGCATCTGAGTCTGCGGTCATAATGGACACAGCTTCAGCACCAGTTAACGCAGTTAGACTTCACTTACTCCTGTCGACCTATTTTGAAAGGACGCATAAACAACAACACCTGGCTCTTTGAGCAGCGAAAGGAACTACCATTCCCAACTTTGGCATCCGACGGATCACAATTGGAATAGGTGGGACCACATTCCATTGGAATTGTATCATAGCTTCTGTTGCTCAACCTATTTTGGACGCGGACTTTTTACGATCCCACGACTTACTGGTGGACGTGAAACGGAGGAAACTGGTTCATGCCACCACCTTTCAGACACTGGAATGCAACAAAGGGAGAGTTTCCCAGCTCGGGGTACATATGCTGCACAAGGATGCCTATGCCCTGCTCATTAAATTTCCCCAAATTCTCACTCCTAATTTCAATGCCTCAAAAACAGTCCATGATGTCTCTCATTAAATAGACACTTCAGGCCATAGACCACGATGTTCAGGCATACAGTACAGCCATTACTAACCTGGAGACACAATAGGTGGCACCACAACAGGGCAGCCCAACCCTTCTTTGTGATGTGTCTTTGGGCTACCCTAGACCATTGATTCTGGCATCATAGAAGAGACGCATTTTCGACCAGATACTCAGCTTGTCTCATCCGTCCATCAGAAAATAAGTCAGGCTCATGTCAAATAAATACATTTGGCATGGACTAAAAGACATCGCTCAATGGGCTCAGACATGTGCCTCCTGCCAGACAGCCAAAAATCAGCGGCACACCAAGGCACCTCTTCAGCCTTTATCCAGCAGTACACAGGAGGTTTGAATAAGTGCACGTGGACCCGGTCGGGCCATTGCCAGTATCTCAAAACACGAGATACATTTTAACAATGGTGGACCATTCCACGTGCTGGCCAGAGGCCATCCCGTTGCCATCCAGAGACACTGAAACATGTACTAGGGCATCCATTGTCAATTGGATCACTAGATTTGGTGTCCCAACGCACACAAGTTCAGCCCGCAGAGTGCAATTCATCTCTGCCTTATGGTCTGCCTTTGTGCGCTTTTGTGGCTCACTCCTGCACCACACTACAGCATACCATCCACAGTCCAACAGCCTTGTAGAACGTTTCCAATGGCAACTAAAGTCCGCACTCAAGGCCTAATTGGGTCGATGCGTTGCCATGGGTTGCCCTGGGAGTTCACACGGCCCCAAAGGAAGATTTGTCTGCATCATCAGCAGGGATGGTTTATGACATGGTCCTTACAGTTCCGGGGACATTCGTTTCACAACCCACTCTGACCTGAATGTCCTTCAGCAACTTCGACATGGCATCACTAACAGGAAACTTATTCCTTCAGCTGGCATGAAACCCCTAAACAACACATGCCCTCACAGCTCCTCGATACTGATTTTGTACGCAGACAGGTCCCAGGACCGCCGTTACAAAGACCACGAGGGCCCCTTCCACGTGATTAAGAGGGACAGAGTTGTGTTTACTTTGGACATTGGGGGACATTCACAGCTGTTTAGTTTAGACAGATGCAAGCCTGCCCATATGGATCCCACTGCACCCATTCAATGCCCCCAGCCCAGATGGCGTGGGCGTCCTCCTAAAGCACACGCAACTGGAGTTTTAATTTCTGGTGACAATTCTGGGGGGGGGGGGGTGATGTAGTGGACCGAGCGGGTGCACGGCAACGCAAACTGTCTGCGGCACAGTTCTGCAGGCCTGCAGAACCATAATACAGGCGCTGCATACGATGTGGCAGCTGTATAGCGGGCCAAGTGGGCGCACAACGCAGCAATGCAAACTGTCACCAGCACAGTTCTGCGGAACCCTAAAGCAGATGTCTGCCTACTCATCTAATGGACTGCACGCAAGGGATGCTGAGTGCCCAGGAACGGCACATTGAGCTGTTGAGTCACCTGCTGGAAGGTGCAGGACACTTACAAGGCTAAATTTAAACCTGCCGGTCCCGTGGATCAACAGCAATCTCATTGTGTCATCTCCCCTTGTCCTGTGGAGCCCGGGACCCACAGTATATAAAAAAGAAGCCTGTAAACCCTGAATAAATCAGTCTTGAGTTGACTTCTCTGGCGTGTGTTTGTATTTCTTTAGCAGCTCTACCGTAGTAGTCACTACAATATATTCAAATCATGGAAATTTGAAGTTTGGAATTCATAAGGCACAAGGGACCATTTCTAGAAAATGTGCTACTTTGTAGTGTCCATTTCAAGAATCAAATAGGGACCAGAAATTAACATCCAGTCACAAAACCATCAATTTCAGTAAAAGGGTCCCTCTGAAAAAGTACCACTCACAGAAATATAGTTACTAGTTTGGCAGGTACACAATTGTAAAATGATTCACCAGTGGAGTACAAGTTTGCACACACCATTGTAGGAATGCAATATGGTAGCTAAAAAAAAAAAAATTTTTTAATTTATTCACAGCAGAAAGTTTAAAGAGACCAAAATAACACATTTAACAAATAGTGAACAAGTGGACAGATATTTGCTTCATTTTCATACATCTCAAAATATCAAGAAAAGTAGAATTGATTAGAAACAAAAAACTCCATAGCAAAACAAGCTCTCACATTAAATAGAATTGAAATCAAAATTTATTACACCCAATGACAAACTAGTAAGGTTCTAAGCAATCACTTCTCTAATCATCTCCTATCTCCATTGGTTCAGGCAAAGATTGGAAGACAAGTTACTCAAACAGTAGAACCATCACAAGTTAAAATGTAACAATTCATTAAAAGGCACCATAACCAAGATGAAAAGAGAGAAACAAAAAGAAACAGACAAATAGCATAGATGAGCATTTAATCTGTTTTGACAAAACTGCTGTTGAATATCTCACCAGTTCTCAAACAGGGCCACAGATTGAAATCAATTTTTTTTTTTTCACATGGTCAGCAAGAGAAGCAAAGAAGAAACTAAACTTAACCACTTCACAGGTAAAGACTTTGAATGTTCTAATGAGGCCATAGCCAAAAAGGTTGAGAATGGCTGGACAATACAGTGGAATTGGGAAAAGACCATTCAAACTTTAAATTGCTTTTCATAAACCAAAAGGCATTGTGCAAGAGGTTGTCACGTGAAATTGAAGGCTTGGAATGAAGATAATGTTAGTACAGTGAAACCCCAATTTAACACAACCCAATTTAACACAAATTTGGATACAACCCGACCTCTCCTTGTGGGAGGCTGGCAAGTGGAGTTGGAACTCTGGCAGCCCCACAGGTCAGCCCAAGACGCACACAGAGGTTAATAGTTAAAACAGAGAGCTGAGCTGGTCCAACAGCAGCAGGCTTTTGTCCAGGTGCAGCACAGACAGGCTGCGTGCCAGTGCACTCTCTGCCAGCATAGCCAGCTCCCTCAGCTTATACAGCTGCCGATGGTTCTGCTCCTGCAGTGAGCCGATGTCCATGTCACAAAGCCAGAGTGTGGTCAGGTTGTACAGGTAGGACAGGGATTCAGTCAAAATGGAGGGGAGATAGGTTGAACAAGTTGCCGAAAGCACCCGGTTCCACGCTGTTACTGATATTCTCGCTGCACAGGTGTAACCCCGATTTAGCACAAACCTGCTTTTCTCGCGATGCCATTTTATGGACCCAAACATTATAACAGGGTTTCAGTGAACAAGTAGATATGATTAGGGCGAATGAGAAATATCCAGGAAGCAGATGGTCATGTCCATTGACTAGTGAAGCACCTTTAGATGCATTACCTCTTGACCCAGCTACAAGTTTACTTTGTTCTGAACTAGTGGGAAGCAAGTTACAAGTCTACAGGAAGACAGAAGTTAACCAAAGAATTTTCTGAGCAAGAAAATGCCCCTTAGTTCTTTGACAAGATCACACTTTATTTTCTCCACAAAATCTGACATCTCAACTGACGATACTCTGGAATCCTATCCCCAAACTTTTACAAAGTATTCCTCAAAATGAATTTCTGATCAAGAATTTGATAACACACGAGGCACTTTGAGCTACAAAACAAAAACTCCAAGTTACCATTACTAAGAAAGCTTGGAAACCAAATATTCTAAGCTACATTTAAGATGGGCAAAACAAAAAAAGGTGGAAAAATGCAATGAGTGGAAAAGAACTTTGATGGAGGCAACTGATCAAGGAAGGCGAAGCAGAGGCAAGATCAAACATTGCAAAGTTAGAAATAGAAAGCTCCACACCAAAATGTTGTGGATAGCAGAAAACCAAAAGTATAGCATGAAACTTTTAATTAAATCGACAGGGACAATAATAAACTGAATAAAGGCAGAGCATCTTTGATCAAACATTGCTGAGAAAAGTCATCCAGGAAGCAGCTCTCAAGATCAGATGGCAAACAAGATCAATCAGCATGTGATCCAAAGGTTCATTTATTTTTAAATATTTTTTTTACAAAATAAATTACAAGTGTAAGATTCAAAAAATATGCAACTCATTCTTATTGGACACAGCACCAATAACCAAAGTATTAGATTCTCATGTAAACAATTTCACAAGAGTTATCAGGATAGATGCAGACTTCCCAAGGCGAGACTAGAATTAGGAGTGAACCTTTCATTTAGGATTCATTTCTGCATGGAGAATGATAATCCTCAAGTCTCCATTTTGGAAAATATCATGGCAAATCCCGAGGTCGTGGACCAAAACATTTCAACTTGAGTCTACTCCTGATCAACCTCGCACTTTATTACTCGTTGCCCCCAACCCTCAATTCCCCTTACTCCATATGGCCTTCTAAAGGGTCAATCTTCAAGAAGCAATTTTCTACTCGTATGGACACCCCTGGATATGCCTAATGAAAAAAAAATGCATTCTCAATTACCCCACATCCAAACATTTATTTCAATTCAGACTCTTCTAAACAAGTCCCAAACTACCCAACTTTTTCTTGTGAACTCTCCTTTATCATTTTAATGAACCTTCCCCAGCTACCGGCCATCAAGGACTCCTGCAACTTTTAAGCACTTGTCAAACATTTCCTAGAAGACTGCAAAGATTGATCAGGCATGGTTTCCATTTCATGAAGCTATGCTTAACTGCTTGATTAGGCTTGGCAACCAACTATGCTTTCCACAGTTGCCTTTTGAATCTCACAGCTGCTTGCCACACCAAGTGGTTTGTCCTCTTAGTCCACTGCCAGGCAAGGCCAAACACACAAGAACTGCACTGCATTCCACTTGGGCAGTGTACAACTCAATGTAGAGTTCAATTTCAGGTAACCCACACCTGCTCCCCATCACTTCTCTCTTCCTGATCCACAGGTCCACTTTCTCTTTCCAACCCACCGAGATTTTTCCCATTTACCACCTGGCCCCATCAACCCTTCATTTGGATTCACCCACTGCTTGTCAACAACCATTCACCCTTGTATATCAGCCCTCTGATTATTCAACCATTTCCTTCCATGGGTGCTGCCTGACCTGCCAAATTCTACAGCTGTTCATTTTTGCTTTGCTACCAAGCTTCTTAAATTAAACAATTTATACAATAACCTGTTCAAATTCCCTTCATCAGATTTTTGGAAGAACAATTACAGTAATACATTCATTCTTAATAGGTAGAACTCTAGGATACAGGTCTCAAGCTGGCCACGCCAGGTTACTTAGTTCATATTCTCCAAGACAAGGCAACCAGAACTACCCAAAACAGGTGTAGTTGCACAACTTCTATTTTTGTCCTCCAGGTGAGAAAAGCAGTCTCTAGACAAGTTTATTCTTCAGTATGTTGATAACTGGATTATACAAGTTTCATTTACAAATTATTCCTTTCGTTTAAAGTTGGTAATCAATGTGACATTCACTGATCACAATTTTAAGCAAATATATGAACAGAAAACACTACACACAATACCACTCTGCAAAGGCTTCTGAACTGTTGTGTCCCCCTGCATTTATCCTGGAGGTACAGTTTTAAACCTCAAAGTAATGAATGCAATATTCTATGCAAACGCCCATAAATACATTCCTCAGCCTTCCTCAAACTCAAAATGTAGTATCATCAGGAGCATTAGTTGGCTGATCAAGCAGTATTTACTGGTTAGAATATCTTGATTGAAAGTCGAGATTTTTCAAATAGATTTGTTTAAAATTCTGGTAACAGCCAGCCTTCTCCAAGAATAGTGGTTTTCAAACTTTTTCTTTCCACTCGCATACCACCTTAAGAAACCCCTATGCCATAGGTGCTCTGTGAGGGATTACTTAAGGTGGTATTCGAGTGGAAAAAAAAGTTTGAAAACTACTGTCCTGGAGCCTTCACACGCCTTGTTTGTTGCAAGGTAGCGTATCCCAAGATCCAAGTGTAGGACCAAAGGCAAGCCTTTTACACCAACCATGGGGTGCACGTCAATGAGTGGTAATGATCGGACTGCAAGTACAAGATAAAAGGCCAACTCACAGATCTGGGCTCTCTCTCATCTTTAGCAATGCTTCTATCTTGGGTTGCAGCTGCTGTTTGACAAGGTTTACTGTTTTGCTTGGAAAAAGTGGGGCTTAAAATAAGAGTGACAAAAAGTGAGAACACAAGATAAATTTATGCAGATTACACTTAAAAAATGTTTTAATTTTTTTTAAATACCTGGGTGTCTCAGGAATTTCAAAGTCTGAAATATCAGAATCCACATCAAATAAACATCCATCATTTAAAGGATCAGAGCTGAGATCTGTTATTTCATCACAAGATTCATTTCCATCCAAAGTCTGGTCCATGATTCAAGTTTTAAAAAAGCTACAGGTGACCCATTAATTGGAATGCAAGTCACAAAAAGCAAATTATCTGCAGTTTATGGCAAACTTGGTTCCAATGCAATCCTCAAGATCTGCATCAAAAAAAAGAGGAAATTATTACATGTAAACATGACTATTTCAACAGGGGAGAGAAAAAGTTGGTGAACTATCCCTGGTACAGACAATTTCTTCGAAAGTGCAAGGCCATGAAGTCAGCCTTTTCACCTGCTGATTTATCTGACTAAGCTACACTGCTAGATAGATCCTGACTAACTATTTAGAGTAAACAGAATAACTTATTTCTAGGAATGTACACAACTTAATCTTTGAATATCATTTAGATTAATTTATTCACAGATGTAGTACTTTACCCAAGTTATTACCTGTACTACATGGTTTTCACCTATATTTGGCTCTGGTGAAATACAATCTCACCTTCAAAAATATGGGTGATTAAAATAATATTTAAAATGTTATCCCTGTTTGCTTTAGAGTAAAGATAAACAACATTGATACAACAGCAATGAACAGGTTCATTTCATACTAACTCCAATGAATTTAAAGCACGTTTGCAATTATATTCCATGTACTTGATTATATGCTCCAAGAATTCCATTTCTCCCATCAGCCAAGCAGTAACTGCTCCACTAAGAGCCGCTGCTGCATAGCGCCTGGTTCAGTATGGATCTCTACATTATTTCAGTGATCACATGGGTTTCAAGTTTCTTCCCTCACACTAAAGAGGTGTTGGTGATTAATTCACCACTGCAAATTACCCCTTGGCCCATAGGTGGGTTTGAATCTCAGGAGGGTCAAATACAGAAAGAATAAAAATAGAATTAGTGCAAATGGGTAGCTGATAGCTGGCATAATTGTGGGCTAAAGGAACTACGAAACTGCATCTCCAACTCATTCACCTGACAACAATCCAAACTCAAATAAATCAAGGAACCATTAAAAAAAAGTCAGGCATTTCTAACAAAACTAGAGACCAAAAATGTATGGCAGTTCCAAGGAAGATCTATTTTCTCTGAAAACACCTCCAAAAGTACATTAACAAAAAGAAATAGCAAGACCAGTCAGTGAGTAGCCAAGCCAAAACAAACAAAATTCACTACCTTAAATACCACAAATCATTCTCAGCCATGCAGCAACATTTCTGTACAATACAGGGCAGATGTCTGCTCTAGAGAGAGAGAGACCCTCAGAATTCTAGTGCCCCTCATGGCTCACCTGCAGAAAGATCTTGGAAAATAGATCAGAATTTATTATCATGAGCAAGTCATAAAATTCAGCGTTTCCATCACACATTACAACCATCTTCCCCATTGAAAGTACAAACATAAACCAAATCATTGCAAACAGAGCCTCAAATTCTTACTGAGGAGGTAGGGCAGAAGCAACGAGGAACAGGATATCTTATATAATAGCTCAGGCTTGTCAGTCTCATCCAGGAGGACACATCCAAAGGCTGCTTGTCCCACGTTACATCTAGTGCAGCAAGAAGGGGGGGGGGGTTCCTACGAATAGTTTAGCTCCAACCCCCTTTTCAGCCGCACAGAGAAGAGAGAACCTGACAATGCAGCCTGTAGACCACTCCTGATTCACTCCTAGTCCCAAGCCTGCATCCACTTTGAAGTCATGCTTTGGGAGGGAGGGTGGGGAGGGGCAGGGAATTGCTTTGCGCGGAGCCAGGTTGAAATCAGACCGGCGGCCGTAACCCCTGGGCCGAGCTACCTTCAGCAGCAGCACCACCACCGTGGATCGTAATCGCGGGAGGGCGAAGCGCCGCCGCCGACCACCCGTTCAACCGCCCGCTCAAGCACTCGCGCAGGCGCGCGCCCTCCTTCCCACTTGATTGGCAGAGGCGCCGCCGGTCCAGGTTTCATCGCCCTCCGCGTCCTCCGTCATTGCAGGCCGGACCACCTCATTGGCTCCTGCCAATCCGGCCGGCGAGGAATTGCGCACGACACGTGGGGGCGAAAGAGATTCGTGGCCGCCGCGGGGAGCTTGGCCTATCGGGTAGTGGTGACGCCTAAAAGGTCGCCTCCCATTGGCGACAAGATGCCAGGGTGGATGCGTGCGCTAATCTTACTGGTCCCTTTCAAACTGCCGCTGTTGTCACGTGATTGTTAGCCCTCGGAGACGTGTGTGCAGCACCAACACGCTTTTATTAGCTTGTAGTTAACGGCTGGAATCTACAATGGCCTCCAGGTAAATTGGAGGTAAGGGGGAAAAGCGGGGTTATATCGGGACCGATGGGGGCGGAGCCAAGAGGAGGGGTTGGTCGTCTAATCTATTCACAGGTAGCGAATTCCTTCAGAAGAGAACCTGCAGTGTGACAGAATATATAGAGGTGTTTGGGAGATAAACTGGGAAAGGTTTGTTCGAGCAGGTCACACACAAACACTTTAAAACACAGAATTTTTGTAAGAGCTTTTGCTAAAGGCAATAAATGTAACAACAGGCAGCAGCAGCTCTGTCTGGAAAACAACTTGCTGTCTGGAAGGTCATGTGATCTTTGCAGGAGGAGAGGAGGGAAAAAAAAAGGCTCTGCTCTCAGGCAGGAGGAAGTGTGAGAGACAGACAGACATTGGTTCCAGAGGGACGAGCTGGCAAGCTTTGGAAGACAGCCTGGTCGAAGGAGAGGACTAGCTGTCCGGTGTTTCCCTTGGAATAGGAGAAACAGAAAGGAACTCTGTGGTGACCTGAAATAAGAAAAACTCTCTCTTAAGACCAACAAGAACCCTCCTGAGTGGTAACCATTTACCTTTCAAGCACCAAAGCCTAGTGGACTTTATTAATGTTAACTTCTGTGCACAGTACAAGAATTGCCTGCAACTGGTGAGATTGGCCTGTGAACCAAAGAACTTTGCTGAACTTACACACACGTGCGCTTAAAATTAGAAGGGGGTTAAGTAAGTCAATCAAGATAAGTTTTAAGTTTTATTCTATTGCTATGTTCAAAGATAATTAAAAGCAACTTTTGTGGAATTAACCCTTTGCCATGGTGCATGTCTATTGCTGTTGGGTTCTGGGGACCTCTGGACTCGTAACAGTAGATGAAAACGAAGGCCATGTTCAGCAACAATTATTTACAAGCTGAGTGTCTGGGGCCTGGTTATTCTGGTCGAATGCCTGAGCACGGGTGGGCTTTGCTCTTCCATAACTTCCTGTGGGTCTTGGATACTGGGACTCGAAATGGGACTCTAGGGTTATGTGGTTGGAATCATGTTGTCTGGAATCCTGTGCAGGGTATTTAGAGGTTCCAGGCCTATTGTGGGTGTTAGGACCTCAGTTCCTGAAGGTGCCAGGTCTCTGATCGAGACAGTGTCCTTTCTGCCACATAGGCATACATCATATTTGCATGCAGTAGGTGTACTCTCTTGACCAGAGGGTCAGTTTTGCTTCTCCTCGTGTACTTTTCCAGCAGGACTGGTCCTGGTGTCATTAGACATGCTGGAAGAGTGATAGATGGTCTTTGGAAATGAACAGTTGTATTCCTCTGGAGAAGATCACATATAATCTTAGAAAGGGATGCAATACCCTCATGAAAATTTGGCAGCCTTACCTAAAATATATAGGCACTTCATAATGCCACTTTAGGGATGTGATCATTTCTGGTTAGCCAGAAAGCCTCTTTAAAAGATAGCAAGGACACAGTGTTAGTACCGTGTCTCTGTGTTTCACTGTCAGCACTGACTGAATTTAATTTTTTTTCCTTCATTGGGTTTATTTAGGAAGGGTAGGGAAGTGGGGTTTCTTGGGTGTTTTGTGTTCTGTATAATTGTTAAATAAGTTTGAAAGTGAAAATAAAATATATTTTTTAAAATCCCAAGCGAATAAGGCTGTAACAGTATCAATAATAATGAAGAAAAATTAGTTTTCCTTGCTCTTATTCCACACAAATAATCCCAGTCATCTCACCGGAAGCTCTTTTTATGACATGTGATCCAACATCCAGATTCTCTCTTGAGATTTTGGGAATTTTGACAAAACCATCCAAGGCAACCATGTTTTTTTTTAGATACAGGCAATCCCATGCAATAAGGTTTCCTAGCAACCCAATTATGATTGGACTTTTGGAACTGCACCACTTCAGGCTGTGGCTCAGGGTCATCTTCCTTAAAAACAGCAAGGTCCTGCAATATTCTTCTTCAAAAATAAATTTTATTCACAATAACTTATTTGCAAAATGAAAACCTTTTGATTTTAATAAGAGAAATTTGGACACATGTATGGATGGGAGAAGTATGGAGGGCTATGGACAGAGTAGAGGGGCTGAACTGGCCTGTTTCTGTGTGGTAATTGTTCTATGGTTCTTTTTGTATCCTTTGTGTTATATCCTTGCATATCTTTCTATTGTTACATTCACTCTCCATTTTGCACCCTTGCCACCACTGTGGCACCTTGTTATTACTCCCCCCTCAGTTGCGTGGAGCGTAGAAGATTGAGAGGGGACTTGATAGAGGTGTTTAAGATTTTAAAAGGGACAGACAGAGTAAACGTGGATAGGCTTTTTCAATTAAGAGTGGGGGAGATTCAAACTAGAGGGCATGGTTTAAGATTGAAGGGGGAAAATTATAAGGGGAACATGAGGGGAAATTTCTTTACGCAAAGGGTGGTAGGGATGTGGAATGAGCTTCCGACAGACGTGGTCAAGGCGGGATCATTGGTTACATTTAAGGAAAGACTGGATAGTTACATGGATAGGAGAGGACTGGAGGGGTATGGACCGGGAGCTGGTCAGTGGGACTAGGAGGGTGGGGATTTGTTACGGCATGGACTGGTAGGGCCGAACTGGCCTGTTCTGTGCTGTAAGTGGTTATATGGTTATATATGGTTTGAAGGACTTCCCCTCAGCCTTATCCCCTCAGTGCTCAGTAATGGAAGAACTAGACTGTGGATTTTCCCCACAAAGTCCTTGCATTGGCTACACTAAGCCTCAGTGTGTCCCTCAGCATGTACTGATGCAGCCTGGAATGTGCTATTCGATGCATTCCCTCACCGACATCTCCGTGTGCTGAAAGAGTGACAGGTTTCAGGCAGACCAAGGGCACCTTTCACTGAGTTGATGTCTGTCTCTGCCTATATCCTTGGGAACAGAGTCCTCTGTCACATTGCTGCTGAAGATGAACCACGATAAGGACCCTTGCATCCTTCTCCACACTATGTAAATCCACTCCACTGCAGTCATCTCGGGGACAATGTGCATTGTGTGGGTGATATTTCTGTCGTACATGAATGATCTGACCAGGAGGGCTCCTCTCACTGCCACCCAGGTCAAGTCCTGGTTCTTATTAGGGAGCACTGGCAATGAGGCATTCTGCCAGATGACCTGGACAGTCTGCTCAGGGAACCATCTCACACTATCCTTGTCTCTCAGTGTCTGCAAGGTGTTCCATGCTGACCACTGCCTGATGGGACTGTGGTTAAAGGTGTTTGGAAAAGTTTTACCGTAAAGGATAAGTAGTGTGGCAATGCTCAGCTGACTGGCACATTGTTCAGCAATGGGGCCGACCCATCCTTTGCAACACCTACAAAACGTAGAACCTCAGTATATTGAGGCACCTGGCGCGTTCGTACTTGGGTTTCACGCACGGCCTGATACAGCCACAAATGAAGGAGCCATAAATGTCACATCCACCAAGTATGTCTCATAACTACAGTGAGAAGTTGCTGTCTACTGCACTTTCATCGTTTTACTGATCAGGCCTCGATGAAAATACACTGGACGGCAAAAAAAAGAATGCTTTTGGATGTATTTTATGGATTTTGGGTCGCTGATCACAACAGTCACCGTAACATTTTCCTACCACAAACTGTTTCTTCGATGTAACCTTTTTTTGTGATTTTCTTGACATATTTTAAGTCGACTTTAAGCCTATAAAACCATGAAGTGCACCGTGTAATTGAAAATTAATTTTCTGCATTCGCATTTGGATTCCTTCCCTGCTGACCACCAGGACATTGCAAAGCCGTATCAGGGCAATTGGACTCCATCAACACTCATTCATCACTGACACGCAAGGTATCAGATGCAGAGTACAAATGAAAATCAGTGGCAAAACCTTTTTAGGTCAGTTGAATTAACACCATGTGTCAGCATGATTATATGATTAAACATGCTAAATTCAATAAAAGTAAAGTAAATTTAGTGATTCAAGATCAAGATTCAATATATATTTTCACGTAATAAAAAGTGTTGTTACACAAAATTGCCTTTTATCTGCTGTAAGGCAGATAGATTCGCCAATAGGCAGAAATTGCCTGAAGGGCCTCTTACACTTGGCCTTTTACTTGTTAGCCTGCTCTTTTCCTCCCTCCTCCCCTCCTTTCAGTTCAGACACCTTACTTCTTGCTCTTACCTTGACGAAGGACTCAGTCCCAAATCGCTGCATGAATCTGCTGAGTTTCCATCACACTTATGCGTATTGCACCACGATCACAGCATCTGTTGAACTGTGACTGTAGTGTGACGGGTACTTCAGTATGTGGGCTGGCTTTCCGAGGCAGCGGGAGATGTAAATGGAGTCCATAGAGTGGAGGAAGTTATAGTTACACGGTGTGGAAACGGGCCCTTCAGTCTTGGCTATGCTGACTAAATTGCCTCATTCTACCTGCCTGCATTTCATCCATATGCCTCTAAACCATGTATCCATCCAAGTTTTTTTTTAAAACATTGCCATAATATCTAACTCATCTACCTCTCTGTAGCCCATTCCATACATCCACCATATTTGTGTTGAACAGTTACACCTCACGTTCCTAACGAATCTTCTCCCCCTCGCCTTAAACCAGTGGTTCTCAACCTTTTTCGTTCCACTCACATCGCACTTTAAGTAATTCCCAAGCCATCAGTGCACTGTGATTGGTAAGGGATTGCTTAAGGTGAGTGGGAGGGAAGGAGAATCACTGCTCTAGCCCCAATTGTCACTGAAATACTTTGCTGGAGAAAAATGGTCATTGGCCCATTTTCCTTTGGAGTTCTGAGGCCGTGCACATAACGAGTCAATGAGGTACGACTAAAACAGTGGTTTTCAAGCTTTTTCTTTCCACCTACATCCCACCTTAAGCAATCCCTTACTAATCACAGAGCACCGGTGGCCTAGGGAGTGCTTAAAGTGGTGTGTGAGTGGAAAGAAAAAGGTTGAGAACCACTACCTTAAACTGATGCCCACTGGTTACTAATTCCTTTTCTGGGCAAAGCACACTGATTTTGCATACAATCTTTTATGTTCTGAGCTGCATTCAAACTTTCTATAGTTTGTTTTTCCAATCCTGAGCAGAACACCATGCTGTAATGCATTCAGCAAGTT
This sequence comes from Narcine bancroftii, assembly GCF_036971445.1. Lineage (NCBI taxonomy): Eukaryota > Metazoa > Chordata > Chondrichthyes > Torpediniformes > Narcinidae > Narcine > Narcine bancroftii. The sequence goes on from NC_091481.1 coordinate 34,621,947, forward strand.
ATCTAATACCCTTTTTGGCTCTATATGCAAGCTGACTTTGCAATAGGCAGAAGATGATGGATGTGGATCACGTGCAGGTAGTAAATATTCAGGTTAATTTGGTCTTGTGTTGTTGCACAGACATCGTGCGCTGAAGGACCTGATTCTATGCTGCAATGCTCCATGTTCTCTTTGAGCAATATCATTTCTCTGCATCACAATGCACACACATATATGCATAAAGATATAACATAAAATATCTACAAATATTCTGGAATAATCTGTTACACAGTTGTGCTGGGAAAAGCATCAGGTTCAATGGGTTCAGAGACAAGTCTGGACACAAGTGGTACCATCACCCACCAGACATTGCTCCATGCCAGGTTGCTACCATGGACATCGCTGGAAGTGTCACGGGTAAGATGTGCACTACATTGAAGCTAAGCCGTTAGTACTGTGATAGGTCGGTTCTCATAGAGAGCTGCAACCCCGTTGGTTAGGGAACTGGGTGTGTGTTTCCCTGTAGTGTATGAGCGGGTCGAGTATAGCTTTACCATTGTCGGAGTCCAACCTAGGTACGAGATGAATATATCATCGCTTAAGTGAAATAGCGATCGAGTATCACCCCTGTTTATTTCCTGTATTAATAATAATTCCCAGTGAAAGCGAGGATCTGTCATCTCTTTGGCTGTTATGATGATTCTGTGAATGGACTTCTGGTCCGATGCTTTGCAGCTACCATTAATTACCACACAATAGCCTCTTTTAAATTGCAGTGCCTGCAAAGCCCTCCTGGGACCCAGGTGCAATGACTAGGGCAAAGGTCCTTGGAGCACCCAGCAATTTAAGAGGGAACCTATCCCTGCAATGACTCGTCATGCACTTCCCAAAGTACCACTGGGTGCTGGCTGCCTAGTGACACACACACGCAAACGTCACCGGAATAAGCGAGCCGGCCATTTTCATTTCCAGATTGCCTGTGGATGCAACCTAGGTAAGTTTAACTGGGTTCCCTGACTACCTGAGGTAGGTCAGGGACCCGGATGGATTCTTATGGGGTTGACCCTTTCTAACTGCTGCGTAACTGGGTCGCTAACCAAGCAAATTGCCTGGTTAACCCCATTTTATGTGGCAGTTTGAAAGGGCCTAATTATGCAGCCAGACAGGGCACTATAGAATTGCACATTTCTGATCTATGAATTTGAAAGATCAGGACCTCACTGTGACCAGACTCTGACCCCTACTGCAGTTGGCTCCACCACCATCCCTGGCAGACATCTCCCCTAAACATTCCTCCACTCACCTTACACAGATGTCCTCTGGTATTTACTATTGTCACCCCAGGAAAAAGGGGTGTCCATTATCCTCATCTAGGCCCATCATGATCTTATATCCCTCAATTAAGTCATCTCCCATCCTTTGTGGCTATCAATCTCATAGTTCAATGCTCCATCACTGATTCTTGTTGTGTCAGCTACCAGGAACCAGTCGAGCAGCAGCCTTGGTTCATCTCGGCGATTAAGAATGAACCACAGTTAAAGCAATAGTGATTCAAACCTTCCGTTAAGATTTAAGAAACATGCACATAGCAAATCTTTAAAAGGTATGAACAAAATTGCACTTTTTTTATTATTTTGGTGATTTAAAGTACAATTTTTGTCATCAAAGCCATTATGACAAATACCAGACATACTTCTAAAAACTTCTATAAAACTGGCTACCTGTCAGTTCTGTGGAGCATAATGGACATGCCCAAGTCAGCACACACAAAAGGATTTGGAGAGATCATTGACAAATAAAGCATTAACATACAAAATGTGCACCTTAAGCTTTACAATTTTACAAAATGTAGTTAAAATATATTCCAGGTAAACCAGGCATGAGAGAGAGAACCCATCAAGCTGTTGGCACTGAAGTGGAAGTATATCATATATATTTTTAGCATGATAAATAAAGACAAATGGGTTTGAAAAAGCACAGTTACATGCACAAGAGCCCCAGGGAGCAGTCAATTTGTTTCCCAACCGACGAGTTAAGCCAATTTAATAAAGTAATGGTAGACACTCAGGGAATACTGGCACTTGAATGAAATAAAGCACACAACACTTTTCTTTTAAACTGTGCCACAATCTGAACAGCCATCAGTTCCATAAAGCCAAATCTGATAAAAGGACTGATAAAAAAGAAAGCCTAATAATTTAGTGCAATATACAAAAAAAAATACAAAAAAATAATCAGGTTTCATTTTTTTCAGCTAAGCAAACATCTTCCACAGTAAACCCTATTCACATAATTAAACATTTTTTCTTGGTTTTATTCTTCTTCTTTTTGCCATCTTTACTCATTTTCTCTTTGTGCTTCCGAATTTCACGAACTAGCGTGTAGAACGCATCATCGACACCCTGCAAGTAAAAAAAAAACCATCTGATTTCATTTCTGTTATTTTCGCGGTTTTTTTGTTATCAATTTGAAGCTCGCTATGTTTCACAGGAATCTGCTTTCAACAATTAGTACTCTTGCCTGAGAAGGTAAAACTCAAAAGTACAAGCAGTTGGAGGAAAAGTTCGACTCTGGTTTTCAGTGGTTAACTTGAAGCTTTTCAGTGGGCATTTGTCTTTTGACATATAAGAGAAATTTGGATCAGTACATGGACAGGAGGGGTATGGCCTGGGTACGTCCAAGGGTCTAGCCAGAATAGTAGTCTGGCATGGACTAGATAGGCTGAAGGGCCTGTTTCTGTGCTGCAATGTTCTCTGGAGGGACATCATCCATTGGAAATTTTAATCATCGGGCCTCATTTGAATGTCGTTCTTCCACTTCCCATCAGTTCAACGTAGACCGAGGGAACAAACCTTCCTCTTTTATCTGCTAGGTGAGTAGAGACATTGGAAATGACCATGAGGAACCATGATTTAAATTCCCAGGCCCCCATACCCGTTTAACTCAAATACTCTCCTAGCCCACAAAGCCACAAAAGCGAGAGCAGTTTCCCCAAACCATTCAGTTGAGCTGCTTCTGATAGACAAATATCTCACCATCTGCTTCAGCTGAACAATCAAACCCATGAAGTTGCAGGGTTATAAGACCCAAGGAGTGACCAGTGGCCTTGGTATGAAACCTGTTCCTCTTCCTCTGGGATCATTTTGCCGATATCTATCCCTCATGGCAAAATAGATCCCAGAGTGGCTCATCTGATGTCTTGTAACACATCACACTTACCAGCTTTCTGTAAACTTGTGCACCATACAAGAATCAAACTGGTGGATGAGTGCTTAAACAAAACAGGAAATTACGGCCACAAAATACTCAGCCAGAGAGCACTTCACCCTTTAAGTCTTCAAAGTTACAACGTAATTCATCCTATGATATCCCCACAGATTTTCTTTCTGCCTATTTGAGGGCTACTCAACTTAATTTGAAGAAAAATTCAAACATCGCCCACAAGGTCTAATGTTCTCTTCAAACCCCTTCGCTTCCTTTGCTCCTGCTTTTCCAGTCTATTTACACCACCAATCATTCTGAGAACCTTCCTAGTAAAGTGTACCTTTCTAAAGCTGCACTGGGGTTTTGTTTTCTAGCTTTCTGCTCAATGGTTCCATTTACATCACCGAATGCACATCCTTCACTCGTCATGTTGATCACACATGGTATTTAAAGTTGCCGGGCTGCTTAACAAATTTTCTAGGTCTCTCTTTATGCATTCCCCTTAATATTGGACCATTTCCCATGTAAATGTCTCTTCTCATCCTTCTCACTTTTCAACCATTGTGTCCATTTACTTCTGACTCCAAAGTTCGCTCCCAATTTTCCTCAGTTTACGACATTCCAAATTTAGTCTTGTGCAAATTTCAGACCTGCGCCATGAAGTCACTAAAACATGCACTGCTCTTCCTCAGTAGCCATGCAAGTTAGAACATAGAACAGGAGAGGAGCAGGCCCTTCGGTCCATGAAGTCTGGGACAAACACGAAGCCAAACTGAATTCACTCAGCCATATTCGATGAGAATGGAAAAAAAAACTTACCCTACACATCTCCTTTAAACTCCACACCCCTCCCCCCCCCCCCCCACAATAAATATATGTCTTCTCGTACGAGAAATGTTACAATCGCTTTTACCATTCCTCTCATCACTTTCTAAACTTTTATCAGCTCTCTCTGACTGGCTTACGGTTAGGCAACATCTGTGGAAATCAAAACGGGTTGCATTTCAGGTCAAACATCCTTCTTAAATCCATCTGAAGTATTGAGTTTCCCTTTCCACAGATGCTGGCCTGACCTGCTATTTCAAGCAATGTTTTTAAATTTCCGATTTCCAACTTTATTTCTTGGAGTTTAGAAGAATGAGGGGAGATTTGATAGAGGTTTACAAAATTATGAGGGGAATAGAGAGTAAATGGAAGTAGACTCTTTTCTCTTAGATTAGGTGAGATAATGCAAAAGGGGAAAGGTTTAGAGGGAACATTAGGGGGAACCTTCACTCAGAGTGGTGGAAGCGTGGAACAAGCTGCCACCTGATGTAGTAAATGCAGGTTCACAAGTTTAAAAATAAAATGGATTGATACATGGATGGGAGAGGTCTGGAGGGTTATGGAATGGGTGCAGGTCAATGGGACTAGCTGCATGATGTTTTGGAACAGACTAGAGGGGGGGTGAGTGGCATTTTTTCCATGCTGCAATGTTCTATGGTTCTATCAGAATGTTGGGGGGGGGGGGGGGGGAGTCCTCAATTTTATACTTCTTAAATCTCCTCTCATCCTCCTTGTTCCACCATGGGGGGAGTGGGAGAAATGGAGTCTAGCAAAAACAACCAAAGACCCAACATAGACAAGATCAAGGAGATGATTGTGGACTTCAGGAGGACCAGGAATGACCACCCTCCATTACACATCTTGGTAGGGGACAGTAGAGAGCACCAAGTTCCTTAGAGACCACTTAACTATGAGGTATCAGGAAGGCGCAACAGCGACTGCTCTTCCTGAAAAGGCTGAAGTGGGCAAGTGAGTTTTTACTTCAATCATGGTGTCTTACAATTGTTTTAGAACATAGAACACTATAGGCCCTTCGGCCCTCAATGTTGTGCTGACCCATATATTCCTTTTTTTAAAAAGTACTAAATCCTCCCTACCCCGTAACCCTCAATTTTTCTTCCATCCATGTGCCTGTCCAGGAATCTCTTAAATGCTCATAATGTTTCAGCCTCCACCACCATCCCTGGCAAGGGATTCCAGGCACCCACAATGCTCTGCGTAGTTAAAAAAAAACTTTTAAGTTTTGTTTTCTATTCCTTAAAAAGCTAATAGAAAACGCACCATTTTAATGGAACTCAAAAGTGTACACGGTGAGTACAACCAGACTCTATCATTGCGTGTGCTGATGAACGGCTTCCTCGTTAATTCAGCGACAACGTTTCCAAAAAGATTTAATTTCGGGGAAGGGAAGAGGTCAGCAACTCTTGTGGAAAGTGGTAGTTTTATCGACTGATGCAAATAAAAGCATTTCCAATACTTGCATAATGCAATGTCTTCTTCATAGTACACGTCCAGCAACTCTCACAGCATGTCCGACGACACAAATGGAAGTTAATTCTGCAAGCCAGTGCTTGCAGTTAAAGGGTGTCAGAAGCAACTAAACATTTCCCAGCTATACCTCCCCTATAATTCTCTGATCTCCTCTGCCTTTTGTCCCTACACATGTTCCTTTGAACCTGGCAGTCACATATTCAGCAATCTTGCCCAGAAACTCTCTCCACTTTTCCCACCTTTGTTCTCTTTAAGACAAAAAGCAAGACTCTTTGCAATCATGGTTTTTACCCCTTTCTCTATATTCACTGAAAAGAAAGATAGAGGAATGACATCTCAAGGCACTCCAGAACTTCCAGAGAAATGTTAGTTAAGAGTTGGATATTGAACCAAACATGGGGTCCCCAGAAAACTGGTCATTTCACAATGAATCCATTTTTAAAAAAAAACTTGGGCTTATGACAATATATTTTAAAATCATTAATATGAACAAATGCACTGAAATTCTTACTTGATGCAACACAGGTGTGCAAGATATTAAATATACGACAGTAATATAAACTACCAAGATGAACGGTGAGACAGAAAGAGCCCATAAATACAAAACGATAGATAAACATTTTCCAAATCATTTTGGTTCTACACAACTTGACTTTAGTTCTGTGAAATCTTGGGTTAGTTCTCTTTAGAGAATAAAGATTCAATATGTCTTTTGAATGAGTTGACAAGAGGATAGGTTACTACGGACAGAGTTCAAGGTGACTGAATTTTGTGAGAAACTTGAGTCAATAAATGACTCATCTGGACTTCATTGCCCAGAGATTGGTGCAAACCATTTTAAAAACACATTCAAAAAGGAAATGGAGAAGCAGACACAGTGCTACCCCTCTGGGTCCTACTGCCTGGCCCTGATGCCGACACCTCCGTACAGGCTTTAAACGGCCTCTGAAAGGAGCCACCAGTGTTTTTTGTTAAAATCAGAGCCCAAGATGGGAACATGTGCTGGCAGGGTACCACGGGGGGGGGGAGCCAGACTCTGGTGGAAATCAGCAGGCTACTGCAGGGTATCAGAAATGGGGAGAACACTCCCCAACAAGAAGGAAAAGGATGGGAGATGAGGCTACATGACAGCAGACCTGCAAGAGGCTTACTGGCTGAAGGACCCACACAGGCTGAGGGCTATTGGGAGACTTGCGGTTGAAGGACTCACACACTTGCAGTCAAAAGACTCACACAGGCTGCGGGCGACTTGCAGTCGAAGGAGGAGACTGGCTCATGGTGACCAGGTATCGGACCCAGGATTTGAGAGAGAGAGCTGAGGGCATGAAGGGCTCCAGGTGCTGAAGGCCTCCTGACCGCTTCTTAGGTTTGGATCCGGAACCTGTGTTCCAGCATGACAATAGCTTGAACTGGAGTCTGCGGCTGCGGGAGCGCTGGCTATGAACCTAGTGCCTCTGTAGGCTCTCTTTCTCCTATTGTTAGAAGCAAAGCTGATGGTGACTCTTTGCTTTCCTTAAGGCAGGCAAAAATTGAAGTATATCACGTATTTTACATTTTAATTGTATTATTGCATGACAATAAAATAAACCGTAGAACCTTTGAAACAATGAGGATTTTTGTGCATAAATTCATCCAGGTACAAGGGGGTGCCCTTTGGAGAAAAAAAATGACAAAAGGATTCTCCTTTGTGCTATGTTGCTCTCAGATTCAAAAATCAAATTCTGCAATACTCATTATCTAAAAGGTACAAAAGTAATTTGTCCCAAACATTCTACAATGATTTTTTTTTAAAAAAAGACAGGACCTTGTGTTTTGAAACACACAACTTACCGCTTCACATCACAATACATTTAAAGGGCACACAGTGGACAGTCTTCTCCTCAGTGTCGAGTTTTTTCAACCTATATTGGCGAATCTCACGTACCAGTGTATAAAATGCATCCTCCACTCTCTGCATCACAAAATACAACTCCTTCAGCGATCACTTGCATAAAAGACAAACAGAGGTTCTGGGGTGGAAACCAACCACAACACTTTGAAATTTGTACAAAATCCAAATCAATCTTTTGGGGGAGGGGGGAAATCAACTGAATAGAATTTTATTGATTTGTGACTCCGACACACATACACATATGATCACCAATATTCAAGGAGTTGTGATTTTAGCCATGTAGAGATTTTAAAAATGAACACCATCACCAAAGCAGTGCAGGATGCAGTAATCATTGGATTTCAGGTCATTGCTCGTCGCTACAGAAAGAACAACTGCGGAGGTTCGTGAAGCAGGGAAATCTGCACAACACGATGAAAAATGATTTATTCCCACCAGACTGCAATGCAGTGGAGCGATTTTAAACCATGGATAGATCAGCAGAAGGTAGGAACTTCACATCACAAACTGTATAACAGCTTTCAAGGCTTGCAATGTTACCTCCACTTGGGTGGCAAAACACAAGCCAAAGCTTCATGTTACAAAGCAAGCCCCGCGATAAAAATGAGCTCCCAAAATAAAGAATCATGCAACCTGTTTATGCTTCTGCTTATGACAAAACATTTTGCACAAGCAAAAGCTGGTTTATGTTTGAAAAAGAAGCATTATTAGAAGTCATCCAAACACAATTTCCTTTCATATCCAATTGGCTTAATTATATGGACCAGAGGCTGATTACTTTCACTTGGAAGGATTTTAAGTTCAGGGCAGATACAAACCAGTTAGCTAAAAGGCAGAATGTTTAAAAAGGTTCATTTGAATCCCATTTGAGGTTTCCAGTTATCTGTATTTATTTTAAAAAAGCTAATTTGGGATACACTCAGTATCTCATTGTGATGGGACAAAAAGGACAGCGAATGAGAACTCAGCTATCAAAGACCCCAAAAAAATCAGTCCTCAGCACAATCAGACTACTTCATGTGCCAAGGATTGGACATTAAAGCAAATCAACGCTCTGGTGAGATCATTTCTCAAGACACAACTCTGGTCCACACTTCTCACCTGTCTCGTTTTTGCTGACGTTTCAATGAATGGAATTCCGTAACTTCGTGCTAAATCCTGTGCTTGCTTTGTGTCCACGGTTCTTGCAGGCAGATCACATTTATTTCCCACAAGCACCATTGGAACATCGTCAGAGTCTTTTACCCTTTTGATCTGTTCTCTGTAGAACAAAACAAAATTTATTCATATTAGAGTAGAATTTTCCAATCAGTCTCAGCGTTCAGCATTACACTCCCAGATCAAGCAAAGCACTGCTATTGACAGCACCCGGTTCTGCAACGCACAGCACCTTTGTTTCACAACAAAAAGGCTGTTTAGTATTGATCTATGCTTAAATGTTGCTCATGGTTATTTTGTTCAATAACTAGATGGAGAATGCTCAATTGAAATACTTGATCAGGGCATGTACAAGTACAGGCACTGGGAGTCATTCTTAGAGAGTTCCATTCACCTCTAGATAGAGGTGTTAATCTATTGTGAGGTTTATAGGTAGAGACCTTTTTTCAGAGGAGCCAGCTTTTGCCACCAAAGTTAAATGAGACAAGAACTAGAGGACATGGGTTAAGTATGAAAGGCTAGATGTTTAAAGGGAACATGAAGGGCAACTCCTTCAAGCAGAGAGTGTGGTACGAGCTGCTAGCTGAAGTGTTGAATGTGGGCTCGATCACTGGCGTCACGGTGGGGGGGAGGGGGGGGGGGGTGGGGCCATCAGAGGGAGTGACACCAAAACCAAAATTACTCGCTAAAATTTTTGTGCAGTGTTTTAACAGTCATTTATATTTTTTTAAATAAAAATATCCCTGTAGTTAGTTATAACAACAAAAACGTTTTTCGTCAGCTCAGCAGACATGTATCAATAAACTTACGAGGCTAAACCTCGATGCTCATTTACTGTTTGCAACTTCTAATTCGCTCCAGTCAGAGCCGTCGTTGTTACCCAATGACAACGACGCTTTGAATCACATGGTTTCGTCTGCACGCGCTACCAGCATGAGCTGTTGTTCTCATTGCTGCTGGTGTTTTTATAGTCGCTGCTTTTGTCAAATTTTCTGGGTTTCAGCTACAATAATGTATGTCATTAGTATGTGTGATTTACAAGTAACATTAGTACAAAAAAATTAAGGGATTCTGTTTGGTCTGGTATAGAAGGAGGTCCATGGTTGTGGGGAGGTAGGTGACACCAACCCTAGTGACACCACTGGGCTTCATTGGAAAGGGACATGGATTGGAGGGGTAGGGAAGGCTATGGTCCAGGTTCAGGTCCAAGGGACGAGGCAGAATAATAGTTCAGCATAGACTAGATGAGCCGAAGGGCCTGTTTCTGCGCTGCAGTGTTTTATAGTTCTATTGTGACTACCCACCCCCACAGCTAAACAAAACTGTTGGTCCATTAATAAAACACTACAGAAAGTTCAAAACCCTTGTATCCCAGGGCGTGTGGAAATATTTATATGTACACAGAATGTGACAACACAAGACCATTTGTGACATTGTATCATTGCTAGTCTTTCAAAAGAACTTCTACGTCACCCCACTTCTTCTCCAGAGTCCTGGAAACATTAGTTCGGAAGTTTACGACCAGTCTCTGTCAATAAAAATACACTTTGGAAGTTCTCCCACCATTATTTTTCAACCACTTTTGGCATTAAGGTCAGTAGACAAGCACCTGAAAAGTGGGAGATCACGTCCCAGTTCAAAACAGACGGTAGGCTCAGTACAATGCGCCAGCGACCCGAGTTCGAATCTGCCACTGTCCGTAAGGAGTTTTTACGTTGCCCCCTAACCTGCGTGGGTTTCCTCTGGGTGTTCCAGTTCCTCCCATGTTCCAAAGACATTCAAGGTTTGTAGGTAAAATGCTCATATGGGTGCATTTGGGCAGTGTGGGCTTGTGGGCCGGAAGGGCCTGTTACCATGGTCTAAATTAAAACCCACCTATAATGATGAATATCCTCAAATGATTTTGAGTTATTTATGGCAAAGACACAGAGAAATCCCTCGCCTGTCCTCATGTACTGATCCCTCATAGCACTGTACTCCTCTTGACCTGCTGTGTCGAGAATATCTAAAAGACACGTTTCTCCATCAATTACAACTTGCTTTCTGTAGGAATCCTAAGAACAAATCAAAGAAAAGACAAGTTAGAACATTGATAGCAATTCTCTCAAAAGGCCATAAATGCACAGCTAATTGAAGCATCACTTATTGGTACCAAGTGGAACACAGTGATCCACAATCGAACAAGAACAAGCCAGGCAAGAACAAGAACAAATCTCTGGGATTGTGCACGAGAACAGGAAAGGAGGAAAGCCAATAATGTTAATGAGTTTATTGTCATACATATTGTATAAATATATAGATGCACCAAAATTATTACCGCAGCCACTTGGCAAAGAAAAGGACAATAGTGTTCAGTACATTAAGAGATGGTAAATACAGAAGGTAGGGAGTTAATAAATATGCAAAGTTATCACACCGCAAGAAAAAAAAAGGGGTGTTACAATAGTCCTTTGGCAGAACAGTCCATCATTAGTGTATCAAGGGGAGATTCAAGAGCCTGATAGCTATTGGAAAGAAATTGGTCTTTAAACAGGAGGTCCTGGTTTTTGGGCTTCTGTACATTCCACCCAATCCTTAATAATATACACCGAATATTTATCACCAGCTGGCAGATATATTATCGCCGGACTTATTACAAAAAATACATTTGCAGGGACCCACTTATACAACTTGAAAAGTGGTTAGTATGTCATTTTTTTGTATTTGAAGTTTGAAGTTACAAGAAACAGTAACAAGAATAAACTGGGAGTTGGTAAGAATCCATAAAACCCGGGTTCAAATCTGGCACTGTAAGGAGTTTGTACATTCTCCTCATGTCTGAGTGGGTTTCCTCCCACATTCCAAGGGTGTATGGGAGTATTTGAGTGCATGGGCTTGTGGGCCAGAAGGGCCTGTTACTGTGCTGTATCTCAAATTAAAACCTATCCTCATTGGTCACCTTTACTTTGAGATTTTAATTGTAGGCTGACCAGAAGAGAAAGCCACACAAAACAACTGGTGGAGAGAATTAACGCTCAAGGACAAGACTTGACTGCTACGTGAACTCCCTCCCAAATGAAGGAGGTCTGAACTCGAAGCATATGGCGATCTCTGGGTGACTAGACCAGGCACTTGTTGTCAGCTCCGATCTCTCTCTAGGCTGCCCAGAGGAGATATCAGAATTATGCAGGTCAAACCCGCAAAGAATCAACAATGCAGACTTGAGCCCTTCATCAAGTTATGAGCAAATTATACAGGGGTGAGCAAATTTAAGTTCTTGGGAGTCACTACCTTAGAGAATCTTTCATGGACCCAACACAAGAATGTATGTCAGCATCTCTACTTCCTCAGGAGTTTGCAGAGGTTCAGTGTGACATCGGAAACCCTGGCAAATTTTAGCAGAGGTGTGGTGGAAAGTGTGCTGACCAGCTGCATCACGATCTGGTATGGGGACATCAAAACCTTGCAAAAAATAGTGGACACATCCCAGGCATCACACGTAAAACCTTCCCCACCATCGAGAACATCTTGAGAGAACACTGCCATTGGAGAGCAGCAGCAATCATCAAGGATCCACACCACTCAGCACTCGCTCTGTTCTCACTGCTGCCATCAGGAAAGAGGTATCGGTGCCAGAAGACTTGCACCACCAGGTTCAAGAATAGCTGCCACCCCTCCACTATCAGACCCCTCAACAACAAACTCAATCAGGGACTTTTTTCAGGATTCATTTGTACTTTAAATTTTTTTTCCACACTGCCAATAAGTGGTAATATTGCTTCACAAGCAGCATAATACCTATGCCAGCATATGACCTATCCTGAACCTACAGCACCTCATCATTAGTCAAGAAAGCGCACCAGCCCCCACCTTGACAACGTTTTTATAGAGCACAATTGAGAGTGCCCAGTCTCTCATTAAGTTTGCAAGTACAGGTGCCTAATCTGTTTTTTTTTCTCCGGGATTCTGAACACCGGCAACCTCCAAAAATTGGCACTTTTTCGGGGAATGAAAACACCCAACCACCTTGCTCCTAACCTCCGCCATCTGTCGCCTGCCACTATTCCAACTACATGGGGGATCATGGATAAGGAAGACAGGCATTGCTTCCGCAATGAACCACCTGCATGCAGCCTACTTTTCTCCCACTGGTTGCTTTTTAACCAAAGCTAAGTGGGGACGGGAACAATGAGGATGTGAGCCAGTTTTATTTTGAAGTTTTACTTGAAAATTTTTTTTTAAAGTGGTATTATGGTCTTTATCTAAATTAATTTAAAACCCCACGCCCCCTTTTTTGTGCGATTTTGAAACATTGCATTTGCTTCAAAACACTGCCATTTTAAAATGATTCCAAAATCCGGAAGATTCCAAACAATGGCAACCCTGGATAAAAGGTTAGGCACACGTATGTTAATAAGCCTAGAATTTGGGACATTAACTTTCTGAAAAAATTTGTAGACATTACAAGGTAACATGTAATGGCAAACACAAAATGTGTGTGAGGCTCATGTGAAACTTGTAAAGGTCTCAAGAAAAACCCTGCCAAAACTGTGTTTAAATGTACAGCCAATATTCCGATGCTCTGAGTGTGTGGGACTCAGTGCTTGAATCCCCTCACTCCCGCTAGCGTTACAAAGGGTTAATAAAAAAGCTGTTGTAGGCTTAATTGGTCTTCTGTTGTGTTTTCTGCTATTTATTTTCTAACAGCGCAGGCTGACTTTAACAGTAGCTACAAAGCATCAGACCAGAGGACAACACAGGGGATCATCATCAAAATAGCCGATAAGATCACTGGGGTCTCCTTTCCACTAATGACAGCATTTACCGGGACCGTTGTTTAAATAGGGCTCTGGAATTATAGAAGACCCTTTCCATCCACCATACAGCATCTTTGACCCAAAGCCATCAAGGAGGTGATACAGGTTCATCACATTCAAAACTCCCAGGCTGGGAAATAGCTTCTTCCCAAATGGAAGTAAGATTGATGAATGTCTATAAATGAAATGAGTAAATTATTCCAAAATATTTTGTATATACCCATATATTTCGGCAGATAAAACGATACTTGAAGCACCCAAAAAACTCCCCAAAATGGGGTTGCCAGGCCAGATAGAAAAAGTGACCTTAAAATTCTACTCAAAATACCACTTGATTGGTACCATAACCCATCCAGACCCCATCTTTCTTTTCTTTGGCTTCGCTTTGCGGACGAATATTTATGAAGGGGTATGTCCACGTCTGCTGCAGGCTCGTTGGTGACTGACAAGTCCGATGCCAGACAGGCAGGCACGGTTGCAGCGGTTGCAAGGGAAAATTGGTGGGTTGGGGTTGGGTGTTGGGTTTTTCCTCCTTTGTCTTTTGTCAATGAGATGGGCTCTGCGGTCTTCTTCAAAGGAGGTTGCTGCCCGCCGAACTGTGAGGCACCAAGATGCATGGTTAGAGGCGATATCAGCCCACTGGCGGTGGTCAATGTGGCAGGCACCAAGAGATTTCTTTAAGCAGTCCTTGTACCTCTTCTTTGTTGCATCTCTGTCTCGGTGGCCAGTGGAGAGCTCGCCATATAACACGATCTTGGGAAGGCGATGGTCCTCCATTCTGGAGACGTGACCCACCCAGCACAGTTGGGTCTTCAGCAGCTTGGATTCGATGCTTGCGGACTCTGCCAGCTCAAGTACTTCGATGTTGGTGAAGTCATTCCAATGAATGTCGAGGATGGATCGGAGACAGCGCTGATGGAAGTGTTCTAGGAGCCATCTACAGCAAATATAACTAGCTTCATTGTCTGAGGCAAAGAACTGGGCAAGCACATCTGGAGTCTCACTGTTTACATGGTCATCATTTGGGTCCCAGTCTGAATCAGGCAAGTTGGCTTCAGCTTTGTCCTCAGTGTCCCTCAATAAATCATCCTCCGTACCACCCAGGCCTTCAAACTCCGATCCTTGCATAAACCCCTTGGCCGTCTGTTCCACACCATGTCCACGAAAGTGTACAAAAACAGCGGGTGGGAATTTTATTTTAGGTTTAATTTTTCACTTGAAGATGATGACCAAGGGTTTCACCTTTGTACCATCCACCATGCACGACAACACCACCGTAAACCTGGTCTTTTCGTGGCCTACTGGCCACGCCCATCAACTTAGTCAACTCAACGTGCATATTTGTCTTATACAAGCCAAAACCACGAAATTCAGTCCAAAATTGGGGTCTCATTTTATTTGAAGGTCGCCTTATTCACCAAAACATACGGTATTTACTTTTTTATCTTATGTATATGTGATTTTTATGTGCTGCCGATTGTGTGTATATGTCTTTGCAAAGTGGTCTGGAGATACAGTTTCATCTAGTTGCAGTCAGATGATAATAAACTTGATATTCAGAATCTTGCAGAAAGCAGGCAGAGTGACAAATGGAGATCCTCTGCATTGTAAGAATGAAATGTGCATTTTGTCATTGGCTGAGAAAAGTCAGAGGTTGATGTTAATAGTAGTTAGTGTTACCCTTTGTGTCTAAAATGGTCCTGGTGCCAATAAACGTAACAGAATGTCGGGCATTGCATAAAGAGAGGCCAGACTTTTAAGTGCACTGTTTGGATTTTGCTCCCAGGAATTCACAAGTTGGGATGCTGGGGTAGACTGAGGTAGCGTAGGCCAGGTACCGGAATAGGCAACCAGATGCACATTAAAAACTACACCATCCTTTAGTGTCATTGAAGAAATGGCAGCATGTCATAAAAAGAGAATAAAATGGGTTCAGGATTGGAAGAGACAGATCCCAGAGTCAGGAGGGAATAGGTGGATAAAGGAGGACTGTCTATGGGACAATGCTCCTCCCCCTACCATTTTGTTTTCGCACCTGCCCACACCTTGAAGGGCTCAAGCCCAAAATGTTGATTATGCATCTTTATTTTAGCTCTAGAAAGCACACTGTTTGACCTGTTGAGTTTCTCCAGCATTGTTAGGTAGTCCTCGACATCTGACCTACGCGAGTTACGTCCACCCACACATACGATTGAAATATATTAAAATATCTTTATTAAAACTACTGTACAAGTGTATATTTTGTATTAAAAGTACTGTATGCATGTCTCCATTCCTGGCAGAAGCCCAAAGTCCTCGCTCCCCGTCGGCAGCCCGAGGTCCCCATTAAAGGTTCATTTGTTGAATGTTGCAGGACCTCGAGCATACCCATTTTTTCTATCTTTCCCCCAACCAATCACCCCTCTCCCTCCATGACCCCACAGGGGCAGCCAGTACAGACATTGCTCTTTTTTTTTAAATTTTATTTTTCACACTATGAACCATATTAACCAAAATACATACAAACATTTCCCTCTTGAATATACACAGTGTCATTTTTCTCCCCTTTTCCTTCCTTCCCTCCTTCCTACCCCCATCCAAACCCATTAAACGTTCAACATATACAATACAATAAACCCATCAAACAATGTCATGCAATGAAAATAAACAAGAAAATTGTGTCATCTACTTTTACACACTGGATCAGGTCATTTCGTCTTCTTCTCATTCTATCATTTTAGGGGGTGGAGGTCCGCGGTAGGCCCTCTGTTGTGTTCCATGTACGGTTCCCAAATTTGTTCAAATAATGTGACTTTATTTTTTTAATTATATGTTATTTTTTCCAATGGAATACATTTATTCATTTCTATGTACCACTGCTGTACTCTCAGGCTCTTTTCTGATTTCCAGGTTGACATTATACATTTTTTTGCTACAGCTAAGGCTATCATAATAAATCTTTTTTGCACTTCATCCAGTTTGAAGCCTAATTCTTTGCTACTTATATTACTTAGAAGAAAAATCTCTGGATTTTTTGGTATGTTGCTTTTTGTGATTTTATTTAATACCTGATTTAGATCTTCCCAAAAAATTTTCACTTTCTCACATGCCCAAATTGCATGTACTATTGTTCCCATTTCTTTCTTACAGCGAAAACATCTGTCTGATAATGTTGGATCCCACTTATTTAACTTTTGGGGAGTGATATATAGCCTGTGTAACCAATTAAATTGTATCATGCGTAACCTCATGTTTATTATATTTCTCATAGTTCCGGAGCATAGCTTTTCCCATATTTCATTTTTTATCTTTATGTTTAGATCTTGTTCCCACTTTTGTTTGGGTTTATAACTTATTTCTTAATTTTCTTTCTCTTGCAGTTTGATGTACATGTTTGTTATAAATCTTTTAATTATCATTGTGTCTGTAATCAGATATTCAAGCTGCTTCCTTCTGGTAATCTCAGTCTGTTTCCCAATTTGTCCTTCAAGTAGGTTTTCAGTTGGTGGTATGCAAACATTGTACTGTGAGTTATTCCATATTTGTACTTCATTTGTTCAAATGATAATAAATTATTTCCCAAAAAACAATTTTCTATTCTTTTCATCCCTTTTCTCTCTTTCTCTAAAGGGAAGGTTATCTATTGTGAAAGGGATTAGTTGATTTTGCGTCAATAATAATTTTGGTAGTTGGTAATTTGTTTTTTTCCTTTCTACGTGAACCTTCTTCCAAATGTTGAGCAGATGGTGCAGTACTGGTGAACTTATATGTTGCACCAGTTTTTCATCCCACTTATAAAGTATATGTTCTGGTACCTTCTCCCCTATTTTATCTAGCTCTAATCTGGTCAAATCTGGTTTTTCCCTTGTTTGATAAAAATCTGATAGATATCTTAATTGTGCTGCTCTATAATAATTCTTAAAGTTTGGAACCTGTAAGCCCCTTTGTTTGTACCATTTTGTTAATTTCTCTAGTGCTATGCTCAGTTTCCCCCCTTTCCATAAGAATTTCTTTATTATTTTCTTTAGCTCATTGAAGAATTCCTCTGTTAAGGGAATTGGTAATGATTGAAATAGGTATTGTATCCTTGGGAAGATATTCATTTTAATGCAATTTACCCTTCCTATCAGTATTAGTGGTAAATCTTTAATTTATTCATTAATGGCTGATAATTTAATTTGTATAGATGGCCTAGATTATTATCTAGTCTAATACCTAGGTATTGGATTGCTTGGCTTGTGTTTGCCATTTAAATGGTGATTCTTTTTTAAACTTAGTGAAATCCGCATTATTCATTGGCATCGCTTCACTTTTATTTGCGTTGATCTTGTACCCCGATATTTCTCCATATTCCTTCAATTTCTTATGTAATTCTTTTATTGATAATTCTGGTTCTGTTAAGAATACTATTATGTCATCTGCAAATAGACTGATTTTATATTCCTTCTCTTTTATTTTTATCCCTTTTATTTTATTTTCTGTTCTTATCAGTTCTGCCAATGGTTCTATTGCTAAAGCGAACAGTGAAGGAGATAGTGGACATCCCTGCCTAGTTGACCTGCTTAATTTAAATTGGTTTGATATATATCCATTTACTGTCACCTTCGCCATTGGACCCTTTTATATAATGCTTTAATCCAATTAATATATTTCTCTAGTAGGTTGAACCTTTGTAATATTTTGAATAAATAATTCCATTCTACCCTGTCAAAGGCTTTCTCTGCATCTAAAGCAACAGCCAGTGTTGGCGTCTTATTTCCTTGTATGCATGGATTAAGTTAATGAACTTACAAACATTGTCCGTTATTCGTCTTTTCTTAATAAATCCAGTTTGATCTAGTTTTACTATTTTTGGTACACAGTCGGCCAATCTGTTTACTAATAGCTTTGCTATTATCTTATAATCTGAGTTAAGTAGAGATATTGGTCTATACGATGCTGGTGTTAGTGATTCTTTCCCCGTCTTTGGTATTACTGTAATTATTGCTGTTTTACATGAATCTAGCATGTTTTGTGTTTCTTCAATCTGGTTCATTACTTCCAGGAGAGGATGAATTAGAACTCTTTAAATGTTTTATAGAATTCTATTGGGAGTCTGTCCTCCCCAGGCGTTTTATTGTTCGGTAGCTTTTTTTAAATACATCTTGTATTTCCTCTATTTCAAATGGTTTTATCAATTTGTTTTGCTCATCTTCTTGCAATTTCGGTATTTTAATTTTAGCTAGAAACTCATCTATTTTGTCTTCTTTCCCTTCATTCTCAGTTCGGTATAATTGATTATAGAATTCCTTAAAGTTTTCTTTGATCTCTGTTGGGTTATATGTAATTTGTTTGTCCTTTTTTCTTGATGCCAATACCATTCTTTTAGCTTGCTCTATTTTAAGCTGCCAAGGCAGTATTTTGTGCATTTTTTCTCCTAGCTCATAATACTTCTGCTTTATTTTCATTGTGTTCTTCTTCACCTTATACATTTGTAGTGTTTCATATTTTTTTTTTGTCCACCGATTCTCTTCTTTTTGTTGCATCTTCCCTTGTTGCTAGTTCTTTTTCTGTATTTACTATTTCCCTTTCCAGCTGTTCTTTTTCCCGATTGTAGTCCTTTTTCATCTTAGTTACATAACTTATTTCCTGACCTCTGATGAAGGCTTTCATTGCATCCCATAATATAAATTTGTCTTTCACTGATTCCGTATTTATTTCAAAGTACATTTTAATTTGGCGCTCAATGAATTCTCTAAAATCCTGTCTTTTAAGTAGCATGGAGTTTAATCTCCATCTATATGTTCTTGGTGGGATGTCCTCCAGTTCTATTGCTAATAACAGGGGTGAGTGATCCGATAACAATCTAGCTTTATATTCCATTTTCCTAACTCTCCCTCGGATATGGGCTGACAACAGGAACAGGTCAATCCTTGAGTATGTTTTATGTCCACTCGAATAATATGAGTATTCCTTCTCCTTTGGGTGATCTCTCCTCCATATATCCAAAAGTTGCATTTCCTGCATTACAGGCATTGCTCTTTATGACAGGTTTCACTACTTCACCAGTCCCCCCACCGCTATCGGTTCTGGAGGGCACTATGGGGCGCCACTCAATATGAATGCAATGAAGAAGCAGCCTTTTAGGGCTGCTCCAGGAAAGGTGTTTCTATTTATCTCTCCGCTCTTATAGCCGGCCTCCTGGTGGAGGCTGGGCATGAAAGGACCTATTGTTAGCGGTGCCGGGCAATGCTCATGACAATTTTGTTTGTCTTAAGACAGACAAAAATTGAAATATATCAGGTACATTTCATTTTTTTTTATTATTACATTTGGCATAGCAGTTAACTCAATGCTGTTTCAGCGCTAGCGGTCGGGACTGGAGTTTGAATCCCAGGAGTTGAAATTCTTTAAGGAGTTTGTACATTCTCCCCGTATCTGCATGGGTTTTCCCCAGAGGCTCTGGTTTTCTCCCACCGTTTAAAACGTATCGTGAGTGTAGGTTAATTGGGTGACATGGGCTCATGGATTGAAATGGCCTGTTACTGCACTGTATGTCTAAATTTAAAATTTTTAATCTCACTAGAAGGAACCTTGAATCTAGAGGTGAAAGCAAATCATCCTTGACCATGAGGGACTACTTCAGAACTAATTCCAGCAGTAGTTCAGAGTAGACATCTGACAGCAGTTGCCTGCCAGATACCCCAGCTTTCACTGTATTGGGAAGTGTGTGGAAGGTAATGGTACCCCACCAGACACTGCCAGGAATCCAACAGCAGATACAAGCACCTCAAGAGCAACAATTGACTCAGGAAGGAGTCAGGAAAGAGTCCCAGTCTCATAAAAATTTATTTAAAAAAAAAACAGATCCTTAAATGGCAGATCATCGTCCCACCTGGTCACCTCATTACGGAAATGATGCAAGATTTCAGAAAGAGTACGGAAGAGATTTTCTGGAGATTCTGTCTGGATTCGGGGGTATGAGCTATGGGTAGAGGTTGGACAAACTTTTGCAGAAGACGTTCAGGTCAACTTTTTGTTTTAAAACTTTACACAGAGAGTGGTGGACGCCTGGAACAGGATGCCAGGAGTAGTGGTGGAAGCAAATACAAGAGTGCTTCATGGTAGACACGTGAATATACAGGGAATCATGTGCAAGCAGGACTTTATTTTAATTTAGGATCACTGCACAGTGGCTTAAGGGCCTTTTCCGGTGCTGTTCTAGGTTCTCCAGTCCACTGAAGTTGAAGTAAGTAATTTTAGCATTGATATTGCAGTAACGTGACTCCTTCACTAGAAGCCCCCACAGCTGAGCAACACCACTGGCCGTAAAAGAAGTTTGCAAAGCTGCTTATTTTGTTACGTCACACAGCGTGGAAACAGACTGCCCAATATATCCCACCCACTCTAGTCCCTCCCACATGACAGCCACAAAACTACTTTCCTATATTACAGGACTGTGCAGATATCAAAAGAATTTCAAACTGCAAATCATCTTCAGATGCCCTTAAGAGAGGAGTTGTACAAGTTGAGCCAACAAGCTCATAGTGGATCTTCCTTCAGGGAGAAAAGAACCTCCCCAAACCCCCCCACCCCACTGCAAGTTCAGGATACAAAAAGCAAAAAAGGCTTGCAGCAGTCATTTTCAAATTATTGAGTCATCCATTTTACCCTCAGAAATAAACAAGGGAACTACAAATGGAATTAATCTATCCCAATTGTTCTCCACCTTTTTCTTTCCACTCTCATACTACTTTAAGTATTCCCTCTGCCGTCTGTGCTCTGGGATTAGTGAATGGGAAGGGAAAGTTGAAAATCACTGTTCTAGATCCAATTGTTACTGAAATATTTTGCTTGAGAAAAATTGTCATTGGCCCATTTCCTTTGGAGTTATGAAACAGTGTACATAACGAGTCAATGAGGTACGATTAAAACAGTGGGTTTCAAACTTTTTCTTTCCATCCACATCCCACCTTAAGCAATCCCTTACTAATCACAGAGTACCAATGGCAAAGGGGTTACTTAAAGAGGGATGCGAGTATAAAGAAAAAGGTTGAGAACCAGTGAATGAAAGCGTTGGCAAAACAGCTCATTTCACTCCAATATTTTTTTCCCCATCAGCTTTGCACCTGAATTCACAAAGTTCCTCAATAGTTAATCAAAAGCAGGAGTACCCACTCAAAGTCCAAGAACCAAAAAGGAGATTGGGATTCATCAATGAATCCACAAGTCCAGCACATTTGGATCCTGATCAAAATATTGACTACAAATACATTACCCAGGAACTTTGCCCAGTACCCGGACTTTGATTGGTTTTGAGTAAAATACATCATCTACAACAAACCTTTTCTTTTTTTAATTCCTCCACCCAACTTCCTCAGTTACTGGAGTTACCATCTTGCAGAGGACATATGCTAAATCAAACCTCCCTCAGTACTGGAGTTACCATCTTGCAGAGGACATATCCTAAATCAAACCTCCCTCAGTACTGGAGTTACCATCTTGCAGAGGACATATCCTAAATCAAACCTCCCTCAGTACTGGAGTTACCATCTTGCAGAGGACATATCCTAAATCAAACCTCCCTCAGTACTGGAGTTACCATCTTGCAGAGGACATATCCCAAATCAAACCTCCCTCAGTACTGGAGTTACCATCTTGCAGAGGACATATCCTAAATCAAACCTCCCTCAGTACTGGAGTTACCATCTTGCAGAGGACATATCCTAAATCAAACCTCCCTCAGTACTGGAGTTACCATCTTGTAGAGGACATATCCTAAATCAAACCTCCATCCAACGACAGAAAACAATAATAATGTTAACAACTTTGTCCATACATTATACACATGCTCCAAAATTCTTGCTTGCTATAGTTGAAGATTTTAAAAAATACAATGGTAAACATTATTGAATTAAAAAAAGACAAATACTGTACACAAGGTAGATTGATAATCAATATTTAGTTATCCTGGGGCAAGAAAAGGTGATGTGCAATAGTGCAGACAGGATCTTTATGGTGATGGAGGAGTTCCCTATCAGTGTTACATGGGGAGGTGCAAGAGCCTGAGAGCTGTTGGAAAGAAACTGTTCTTGAACCTAGCTTCAGGCTTTTGTACCTTATGCCCGAAGGTAGCAGGGAGATGGGGTCCATTACCACATTGGCTGCCTTGCAAATGCATGCAAGTTATCCCACAGTATCAGCTTGTAGAATATTTTAACATACAAATCACAACCCCAGCATTGCATTGAAAAGATTCAGTCATTCAACTCAATTCCAAGCATTGGATCTTGCTGTGCAAACACAGAACGCCCCTTCCAGCAGTGACCAGCCTCGAAAAGTGCGGTGTCAGCTGTGACTCAGTGAAGTTGACTGTGAGAGAGAATCTAAGCCTCTCACCATTGTCTCTGATCACTGGTGTTGCAGATCCTAGTTATCCATCCCCACCACCGACAGTGGCGGTTAAATATGCCAGGATTTTACCACCCTTGTAGCTTTTTGACAAACACTGTTTAGATGACAAGTCTTCATCCCTCTCATTGGCTCCTGTCCATATCTACTGTATAGGAAGGCTCATTCACGCTAAAACACTTTCAAATCCAAGTGTAAACTTTAATCCTGAAACTTTATTTTCTTAAAGCTGATCATATCCAATGTAGTTCTTTCACTTGGATCCAGCAGTCTAAACAGCAATGTTCTGCACCCCCCCCGCCCCAACAAATAAATTCCAGAGAAGCCAACTCAGCCTCAAATGTACTTTGGGTTTGAATCTGCCGCTGTCCGCAAGGAGTTCGTACATTCTCACCATGACCCGCGTGGGTTCCCTCTGGGTGCTCCACTTTCCTCCCACCCTCCAAAAACATACTGGGTTTGTGGGTTAATTGGTGTATTTGGGCCAGCACAGGTTTGTGGGCCAGAAGGGCCTGTTACTGTTTTTTAAAAAAAAAATCATATTGAAGAAAGAGGCACTGGAGGGAAGATAAAGGGGCAAAAGAGAGGGGCCGAGAGGTACGTCCATCTTCTGTTCGGTACCCTATCATCTCCTGGCTCCTCAGCCACTTCCCTTTCACCCTGTCTCGACCTCCTTTCTATACCCCTCCTCACTTCAGTCTTGATGAAGGGTCTTGAATTGAAACATTGGCTGACCATTCTTCCCCGTGGATGCTACCTGACTTGCTGAGTCTCTGCAGCTTCTCTTTGTTCACTCAAAAGGCTCCAGCGTCTGCAGTTTTTGCGTTTCTTCAGAAATCCGATTCTTCAGCTCAAATCTCCATTTTGAATATCTATTCATTTTAAAATTTTTAATTTCTTCACAGCGCAGTAGAAGCAGATTCTGGCCATTGTAACCTGCATCACCCAATTAATGTACCAACCCCACATGTTTTGGAGGGTGGGAGGAAACCTCAACACCTGGACAAAACCCATGCAAGTAATGGGGAGAACTCCTTACCAGCACGTTGGATTCAAACGTGTTGGTGCTGTAGTAGCGTAGGCGCTGTACTATCTGCGCATCTCTTATAATGTTGCTGCTAAATCCTCAGCTGCCAGTTGAGTGGTAATGATGGAATGAGGTGAAATTACCTTGCTGCTCCTGTTCCAAAGCAGTCAGGCTAGCTAAGCTAGATACTCCAAACTGAGGGCACCTACAAATTGGAGGAACACCACTTTGTATTCCACCTCTGCTGTCTCCAATTTCCACGAACTGCCTCCCCCAGCTTCTCTCTTTCCCCATCCTTCCTTTCCTCAAGCTCCCCAGCCCTGCTCTTCCTTCTCCTATCAGAGAGCTGCCATTCTTGGCCCTCTGCCCCGATCACTTCTCAGCTTCTTTGTCTTCCTCCATCTCACCTGTTACTTGCTAGCCTGTGTCCCCCCCTCCCCCCACCCTACCCACCCCACTGCCATTTTATTTGGACATCTGCCCGACTTTCCTCATCCTGAGGAAGCGCTCAGGCTTGAAATGTCGACTTTCGGGCGGCAGAGTTGGTATAGTGGTTAGTGCGACACCCTTACAGTACCCGCTTCGAATCCCATGTTGTCTTTGAGGAGTTTGTATGTTCTCCCCAGTCTCTGTGGGTTTTCCTCGGGGGGGGGGGGGGGCTACGGTTTCCTCCTACTATTCGAAACATATGGGGGGGGGGGTTGTAGATCAATTGGGTATAATTGGACGGCATGGACTCAAGGGCCAAAATGGGCCATTACCATGCTGGATATCTAAATTTTTTTTTTAATTTAATTTCCTATGGATGCCGTATCTCCATGGTAATTTTGTGGTGCACTGACTCAGACAGTGCCACTTCTTCCATGGCATTGCTAAACTGCTCGCTCTAGTCCAACAAATGCAGAAAATATAGGAGTTTCCTCCCTAAAATCATACGAGCTAATGGGCAGCTTTGAAATGTGCGCGACAAAGGCAGTTCCCATCGCACTGCAGTCTGCAATGAAAGCATCCCTTCCACCGCCCCCCACCCCCCACCCAGGGTGAGTTATGGGTTTCACGCGACGCACCAGCTATTTCGTAGGGCAGGAAAGAGACAGCCACAGTTCTGTAGGTTTCCAGTAACAAATACCAGGCAGATTTTTGTCCATCAGTGAATCAGATTGTTGTTTAAAAAATGTGACCTGCTGGTAGTTTCCTCAATCACTATTGAGGAAAATTATTTCAGATTTGTTAATAAATTTGGATGCCCCCATGACAGAAATTCAACTCCAAATCACTGGGATGAGCCCATGACCATGATTGTAAAGTTACTGCACATTTCCCCCTTGCGTTGAAAACATCCATCCTGAAAAGTTCAGGTATTTAAAAAGATAAACGTGAAACTGCCGCAGTAAAAGAAAGACTTACTTCTATGGTGGGATCATATTCATCAACGAAGTGGTTCTGAATAAGCTGAATCGTCAGAGCACTTTTGCCCACGCCACCTGCCCCGACCACCACAAGCTTGTACTCAGTCATCTTCTCAGCTCAGGGACAGACCTGCCTGCAAGGAAAAGTAGTCAGTAACATCGAATCATGTAGAATAGAAACAGGCCCTTTGGCCCACATTGTCCCTACTGGCTGATAATCCCATATACAGTTTAAAACAAAGCTCATGCCCAAAGGAACATGGAATAAATCTCCTGGGGAGAAATCCATCAGCCTTGCCTCGCCTTACCTGGAAACAGTTCGAGTCCCACAAGAACACATTTGACACTTTGTTACCTCCTGGAGGAACAGCACAATCAGGATTCAACCTTAACTAACAAGTGTCAGTATTGGCAGTGTCACCAATATCCTGAGGATGACTTATTTTACAACTGTTTTGCCATTCAATGGCAAATAACTAAAACTCTTAATGCAGACATGTTTAAAAAGCCTTAAAGCATCACCTACTAATGTGAGCTGCAAGACCATCTAACACATTTCTAAGTTTAACAGGCCATTTCGGCCCACAAATCCATGCCATCCTGATAGGTTTTGAACGGAGGGAGGAAACCTGAGCCCACAGGAAAAACTCACGCAGACATGGGGAGAACGTACAAACTCCTTACAGACAGTGCAGGATTCGAACCCTGGTCCCGATCGCTGGCGCTGTAAAGGCTTTGCGCTAGCCATGCCGCCCAATCTGAACATTTTTCCCCCCTCCAAAAATGAAATCATTCATAATTAATTTATGTACAAAGAAAAACCAAGTCTTTTTGCCTCCTTGGCATTATATCCATACATCCCATTACCATACATTGTAACAGTCATTCTCTAGTTTGCTATAAAATCTTACTGAGTCCAGAGGACCCCAAAAACTGGCAGCAATAGATATGCACCAAAACAATGGGTTATTTAAAAAGTAGTTTTAAACAAGAAAGCAGAATTAAACTTTAACTTACCACTCAACCTACTTACTTAACCTACCTAATCTACTTAATTCCCCCTCTAATACTAAGCGCAGATGTGTGTAATGTATATTTAAGATTAGAAAAGTTCTTTGGATCACAGTCCAATCTCACGGGTTGCAGGCAATTCTTGTACCGTGCACAGAAGTTAGCATTAACAAGTTCACCAGGCTTTGGTGCTTAACAGGCAAATGGTTACCACTCAGGAGCATTCTTGCTGGTTTTCAGAGAGATTCCTTTTCCAGGACATCAGCAACTGATTTCTTCTCAATCAGTCTTGCTGACGAAACTTGCCCCCTTCAGCTTCTTTCAGGTCACCTTTCACACGGCCAATCTTCTCCTTTGACCAGGCAGCCTTCCAAACTTTGCCAGCTTGTCCCCTTGGAACGGATTTCAGTGTCTCCTTCTCTCTCTGTTTCACACCCTCCCTCTCTGAGAGCAAAACTGTTCTGCCTGCCTGCAAAAATCACATGCTCTCCCAGGCAAGCTATATTCTGCAACTTTGTTGCTCTCTTTGCAAAAAACATTCTGCAAAAATTCTGTGTTTTAAAATGTGTTTGTGTGGAAGCTACTCTAGAAATTCACCCCAAGCCACCCCAAAATACTCTGTCACAGTAGCACCACTTGCCTTTCTCTTATTTGACAGTTTTCCCCTCAGTCTTCAGTAGCAGAAGGACTCAACTCAGAAACAGCCTTTTTTTCCCCAAAAAATAAATTATTCATAATAATTTACAAAAATATCAAAACCATATATTTCCATCACTACATTGTTAACATTAGATCTCTATGTGGCCCTTTTAAGTTTGTCCTCCCTCCATTGTATGATGGGCTTTCCCTCAGTCTTAGCCGCTCACTGCCCAGTGATGGAAGGTCTCCAGACTGTGGTCTTTCCCCATAACACTCTCACATTGGCCTCAGTGAGTACCCCCTGTAGCCTGGAATGTGCCAGTCGGCAGTGTTCCTGCACCGACATCTGCTTTAAGACCAATCAGGCAGACCAAAGGGCACCTTTCACGGAGCTGATGGTCTCCAGCAGCCCTGGATGTCTCTCTCTCTGTGCATATCCAGGAACAGTCAGTTACCTAATACTCAGTCGCAGTTTTGAATGGTTGTGGGTTGAAGTCCCACCTCCAGAGACTTGTGCTCAATTTCCAGGATAACACTTGCTGGCACCACTGAGAAACAGTACACCAATTGAAGAGGCAATTGATAATCTCAAGATTCAACATCACCATTTCCCACACAGCAAGTTCTGGCATCGTAGTCAACGTTTCGATTTCAACAAACAAAACAGAATTTTTTTTAAAAATAAACATTTTTTATAAAACACCTGAGCAGCTCAGAGTGTAGCGGTTTGTAGCAAGGCTATCACAGTACCGGTGACCAGAGTTTGAATCCAGCACTGTCAGTAAGGAGTTTGTACGTTCTTCCCATGTCAGGAGTGGGCATGGGACTGGGGCTCCAGTTCCCTCCTACCCAGAATTGTAGGTTATTTGGGCAGCATGAGGCTTAAGTACAGATCCAGCTGTATTGATACGGCAATTATGTTTTCTCCCCCCCCACCAACGTAGAACTTGCATTATTTTTCCTTTCTGTTGTCTCCCTACCTTCCCAGACTGGCTGCTCACACAGTAACAACCAAAACTCCAAACATCCATATCACACCGCGAGTTTGGACAGAATACCCAAAGTGCAGTATTTTAGTAGGCCAAACGTCCTATTCATTAGCCCATTGTTCACAGATCGCCTGCAGTTCAGTCTAGACTGCAGGCGATCCGTGAAAATAACTAGGGGGTCGAGAAGGTAAAATGCCAGAATGGGATTAAGTTCTCATTCTCGTTCCGAACTTTTTATACACACTGCGTTCTGGGGAATTGGAAATAATTTCCTGGAACCCAGCGGCTATGTGGAAAAAAACCAAACAATTACACTTCAAGTATTTGATCTTTCTCATTACATTGCAGTGCCCTTGGTCACAGATGCAAAATTGTTGCTTTATATGATAATTCAATAACTGTGTTCCCCATATGACGTTGACATGAATCCTAAAAATGAGCATTTGTACTTAAAAGGCAATTTTATTTTGTACCTCAGCCTCAAATCTCCCACAATATGACAATGGAAAAGGATAATGACAGGGTTGTGAGTAGGATTTCCCCCACCCTTCCAATCAGATTAGTAATTATTTACAAAAAGGTCAGATGACTGAATTAATGGAGGCCGATTTGCACTTTCAACCCAAAAATGTTAATCACCAATTTGAGAGAGGGGGAGACACAGAGCTGATATTTAGCAATAGAATGTTTCAAGACAATTTGTTGAATTGAAACAAGCAGATTAATAAAATGAGGCCAATTAATATTTCCCCAGAGGCAATGTCATAGTTTAAAACTAAATGATTAGCAATGTCTGTTGCAGGCTGAGATTTAATGTTGGTGCAGATTGTTGCAGGAAGAGGATGGGTTGTGTATTCCTGTTACTAACCCTTTCTCGGCTCCAAATCCCAGAAAAGCACACAGTCTAACCCAGAGGAAGAGGAGACGAGGAGGTGGTCATACCCAAAAAGAACCAAAATCTCCTGTGACTTGGGTGTGCCACAGTTACAGATAACGCTAAAAATAACCACTGGTCACAGCTCCTGTTACTGCCACTCCTCAAAAAACTGGGAGAGGCAGCTGTGGACAAGGCAAGGCCATTGAACCCTTCAAAACCTGTCCTGTCATTTCATGAAGTCATGGCTGACATGTACCTCATGAAGAAACTATTTTGGGTGTTTAAAAAGGAGAGCAGGAAAATTAAAATAAACACTCTCCGACAAAAAGCTTTTTATTCTTGCTGATGTCTCATTTTAGAAGCAGCAATATGCCAATATTAATATTAACTCAGAGTAACAGCAGAGCTCAAATCACGAATTGAATTTTTTTTTTAAATAGCACACTTTATCAAGGTTCTGGGCCACTGGAGTTAAAAAAGAAACTCTGCAGAGGTCTAGTGTGATACACAAAAGCGTGGGACTGCAGCATCCATTGGAAGTAAAAGGCAGTTGACATTTCAGGCCCGAGCCTTTTGTTCCCTACAAAGGGCTCGTGACTTGCTGAGTTTGTCCCACACGTTTGTGTACTGTTAAAGTTGGTGATAATGTATTGGTCTGCAGCAGTAAACCACTGGTAAAAGTGTCAGCCTTTTCTGAGAAGTGTAGCAGAGGGAAGGTCCATTCTGTCCTGTGCTATTTACATTCTCTGCTGCATCAAAGCCAACATCACACACAGATCCATTGCCCAATGCTCACAACTGACAGTAAGGGGTGGGGGAAATGGCTTGAAAACCAACTTTGTTACTAAGCCTTGGTAACCGCATAAACAAATGGTCTCTCAATTTCCAGGCTTGCTTTTCCCAAACCAGAGGATGCCAAAGTTGGAACCAGTCCTTCCAAATCCACACCCTCCCCACCCCCATTCAAATGTCCCACAAGACAACGTGAGCTTCCTGATCTCTGAGACCTTTTCAAATTCTGCTAATCACGTGACAAGCTCTCTCCCGAGCCAACCTATTGCCAGGGCTTCACCACGCGAGATACAGGAGCAGAATTCGACCATTCAGCACAGTCTTCTCTGCCTTTTGAATCATAGCTGGTGAATTTTTTTCACAACCTCATTCTCCTGCCTTCTTATAGGAACGTGCAAAATTATGAAAGGAATGGGTAAAATATAAGCAGGAAAGTTGTTTCCACTGGCAGGTGAGACTAGAACTAGGTGATGTGGCCTCAAGATTCAGGGGAGTAGATTAAGGACAGAGAGGAGGAGGAACTGCATCTCCCAGAGAGGGCTGAATCTGTGGAATTCTCTGCTCAAGGAAACAGTAGAGACGGTTTCATTAAATATATACAAGATCGTGTTATATGGCGAGCTCTCCACTGGCCACCGTGACAGAGGTGCACCAAAGAAGAGGTACAAGGACTGCCTAAAGAAATCTCTTGGTGCCTGCCACATTGACCACCGCCAGTGGGCTGATATCGCCTCAAACCGTGCATCTTGGCGCCTCACAGTTTGGCGGGCAGCAACCTCCTTTGAAGAAGACCGCAGAGCCCACCTCACTGACAAAAGGCAAAGGAAGAAAAACCCAACACCCAACCCCAACCCAACCGCTGCAACCGTGTCTGCCTGTCCCGCATCGGACTTGTCAGCCACAAACGAGCCTGCAGCTGACGTGGACATTTACCCCCTCCATAAATCTTCGTCCGCGAAGCCAAGCCAAAGAGAAGAGATACAAGACTATAGTGGCCCGCAACCTACTCTGCAGGCCGACACAGGAAATGGCCGTCGTACACGGCAATCGAACAGATGACGTGAGCTGAGCAGCCCGTTACCATAGGCCACAACAGCAGAGGCTAAACCAGCCAATCACCAGCAGTGGACTGCAGGTAATCCGATCCGAGCCAGCGGATCACGAGGCGACCAATCCGCAGCCAGCAGGTCACGAGCCACGCCCATGGTGATGCGGCAGTCAGTCTATAAAAGGTGGAGCAGATAGCCGAATAAACTCAGTGTCGGCTGCACTCTCTCGGTGTGAACCTCTTTCTTCGAGACAATATTGCATAGAAGGGGAACTAATACTTACCCCATAAGTGTAGCTGAGTCCATAACCAGATCAGCCGTGATCTTACTGAATGGCAGAGCAGGCTCGACAGGTTAGATGGCCAACTGGTGCTCCTATTTTTTTGTTCTGATGAAGCACATTGCCTGGGTCTGTGAAGCCAACTTCAGTCAGAGTTCAGACAAGTTTCACATTGGCCACAGGATTCCTGCACCTCCAAATCCAGGAGTTATCTGGCCCCTACCATTAACTGCCCAAACCCATGAACATCCCCACCCTACCCCCTCCACATTACACCACATCTGACCACTACCCCACCGTGCCCTCTGGCTTCAGTTCCCACCACCCGCCCCAACTTCTCGCTCCGAGCAGTGGGCGAGAGTGTCTCAGATCCAGTGCATTAGGTTTGCATTCACTGATGGACAAGTAACGTGGTGCCTCGGCCAACACAGCTGCTGTCTCTCAGGTCCAGCAACCTGGGTTCGATTCCCATCTCCAGTGCTCTTTGTGTGGAGTTTGCACGTTCTCCCCCTGACCTCCTGGATTTCCTTCACCCACCCACATTCCCAAAAACCTGCAAGCTGGTAGGTTAATTGGATACTAGAAGTTGTCACAAACATGTACGCACATAGATGAGGTTTATCTATTTTATGCACAAGGCCCTTCTGGGTGCTCCCCAGTTTGATCTACCAATCCCTTCCATTTTTGGAGGGCGAGAGGAAACCAGAGAAAATCCATGCAGACATGGGGAGAACATATAAACTCCTTACAGACAGTGGCAGATTCAAACCTGGGTCTCTGGTGCTATAATAGCATTGCGCTGACTGCTACACTAACCTATGCCTTTGAGGAGTTCAGAGGTGACAGAGGGAAAGGGGATGGAAATGCAAGGGGAAAGTAATAAGCATGGTTTGGACAATGACTGATTATGCTCGTTGGGTTGAAGGGCCTGTTCAGTGGGATATCTGACCAAGATTGGCAGATGCCCTTCCCAGAAGGAGATGGATTTTGAAACTAAGATGGGGGCTCACAATGACCAAGATTGATTCTTCTTCAGCTGCTGTGGTGGGACTCACACTTGATCTGGGCTGCAGAGAAAAAGATGTTCCCATCTTTTAAGTTCTTCCCCATCTGCCACAAGCCTTGCCCACCTTGTGACACTTCCCACCGCTTGCTTTCACAATCCACCAAATCCTCTGCCCTGCTCCTTTTTTTTAACCTCACCAACTACTCACTGCAACTAGCATCAGGAGTCAGCCCCCATTACCTGGCTTCCTGATGATTTCCCACATTCTGCTGTGCACTGAAGTCAAATCAACTCTCAAACTTCCGCAAACATTTGGCAGCAAGGTCACAAATAGTTTCCACAGAAAATGCCTGCGTAATATTTTTAGAAACTATTATCTAAGTGTGGGTGGGGAAAAGAGTCAGGCTCCTGGATAATGTTGCAAGTCCAGAGCCAAATAAAAGTTCGACTTTGGATACTTTCTCCCAATCAGAATCCTTCTGTTACCAGGAATTGAGAGGCTGAGATGGGTGGGTAGGGGGGAAAGAGAGGGGGAAGGAGTCCTTCAAACAACAAGGGGTCACAATGGTGACAATGGAGTTACTTAAACTTCCAATGTAACAATGTGCATTGATGGAAATGTACTGATATGCCACTAAGGAAGTGAAAAGACCAATTTTCTTTTGTGAATAAAGTTGATTTCTGGGGGGGGGGGGGGGGGGGGGGAATATTTTCCAAAAGCCTTTACTTCAGAAGAACATACACAATGGTTCTCTATCCAAGTGGCCCAACTTCCACCATTTCTACACTGAGAAATTGGAAATATTAAATGGCCTGGTGTATTCATATGAATTATTATCCAGTTTTAAGTGGGTGCTATCCTTGTTTAACACAGAAACCTCAATTTGAAAAAAGAAACAAAAGCTTTTCATTAACGTATTCCAAAAATCAGTTAATTATTAGAAAAGCATCCAAGTTCTTTTAATGTATCCAGCAACCAGTGATTAATTTAAACCCAAATAGACCAACGTGCCAACCATCTTAAAATTTGTTGGCACAAAGTGCCCATATCAGCCCTGGCTCACCAGGAGCTACGGACAGTGGACTTCAAATAATGCTCCAGAAATCCATCCAAATGATCCAGAGCTTTTGGATGAAAAATTAAATCAAGGTCCTGTCTGTTAGGACATCCCAAAGATGCGAGGAGTTGTGAGGTTTCTTAGTCGCGTGGGTGTATTTGGGGAGCTCACGCTCGTGGGCTGGAGGGGCCTGTTAGCAGACTGTAACTGATGGGAAGAACTGATTGTTATCCCCCAAACTCAGGCCATCTTATCACCCATCTCAATTTTGCTTGGGGTTCTTGTACAGAAATTGGGTGCCAAGTTTCCAAATCTACCTTAGATACCTTAGATGCTGAAGATGTGAAAGGAAGATGTGGGTCTCCACTCAGCTCTGAATCACTTCATCGACTACAGCTCGGCCTTCAACACCATTACTCCTTCAGTGGTCGTCAAGAAGCTACAAACTCTAGGCCTCTGTACCCCACTTGGCAACTGGATCCTTGACTTTCTCATCAGAAGACCACAGTCTGTACAAATTGGAAACAACATCTCCTCCTCACTGATTATCAACACATTTGCACCCCAAGGATGCATGCTTAGCCCACTGCTCTACTCATTATACACCCATGACTGTGTGGCCAGGTACAATTCCAATGCTACCTACAAGTTTGGTAAAGACATCATAGTTGTCAGCAGAATCACAAATGGCAATGAGGAAGCGTCCAGGAGGAAGATATCAACTCATTCAGTGGTGTAACAATGACAACCTTGTGCTCAGTTATCAAAAACAAGATGATTGTGGACTTCAGGAGGAAGTCAGGGGAACACGAGGTCTCAGTAGTGAAGAGGGTTAAGAACCTCAAATTCCTGGGTGTCAACATCTCCGAGAGTCTGTCCTGGAGCCTCGACGTTGATGCAATCACAAAGAAGGCTTGCCAGCAGCTATATTTTGTGAGGTGTCTGAGGAGATTCAGTCTGTCCCTGGAGACGCTTGTAAACTTCTACAGGTGGAGAGCATTCTGGCTGGTTGCATCACTGCCTGGTATGGAGATGCCAACTCTCAGGACAAAAATAAACTGCAAAGGGCTGTTAACTCGGCCTGTGACATCACAGGCACCAGACTTCACTCCATCGAGGACATCTACTTGAGGCAGTGTCTTAAAAAAGCAGCCTCTATCCTCAAAGTTCCCCACCTCCCAGGCCATGCCCTCTTCACTCTGCTACCATCAGAGAAAAGATATAGCAACCTAAAGACAAGCACTCAGCAGCACAGGGACAGCTTCTTCCCCACTGTCATCAGATTCCTAAATGATCAATGAACCAAAGACACTGCCTTACTTTTCGTCCACTATTTTTTTTAAATAGTTATATTGTAAAGTGGTTATAATATGAATGTTTGCTCTATGATGTTGCCACAAAACAATGACTTTCATGACTTGTTCATGACAATAAATTCTTTCTTCTCACGTTTTGAACAAGTGCATGGTCTGAACCAGCAGCTGAATAGTTCCAGCATCTATTTGGAACTAAAGGAGGAAGGATGTTGGTGGGGAAAATGGAAATATTCAGCTGAATGTTGACAGATAAAATATTAGAAACCTTTTTTAGTAGTAAACAGAAAGTTACAGCTGATGAAAGATATTTTGGCAGTTTCTACAAGTTGGATGGATTTAAAAGCTTGCTTCACCCTGTAACAATGAAGGCCCCATTCTTTGTTTGCAGCCAACTAGGTGAACAGGTCGCTGTTCACAACCAGTTCTCAGCTGAGTGTAATTGTAAGGGAAAAGCCATTTCTGTAGAAAAAAGGGCTTGGCTCTTTTGTTTCACTAACTTCTCAGGTTAATCTATTTGCATGGCAGTATTTCAAATGTATACAACTGAGGCAATGAAGCCCTGGCTGCAAAATACTGGTCAAGAGTTGGTATCCACCTGAAATAGTTGGTGGCTGTGGGCAGGAATGATGGGGATGCAGTGCCGATTGTACGTACACTTGTCAAGGAGATGGAACACTGCTCAACCACACACATTGTTAATATTGTGATCTGCAGACAAACACGAGTTCTCCCACCAGGAGATGCTATGACATTTCCCCCACCCCCCACCACCCCCCACCCCCAGCACAGAATTCACACTTGGGTGACCTCAACCAGCTTGGCCAGATCACCAGCAAAAGTGGCGGCAGAGACCGTCCATCACATCGTCTACCAACTCCTCCAGAGCCAGGTCCATCACGGGCTCTGACCTCCAAACCACTGCAGATATCTACAGGAGGAGTTGCCTCAACAAGTCAGCCATCATCACAAGGGACCCCCATCACGCTGGTCACAATCTCTCTCGTTACTACCTTTGAGCAGAAGGTACTGAAGCCTGAAAACCAGCAGCTCTATGTTTCATAACAGTTCTTTCCACCCCCCCACCCCCACCCCACCCCAACTGCTTCCAGGCTCTTGAACTTCCCCTTGTTACACTGATCAGGGACTACTCCCACACCACACAAGGACAGTCTGCACTGTTATAATGCTGCTTTTTACTTGCTTTACAGTAAATTAATACCATCTACCTTTTGTATTAATTGTCTCCCTGCAATTTAACGATGTACACCCTTCCCTCTCCCCCCCCCCCCCCCCCCCCCCCACACAACCTTTAAGAAATATCTGTTCAGCTTCAGGAAGAAAGAATTTCAGTGCATACAT
The DNA here is from genome assembly GCF_036971445.1 of Narcine bancroftii. Classification (NCBI taxonomy): domain Eukaryota; kingdom Metazoa; phylum Chordata; class Chondrichthyes; order Torpediniformes; family Narcinidae; genus Narcine; species Narcine bancroftii. The sequence continues at coordinate 34,657,472 of NC_091481.1, forward strand.
ACCATGCACATGACAACTCAGTAAAAGTCCTAAAATCCAGACTGCTCAGTGATTGGGCTGGTCTGGATTTTTAGAATTTCCAGATTCTTGGACTTTTACTTTTAGATTTAAGTATAAACAGGTCAATTTTGATTGTATTTTATCTGAAAAAATGTTTTGTCAATAAGTACCCAAAAAATTTTCTTACATTTCCACAACTTCCACGTGGTCGCTTGTTGCCGCTGTGGATCTTCGGCACTTATGCACGCAAGCAACCAAAAGCCGAGAATTCGAGAAGCCCGGACTCTCGGGCAGTCCGGATTTCAGCCGGGAGAGTTCGAGGTCCGGATTTCAGCCGGGAGAGTTCGAGGTCCGGATTTCAGCCGGGAGAGTTCGAGGTCCGGATTTCAGCCGGGAGAGTTCGAGGTCCGGATTTCAGCCGGGAGAGTTCGAGGTCCGGATTTCAGCCGGGAGAGTTCGAGGTCCGGATTTCAGCCGGGAGAGTTCGAGGTCCGGATTTCAGCCGGGAGAGTTCGAGGTCCGGATTTCAGCCGGGAGAGTTCGAGGTCCGGATTTCAGCCGGGAGAGTTCGAGGTCCGGATTTCAGCCGGGAGAGTTCGAGGTCCGGATTTCAGCCGGGAGAGTTCGAGGTCCGGATTTCAGCCGGGAGAGTTCGAGGTCCGGATTTCAGCCGGGAGAGTTCGAGGTCCGGATTTCAGCCGGGAGAGTTCGAGGTCCGGATTTCAGCCGGGAGAGTTCGAGGTCCGGATTTCAGCCGGGAGAGTTCGAGGTCCGGATTTCAGCCGGGAGAGTTCGAGGTCCGGATTTCAGCCGGGAGAGTTCGAGGTCCGGATTTCAGCCGGGAGAGTTCGAGGTCCGGATTTCAGCCGGGAGAGTTCGAGGTCCGGATTTCAGCCGGGAGAGTTCGAGGTCCGGATTTCAGCCGGGAGAGTTCGAGGTCCGGATTTCAGCCGGGAGAGTTCGAGGTCCGGATTTCAGCCGGGAGAGTTCGAGGTCCGGATTTCAGCCGGGAGAGTTCGAGGTCCGGATTTCAGCCGGGAGAGTTCGAGGTCCGGATTTCAGCCGGGAGAGTTCGAGGTCCGGATTTCAGCCGGGAGAGTTCGAGGTCCGGATTTCAGCCGGGAGAGTTCGAGGTCCGGATTTCAGCCGGGAGAGTTCGAGGTCCGGATTTCAGCCGGGAGAGTTCGAGGTCCGGATTTCAGCCGGGAGAGTTCGAGGTCCGGATTTCAGCCGGGAGAGTTCGAGGTCCGGATTTCAGCCGGGAGAGTTCGAGGTCCGGATTTCAGCCGGGAGAGTTCGAGGTCCGGATTTCAGCCGGGAGAGTTCGAGGTCCGGATTTCAGCCGGGAGAGTTCGAGGTCCGGATTTCAGCCGGGAGAGTTCGAGGTCCGGATTTCAGCCGGGAGAGTTCGAGGTCCGGATTTCAGCCGGGAGAGTTCGAGGTCCGGATTTCAGCCGGGAGAGTTCGAGGTCCGGATTTCAGCCGGGAGAGTTCGAGGTCCGGATTTCAGCCGGGAGAGTTCGAGGTCCGGATTTCAGCCGGGAGAGTTCGAGGTCCGGATTTCAGCCGGGAGAGTTCGAGGTCCGGATTTCAGCCGGGAGAGTTCGTAATCCGGATTCTCGGACAGTCTGGATTTCAGTCAGGAGAGGAAGTCAGAGACCCCAGAGAAAACCCCACGCAGACACAGGCAGAATGTACAAACTCCTTACAGACAGCACAGGATTCAAACCCCATTCTCAATTGCTGGTGCTGTAAAGACGTTGTTTTAATCGCTTTGTAGGGGTTACCGTGGCAACAATACCTGCCCCATGCTCACCTCTCGGGCAGCGCAGTTAGTGCCACACTGTTACAGCGCCAGAGATCAGGACCTGAGTTTGAATCCCGTGCTGACTGTAAGGAGTCTGTACGTTCTCCCCATGTCTGTGTAGATTTTCCCCAGGGGCTCCAGTTTCCTCCCACCATTCAAAACGTATCGGGGTTGAGAGCAAAAGGGAAAGTTACCGTGCTGTATGACTAATTTTTTTTTAATTAAAAAATTGAATTTAAAATTTAAAAATGTCTGCTACCCTCAACCCTCTTCCCCTTCACCTCAACTTTGATCTCTCCTACCCCTTTCCTTTCCACTCCATTTTTATCTGGACCCCGATTCGTTTTTGATTATACCTGACGGAGGGTATCTCCAGCACGCTTGTGGTCTGCACTGGACCCCAGAGTCTTCACTTTCTTGTTCAACTCCATTCAGTTTTTAGTATCAGTTTAAAAACAAAACTGCCTTTGCAGTTTAAGTGGGTTTTGCTCTGCGCCCCGTGGCTTCCTGCAACACCACACCCTGCACTCCTTGACTTACTATCACTCTCTACATCCTACACTACTCTCTTATTATCGCACAACTTGCAGTACTTTAACCTGCCTGAGTAGCATAAAAAATAAAGCTTTTCATATACATACATACATGCTTGGCAAACAATTTGGATTGTGTGTTTCAATTAAGGTTTCAACCATTCATTCCCTTTCTCACACATCCTGTGTTTACTGGAAGATGCAGGTTGAATCACGCTGAGTGAGCCATTCTGTTTTCCTATGAGGTGTGCACTGTGCCCAAGACTGTCAGTCACTGCTCTGACTCATGAGATGGATACAGCAATGCCAGGCCTCTGGGAAGCTGAGGGTTCAAAGTGGGAACCGGCAACAGGGCTCAACCTGAACCGTTGCTGAGGTTTGCAACGTGGTTAGGTTGATCGCACACACTGGCTGGGCCACATTCTCCAGTTTTATTTGACCATTTCTAAGCACGCCCCCGTGGCCCAGTTCCATTTCATACACAGCACCACACCACTGTCCAAGATCAATAGGACGAGAGAGTAAGGCAGCGAAGCAGGGAGGGCTCCGGGTTGACTGCTGCTCCCGGGTTGCTGAAGCTCAGTTACACTGGTGCATAGCAGCTGGAGAGAGACCAAGGTCAACAACGTTGATCAGATTTCCATTATCGATCGCCCTGCAAACACACTCTGAGGCCAGCTTGATCTTCAGGAGCCAGGACATCTTTGCATCAACACAAGAATGCTGCTAAACTGGCTGCTTCCCATCATCGGAACCTCGAGTTTTCTTTGCCTCAGAAAGAATTGCTATGCACAGGCTACCAACACCCAAGCTTAGGCCCTCGGACCCCATTCCTTACAACCCTTATCAAGGACCATCTGAACTTATTCCTGAACAAGCCTTCACATTAGTAAAATAATGTTGCCTTTCCAGCTTGAGGCCACCCACAAATTGGAGGAACACCACCATATATTCTATCTTGACAGCCTGCAACCAGACAGCATCAATATCAACCTATCCAATTTCTGTTAACCATTTCCATCCCTTAGCTTCCCCTCATCATCCTATCAGAGACCACCTTTCTCAGTCCTCTACCCCTCCACCTATCATCTCTCAGCTCCTTTCTCTGCTTCCCCCCCACCACTTGCTGGCCTGTGCTCCTCCCCCTATTCCCATCCCCATTTTCTTACTTAAGCACACCTGAAGAAGGCGTCAGCCCCAAGATGCCTTGTGCTTGCCAGGACCTGCTGAGTTTCTCAAGCACTTCTGTGTCCTGCTGTTGCTCTGTTCCAGATGCTCCCTCCCTACAACTCTGCACACTGCTGTACGACGCATGGATTGACCAGCTGAATAGTTACCAAAACAAACTTTCTCACTGTACATGTGACAACTAACCTGTACAGCATTCAACCCTCAAAAAATCCAAAAACCTCTCTTCACCTTCTCATAAAGCTTTTCTTAGTCTTAAAACACAACTTTGATGGAGCTTGCAACATTCTAAAGATTAATAAATGCAATTGTGCGTTGGCTCTAAAGGTTGCCATAACCAAAGGGTGGTCGTGGGGACAAGCTCCCACAGCTAAACAAATGCTCTTCAGGTCATGCGTCTCAAACAGCCTCTGACAACCAAATCCAACTTCAGGCCTTCATGTGTAGCATAGTTCTTTTGTTTTAAACTTTATTTATTCGTTCAAAAAACAAATAATATATGACATATACAGCAATTAAACATGAACATTTTTATATATATATAAATATACATAGAAAAAAAAGAACCCCCCCCCCCTTTAGCCAACTCTCCTAAGGAGAGCCATAAAAAAAGAAAAAAGGAATATTAAAAAAAGTTAAATATACATATTAAAATCTAATCATTATAAATTGAAATGTAAATATTCTGTATAACAACCACTTATTAATAAAAAATTATAATTATCATGCGAAACAAACGTAATTTTTTCCAATATTAAACAATATTTCATCTCATTATGCCATCTATTAATATCAATCATATTTGTATCTTTCCACGTACTAGCAATACATTTTTTCGCTACGGATGAAGCTAAATATACATAAGCAAGCTGAAACTTATCTAATCCCAAGCCTTTCAGAGGTTGAAAACTACTCAATAAAAATACTGTTGGATCTAAAACTATTTTAATCTTATACAGGTATTCTAAAATTTTCTTCCAAAAAGATTGTATATGCATGCATGACCAAACAGCATGAAAAAAAGTTCCAACCGTATCACCACATCTAAAACACAAATCTGATTCATTAAAACCATAATTTTTTAAAATTTTTCAGGTGTCAAATATAAATGATGTAAAAAATTGTAATTAATCATTGCATAACGTGCATTTATCAATCTAGTTACACTGTCATAACAGATATCCAACCAATCCTCTTCAGAAAAAGTAAAACCAATATCCACTTCCCATTTAATTTTAGATCTATCCCAACCCTTTTTATCCATACCATCCTGTAATATTTGATACATAAATGAAATATAACCCTTCTCTGGTACCTTCATAAGAAAAGTCTCAAATTTAGTCATTTTAGGTAAAATCATATCTCTACCAAACATACGTTTTACCAAAGATCGAATTTGATAATAAAGAAATAAAGAATTCTTATCAATACCAAAATCTTCCCTCATCTGATTAAGATAAAAACTTACCCTCTTTAAAACAATCTCCCAAATTTTTCACACCTTTAAATCTCCAATGCAATAAACTTTGATTATGTATTGAAAAAGAAACAAGTTGATTATTATACAGAGTCAAAGCCAATAATTTATCCCTCGAGCCTATCATTTTATTTTTCTTTATCTATAACTTCATTAAATGTTTTAGTATAGGCACATTATATTGTTGTAACAAATTTATATTCCACCTACACAAAAATTATGTATTTCAAATTCAGAAATACTTGCCATCTCAATTTTAGCCCAACTAGGAGACCGTACCAAATCCATCAATGAACTAATAAATTTAAGTCGGGCTGCCTCATAATAATTTTGAAAATGTGGTAACCATAGTCCCCCTAACTTAATTTATTCAAAGCTACTCTCGAAAATTTACCCCTCCATAAAAACTCCCTAACCATTTTATTTCAATCTCGAAAAAAAAATGTATCAAGTAAATACAGAATAGATTGAAACAAATATTGTATACGGGGAAAGATATTCATCTTAATTGTATTTATCCTTCCCATTAAATTAATAGGTAAATCTTACCATTTAATCAAATCAGTTTTAATTTTTTCATTAACGGAGCATAATTTAATTTATGTAAAGATTGATAATTAACATTCAAAATTATACCCAGAGATTTAATTCGATCAGTCCATTTCAAATTAATAATATTCTTATAAACTGAATAATCTCCTTCACTTACCAGTAATATTTCACTTTTTTCCCCAATTAACTTTATATCAAAAAAGACATCCATATTGTATTAAACATTCCTTCAAATGCAAAAGTGACTGAACTGGGTTTGTTAAATACACCAATACGTCATCAGCAAATTAATTTTATACTCCTCATCTAAAACTTTCATACCTTGTATCTGTGTATTTTGTCTTATCAACTGTGCTAAAGGTTCAATCACTAACGCAAACAGCTGGTGATAAAGGACAACCTTGATGAGTTGATCGAGTTAACTTAAAAGATTCCGAAATCAAACCATTCGTCAATACTCTAGCTACCAGTTTATTATATAGAGCCCTAATCCAACCAATAAAAGAAGGACCAAACTTAAATTTCTCCAAAACCTTAAACAAAAAATTCCATTGAACTCTATCAAATGCTTTTTCTGCATCTAAGGATATCACCATCAGATGATCTAAAGATTGTCGAAATCTATTAATCAAACTAATCACGCGCAAAATGTTATCATAAGCATATCTATTCTTTATAAAACCTGTTTGATCCATATGAATCAACTTTGGTAAAAATTTAGCCAATCTATTTGCTAATATTTTTGCTATTATTTTATAATCTACATTTAACAATGAAATTGGTCTATATGAAGATACTTTCAAAGGATCTCTATCTTTTTTAGGAATTACTGTAATTAAAGCACTAGAACAAGACTGGGGTAAATCATAACTTGACGTAATACATCCCCAAACACTAGATAAATCAACATAAAAAAATTTTATAAAATTCAACTGAAAATCCATCATCACCAGGCGATTTACCGTTCGGCATTTCAGGCATAGCCATTTTAATTTCCGAATCAGTAAATGGTTCTTCTAACTCCTGTATATCTCTATCCTCTAATATCGGTAAATTCAACTGTGATTAAAAAAAAAAATCAATCGATCCAGTTTCCTGT